>NW_027363126.1:1200000-1906877 GCF_046119375.1 Phyllobates terribilis | reverse complement strand
TTTTGGTTTGCTACAATGCCTTTTCTGAAACGTTGTCTCCTTCTGCTGGAACACTGACTTCTTTCATTTAATGCCTGCAGACTATAAAAGAGAACCCAACCCAAAAAGTTTGGTTGATTAGTCTGTGGCATTCTGTTAAACTGTTGCTTATGGCGGTCTCTGTGAGCTTCTCAGCGACATTCAGCCAGCCAGGTATCCTGCCTGCAGTAGATGGAATGTGGCAATGGAACGCTGGCTGCGCGTGTCATAATAGGCTCTGAGCCTTTATATACCTGTGCACAGCAGCAGCCACCTTCAGTCTGCTGCTGGACAGCCAGCAGCAGCAGCAGCAGGAGAGGTATGTAATCAGGAGCCCTCCTGCTAAGGGTAGACAGCTGCTCGTTCCACCCCACCCCCCGCCTTAATTGGTTCTCCTCCCTTCCAACGGTGTTGAGGCGGGTGGGAACAGCAGGGGGTGAAGGTGCTGTGTTTAAAGAGGTGGAGTTATGCAGATCTAAAACGCGTGGATTGCAGCAGCAGCAAGCCGAAAAGTGCAGGCATGTAAGGGATCTAGAGGTTGACAACATGTCTTCTTAACGGGAGTCCAGGAGCTCATCTCCACAAATGGACTTTTCAGGATCCTTGGGTGGCTCCGTAGTTTGAAATCAATTCTGTTTATCGCTTCTCGGCCTTTTGGCTAAGATCAAGTGTAGTATCTGTTCTTATCAGTTTAATATCTGATACGTCCCCTATCTGGGGACCATATATTAAATGGATTTTTAGAACAGGGAGATGGAAAAAGAGCTTGCTCTGTCCACTCCACGCATTGACCTGGTATTGCAGTATCTCCAGGACCGGTGCACCCCTTCTTTAATGCAGTTTCTAAAATCAGAAAGAATTGAATTCAATGTTTTTTGTTCATTTTGCTTGTTTGTCGGATTTTGGGATGGACTCTTTGGCTTTGCTTTTCTTCTCCTCATTGGATTTTTCATGTTCAAAGTTGCAGAAGCCAGATTACAAGCTCATTTTGGTTCAACTTCAGCAACTGTGCATTGCATTGCCATGTAATGTGATGCAATGCTATCTTTCTAGCTCTCCCTTTTTACTTCCTTTTGGATAAACAGACATATTAGGCAAGCATTTTGGAGCTTTCACCTAAATAACTACAGGTGGTGAGATAAGCTGCACAATATAATTGACCTTTCAGTATATTGTTGCACACACACCATCTATTTAGCAAATGCCCTTGTTATCAACAGCAGCCTTTTAAACTCACCTGAGCTAACAGGTATGTGCGCTGGTTACTCTGCTGCGCTTAAAATTTCTTTTTTGGTTTGCTACAATGCCTTTTCTGAAACGTTGTCTCCTTCTGCTGGAACACTGACTTCTTTCATTTAATGCCTGCAGACTATAAAAGAGAACCCAACCCAAAAAGTTTGGTTGATTAGTCTGTGGCATTCTGTTAAACTGTTGCTTATGGCGGTCTCTGTGAGCTTCTCAGCGACATTCAGCCAGCCAGGTATCCTGCCTGCAGTAGATGGAATGTGGCAATGGAACGCTGGCTGCGCGTGTCATAATAGGCTCTGAGCCTTTATATACCTGTGCACAGCAGCAGCCACCTTCAGTCTGCTGCTGGACAGCCAGCAGCAGCAGCAGCAGGAGAGGTATGTAATCAGGAGCCCTCCTGCTAAGGGTAGACAGCTGCTCGTTCCACCCCACCCCCCGCCTTAATTGGTTCTCCTCCCTTCCAACGGTGTTGAGGCGGGTGGGAACAGCAGGATGTGAAGGTGCTGTGTTTAAAGAGGTGGAGTTATGCAGATCTAAAACGCGTGGATTGCAGCAGCAGCAAGCCGAAAAGTGCAGGCATGTAAGGGATCTAGAGGTTGACAACATGTCTTCTTAACGGGAGTCCAGGAGCTCATCTCCACAAATGGACTTTTCAGGATCCTTGGGTGGCTCCGTAGTTTGAAACCAATTCTGGTTATCGCTTCTCGGCCTTTTGGCTAAGATCAAGTGTAGTATCTGTTCTTATCAGTTTAATATCTGATACGTCCCCTATCTGGGGACCATATATTAAATGGATTTTTAGAACAGGGAGATGGAAAAAGAGCTTGCTCTGTCCACTCCACGCATTGACCTGGTATTGCAGTATCTCCAGGACCGGTGCACCCCTTCTTTAATGCAGTTTCTAAAATCAGAAAGAATTGAATTCAATGTTTTTTGTTCATTTTGCTTGTTTGTCGGATTTTGGGATGGACTCTTTGGCTTTGCTTTTCTTCTCCTCATTGGATTTTTCATGTTCAAAGTTGCAGAAGCCAGATTACAAGCTCATTTTGGTTCAACTTCAGCAACTGTGCATTGCATTGCCATGTAATGTGATGCAATGCTATCTTTCTAGCTCTCCCTTTTTACTTCCTTTTGGATAAACAGACATATTAGGCAAGCATTTTGGAGCTTTCACCTAAATAACTACAGGTGGTGAGATAAGCTGCACAATATAATTGACCTTTCAGTATATTGTTGCACACACACCATCTATTTAGCAAATGCCCTTGTTATCAACAGCAGCCTTTTAAACTCACCTGAGCTAACAGGTATGTGCGCTGGTTACTCTGCTGCGCTTAAAATTTCTTTTTTGGTTTGCTACAATGCCTTTTCTGAAACGTTGTCTCCTTCTGCTGGAACACTGACTTCTTTCATTTAATGCCTGCAGACTATAAAAGAGAACCCAGCCCAAAAAGTTTGGTTGATTAGTCTGTGGCATTCTGTTAAACTGTTGCTTATGGCGGTCTCTGTGAGCTTCTCAGCGACATTCAGCCAGCCAGGTATCCTGCCTGCAGTAGATGGAATGTGGCAATGGAACGCTGGCTGCGCGTGTCATAATAGGCTCTGAGCCTTTATATACCTGTGCACAGCAGCAGCCACCTTCAGTCTGCTGCTGGACAGCCAGCAGCAGCAGCAGCAGGAGAGGTATGTAATCAGGAGCCCTCCTGCTAAGGGTAGACAGCTGCTCGTTCCACCCCACCCCCCGCCTTAATTGGTTCTCCTCCCTTCCAACGGTGTTGAGGCGGGTGGGAACAGCAGGGGGTGAAGGTGCTGTGTTTAAAGAGGTGGAGTTATGCAGATCTAAAACGCGTGGATTGCAGCAGCAGCAAGCCGAAAAGTGCAGGCATGTAAGGGATCTAGAGGTTGACAACATGTCTTCTTAACGGGAGTCCAGGAGCTCATCTCCACAAATGGACTTTTCAGGATCCTTGGGTGGCTCCGTAGTTTGAAACCAATTCTGGTTATCGCTTCTCGGCCTTTTGGCTAAGATCAAGTGTAGTATCTGTTCTTTTAAGAACACAAGAGCTACGATCTACACTTGATGAGAGCGATCGAACTCGGAAGGAGAAGAGCTTCGGAGCCCAGCTGACATCAGAGAACGAAGGCGGATATCGGTGGGAGGAAGAAGCTCTAAAGAATCCAGAAGAAGACGAAGACTCGGAGAAGAATCGGGCTGTCCTGTGGAATCTTCGAGGAAGAAAATCATCGAGACAAAGACCTTTCGGGGAATTTGTCCAGAACACGACGGGAGAAGAATCTGCATAGCTCCACCCATTCCGGGAAGAGTTCCAGATCCAGCTCCAAGAAGTAACTGCAGGAGGAAAGCCATGGCAAGCGCTGCGAGGAAGGCCGAAAAGAAGAGCCTGGAGCTGGGGACAGCCAGGAGGGCCCAGCCAGGAGCCGATTCTGACCCCAAGGACTCTGCCTCCACGACTGGCCAGCAGAAGGGACCCCAGAAGCCCCGCCACGAAGCTCCAGCCCTGGAGCCATGGATGCGGCAGACGGTGGCCCTGAAGCTGAAGGAAGTGGATGGGAGGGTGCCGGACATGTCCTCGGACGTGTTCTGCCAGAAGATGCTGCTGGATCGAGGCTTCTCCAGGTCGGACACCCTCAGCATCCAGACCTTCTTGACGGGGATCTTCTTCGTCACCTTCGCCACTGTGAACACCTGCAGGAGGTTCTGGGAAATGGTAAGCGCAAAAGGACCGGATAATTCTTTCTCTGCCTTTACAGGTAGCTGCCCTATCCAGAGGGATGAAAGGAGGATCACGGTCTCCATGCGCAACCCGCACACCCCAGGCCAAGACATCTGTACCGTCCTGAGACGCTTCTGTTTGGTTGTGAAGGAACCCTCTCACATCCTGAATGGACTCGGCTTCTGGACAGGTAAGTGGTCGGTGACCGTTAGACTTCACAGGGACCTGGCGTACTCAGACGGACTTCGGCACCTGCCCCCGACATTCTCCCTGGGCAACTCCTACGGCCTCATCTATTACCCGGACATGCCGCGGAACTGCAGGAGATGCGGCAAGAACGGCCACGAGATGAAGGACTGCAAGGAGGATGCCTGCAGGATTTGTCGAGTGACGGGACACAGCTCAAGGACTGCCCGAAGAAGACGTCCTGCAACCTGTGTGGGCTGGCGGCTCATCTGTACAAGGATTGCCCCAGGCGTGAGAGATCCTGGGCATCGGTGGTTGCGACGACCCCAGCTACGGAGGACAAGGCCCCGACGACCAGGCCTGTGAAGGTCAAGGACGCGACGACCAAGGCCCCAGCGGCCAAGGCCGAGACGACCAAGGCCAAAGCGGTCAAGGAGTCGGTGGCCAAAGCCCCAGCGACGGTCCCAGCAGCTCCGAAGCAGAAGAAAAAGTCAAAGGAGGGTAAGAGTTCTGTCACCCCTCTCTCGATCCCTCCCCCTGCCACCCCCGTCCAATCCCCCCCCACCCCGGCCACCCCTGCTGAGGATTCCACTTCCTCTTCCTCCTTCCCCTACTCCTCAGCAGGTGTCCTTTCCCCTGCCCCGGCAGCCACTCTCCCTCCCCAGACCATGGTAGCGGTGGAATTAACCTTTCCTCCACCCGCCGCTATCTATTCCGAGGAGGATTTTCCCCTTCTTGTCTCCCCAGTTCCAACCCGGGGAAAGAGGAAGGTGGAGGACAGCCCTGCTACTGAATCCTCCAAAAAGAAGATTCTGGATTTCGTAGGCGAAAAGGAGGATACCCTCCCTGAGCCAGAAGAGATGGAGCACATGGTTGAGACCCTGGTGGCCGAGCCAGAAGAGGAGGAACTGGTGGTCGCCGAGATTGAGGCCGCGCTGCTTGACCAGATGGAGGAAGAGGGCCTGCTGGTGATCCCGTCACCAGCAGTCAACACCGACGAGGGACCACCCGACCGGAGTGGTAACTAAGGTGTATTGCCTGCGCTAACTTTTTCTTTTTTCCCTACATGATGGCTAATATTAACTTATTTTCCATTAATGTCAGGAGCATCAAGGACAAGTTCAGACGTCAGACTATTTATGCTTCCTTCCCAGTTGTGTGATGTTTATATGTTGCAGGAATGTTCCCTTCCCTCCTCTAGGTCCTTCAAACATCTGGCCAGGGAGTGGTCCCACGGTCCATCCTACTGGTCCGGTGGGGGTGACTGCAAGTCTGCGGGGGTCGCAATTCTGATCAGGGGGGGCGCATTCACGCTTGAGTCCGTCCAGGAGCTCATCTGCGGCAGGGCTCTTGTTGTAGATGGCAACTGGGTGGGAGAACCTGTCAGGTTCATCAACGTGTATGCGTCCCCACTGGAAGAATGAGCGTTTGGAGCTTTTCCAGACCCTGCGGCTTCAGCTTGCCACCACCAGACCTTAGTGATGGCCGGGGATTTCAACTGCCCCATCGAGGAGGACGGTCGTAGTTCTGGCACATCTGCCCAGTTGGACATCACGTCCAAGCTGCTCATCGAGATGGTAACCGAGGCCTCTCTTCAGGACGTGGTGGGCTCCATGGGGAGAGGCTCCACGAACTATTCGTGGAGCCGACCCGATGGCTCATCTCCGCTCCGGATTGACTTTGTGTTCACCTCTCGGGCAGTCAGGCAGAGTAGGCACTCGATGGTCTCCTGCTTCTTCTCCGACCACAGAGCCATTCACTTACAAGGTGTCCTCGGCGACAGTTTTCCGTTCCGGCCCCGGCTCCTGGAAGCTGACTTGTGCTCTGGCTGGCTCAGATTGAAGTCGTGGAGGAGCTGAGAGCAGCCTACGCAATGTGGCAGTCCTACAAGGGTAGCTTCCAAACAGTCTCTGATTGGTGGGAATATGTTAAACTTGAGTTTCGCTGTTTCTTTCAGGCCAAGGGTCGACAACAGGAGTGTGAGAAGAGGAGGGACTTCAGAGGGCTGCAGCGCGAGCTGCGGTCGCTGCAGGACCTTCTTCACTGCGGCTGGGACGTGAGGGAGGAGCTGGAGGAGACCAAGAAGAGCCTGAAAAGGCACTTTGAGGAGGAGTCCAAGCGAATCATCTTCCTGTTCCAAAGTGGAGAATCTGGAGAAGGGTGAGGAAATGTAACTCATTCTTTTCAGGAAACTTCATGCGGTCACACGCCCCTGACGAGCTGCGAGACGAGAGCGGAAACATGCGACGGGAAGGAGGACGTGATGAGGGTCGTCAGCGGACTTCTACAGCGAACTCTACTCCCACAAGACTACCGACCCCGAGCTGCTGATAAGTTCCTGTCAGGTATCACTAACCATCTTGATCCTGCAGGCACGGCAGCCTTGGACAAACCTCTGATGGTGGGCGAATTGCTCCTCTGCCGCTAAATCCTTTAGGACCGCAGGACCCCGGCAGTGATGGTCTTCCAGCGGAGCTCTATGTAGCGCTTGGAGACCTCATCTGTCCTGACCTGTTGGACCTGTACGAGAGATGGTGGTGGAGGGTAGAATGCCCTCCATCTTTGAGGGAAGGAATGGTCACGATCCTGGACAAGCGGAAGGAGAGTGGTGCGACCTGAGGAATGGCGTCCCATCACTCTGCTCAACGTGGACTACAAGATCCTGGCCAAGACGATGGCGACACGACTTAAGACGGTCATCGGACGGATCATCCACCCGGACCAGACCTGCGGCATCCCTGGACGTCGCATCGCAGACAGCCTCGCTCTCGGTGCGGGACACGGTCGAGTACATCAAGGTCCACCGCGCACACGCGGCCCTGGGTTCTCCTTGGATCAGGAGAAGGCCTTCGACCGGGTTTCCCACGAGTTCATGGGCCGAGCTCTGCACCGGTTAGGTTTGGGTAACATGTTTTGTTCGTATGTCCGTCTGATGTATTTTGATATCCACAGCTCGGTGTTGGTGAACGGCTGGAAGACTGACCCCTTCCCTGTCCTCTCTGGGGTCAGACAAGGCTGCCCTCCTATCACCTCTTCTTTTTGTTTGTGTTATAGAACTCTTCGCAGAGGCTATCCGGCAGAATGGAGAGATCAGAGGGATCACCGCACCGGGTCCGGGACGACACGAGGTCAAGTGCTCGCTCTACATGGACGACGTCACCGTCTTCTGCGCTGATCGTGGTTCAGTCGACGCCCTCGTCCAGACGTGTGAGAGGTTCGGCCGGGCTTCAGGGGCCAAAGTTCAACTGCAGGAAGTCGGAAGCCATGCTCTCGGGGATTGGCAGCCGGCCTCCTCCGCCCCCTTCCCCTTCAACATTCACCGGATTTCCTCAAGGTGCTGGGAGTCTGGGTTCGGGAAGGAAGGAGCAGCCCTCAAGTCCTGGCAAGAACGCTTGGCCAAGGTGAAGCAACGATCGGACTCTGGAGCCTCAGACACCTCACTTGTGAGGGTAAGGCACTCGTCCTGCGTAATGAGGTCCTGCCCGTCTTGCAGTACACCGGCAGCCAGGCCTGGCCCCACACGTCACTGTGTGCAGGGCCATTACCAGGACAGTGTTTCACTTTGTCTGGGGATCCAAGATGGACAGAGTCAGGCGGGCCGTCATGTACAAGGAGCCTCGCAAGGGTGGGAAGGGCGTTCCAGATATCCCCACCCTCCTGGCATCCTCTTTTGTGTGTGATTGTGTCCGCCGGACTTTGCAAGTCAAGATGGCTCGCGGGCAGGTCATGTCTCGCTTCTTCCTGCTTCCTCTTTGAGGCGACTCCGGCTGGGACAAGTGGGACAGCTCCTTCCCCTACAACTGGACGACGCCATGGTTCTACGGAGACGTCGTTCGATTTGTGGGGGAGCATCAACTGGAGGGACTCAAGCCCGACTTGTGGAAGCCAAAACTATCCACAAGCTAATCAGAGCCAGGAATGACGTGGAGAACATCACAGGACTTCACCAGGACACGGCTGGAGACTGTGTGGACAAATGTGTCGTCTGACAGGCTGACCAACGGCACAAGGACTTGTCGTGGATGGCGATCAGGGCGGACTGCCCGTCCGGTCATTCATGCATGCCCGGAACCTGTGCAAGACCCGGTACTGCCCAAGGTCGCCCTTCGTGGAGGAAACATCTTTGCACACTTTTTGGGGACTGCGGATTTGCACAGCGCCTATTGACTGCACTTGAGGACGACTGAGGAACTCTGTCCCCAAGGCGAGCCTATCGCACATTCTGTGCTTTACGGACTCTTCCCTGGGGTTCATACCGTCGGAGCCATCCAGGAGGCTTGGCGCCTTATGAACTGCTTTCAAGGATGCCGTTTGGGTCGCCAGGAACCGGCTCATCTTGAGGAGGGAGAGGATGTCCATCCCAGGACTGCCGCAGGCTGATCCACAGCCTGCTCAGAGACTATTCCATCATGGACGGTCCGGAGGACGAGGACGAGGACTAAACCCCTCCTCCCCCTCTCCCCTTATGTGTCTTGTCTTTCAATAAAGCTTCGGGCCTGTGATTTTCCCCTCCCCATCCCCTTTTTCCCAATCCCCATCCCTTATCACGGTTCGTCGTACTGTATTGATTGACATGCTTTTTCTTTCAGATTGAGTGTTTTGTGTAGCATAGGGGTGTGATGTGTCTAGTTAGTGCGTCGTATCCTCATGCTATGTAAATATGATGTAGAATTCTGTGTGTACTGGGCTGCGGCACTGTACACTGTCTGTTAACTTATTTTTTGTGCTAATAAAAGATATATTCAATCAAAAAAAAATCTGTTCTTATCAGTTTAATATCTGATGCGTCCCCTATCTGGGGACCATATATTAAATGGATTTTTAGAACAGGGAGATGGAAAAAGAGCTTGCTCTGTCCACTCCACGCATTGACCTGGTATTGCAGTATCTCCAGGACCGGTGCACCCCTTCTTTAATGCAGTTTCTAAAATCAGAAAGAATTGAATTCAATGTTTTTTGTTCATTTTGCTTGTTTGTCGGATTTTGGGATGAACTCTTTGGCTTTGCTTTTCTTCTCCTCATTGGATTTTTCATGTTCAAAGTTGCAGAAGCCAGATTACAAGCTCATTTTGGTTCAACTTCAGCAACTGTGCATTGCATTGCCATGTAATGTGATGCAATGCTATCTTTCTAGCTCTCCCTTTTTACTTCCTTTTGGATAAACAGACATATTAGGCAAGCATTTTGGAGCTTTCACCTAAATAACTACAGGTGGTGAGATAAGCTGCACAATATAATTTACCTTTCAGTATATTGTTGCACACACACCATCTATTTAGCAAATGCCCTTGTTATCAACAGCAGCCTTTTAAACTCACCTGAGCTAACAGGTATGTGCGCTGGTTACTCTGCTGCGCTTAAAATTTCTTTTTTGGTTTGCTACAATGCCTTTTCTGAAACGTTGTCTCCTTCTGCTGGAACACTGACTTCTTTCATTTAATGCCTGCAGACTATAAAAGAGAACCCAACCCAAAAAGTTTGGTTGATTAGTCTGTGGCATTCTGTTAAACTGTTGCTTATGGCGGTCTCTGTGAGCTTCTCTGCGACATTCAGCCAGCCAGGTATCCTGCCTGCAGTAGATGGAATGTGGCAATGGAACGCTGGCTGCGCATGTCATAATAGGCTCTGAGCCTTTATATACCTGTGCACAGCAGCAGCCACCTTCAGTCTGCTGCTGGACAGCCAGCAGCAGCAGCAGCAGCAGGAGAGGTATGTAATCAGGAGCCCTCCTGCTAAGGGTAGACAGCTGCTCGTTCCACCCCACCCCCCGCCTTAATTGGTTCTCCTCCCTTCCAACGGTGTTGAGGCGGGTGGGAACAGCAGGGGGTGAAGGTGCTGTGTTTAAAGAGGTGGAGTTATGCAGATCTAAAACGCGTGGATTGCAGCAGCAGCAAGCCGAAAAGTGCAGGCATGTAAGGGATCTAGAGGTTGACAACATGTCTTCTTAACGGGAGTCCAGGAGCTCATCTCCACAAATGGACTTTTCAGGATCCTTGGGTGGCTCCGTAGTTTGAAACCAATTCTGGTTATCGCTTCTCGGCCTTTTGGCTAAGATCAATTGTAGTATCTGTTCTTATCAGTTTAATATCTGATACGTCCCCTATCTGGGGACCATATATTAAATGGATTTTTAGAACAGGGAGATGGAAAAAGAGCTTGCTCTGTGCACTCCACGCATTGACCTGGTATTGCAGTATCTCCAGGACCGGTGCACCCCTTCTTTAATGCAGTTTCTAAAATCAGAAAGAATTGAATTCAATGTTTTTTGTTCATTTTGCTTGTTTGTCGGATTTTGGGATGGACTCTTTGGCTTTGCTTTTCTTCTCCTCATTGGATTTTTCATGTTCAAAGTTGCAGAAGCCAGATTACAAGCTCATTTTGGTTCAACTTCAGCAACTGTGCATTGCATTGCCATGTAATGTGATGCAATGCTATCTTTCTAGCTCTCCCTTTTTACTTCCTTTTGGATAAACAGACATATTAGGCAAGCATTTTGGAGCTTTCACCTAAATAACTACAGGTGGTGAGATAAGCTGCACAATATAATTTACCTTTCAGTATATTGTTGCACACACACCATCTATTTAGCAAATGCCCTTGTTATCAACAGCAGCCTTTTAAACTCACCTGAGCTAACAGGTATGTGCGCTGGTTACTCTGCTGCGCTTAAAATTTCTTTTTTGGTTTGCTACAATGCCTTTTCTGAAACGTTGTCTCCTTCTGCTGGAACACTGACTTCTTTCATTTAATGCCTGCAGACTATAAAAGAGAACCCAACCCAAAAAGTTTGGTTGATTAGTCTGTGGCATTCTGTTAAACTGTTGCTTATGGCGGTCTCTGTGAGCTTCTCAGCGACATTCAGCCAGCCAGGTATCCTGCCTGCAGTAGATGGAATGTGGCAATGGAACGCTGGCTGCGCGTGTCATAATAGGCTCTGAGCCTTTATATACCTGTGCACAGCAGCAGCCACCTTCAGTCTGCTGCTGGACAGCCAGCAGCAGCAGCAGTAGGAGAGGTATGTAATCAGGAGCCCTCCTGCTAAGGGTAGACAGCTGCTCGTTCCACCCCACCCCCCGCCTTAATTGGTTCTCCTCCCTTCCAACGATGTTGAGGCGGGTGGGAACAGCAGGGGGTGAAGGTGCTGTGTTTAAAGAGGTGGAGTTATGCAGATCTAAAACGCGTGGATTGCAGCAGCAGCAAGCCGAAAAGTGCAGGCATGTAAGGGATCTAGAGGTTGACAACATGTCTTCTTAACGGGAGTCCAGGAGCTCATCTCCACAAATGGACTTTTCAGGATCCTTGGGTGGCTCCGTAGTTTGAAACCAATTCTGGTTATCGCTTCTCGGCCTTTTGGCTAAGATCAAGTGTAGTATCTGTTCTTATCAGTTTAATATCTGATACGTCCCCTATCTGGGGACCATATATTAAATGGATTTTTAGAACAGGGAGATGGAAAAAGAGCTTGCTCTGTCCACTCCACGCATTGACCTGGTATTGCAATATCTCCAGGACCGGTGCACCCCTTCTTTAATGCAGTTTCTAAAATCAGAAAGAATTGAATTCAATGTTTTTTGTTCATTTTGCTTGTTTGTCGGATTTTGGGATGGACTCTTTGGCTTTGCTTTTCTTCTCCTCATTGGATTTTTCATGTTCAAAGTTGCAGAAGCCAGATTACAAGCTCATTTTGGTTCAACTTCAGCAACTGTGCATTGCATTGCCATGTAATGTGATGCAATGCTATCTTTCTAGCTCTCCCTTTTTACTTCCTTTTGGATAAACAGACATATTAGGCAAGCATTTTGGAGCTTTCACCTAAATAACTACAGGTGGTGAGATAAGCTGCACAATATAATTGACCTTTCAGTATATTGTTGCACACACACCATCTATTTAGCAAATGCCCTTGTTATCAACAGCAGCCTTTTAAACTCACCTGAGCTAACAGGTATGTGCGCTGGTTACTCTGCTGCGCTTAAAATTTCTTTTTTGGTTTGCTACAATGCCTTTTCTGAAACGTTGTCTCCTTCTGCTGGAACACTGACTTCTTTCATTTAATGCCCGCAGACTATAAAAGAGAACCCAACCCAAAAAGTTTGGTTGATTAGTCTGTGGCATTCTGTTAAACTGTTGCTTATGGCGGTCTCTGTGAGCTTCTCAGCGACATTCAGCCAGCCAGGTATCCTGCCTGCAGTAGATGGAATGTGGCAATGGAACGCTGGCTGCGCGTGTCATAATAGGCTCTGAGCCTTTATATACCTGTGCACAGCAGCAGCCACCTTCAGTCTGCTGCTGGACAGCCAGCAGCAGCAGCAGCAGGAGAGGTATGTAATCAGGAGCCCTCCTGCTAAGGGTAGACAGCTGCTCGTTCCACCCCACCCCCCGTCTTAATTGGTTCTCCTCCCTTCCAACGGTGTTGAGGCGGGTGGGAACAGCAGGGGGTGAAGGTGCTTTGTTTAAAGAGGTGGAGTTATGCAGATCTAAAACGCGTGGATTGCAGCAGCAGCAAGCCGAAAAGTGCAGGCATGTAAGGGATCTAGAGGTTGACAACATGTCTTCTTAACGGGAGTCCAGGAGCTCATCTCCACAAATGGACTTTTCAGGATCCTTGGGTGGCTCCGTAGTTTGAAACCAATTCTGGTTATCGCTTCTCGGCCTTTTGGCTAAGATCAAGTGTAGTATCTGTTCTTATCAGTTTAATATCTGATACGTCCCCTATCTGGGGACCATATATTAAATGGATTTTTAGAACAGGGAGATGGAAAAAGAGCTTGCTCTGTCCACTCCACGCATTGACCTGGTATTGCAGTATCTCCAGGACCGGTGCACCCCTTCTTTAATGCAGTTTCTAAAATCAGAAAGAATTGAATTCAATGTTTTTTGTTCATTTTGCTTGTTTGTCGGATTTTGGGATGGACTCTTTGGCTTTGCTTTTCTTCTCCTCATTGGATTTTTCATGTTCAAAGTTGCAGAAGCCAGATTACAAGCTCAGTTTGGTTCAACTTCAGCAACTGTGCATTGCATTGCCATGTAATGTGATGCAATGCTATCTTTCTAGCTCTCCCTTTTTACTTCCTTTTGGATAAACAGACATATTAGGCAAGCATTTTGGAGCTTTCACCTAAATAACTACAGGTGGTGAGATAAGCTGCACAATATAATTGACCTTTCAGTATATTGTTGCACACACACCATCTATTTAGCAAATGCCCTTGTTATTAACAGCAGCCTTTTAAACTCACCTGAGCTAACAGGTATGTGCGCTGGTTACTCTGCTGCGCTTAAAATTTCTTTTTTGGTTTGCTACAATGCCTTTTCTGAAACGTTGTCTCCTTCTGCTGGAACACTGACTTCTTTCATTTAATGCCTGCAGACTATAAAAGAGAACCCAGCCCAAAAAGTTTGGTTGATTAGTCTGTGGCATTCTGTTAAACTGTTGCTTATGGCGGTCTCTGTGAGCTTCTCAGCGACATTCAGCCAGCCAGGTATCCTGCCTGCAGTAGATGGAATGTGGCAATGGAACGCTGGCTGCGCGTGTCATAATAGGCTCTGAGCCTTTATATACCTGTGCACAGCAGCAGCCACCTTCAGTCTGCTGCTGGACAGCCAGCAGCAGCAGCAGCAGGAGAGGTATGTAATCAGGAGCCCTCCTGCTAAGGGTAGACAGCTGCTCGTTCCACCCCACCCCCCGCCTTAATTGGTTCTCCTCCCTTCCAACGGTGTTGAGGCGGGTGGGAACAGCAGGGGGTGAAGGTGCTGTGTTTAAAGAGGTGGAGTTATGCAGATCTAAAACGCGTGGATTGCAGCAGCAGCAAGCCGAAAAGTGCAGGCATGTAAGGGATCTAGAGGTTGACAACATGTCTTCTTAACGGGAGTCCAGGAGCTCATCTCCACAAATGGACTTTTCAGGATCCTTGGGTGGCTCCGTAGTTTGAAACCAATTCTGGTTATCGCTTCTCGGCCTTTTGGCTAAGATCAAGTGTAGTATCTGTTCTTATCAGTTTAATATCTGATACGTCCCCTATCTGGGGACCATATATTAAATGGATTTTTAGAACAGGGAGATGGAAAAAGAGCTTGCTCTGTCCACTCCACGCATTGACCTGGTATTGCAGTATCTCCAGGACCGGTGCACCCCTTCTTTAATGCAGTTTCTAAAATCAGAAAGAATTGAATTCAATGTTTTTTGTTCATTTTGCTTGTTTGTCGGATTTTGGGATGGACTCTTTGGCTTTGCTTTTCTTCTCCTCATTGGATTTTTCATGTTCAAAGTTGCAGAAGCCAGATTACAAGCTCATTTTGGTTCAACTTCAGCAACTGTGCATTGCATTGCCATGTAATGTGATGCAATGCTATCTTTCTAGCTCTCCCTTTTTACTTCCTTTTGGATAAACAGACATATTAGGCAAGCATTTTGGAGCTTTCACCTAAATAACTACAGGTGGTGAGATAAGCTGCACAATATAATTGACCTTTCAGTATATTGTTGCACACACACCATCTATTTAGCAAATGCCCTTGTTATCAACAGCAGCCTTTTAAACTCACCTGAGCTAACAGGTATGTGCGCTGGTTACTCTGCTGCGCTTAAAATTTCTTTTTTGGTTTGCTACAATGCCTTTTCTGAAACGTTGTCTCCTTCTGCTGGAACACTGACTTCTTTCATTTAATGCCTGCAGACTATAAAAGAGAACCCAACCCAAAATGTTTGGTTGATTAGTCTGTGGCATTCTGTTAAACTGTTGCTTATGGCGGTCTCTGTGAGCTTCTCAGCGACATTCAGCCAGCCAGGTATCCTGCCTGCAGTAGATGGAATGTGGCAATGGAACGCTGGCTGCGCGTGTCATAATAGGCTCTGAGCCTTTATATACCTGTGCACAGCAGCAGCCACCTTCAGTCTGCTGCTGGACAGCCAGCAGCAGCAGCAGCAGGAGAGGTATGTAATCAGGAGCCCTCCTGCTAAGGGTAGACAGCTGCTCGTTCCACCCCACCCCCCGCCTTAATTGGTTCTCCTCCCTTCCAACGGTGTTGAGGCGGGTGGGAACAGCAGGGGGTGAAGGTGCTGTGTTTAAAGAGGTGGAGTTATGCAGATCTAAAACGCGTGGATTGCAGCAGCAGCAAGCCGAAAAGTGCAGGCATGTAAGGGATCTAGAGGTTGACAACATGTCTTCTTAACGGGAGTCCAGGAGCTCATCTCCACAAATGGACTTTTCAGGATCCTTGGGTGGCTCCGTAGTTTGAAACCAATTCTGGTTATCGCTTCTCGGCCTTTTGGCTAAGATCAAGTGTAGTATCTGTTCTTATCAGTTTAATATCTGATACGTCCCCTATCTGGGGACCATATATTAAATGGATTTTTAGAACAGGGAGATGGAAAAAGAGCTTGCTCTGTCCACTCCACGCATTGACCTGGTATTGCAGTATCTCCAGGACCGGTGCACCCCTTCTTTAATGCAGTTTCTAAAATCAGAAAGAATTGAATTCAATGTTTTTTGTTCATTTTGCTTGTTTGTCGGATTTTGGGATGGACTCTTTGGCTTTGCTTTTCTTCTCCTCATTGGATTTTTCATGTTCAAAGTTGCAGAAGCCAGATTACAAGCTCATTTTGGTTCAACTTCAGCAACTGTGCATTGCATTGCCATGTAATGTGATGCAATGCTATCTTTCTAGCTCTCCTTTTTTACTTCCTTTTGGATAAACAGACATATTAGGCAAGCATTTTGGAGCTTTCACCTAAATAACTACAGGTGGTGAGATAAGCTGCACAATATAATTGACCTTTCAGTATATTGTTGCACACACACCATCTATTTAGCAAATGCCCTTGTTATCAACAGCAGCCTTTTAAACTCACCTGAGCTAACAGGTATGTGCGCTGGTTACTCTGCTGCGCTTAAAATTTCTTTTTTGGTTTGCTACAATGCCTTTTCTGAAACGTTGTCTCCTTCTGCTGGAACACTGACTTCTTTCATTTAATGCCTGCAGACTATAAAAGAGAACCCAACCCAAAAAGTTTGGTTGATTAGTCTGTGGCATTCTGTTAAACTGTTGCTTATGGCGGTCTCTGTGAGCTTCTCAGCGACATTCAGCCAGCCAGGTATCCTGCCTGCAGTAGATGGAATGTGGCAATGGAACGCTGGCTGCGCGTGTCATAATAGGCTCTGAGCCTTTATATACCTGTGCACAGCAGCAGCCACCTTCAGTCTGCTGCTGGACAGCCAGCAGCAGCAGCAGCAGGAGAGGTATGTAATCAGGAGCCCTCCTGCTAAGGGTAGACAGCTGCTCGTTCCACCCCACCCCCCGCCTTAATTGGTTCTCCTCCCTTCCAACGGTGTTGAGGCGGGTGGGAACAGCAGGGGGTGAAGGTGCTGTGTTTAAAGAGGTGGAGTTATGCAGATCTAAAACGCGTGGATTGCAGCAGCAGCAAGCCGAAAAGTGCAGGCATGTAAGGGATCTAGAGGTTGACAACATGTCTTCTTAACGGGAGTCCAGGAGCTCATCTCCACAAATGGACTTTTCAGGATCCTTGGGTGGCTCCGTAGTTTGAAACCAATTCTGGTTATCGCTTCTCGGCCTTTTGGCTAAGATCAAGTGTAGTATCTGTTCTTAAATTCTTATCAGTTTAATATCTGATACGTCCCCTATCTGGGGACCATATATTAAATGGATTTTTAGAACAGGGAGATGGAAAAAGAGCTTGCTCTGTCCACTCCACGCATTGACCTGGTATTGCAGTATCTCCAGGACCGGTGCACCCCTTCTTTAATGCAGTTTCTAAAATCAGAAAGAATTGAATTCAATGTTTTTTGTTCATTTTGCTTGTTTGTCGGATTTTGGGATGGACTCTTTGGCTTTGCTTTTCTTCTCCTCATTGGATTTTTCATGTTCAAAGTTGCAGAAGCCAGATTACAAGCTCATTTTGGTTCAACTTCAGCAACTGTGCATTGCATTGCCATGTAATGTGATGCAATGCTATCTTTCTAGCTCTCCTTTTTTACTTCCTTTTGGATAAACAGACATATTAGGCAAGCATTTTGGAGCTTTCACCTAAATAACTACAGGTGGTGAGATAAGCTGCACAATATAATTGACCTTTCAGTATATTGTTGCACACACACCATCTATTTAGCAAATGCCCTTGTTATCAACAGCAGCCTTTTAAACTCACCTGAGCTAACAGGTATGTGCGCTGGTTACTCTGCTGCGCTTAAAATTTCTTTTTTGGTTTGCTACAATGCCTTTTCTGAAACGTTGTCTCCTTCTGCTGGAACACTGACTTCTTTCATTTAATGCCTGCAGACTATAAAAGAGAACCCAACCCAAAAAGTTTGGTTGATTAGTCTGTGGCATTCTGTTAAACTGTTGCTTATGGCGGTCTCTGTGAGCTTCTCAGCGACATTCAGCCAGCCAGGTATCCTGCCTGCAGTAGATGGAATGTGGCAATGGAACGCTGGCTGCGCGTGTCATAATAGGCTCTGAGCCTTTATATACCTGTGCACAGCAGCAGCCACCTTCAGTCTGCTGCTGGACAGCCAGCAGCAGCAGCAGCAGGAGAGGTATGTAATCAGGAGCCCTCCTGCTAAGGGTAGACAGCTGCTCGTTCCACCCCACCCCCCGCCTTAATTGGTTCTCCTCCCTTCCAACGGTGTTGAGGCGGGTGGGAACAGCAGGGGGTGAAGGTGCTGTGTTTAAAGAGGTGGAGTTATGCAGATCTAAAACGCGTGGATTGCAGCAGCAGCAAGCCGAAAAGTGCAGGCATGTAAGGGATCTAGAGGTTGACAACATGTCTTCTTAACGGGAGTCCAGGAGCTCATCTCCACAAATGGACTTTTCAGGATCCTTGGGTGGCTCCGTAGTTTGAAACCAATTCTGGTTATCGCTTCTCGGCCTTTTGGCTAAGATCAAGTGTAGTATCTGTTCTTAAATTCTTATCAGTTTAATATCTGATACGTCCCCTATCTGGGGACCATATATTAAATGGATTTTTAGAACAGGGAGATGGAAAAAGAGCTTGCTCTGTCCACTCCACGCATTGACCTGGTATTGCAGTATCTCCAGGACCGGTGCACCCCTTCTTTAATGCAGTTTCTAAAATCAGAAAGAATTGAATTCAATGTTTTTTGTTCATTTTGCTTGTTTGTCGGATTTTGGGATGGACTCTTTGGCTTTGCTTTTCTTCTCCTCATTGGATTTTTCATGTTCAAAGTTGCAGAAGCCAGATTACAAGCTCATTTTGGTTCAACTTCAGCAACTGTGCATTGCATTGCCATGTAATGTGATGCAATGCTATCTTTCTAGCTCTCCCTTTTTACTTCCTTTTGGATAAACAGACATATTAGGCAAGCATTTTGGAGCTTTCACCTAAATAACTACAGGTGGTGAGATAAGCTGCACAATATAATTGACCTTTCAGTATATTGTTGCACACACACCATCTATTTAGCAAATGCCCTTGTTATCAACAGCAGCCTTTTAAACTCACCTGAGCTAACAGGTATGTGCGCTGGTTACTCTGCTGCGCTTAAAATTTCTTTTTTGGTTTGCTACAATGCCTTTTCTGAAACGTTGTCTCCTTCTGCTGGAACACTAACTTCTTTCATTTAATGCCTGCAGACTATAAAAGAGAACCCAACCCAAAAAGTTTGGTTGATTAGTCTGTGGCATTCTGTTAAACTGTTGCTTATGGCGGTCTCTGTGAGCTTCTCAGCGACATTCAGCCAGCCAGGTATCCTGCCTGCAGTAGATGGAATGTGGCAATGGAACGCTGGCTGCGCGTGTCATAATAGGCTCTGAGCCTTTATATACCTGTGCACAGCAGCAGCCACCTTCAGTCTGCTGCTGGACAGCCAGCAGCAGCAGCAGCAGGAGAGGTATGTAATCAGGAGCCCTCCTGCTAAGGGTAGACAGCTGCTCGTTCCACCCCACCCCCCGCCTTAATTGGTTCTCCTCCCTTCCAACGGTGTTGAGGCGGGTGGGAACAGCAGGGGGTGAAGGTGCTGTGTTTAAAGAGGTGGAGTTATGCAGATCTAAAACGCGTGGATTGCAGCAGCAGCAAGCCGAAAAGTGCAGGCATGTAAGGGATCTAGAGGTTGACAACATGTCTTCTTAACGGGAGTCCAGGAGCTCATCTCCACAAATGGACTTTTCAGGATCCTTGGGTGGCTCCGTAGTTTGAAACCAATTCTGGTTATCGCTTCTCGGCCTTTTGGCTAAGATCAAGTGTAGTATCTGTTCTTATCAGTTTAATATCTGATACGTCCCCTATCTGGGGACCATATATTAAATGGATTTTTAGAACAGGGAGATGGAAAAAGAGCTTGCTCTGTCCACTCCACGCATTGACCTGGTATTGCAGTATCTCCAGGACCGGTGCACCCCTTCTTTAATGCAGTTTCTAAAATCAGAAAGAATTGAATTCAATGTTTTTTGTTCATTTTGCTTGTTTGTCGGATTTTGGGATGGACTCTTTGGCTTTGCTTTTCTTCTCCTCATTGGATTTTTCATGTTCAAAGTTGCAGAAGCCAGATTACAAGCTCATTTTGGTTCAACTTCAGCAACTGTGCATTGCATTGCCATGTAATGTGATGCAATGCTATCTTTCTAGCTCTCCCTTTTTACTTCCTTTTGGATAAACAGACATATTAGGCAAGCATTTTGGAGCTTTCACCTAAATAACTACAGGTGGTGAGATAAGCTGCACAATATAATTGACCTTTCAGTATATTGTTGCACACACACCATCTATTTAGCAAATGCCCTTGTTATCAACAGCAGCCTTTTAAACTCACCTGAGCTAACAGGTATGTGCGCTGGTTACTCTGCTGCGCTTAAAATTTCTTTTTTGGTTTGCTACAATGCCTTTTCTGAAACGTTGTCTCCTTCTGCTGGAACACTGACTTCTTTCATTTAATGCCTGCAGACTATAAAAGAGAACCCAACCCAAAAAGTTTGGTTGATTAGTCTGTGGCATTCTGTTAAACTGTTGCTTATGGCGGTCTCTGTGAGCTTCTCAGCGACATTCAGCCAGCCAGGTATCCTGCCTGCAGTAGATGGAATGTGGCAATGGAACGCTGGCTGCGCGTGTCATAATAGGCTCTGAGCCTTTATATACCTGTGCACAGCAGCAGCCTCCTTCAGTCTGCTGCTGGACAGCCAGCAGCAGCAGCAGCAGGAGAGGTATGTAATCAGGAGCCCTCCTGCTAAGGGTAGACAGCTGCTCGTTCCACCCCACCCCCCGCCTTAATTGGTTCTCCTCCCTTCCAACGGTGTTGAGGCGGGTGGGAACAGCAGGGGGTGAAGGTGCTGTGTTTAAAGAGGTGGAGTTATGCAGATCTAAAACGCGTGAATTGCAGCAGCAGCAAGCCGAAAAGTGCAGGCATGTAAGGGATCTAGAGGTTGACAACATGTCTTCTTAACGGGAGTCCAGGAGCTCATCTCCACAAATGGACTTTTCAGGATCCTTGGGTGGCTCCGTAGTTTGAAACCAATTCTGGTTATCGCTTCTCGGCCTTTTGGCTTAGATCTTGTATCTGGTCAGAAGGATCCTATAGTGTCTCCCCCTCGGCCTTGCAGCATCGCCACTTAGGTGGCTTAAGCTGCCTGCTGCTATTGGGGGGGGTCCAGAGGAAACGAGAGGTGATAATGGGCGTCAAGATTCGCTATGCCGGGACCGATGATATTCGGGTCAAAAATGCTTTTCGCATTGATATTGAGGAGTCGAGGAGGAATTTCTTTAACCTGCAGTTCTTGGTGGAAGTCGTCATCTTCAAGATTTTGAATGTTGGTCGTGGAGACATCATTTGCCTACAGGAGTTCCCAAAGAATGGCCGGTACGTTTTAGTCCTTGATCGTATGGCAGCTTGCCAGAATCTTTTCAAGACTCTAAAGGATCAGCAAGCCTTGGATCATCCGGCTCTTGATGGGCTTACATTTACGGTATTGTATACTAAGGGGGAAGTGCCAGTTGTTGTGTTTATGCACAACCCCCTTGTGGATGTGGAGGACATTACTAGATTCCTGAACCGTCATTGCAGCTATGTGTCCTACTCACACAAGGTGAGGAATGAGGTGGGCTTGTGGACTGGCAAACACAAGTTTTTTGTACGGTTCCAGGAGGACCCCCAGGGACCTGGGGGTATCCACTACCCTCCCCTCAGTTTTGCCATCGGGAGGGATAGAGGGTATATGTATTTTCCTGGTGCTCCGCGGTTTTGCAGGAAGTGTAAATCCTTTGGACACTACCAAGAGGACTGCACGGTGGAGAAGTTTTGTGGGAAATGCAATAAAGAGGGTCATCTGGCAATGGAGTGTACTAACTCCATGGTTTGTAATGCATGTGGCGAGGAGGGACACGCTTTCAAGGACTGTCCCCATCGTTCCAGGTCATATGCAGAGGCCGTGTCCCCACGTCCTACTACTGCCGCCACTATTGGTGAGGCGATCGAGGCAGTAAGGGACTTCATGGAAGAGATGGAGCAAGCACCCGATCCTGCTGGTGGAAGCGCTGTTGAGATAGAGCCTGCAGATATGTCAATTCTGCTTGATGTGAGTGGTGAGGGAGAAGTGAGCGGTTCACTCTCCACAACGCCGGTGTTGGCTTTGGAAAGCTCAGAGGCAATTCATGAAGGTGGTGGTGGCCAGGGTGACTTCACCGGGGCTGTGGTGAGGCCCCCTGATGAGGACTCTGATGTGTCTTCTGCAAAGAAGTTCCGGCCAGATTTTTCACCTGCCAGTATTGGGAGCATCAGCCCCTTAAGTGATAGGAGCTATCCCGAGAGCTACAGTGCCTCTCCTAGGAGGTCTTTTTTGGAGGAGGCGGCCAGCATTCTCTGCTTAACATCAGGAATCGAGTTTCAAGACGAGAAAGGTTGACTCTTCGGTGGGGGGTATGTTCTTTTTTACCGAATATGGTTAAAAAATGGGCTCCAACATGGGCTGTAGTGTACTGTCAATAAATGTAAGGCTTATAAAATCTAAGCCTAGAAGATTGGCTATACTGGAAGAACTAAAAAATCTTGGAGCAAATATTTACTGTCTGCAAGAGTGCGGAATTGAAGAGTCACCTCCTGAAAAGGACTGGGTATATGGGCATAGCATTTGGTCAGGTTCAATGACAAACAAAAATGATGGTGTGGGGATTTTGTTGGGGAATAGGGATTTAAGTTTTGAAAATTATATGGTGGTGGAGCCAGGTCGTTGTATAATGGCAGTGGTTAAGGGGAGAGGGTGGAGGGTGAAAATTGTTAACGTGTATTGTCCAATTAACAAAGGGGATAGGTTAGCACTATTAGAGAAAATACATTTATTTTTGCCTGGAAGGATTCCAATATTATTAGTTGGTGATTTCAATTGTGTTTCTGAAGGGGAAATTGATGTCACAGGTAAGGTCCTTAATCAAATTACATCTGATTTTTCTTTTTTAGATGCAGCGGAATTTTTGAGTAAGCCACCACCGGCCACATATAGAGCTGATAGGGGAGGAATAGTGTCCAGGATTGACCGCATGCTGTATACAAATAGAGGTTTGGTGTGTAAATTTTTTAAACAGCATGTTTTTTCTTTCACAGACCATGAATGTTTGTGGGGTATGTTTGAAGGTGATAAAAAAATGGTGCATGGTGTTGGGGTATGGAAGCTAAATGTTAGGTTGTTAGAGGATGTTAGGGTTATGAGAGACTTCGAAAGTAAGTATGAATGGTGGAGGTCTAGGAAAAATAATTTTGTGGATGTGACTGTATGGTGGGATTGGGTGAAATTGGAAATTAAGAATTTTTTTAGGAGGTGGGGTTATAAAAAAGCAGCAATTGAAAGAGGCAGATTTAAAGATTTAAATATGAGGATTGAGTGGTTACATAAAATGAGTATGAAAGGAATTGATGTTAGTGATCAACTCAGAGGAGCGAGAGATGAGATGAAGCGTGTTTTGGAAAAGCGTGGGAAGGAAATTATTTTTAGGACGAGAGTTGAGCATTTGGATATGGATGAGAAGTGTACGAGGTACTTTTTTAAAAAAATGTGCAGTAAAAAAGATGAGTTGGATGAGGTTGTAAATGATAATGGTATGACTGTGGTTGGAAGGGAAGTGTTGGATGAGGTACATAGTTTCTATAGTAGTTTATTTGAGTCTAAATGGGTGGATGGGGGTTTGAAAGAGCATGTGTTAGGTATGTTGGAGAGTCAGCTTGAAGCAGGGGAACGTGAATGTTTGAGTGAGGATATTGTTTTTGATGAGGTCAAAAAGGCGGTGGATGGTGCGAAAAAGAATAAAACACCTGGGAAAGATGGGTTGCCTGTGGAGTTTTATGTAAAAGCATGGGATGTGATTGGTGTTGATTTTGTGGAGGTATGTCAATATATGTGGATGAATGGTGTACTTTGTAATTCCATGAAAGAAGGAGTAGTTGTTTTACTATGTAAGAAGGGTGAGAAAAAGAATTTGCGTAATTGGAGGCCGATTACATTACTCAATGCAGATTATAAAGTCTTTAGCAAAATTCTGGCTAACCGTATGCGTGGGGTGATTGGAAGTGTGGTTGGTGATGATCAAGTGTGCGCGGTGCCAGGTAGGTGTATGACTGATAACCTCTTGTTGTTGCGGGACGTAATTGGAGATTGTATGTTTAGGAAGGGGAAATGTATGGTTTTTTGTGTGGATTTTGAGAAAGCTTTTGATAGAGTGTCGCATGCGTTTATGTTTGAGGTGTTAGTTAGGATGGGTTTTCCTAGTGTTTTTGTGAATGCCATAAGGTGTTTGTATGATGGTGTGGTGAGTGAAGTGTTAGTGAATGGATGTTTGAGTGAGAAGGTGTGCATAAAATCAGGGGTCAGGCAGGGGTGTCCGTTGTCCCCTGTCCTGTTTATAAGTGTGATTGAGCCCCTGTTGTGCATGATTCGGAAAGAGAAAGTGATGAATGGTCTTCTGATCCCAGGGAGTGGTGGAAAGACTGTAAAGGTAATGGGGTATATGGACGATGTTGTTGTGGTGAGTGATAATATGGCTGCTATGAATCGAGCAAGGTTGCTTTTAGATTTCTTTTGTGGTGCATCTGGTTTTAGGGTGAATTGGGGGAAGTGTAGCTTTAAGTGTTTCGGGGATTCGAGTGTTAGGATGGATGGTGTGATATGTGAAGAAGGTGCTATTAAGGTTTTGGGGGTGTGGTTTAACAAAGATCTGAAAGGGAATGAGAGTTGGGATGAATGCGGTAAGAGGATTGAACAGAAGTTAAATTTTTGGAGGTTGCGGGACTTGACATTGTCAGGCAAAGTCCTTATTATAAACCAGGGGAGGAGTCCTGAGGAGATAATTTGCATATTCCCACTGCATTTTGGGGTAAGTGAAGAGTCTCCGCGAGCTCAAAGAACACTGGATTTTGGCTGTTGGAGCTGAAAAGAGGACATCGGTAAACCAGGGGAGGAGTCCTGAGGAGATAATTTGCATATTCCCACTGCATTTTGGGGTAAGTGAAGAGTCTCCGCGAGCTCAAAGAACACTGGATTTTGGCTGTTGGAGCTGAAAAGAGGACATCGGTAAACCGCGCGCCGATCGGCGCGCGCATTTTGAAGCTTTTTTTTTAAGCTTTTTTCACTGTTTTCAGAACATTAACAATAAGAACATGGAAGAGTCCAGGAGCCATTTGGTGAGCTGCATATCCTGCTACATGTTCACAGACTTGCCAGTGGAAAAGCCAGACTTCACATGCCAGAAATGCAAGCTTGTGTCCCTGTTGGAGGAAAAGTTGCGAAATCTAGAAGAGAGGTTAACTACCTTGAAAATCATTAAGGAAGGTGAAGAGTTCTTAGACAGAGCAGAATTATCTCTTCATGATTCAGAAAGAGAAGAAATTCGAACTGCACCTGACGAAACAGAGGAATGGAAGCATGTGACCCACAGAAGCAGGAGGATCGAGAGGCAGTCAGCACCCATACTGCTCAGGAACCAGTACCAGGCTCTCACACAGGAGAACCATGAAGAAATACAGCAAGATAAGACTTTGCCAGCAATGAATAACCTTGTAAGCCCTCAGAATCCTCCTGGATGGAGAAAGAAGAATGTTGTGAAGAAAAAACGGAGAGTGGTGGTCATGGGGGATTCCCTGTTAAGAGGAACAGAGGCCGCTATCTGCAGACCAGACATAACCTCAAGAGAAATGTGCTGTCTTCCAGGAGCAAAAATTAAAGATGTGTCTGACAGGATATCAAGACTCTTCAGACCTACAGATCACTACCCATTCCTGCTAATACATGTGGGGACAAATGACACCGCAAGAAAGGACCTGGAAACCATCTGCAGTGACTTTGAAGACTTAGGCAAGAAAGTGAAAGAATTGGGAGCGCAGGTGGTCTTCTCATCCATCCTCCCAGTGGATGGCCATGGAACAATGAGGTGGAATAAGATTCTACAGGTGAACAACTGGCTACGTCGATGGTGCCGTCAACAAGGATTTGGATTTCTGGATCACGGAATGAATTACCTATACGATGGACTACTTGCTAGAGATGGGGTGCACCTTACGAAGACTGGAAAACATGTATTTGGAAGTCGCCTTGCTACACTCATCAGAAGAGCTTTAAACTAGAACAATGTGGGAAGGGAAGCAAAAGGCCAGAAAAAGCCATACAGCTGACAAATACTATTGAGATCTCTGCTACTGGAAGTGGAAAGGAAGAACAAAGACAAAAAAATCTAAATAATAAAAATATGGGAGGAAGAGAAACCAATCACAAACTAAAATGTTTTTATACAAATGCACAAAGCATGGGCAACAAACAAGGAGAATTGGAACTACTAATGCAGGAAAAGGAATATGATGTCATTGGAATCACTGAAACTTGGTGGGACGATACACATGATTGGAATAAAAGGCTAAAAGGATACAACTTATTTGCAAGAAACAGACTTGATAAACGAGGAGGAGGTGTTGCATTGTATGTTAGAAAAGCGAATATCTGCACAGAGATTGAAGCTTCAGAGACTGGGAGTTCTGTGGAAACTGTTTGGGTAAGAATACAAGGAGAGAACAACGGAAAGGACACCATTGTAGGCATTTACTACAGGCCACCTGGGCAAGCTGAAGATATGGATGAACTCTTTATGTATCAAATGACCAAATTCTCCAAAAAATATGACGTAGTGGTCATGGGAGATTTCAACTATCCAGACATTTGTTGGGAATCTCTCTCAAGTAAAACTAACAGGTCAAGCAAATTCTTATCCTCTCTTGCTGACAACTTTATCTTCCAAAAGGTAGGGGAGAAAACAAGGGGATCTGCTACTTTGGATCTAATTCTTATAAACAGGGAGGAAATAGTTGAGGAGGTAAAGGTGGCTGGGACCCTAGGAGGCAGCGATCATGCTATTATAGAATTTTGGATAACTAGAGGAGGAAGACATGTGAAGACTCAAACTTCAAGGTTAGATTTTAGAAAGGCAGATTTTAAGAGACTCAGAAAGAGAATAGGAGGGATCCAATGGCTGGATGTCCTTAAGGACAAAAATGTCCAGGAAGGATGGGAAATTTTTAAAAATGAGATTCTCAAAGCACAATCGTTAACAATCCCGAAAAGTAGGAAGAATGGGAAGCATTTAAGGAAACCAGGATGGATGAACACAGAACTTAAACACATGCTAAAAAGAAAGAAAGAAATGTTTATTAAATGGAAAGAGGGAGGCATATCTAAAGAAGATTATAATGCAGTCTGCAGATCCTGTAGGGCACGTATCAGGTTAGCTAAAGCTGACAATGAATTAAGGCTTGCAAGAGATGTCAAAAGCAATAAAAAAGGATTTTGGGGGTATGTCAAAAGTAAAAGAAAAGTCAAAGATGCTATAGGATTTTTACAGGATGAAAATGGAGAAATGGTAAGAGAGGATGTTGAGAAGGCCGAACTTTTTAATTCCTATTTTGCATCTGTTTTCTCTCAGAAAGAAAATGGAACATCAACTGATCTTCACTGTCCTTTTAAAGGAATAGAGGAATCCAAGTTATCAGTAAACAGAAAGATTGTGAGGGAATATTTAGCTAACATAAATGAGTTCAAGTCTCCAGGTCCAGATGAATTACACCCCAGAGTACTGAAGGAGATTGTAGAAGAAATTTTAGAACCACTCTCCATAATCTTTGAAAATTCTTGGAGAACAGGAGAAGTCCCAGAAGACTGGAGAAGAGCAAATGTTGTTCCTATCTTCAAAAAGGGGAAGAAGGTGGACCCAGGGAACTATAGGCCGGTGAGTCTGACTTCTATACCAGGAAAGATCTTTGAACAAATTATTAAACAACATGTATGTAAGTACATGGATAAGAATGAAGTGATTAACCAGAGTCAGCATGGGTTTGTAACTAACAAGTCAAACCAGACTAACTTAATTTCCTTCTATGACAGAATCACTGACTGGGTGGATCAGGGAAATGCTGTAGATATAGTATATCTTGACTTCAGCAAAGCATTTGACAAAGTATCTCACATCATCCTTATTGAAAAAATGACCAAGTATGCAATGGACCAGGCAACTGTTAGGTGGATTCATAACTGGCTTAGTGATCGGACTCAAAGGGTGGTTGTAAATGGCTTCACATCCAGCTGGATGAATGTCTCAAGTGGGGTACCACAGGGCTCCGTCCTGGGACCTGTATTGTTCAACATCTTTATCAATGATTTAGATGAAGGAATTGAGGGTAAACTGATTAAATTTGCTGATGACACAAAGCTAGGAGGGATAGCTAATACTAGAGAAGAGAGAGAGAGGATTCAAAAAGACCTAAATAAACTGGAGCAGTGGGCAGCAACCAACAGAATGGTTTTTAACAGGGAAAAATGCAAAGTACTACATCTGGGCAATAAAAATGAAAAAAGCATATACAGAATGGGAGGAATAGAGCTAAGCAACAGTACATGTGAAAAAGACTTAGGTATACTAATAGATCATAGACTGAACATGAGTCAACAGTGTGATGCAGCAGCAAAAAAGGCAAATACAATTCTGGGATGTATTAACAGAAGCATACAGTCTAGATCACGTGAAGTCATTATCGGTCTTTACTCCTCTTTGGTCAGACCTCATCTGGAATACTGTGTACAGTTTTGGGCACCACATTTTAAAAAAGACATAGACAAACTGGAGCAAGTTCAGAGAAGAGCGACCAGAATGGTGACTGGTCTGCAAACCATGTCCTATGAGGAACGGTTGCAGGATTTGGGAATGTTTAGCTTGCAAAAAAGAAGACTGAGAGGAGACTTAATAGCTGTCTACAAATATGTCAAGGGCTGTCACATTGTAGAAGGATCATCTTTATTCTCATTTGCACAAGGAAAGACTAGAAGCAATGGGATGAAACTAAATGGGAGGAGACACAGATTAGATATTAGAAAAAACTTTTTGACAGTTAGGGTGATTAATGAGTGGAACAGGCTGCCACGAGAGGTGGTGAGTTCCCCTTCAATGGACGTCTTCAAACAGAGGCTGGACAGACATCTGTCTGAGATGATCTAGTGAATCCTGCTTTGAGCAGGGGGTTGGACCAGATGACCCAGGAGGTCCCTTCCAACTCTACCATTCTATGATTCTATGATTCTATTAAGTCAGTGATTCTTCCTATGTTACTTTTTGTGTCAGTGGTTTTTCCAGCCCCTTATAGGGGTTTTAGGCGGATTGAGAAGCTAATTTTTACGTTTTATTTGGGAAGTAAGATGGAAAAACTTAAAAGGGAATATTTGTGTAAGTTACGTGAACATGGGGGAATGGATTTCCCAAATTTTGAATTTTGTCTTGGTTTAAATTATATTAAAACAGTGGTTGTTCTGTTAGGTAGGGATAACAAGACGGCTTTTATGATTAAATATATGGCTGGATGGATGTTGTTTGGGTTGAAATGGATGAGAAGGGATGCAAGAGTGCCTGTTTCGTTTAAATGTCCAGTGTGGTATGAGTTTGTTGAAAAATTTGTTGTCAAGCATGATTTGTTGGATGTTCCTATGGGTGATTTCAAAGTGATAAGGAATGTAAGGAGAAGGATGTGTGTTAGAGAGTTTGAATGTAACATTAGGGGCTTGAGATCGAGTGAAGCGTTGTGTGTATGGAGGAACCTGAGTATAAAAGGAATATCGAATAGGCAGCGTGATATCGTATGGATGAGTTTGCATGAGATTTTGCCTGTGAGAGAGGTACAGAAGAGGAGGGATCTGATTAGAACAGAGGTATGTCCGAGGGATGGATGTGGGGCGAGTGAAACTGTTATGCATTTGGTTTGGAATTGTGATTATGCTCAGAGTGTTTGGAAGGGAGTGGGTGGTTTATGCAAGGAACTAGCGGGTGTGAATTTTATAAATTGGAGAGTGGTAATGTTTGGGATGGGTGCAAGTAGCCGGGTGAAAGAGAGATTGTTGTGGTTGATAATGGCATGTGTAATAGAAAGTCTGTGGGACGTTAGGAATTTGTGTTTATTTAAAAGGAAAATAATCTCAGTTAATATTTGTGTTAGGATGGTTTTGTCAAGGTCATACATAGTTTATTTATGGGACAGCCGTGGCGGTGGTGGCTCTGATTCAGAAGGTTTTTGGAAAGTCAAAAAATGGAGGTCACTGGTAAAGTACCAGTAAGTCCTTGTTTAAGTGTTGTGATCTGTCTTTTTTTATGATAATGGTATGTTTTATAGTTTTTTTGTCCATTCAAAAGGTATTACAACTGTTTCAGTATAAAGTTATAAATATGAAATAAAGAAAGTACCATTATGATGTAAGACTGGGCAACGTAGTATGAGTTTTTATACTATTGATTGTTGCTTGAAAAATTTTACTGAATGGTATAAAAAAAAAAAAAAAAAAAAATCTGTTCTTATCAGTTTAATATCTGATACGTCCCCTATCTGGGGACCATATATTAAATGGATTTTTAGAACAGGGAGATGGAAAAAGAGCTTGCTCTGTCCACTCCACGCATTGACCTGGTATTGCAGTATCTCCAGGACCGGTGCACCCCTTCTTTAATGCAGTTTCTAAAATCAGAAAGAATTGAATTCAATGTTTTTTGTTCATTTTGCTTGTTTGTCGGATTTTGGGATGGACTCTTTGGCTTTGCTTTTCTTCTCCTCATTGGATTTTTCATGTTCAAAGTTGCAGAAGCCAGATTACAAGCTCATTTTGGTTCAACTTCAGCAACTGTGCATTGCATTGCCATGTAATGTGATGCAATGCTATCTTTCTAGCTCTCCCTTTTTACTTCCTTTTGGATAAACAGACATATTAGGCAAGCATTTTGGAGCTTTCACCTAAATAACTACAGGTGGTGAGATAAGCTGCACAATATAATTGACCTTTCAGTATATTGTTGCACACACACCATCTATTTAGCAAATGCCCTTGTTATCAACAGCAGCCTTTTAAACTCACCTGAGCTAACAGGTATGTGCGCTGGTTACTCTGCTGCGCTTAAAATTTCTTTTTTGGTTTGCTACAATGCCTTTTCTGAAACGTTGTCTCCTTCTGCTGGAACACTGACTTCTTTCATTTAATGCCTGCAGACTATAAAAGAGAACCCAACCCAAAAAGTTTGGTTGATTAGTCTGTGGCATTCTGTTAAACTGTTGCTTATGGCGGTCTCTGTGAGCTTCTCAGCGACATTCAGCCAGCCAGGTATCCTGCCTGCAGTAGATGGAATGTGGCAATGGAACGCTGGCTGCGCGTGTCATAATAGGCTCTGAGCCTTTATATACCTGTGCACAGCAGCAGCCACCTTCAGTCTGCTGCTGGACAGCCAGCAGCAGCAGCAGCAGGAGAGGTATGTAATCAGGAGCCCTCCTGCTAAGGGTAGACAGCTGCTCGTTCCACCCCACCCCCCGCCTTAATTGGTTCTCCTCCCTTCCAACGGTGTTGAGGCGGGTGGGAACAGCAGGGGGTGAAGGTGCTGTGTTTAAAGAGGTGGAGTTATGCAGATCTAAAACGCGTGGATTGCAGCAGCAGCAAGCCGAAAAGTGCAGGCATGTAAGGGATCTAGAGGTTGACAACATGTCTTCTTAACGGGAGTCCAGGAGCTCATCTCCACAAATGGACTTTTCAGGATCCTTGGGTGGCTCCGTAGTTTGAAACCAATTCTGGTTATCGCTTCTCGGCCTTTTGGCTAAGATCAAGTGTAGTATCTGTTCTTATCAGTTTAATATCTGATACGTCCCCTATCTGGGGACCATATATTAAATGGATTTTTAGAACAGGGAGATGGAAAAAGAGCTTGCTCTGTCCACTCCACGCATTGACCTGGTATTGCAGTATCTCCAGGACCGGTGCACCCCTTCTTTAATGCAGTTTCTAAAATCAGAAAGAATTGAATTCAATGTTTTTTGTTCATTTTGCTTGTTTGTCGGATTTTGGGATGGACTCTTTGGCTTTGCTTTTCTTCTCCTCATTGGATTTTTCATGTTCAAAGTTGCAGAAGCCAGATTACAAGCTCATTTTGGTTCAACTTCAGCAACTGTGCATTGCATTGCCATGTAATGTGATGCAATGCTATCTTTCTAGCTCTCCCTTTTTACTTCCTTTTGGATAAACAGACATATTAGGCAAGCATTTTGGAGCTTTCACCTAAATAACTACAGGTGGTGAGATAAGCTGCACAATATAATTGACCTTTCAGTATATTGTTGCACACACACCATCTATTTAGCAAATGCCCTTGTTATCAACAGCAGCCTTTTAAACTCACCTGAGCTAACAGGTATGTGCGCTGGTTACTCTGCTGCGCTTAAAATTTCTTTTTTGGTTTGCTACAATGCCTTTTCTGAAACGTTGTCTCCTTCTGCTGGAACACTGACTTCTTTCATTTAATGCCTGCAGACTATAAAAGAGAACCCAACCCAAAAAGTTTGGTTGATTAGTCTGTGGCATTCTGTTAAACTGTTGCTTATGGCGGTCTCTGTGAGCTTCTCAGCGACATTCAGCCAGCCAGGTATCCTGCCTGCAGTAGATGGAATGTGGCAATGGAACGCTGGCTGCGCGTGTCATAATAGGCTCTGAGCCTTTATATACCTGTGCACAGCAGCAGCCACCTTCAGTCTGCTGCTGGACAGCCAGCAGCAGCAGCAGCAGGAGAGGTATGTAATCAGGAGCCCTCCTGCTAAGGGTAGACAGCTGCTCGTTCCACCCCACCCCCCGCCTTAATTGGTTCTCCTCTCTTCCAACGGTGTTGAGGCGGGTGGGAACAGCAGGGGGTGAAGGTGCTGTGTTTAAAGAGGTGGAGTTATGCAGATCTAAAACGCGTGGATTGCAGCAGCAGCAAGCCGAAAAGTGCAGGCATGTAAGGGATCTAGAGGTTGACAACATGTCTTCTTAACGGGAGTCCAGGAGCTCATCTCCACAAATGGACTTTTCAGGATCCTTGGGTGGCTCCGTAGTTTGAAACCAATTCTGGTTATCGCTTCTCGGCCTTTTGGCTAAGATCAAGTGTAGTATCTGTTCTTATCAGTTTAATATCTGATACGTCCCCTATCTGGGGACCATATATTAAATGGATTTTTAGAACAGGGAGATGGAAAAAGAGCTTGCTCTGTCCACTCCACGCATTGACCTGGTATTGCAGTATCTCCAGGACCGGTGCACCCCTTCTTTAATGCAGTTTCTAAAATCAGAAAGAATTGAATTCAATGTTTTTTGTTCATTTTGCTTGTTTGTCGGATTTTGGGATGGACTCTTTGGCTTTGCTTTTCTTTTCCTCATTGGATTTTTCATGTTCAAAGTTGCAGAAGCCAGATTACAAGCTCATTTTGGTTCAACTTCAGCAACTGTGCATTGCATTGCCATGTAATGTGATGCAATGCTATCTTTCTAGCTCTCCCTTTTTACTTCCTTTTGGATAAACAGACATATTAGGCAAGCATTTTGGAGCTTTCACCTAAATAACTACAGGTGGTGAGATAAGCTGCACAATATAATTGACCTTTCAGTATATTGTTGCACACACACCATCTATTTAGCAAATGCCCTTGTTATCAACAGCAGCCTTTTAAACTCACCTGAGCTAACAGGTATGTGCGCTGGTTACTCTGCTGCGCTTAAAATTTCTTTTTTGGTTTGCTACAATGCCTTTTCTGAAACGTTGTCTCCTTCTGCTGGAACACTGACTTCTTTCATTTAATGCCTGCAGACTATAAAAGAGAACCCAACCCAAAAAGTTTGGTTGATTAGTCTGTGGCATTCTGTTAAACTGTTGCTTATGGCGGTCTCTGTGAGCTTCTCAGCGACATTCAGCCAGCCAGGTATCCTGCCTGCAGTAGATGGAATGTGGCAATGGAACGCTGGCTGCGCGTGTCATAATAGGCTCTGAGCCTTTATATACCTGTGCACAGCAGCAGCCACCTTCAGTCTGCTGCTGGACAGCCAGCAGCAGCAGCAGCAGGAGAGGTATGTAATCAGGAGCCCTCCTGCTAAGGGTAGACAGCTGCTCGTTCCACCCCACCCCCCGCCTTAATTGGTTCTCCTCCCTTCCAACGGTGTTGAGGCGGGTGGGAACAGCAGGGGGTGAAGGTGCTGTGTTTAAAGAGGTGGAGTTATGCAGATCTAAAACGCGTGGATTGCAGCAGCAGCAAGCCGAAAAGTGCAGGCATGTAAGGGATCTAGAGGTTGACAACATGTCTTCTTAACGGGAGTCCAGGAGCTCATCTCCACAAATGGACTTTTCAGGATCCTTGGGTGGCTCCGTAGTTTGAAACCAATTCTGGTTATCGCTTCTCGGCCTTTTGGCTAAGATCAAGTGTAGTATCTTTCGAAAAGGCGGTTTTGGATGTTGGCCGCCCTAGTAGATTGATACATTATGCACACTGGGGTTTAGGCGCTTGTTAGTACGCCAGGTGGCTAATATAGTCATCTGGTGGAAAGCATGGCCCCCCAGGATCGACGCCATTGGGCCGGGGAAGATCGAAAGCCCGAAGTGTGAAGTGCCCCAGGAGTGGTGACCCTGGGGTGCCTCAACTCACTGGGATTGGGAACCCCACTTGAGTTTATGGCACATTTGCACTAGCACTTCAATATTTCTTTCTTCACACACACCCTTATTCCGGGCCTTCTGGCCTTAGGATGGGGAATTTTTCAATTCCCGGTCGAAGGTCCGGGCAGTATTATACTGTGAAACCTTCACTATTTATTTAATTTTTTTGTCACTGTGTGTCCACTTTTTCACGTGTGTCCACGTCCTTACTAGGATTTTGTCGGGATGCGGTTCCCTTACGGGTTCCTCTCTTGGCAGGTCTAGGGGGGGAGTGTGTGGCCATCAAGTTCCGCTCCCCCCTGAACCCCCCTGGCTCTCCTCTTTCTGGAGGAGAGCGTTGTTGGCTCCCCTCTTCCGCGAGGGGAGCACAGTCTTTGGCTCCCAGTGCCTTGCTCGGGTGAGAACTCGGGCAGGTGCTGGGGGTAAGATTGGGTCGCCTCTGGCTCCGGCTGGAGGTGGCTATTTGTCCCTGTTCCTCGCTGTGGCCTTCTGGCTCGGAGGGACGGGGAATGGTTTGGGGGACTCTTCTCCGTTTGGAGAGGGTTTCAAGAAGACCAGCATCCTAGTGCACTTTTTTTGTGGCACTTGTCACTTTTTTAAGCGCACTCGGGTTTTGTACACGAATTCGGGCTTTCGAAAAAAAAAAAAAAAAATCTGTTCTTATCAGTTTAATATCTGATACGTCCCCTATCTGGGGACCATATATTAAATGGATTTTTAGAACAGGGAGATGGAAAAAGAGCTTGCTCTGTCCACTCCACGCATTGACCTGGTATTGCAGTATCTCCAGGACCGGTGCACCCCTTCTTTAATGCAGTTTCTAAAATCAGAAAGAATTGAATTCAATGTTTTTTGTTCATTTTGCTTGTTTGTCGGATTTTGGGATGGACTCTTTGGCTTTGCTTTTCTTCTCCTCATTGGATTTTTCATGTTCAAAGTTGCAGAAGCCAGATTACAAGCTCATTTTGGTTCAACTTCAGCAACTGTGCATTGCATTGCCATGTAATGTGATGCAATGCTATCTTTCTAGCTCTCCCTTTTTACTTCCTTTTGGATAAACAGACATATTAGGCAAGCATTTTGGAGCTTTCACCTAAATAACTACAGGTGGTGAGATAAGCTGCACAATATAATTGACCTTTCAGTATATTGTTGCACACACACCATCTATTTAGCAAATGCCCTTGTTATCAACAGCAGCCTTTTAAACTCACCTGAGCTAACAGGTATGTGCGCTGGTTACTCTGCTGCGCTTAAAATTTCTTTTTTGGTTTGCTACAATGCCTTTTCTGAAACGTTGTCTCCTTCTGCTGGAACACTGACTTCTTTCATTTAATGCCTGCAGACTATAAAAGAGAACCCAACCCAAAAAGTTTGGTTGATTAGTCTGTGGCATTCTGTTAAACTGTTGCTTATGGCGGTCTCTGTGAGCTTCTCAGCGACATTCAGCCAGCCAGATATCCTGCCTGCAGTAGATGGAATGTGGCAATGGAACGCTGGCTGCGCGTGTCATAATAGGCTCTGAGCCTTTATATACCTGTGCACAGCAGCAGCCACCTTCAGTCTGCTGCTGGACAGCCAGCAGCAGCAGCAGCAGGAGAGGTATGTAATCAGGAGCCCTCCTGCTAAGGGTAGACAGCTGCTCGTTCCACCCCACCCCCCGCCTTAATTGGTTCTCCTCCCTTCCAATGGTGTTGAGGCGGGTGGGAACAGCAGGGGGTGAAGGTGCTGTGTTTAAAGAGGTGGAGTTATGCAGATCTAAAACGCGTGGATTGCAGCAGCAGCAAGCCGAAAAGTGCAGGCATGTAAGGGATCTAGAGGTTGACAACATGTCTTCTTAACGGGAGTCCAGGAGCTCATCTCCACAAATGGACTTTTCAGGATCCTTGGGTGGCTCCGTAGTTTGAAACCAATTCTGGTTATCGCTTCTCGGCCTTTTGGCTAAGATCAAGTGTAGTATCTTTCGAAAAGGCGGTTTTGGATGCTGGCTGCCCTAGTAGATTGATACATTATGCACACTGGGGTTTAGGCGCTTGTTAGTACGCCAGGTGGCTAATATAGTCATCTGGTGGAAAGCATGGCTCCCCAGGATCGACGCCATTGGGCCGGGGAAGATCGAAAGCCCGAAGTGTGAAGTGCCCCAGGAGTGGTGACCCTGGGGTGCCTCAACTCACTGGGATTGGGAACCCCACTTGAGTTTATGGCACATTTGCACTAGCACTTCAATATTTCTTTCTTCACACACACCCTTATTCCGGGCCTTCTGGCCTTAGGATGGGGAATTTTTCAATTCCCGGTCGAAGGTCCGGGCAGTATTATACTGTGAAACCTTCACTATTTATTTAATTTTTTTGTCACTGTGTGTCCACTTTTTCACGTGTGTCCACGTCCTTACTAGGATTTTGTCGGGATGCGGTTCCCTTACGGGTTCCTCTCTTGGCAGGTCTAGGGGGGGAGTGTGTGGCCATCAGGTTCCGCTCCCCCCTGAACCCCCCTGGCTCTCCTCTTTCTGGAGGAGAGCGTTGTTGTCTCCCCTCCTCCGGGAGGGGAGCACAGTCTTTGGCTCCCAGTGCCTTGCTCGGGTGAGAACTCGGGCAGGTGCTGGGGGTAAGATTGGGTCGCCTCTGGCTCCGGCTGGAGGTGGCTATTTGTCCCTGTTCCTCGCTGTGGCCTTCTGGCTCGGAGGGACGGGGAATGGTTTGGGGGACTCTTCTCCTTTTGGAGAGGGTTTCAAGAAGACCAGCATCCTAGTGCACTTTTTTTGTGGCACTTGTCACTTTTTTAAGCTCACTCGGGTTTTGTACACGAATTCGGGCTTTCGAAAAAAAAAAAAAAAAAATCTGTTCTTATCAGTTTAATATCTGATACGTCCCCTATCTGGGGACCATATATTAAATGGATTTTTAGAACAGGGAGATGGAAAAAGAGCTTGCTCTGTCCACTCCACGCATTGACCTGGTATTGCAGTATCTCCAGGACCGGTGCACCCCTTCTTTAATGCAGTTTCTAAAATCAGAAAGAATTGAATTCAATGTTTTTTGTTCATTTTGCTTGTTTGTCGGATTTTGGGATGGACTCTTTGGCTTTGCTTTTCTTCTCCTCATTGGATTTTTCATGTTCAAAGTTGCAGAAGCCAGATTACAAGCTCATTTTGGTTCAACTTCAGCAACTGTGCATTGCATTGCCATGTAATGTGATGCAATGCTATCTTTCTAGCTCTCCCTTTTTACTTCCTTTTGGATAAACAGACATATTAGGCAAGCATTTTGGAGCTTTCACCTAAATAACTACAGGTGGTGAGATAAGCTGCACAATATAATTGACCTTTCAGTATATTGTTGCACACACACCATCTATTTAGCAAATGCCCTTGTTATCAACAGCAGCATTTTAAACTCACCTGAGCTAACAGGTATATGCGCTGGTTACTCTGCTGCGCTTAAAATTTCTTTTTTGGTTTGCTACAATGCCTTTTCTGAAACGTTGTCTCCTTCTGCTGGAACACTGACTTCTTTCATTTAATGCCTGCAGACTATAAAAGAGAACCCAACCCAAAAAGTTTGGTTGATTAGTCTGTGGCATTCTGTTAAACTGTTGCTTATGGCGGTCTCTGTGAGCTTCTCAGCGACATTCAGCCAGCCAGGTATCCTGCCTGCAGTAGATGGAATGTGGCAATGGAACGCTGGCTGCGCGTGTCATAATAGGCTCTGAGCCTTTATATACCTGTGCACAGCAGCAGCCACCTTCAGTCTGCTGCTGGACAGCCAGCAGCAGCAGCAGGAGAGGTATGTAATCAGGAGCCCTCCTGCTAAGGGTAGACAGCTGCTCGTTCCACCCCACCCCCCGCCTTAATTGGTTCTCCTCCCTTCCAACGGTGTTGAGGCGGGTGGGAACAGCAGGGGGTGAAGGTGCTGTGTTTAAAGAGGTGGAGTTATGCAGATCTAAAACGCGTGGATTGCAGCAGCAGCAAGCCGAAAAGTGCAGGCATGTAAGGGATCTAGAGGTTGACAACATGTCTTCTTAACGGGAGTCCAGGAGCTCATCTCCACAAATGGACTTTTCAGGATCCTTGGGTGGCTCCGTAGTTTGAAACCAATTCTGGTTATCGCTTCTCGGCCTTTTGGCTAAGATCAAGTGTAGTATCTGTTCTTTTAAGAACACAAGAGCTACGATCTACACTTGACGAGAGCGATCGAACTCGGAAGGAGAAGAGCTTCGGAGCCCAGCTGACATCAGAGAACGAAGGCGGATATCGGTGGGAGGAAGAAGCTCTAAAGAATCCAGAAGAAGACGAAGACTCGGAGAAGAATCGGGCTGTCCTGTGGAATCTTCGAGGAAGAAAATCATCGAGACAAAGACCTTTCGGGGAATTTGTCCAGAAAACGACGGGAGAAGAATCTGCATAGCTCCACCCATTCCGGGAAGAGTTCCAGATCCAGCTCCAAGAAGTAACTGCAGGAGGAAAGCCATGGCAAGCGCTGCGAGGAAGGCCGAAAAGAAGAGCCTGGAGCTGGGGACAGCCAGGAGGGCCCAGCCAGGAGCCGATTCTGACCCCAAGGACTCTGCCTCCACGACTGGCCAGCAGAAGGGACCCCAGAAGCCCCGCCACGAAGCTCCAGCCCTGGAGCCATGGATGCGGCAGACGGTGGCCCTGAAGCTGAAGGAAGTGGATGGGAGGGTGCCGGACATGTCCTCGGACGTGTTCTGCCAGAAGATGCTGCTGGATCGAGGCTTCTCCAGGTCGGACACCCTCAGCATCCAGACCTTCTTGACGGGGATCTTCTTCGTCACCTTCGCCACTGTGAACACCTGCAGGAGGTTCTGGGAAATGGTAAGCGCAAAGGGACCGGATAATTCTTTCTCTGCCTTTACAGGTAGCTGCCCTATCCAGAGGGATGAAAGGAGGATCACGGTCTCCATGCGCAACCCGCACACCCCAGGCCAAGACATCTGTACCTTCCTGAGACGCTTCTGTTTGGTTGTGAAGGAACCCTCTCACATCCTGAATGGACTCGGCTTCTGGACAGGTAAGTGGTCGGTGACCGTTAGACTTCACAGGGACCTGGCGTACTCAGACGGACTTCGGCACCTGCCCCCGACATTCTCCCTGGGCAACTCCTACGGCCTCATCTATTACCCGGACATGCCGCGGAACTGCAGGAGATGCGGCAAGAACGGCCACGAGATGAAGGACTGCAAGGAGGATGCCTGCAGGATTTGTCGAGTGACGGGACACAGCTCGAAGGACTGCCCGAAGAAGACGTCCTGCAACCTGTGTGGGCTGGCGGCTCATCTGTACAAGGATTGCCCCAGGCGTGAGAGATCCTGGGCATCGGTGGTTGCGACGACCCCAGCTACGGAGGACAAGGCCCCGACGACCAGGCCTGTGAAGGTCAAGGACGCGACGACCAAGGCCCCAGCGGCCAAGGCCGAGACGACCAAGGCCAAAGCGGTCAAGGAGTCGGTGGCCAAAGCCCCAGCGACGGTCCCAGCAGCTCCGAAGCAGAAGAAAAAGTCAAAGGAGGGTAAGAGTTCTGTCACCCCTCTCTCGATCCCTCCCCCTGCCACCCCCGTCCAATCCCCCCCCCACCCCGGCCACCCCTGCTGAGGATTCCACTTCCTCTTCCTCCTTCCCCTACTCCTCAGCAGGTGTCCTTTCCCCTGCCCCGGCAGCCACTCTCCCTCCCCAGACCATGGTAGCGGTGGAATTAACCTTTCCTCCACCCGCCGCTATCTATTCCGAGGAGGATTTTCCCCTTCTTGTCTCCCCAGTTCCAACCCGGGGAAAGAGGAAGGTGGAGGACAGCCCTGCTACTGAATCCTCCAAAAAGAAGATTCTGGATTTCGTAGGCGAAAAGGAGGATACCCTCCCTGAGCCAGAAGAGATGGAGCACATGGTTGAGACCCTGGTGGCCGAGCCAGAAGAGGAGGAACTGGTGGTCGCCGAGATTGAGGCCGCGCTGCTTGACCAGATGGAGGAAGAGGGCCTGCTGGTGATCCCGTCACCAGCAGTCAACACCGACGAGGGACCACCCGACCGGAGTGGTAACTAAGGTGTATTGCCTGCGCTAACTTTTTCTTTTTTCCCTACATGATGGCTAATATTAACTTATTTTCCATTAATGTCAGGAGCATCAAGGACAAGTTCAGACGTCAGACTATTTATGCCTTCCTTACTTCCCAGTTGTGTGATGTTTATATGTTGCAGGAATGTTCCCTTCCCTCCTCTAGGTCCTTCAAACATCTGGCCAGGGAGTGGTCCCACGGTCCATCCTACTGGTCCGGTGGGGGTGACTGCAAGTCTGCGGGGGTCGCAATTCTGATCAGGGGGGGCGCATTCACGCTTGAGTCCGTCCAGGAGCTCATCTGCGGCAGGGCTCTTGTTGTAGATGGCAACTGGGCGGGAGAACCTGTCAGGTTCATCAACGTGTATGCGTCCCCACTGAAGAATGAGCGTTTGGAGCTTTTCCAGACCCTGCGGCTTCAGCTTGCCACCACCAGGACCTTAGTGATGGCCGGGGATTTCAACTGCCCCATCGAGGAGGACGGTCGTAGTTCTGGCACATCTGCCAAGTTGGACATCACGTCCAAGCTGCTCATCGAGATGGTAACCGAGGCCTCTCTTCAGGACGTGGTGGGCTCCATGGGGAGAGGCTCCACGAACTATTCGTGGAGCCGACCCGATGGCTCACTCCGCTCCAGGATTGACTTTGTGTTCACCTCTCGGGCAGTCAGGCAGAGTAGGCACTCGATGGTCTCCTGCTTCTTCTCCGACCACAGAGCCATTCACTTACAAGGTGTCCTCGGCGACGGTTTTCCGTCCGGCCCCGGCTCCTGGAAGCTGAATTGTGCTCTGCTGGCTCAGGATGAAGTCGTGGAGGAGCTGAGAGCAGCCTACGCAATGTGGCAGTCCTACAAGGGTAGCTTCCAAACAGTCTCTGATTGGTGGGAATATGTTAAACTTGAGTTTCGCTGTTTCTTTCAGGCCAAGGGTCGACAACAGGAGTGTGAGAAGAGGAGGGACTTCAGAGGGCTGCAGCGCGAGCTGCGGTCGCTGCAGGACCTTCTTCACTGCGGCTGGGACGTGAGGGAGGAGCTGGAGGAGACCAAGAAGAGCCTGAAAAGGCACTTTGAGGAGGAGTCCAAGCGAATCATCTTCCGTTCCAAAGTGGAGAATCTGGAGAAGGGTGAGAAATGTAACTCATTCTTTTTCAGGAAACTTCATGCCGGTCACACGCCCCTGAACGAGCTGCGAGACGAGAGCGGAAACATGCGACGTGGGAAGGAGGACGTGATGAGGGTCGTCAGCGACTTCTACAGCGAACTCTACTCCCACAAGACTACCGACCCCGACGCTGCTGATAAGTTCCTGTCAGGTATCACTAACCATCTTGATCCTGCAGGCACGGCAGCCTTGGACAAACCTCTGATGGTGGGCGAATTGCTCTCTGCCGCTAAATCCTTTAGGACCGGCAGGACCCCGGGCAGTGATGGTCTTCCAGCGGAGCTCTATGTAGCGCTGGGAGACCTCATCTGTCCGGACCTGTTGGACCTGTACGAGGAGATGGTGGTGGAGGGTAGAATGCCTCCATCTTTGAGGGAAGGAATGGTCACGATCCTGTACAAGCGGAAGGGAGAGAGGTGCGACCTGAGGAATTGGCGTCCCATCACTCTGCTCAACGTGGACTACAAGATCCTGGCCAAGACGATGGCGACACGACTTAAGACGGTCATCGGACGGATCATCCACCCGGACCAGACCTGCGGCATCCCTGGACGTCGCATCGCAGACAGCCTCGCTCTCGTGCGGGACACGGTCGAGTACATCAAGGTCCGCCGCGCACACGCGGCCCTGGTCTCCTTGGATCAGGAGAAGGCCTTCGACCGGGTTTCCCACGAGTTCATGGGCCGAGCTCTGCACCGGTTAGGTTTGGGTAACATGTTTTGTTCGTATGTCCGTCTGATGTATTTTGATATCCACAGCTCGGTGTTGGTGAACGGCTGGAAGACTGACCCCTTCCCTGTCCTCTCTGGGGTCAGACAAGGCTGACCTCTATCACCTCTTCTTTTTGTTTGTGTTATAGAACTCTTCGCAGAGGCTATCCGGCAGAATGGAGAGATCAGAGGGATCACCGCACCGGGTCCGGGACGACACGAGGTCAAGTGCTCGCTCTACATGGACGACGTCACCGTCTTCTGCGCTGATCGTGGTTCAGTCGACGCCCTCATCCAGACGTGTGAGAGGTTCGGCCGGGCTTCAGGGGCCAAAGTCAACTGCAGGAAGTCGGAAGCCATGCTCTTCGGGGATTGGCAGCCGGCCTCCTCCGCCCCCTTCCCCTTCAACATTCAACCGGATTTCCTCAAGGTGCTGGGAGTCTGGTTCGGGAAGGAAGGAGCGGCCCTCAAGTCCTGGCAAGAACGCTTGGCCAAGGTGAAGCAACGGATCGGACTCTGGAGCCTCAGACACCTCACTTGTGAGGGTAAGGCACTCGTCCTGCGTAATGAGGTCCTGCCCGTCTTGCAGTACACGGCGCAGGCCTGGCCCCCACACGTCACTGTGTGCAGGGCCATTACCAGGACAGTGTTTCACTTTGTCTGGGGATCCAAGATGGACAGAGTCAGGCGGGCCGTCATGTACAAGGAGCCTCGCAAGGGTGGGAAGGGCGTTCCAGATATCCCCACCCTCCTGCGATCCTCTTTTGTGTGTGATTGTGTCCGCCGGACTTTGCAAGTCAAGAATGGCTCCGCGGGCAGGTCCATGTCTCGCTTCTTCCTGCTTCCTCTTTGGAGGCGACTCGGCTGGGACAAGTGGGACAGCTCCTTCCCCTACAACTGGACGACGCCATGGTTCTACGGAGACGTCGTTCGATTTGTGGGGGAGCATCAACTGGAGGGACTCAAGCCCGACTTGTGGAAGCCCAAAACTATCCACAAGCTAATCAGAGCCAAGGATGACGTGGAGAACATCACAGGACTTCACCAGGACACGCTGGAGACTGTGTGGACAAATGTGTCGTCTGACAGGCTGACCAACGGGCACAAGGACTTGTCGTGGATGGCGATTCAGGGCGGACTGCCCGTCCGGTCATTCATGCATGCCCGGAACCTGTGCAAGACCCGGTACTGCCCAAGGTGCCCCTTCGTGGAGGAAACATCTTTGCACACTTTTTGGGACTGCGGATTTGCACAGCGCCTATTGACTGCACTTGAGGACGACCTGAGGAACTCTGTCCCCAGGGCGAGCCTATCGCACCATTCTGTGCTTTACGGACTCTTCCCTGGGGTTCATACCGTCGGAGCCATCCAGGAGGCTTGGCGCCTTATGAACTGCTTCAAGGATGCCGTTTGGGTCGCCAGGAACCGGCTCATCTTGAGGAGGGAGAGGATGTCCATCCAGGACTGCCGCAGGCTGATCCACAGCCTGCTCAGAGACTATTCCATCATGGACGGTCCGGAGGACGAGGACGAGGACTAAACCCCTCCTCCCCCTCTCCCCTTATGTGTCTTGTCTTTCAATAAAGCTTCGGGCCTGTGATTTTCCCCTCCCCATCCCCTTTTTCCCAATCCCCATCCCTTATCACGGTTCGTCGTACTGTATTGATTGACATGCTTTTTCTTTCAGATTGAGTGTTTTGTGTAGCATAGGGGTGTGATGTGTCTAGTTAGTGCGTCGTATCCTCATGCTATGTAAATATGATGTAGAATTCTGTGTGTACTGGGCTGCGGCACTGTACACTGTCTGTTAACTTATTTTTTGTGCTAATAAAAGATATATTCAATCAAAAAAATCTGTTCTTATCAGTTTAATATCTGATACGTCGCCTATCTGGGGACCATATATTAAATGGATTTTTAGAACAGGGAGATGGAAAAAGAGCTTGCTCTGTCCACTCCACGCATTGACCTGGTATTGCAGTATCTCCAGGACCGGTGCACCCCTTCTTTAATGCAGTTTCTAAAATCAGAAAGAATTGAATTCAATGTTTTTTGTTCATTTTGCTTGTTTGTCGGATTTTGGGATGGACTCTTTGGCTTTGCTTTTCTTCTCCTCATTGGATTTTTCATGTTCAAAGTTGCAGAAGCCAGATTACAAGCTCATTTTGGTTCAACTTCAGCAACTGTGCATTGCATTGCCATGTAATGTGATGCAATGCTATCTTTCTAGCTCTCCCTTTTTACTTCCTTTTGGATAAACAGACATATTAGGCAAGCATTTTGGAGCTTTCACCTAAATAACTACAGGTGGTGAGATAAGCTGCACAATATAATTGACCTTTCAGTATATTGTTGCACACACACCATCTATTTAGCAAATGCCCTTGTTATCAACAGCAGCCTTTTAAACTCACCTGAGCTAACAGGTATGTGCGCTGGTTACTCTGCTGTGCTTAAAATTTCTTTTTTGGTTTGCTACAATGCCTTTTCTGAAACGTTGTCTCCTTCTGCTGGAACACTGACTTCTTTCATTTAATGCCTGCAGACTATAAAAGAGAACCCAACCCAAAAAGTTTGGTTGATTAGTCTGTGGCATTCTGTTAAACTGTTGCTTATGGCGGTCTCTGTGAGCTTCTCAGCGACATTCAGCCAGCCAGGTATCCTGCCTGCAGTAGATGGAATGTGGCAATGGAACGCTGGCTGCGCGTGTCATAATAGGCTCTGAGCCTTTATATACCTGTGCACAGCAGCAGCCACCTTCAGTCTGCTGCTGGACAGCCAGCAGCAGCAGCAGCAGGAGAGGTATGTAATCAGGAGCCCTCCTGCTAAGGGTAGACAGCTGCTCGTTCCACCCCACCCCCCGCCTTAATTGGTTCTCCTCCCTTCCAACGGTGTTGAGGCGGGTGGGAACAGCAGGGGGTGAAGGTGCTGTGTTTAAAGAGGTGGAGTTATGCAGATCTAAAACGCGTGGATTGCAGCAGCAGCAAGCCGAAAAGTGCAGGCATGTAAGGGATCTAGAGGTTGACAACATGTCTTCTTAACGGGAGTCCAGGAGCTCATCTCCACAAATGGACTTTTCAGGATCCTTGGGTGGCTCCGTAGTTTGAAACCAATTCTGGTTATCGCTTCTCGGCCTTTTGGCTAAGATCAAGTGTAGTATCTGTTCTTATCAGTTTAATATCTGATACGTCCCCTATCTGGGGACCATATATTAAATGGATTTTTAGAACAGGGAGATGGAAAAAGAGCTTGCTCTGTCCACTCCACGCATTGACCTGGTATTGCAGTATCTCCAGGACCGGTGCACCCCTTCTTTAATGCAGTTTCTAAAATCAGAAAGAATTGAATTCAATGTTTTTTGTTCATTTTGCTTGTTTGTCGGATTTTGGGATGGACTCTTTGGCTTTGCTTTTCTTCTCCTCATTGGATTTTTCATGTTCAAAGTTGCAGAAGCCAGATTACAAGCTCATTTTGGTTCAACTTCAGCAACTGTGCATTGCATTGCCATGTAATGTGATGCAATGCTATCTTTCTAGCTCTCCCTTTTTACTTCCTTTTGGATAAACAGACATATTAGGCAAGCATTTTGGAGCTTTCACCTAAATAACTACAGGTGGTGAGATAAGCTGCACAATATAATTGACCTTTCAGTATATTGTTGCACACACACCATCTATTTAGCAAATGCCCTTGTTATCAACAGCAGCCTTTTAAACTCACCTGAGCTAACAGGTATGTGCGCTGGTTACTCTGCTGCGCTTAAAATTTCTTTTTTGGTTTGCTACAATGCCTTTTCTGAAACGTTGTATCCTTCTGCTGGAACACTGACTTCTTTCATTTAATGCCTGCAGACTATAAAAGAGAACCCAACCCAAAAAGTTTGGTTGATTAGTCTGTGGCATTCTGTTAAACTGTTGCTTATGGCGGTCTCTGTGAGCTTCTCAGCGACATTCAGCCAGCCAGGTATCCTGCCTGCAGTAGATGGAATGTGGCAATGGAACGCTGGCTGCGCGTGTCATAATAGGCTCTGAGCCTTTATATACCTGTGCACAGCAGCAGCCACCTTCAGTCTGCTGCTGGACAGCCAGCAGCAGCAGCAGCAGGAGAGGTATGTAATCAGGAGCCCTCCTGCTAAGGGTAGACAGCTGCTCGTTCCACCCCACCCCCCGCCTTAATTGGTTCTCCTCCCTTCCAACGTTGTTGAGGCGGGTGGGAACAGCAGGGGGTGAAGGTGCTGTGTTTAAAGAGGTGGAGTTATGCAGATCTAAAACGCGTGGATTGCAGCAGCAGCAAGCCGAAAAGTGCAGGCATGTAAGGGATCTAGAGGTTGACAACATGTCTTCTTAACGGGAGTCCAGGAGCTCATCTCCACAAATGGACTTTTCAGGATCCTTGGGTGGCTCCGTAGTTTGAAACCAATTCTGGTTATCGCTTCTCGGCCTTTTGGCTAAGATCAAGTGTAGTATCTGTTCTTATCAGTTTAATATCTGATACGTCCCCTATCTGGGGACCATATATTAAATGGATTTTTAGAACAGGGAGATGGAAAAAGAGCTTGCTCTGTCCACTCCACGCATTGACCTGGTATTGCAGTATCTCCAGGACCGGTGCACCCCTTCTTTAATGCAGTTTCTAAAATCAGAAAGAATTGAATTCAATGTTTTTTGTTCATTTTGCTTGTTTGTCGGATTTTGGGATGGACTCTTTGGCTTTGCTTTTCTTCTCCTCATTGGATTTTTCATGTTCAAAGTTGCAGAAGCCAGATTACAAGCTCATTTTGGTTCAACTTCAGCAACTGTGCATTGCATTGCCATGTAATGTGATGCAATGCTATCTTTCTAGCTCTCCCTTTTTACTTCCTTTTGGATAAACAGACATATTAGGCAAGCATTTTGGAGCTTTCACCTAAATAACTACAGGTGGTGAGATAAGCTGCACAATATAATTGACCTTTCAGTATATTGTTGCACACACACCATCTATTTAGCAAATGCCCTTGTTATCAACAGCAGCCTTTTAAACTCACCTGAGCTAACAGGTATGTGCGCTGGTTACTCTGCTGCGCTTAAAATTTCTTTTTTGGTTTGCTACAATGCCTTTTCTGAAACGTTGTATCCTTCTGCTGGAACACTGACTTCTTTCATTTAATGCCTGCAGACTATAAAAGAGAACCCAACCCAAAAAGTTTGGTTGATTAGTCTGTGGCATTCTGTTAAACTGTTGCTTATGGCGGTCTCTGTGAGCTTCTCAGCGACATTCAGCCAGCCAGGTATCCTGCCTGCAGTAGATGGAATGTGGCAATGGAACGCTGGCTGCGCGTGTCATAATAGGCTCTGAGCCTTTATATACCTGTGCACAGCAGCAGCCACCTTCAGTCTGCTGCTGGACAGCCAGCAGCAGCAGCAGCAGGAGAGGTATGTAATCAGGAGCCCTCCTGCTAAGGGTAGACAGCTGCTCGTTCCACCCCACCCCCCGCCTTAATTGGTTCTCCTCCCTTCCAACGTTGTTGAGGCGGGTGGGAACAGCAGGGGGTGAAGGTGCTGTGTTTAAAGAGGTGGAGTTATGCAGATCTAAAACGCGTGGATTGCAGCAGCAGCAAGCCGAAAAGTGCAGGCATGTAAGGGATCTAGAGGTTGACAACATGTCTTCTTAACGGGAGTCCAGGAGCTCATCTCCACAAATGGACTTTTCAGGATCCTTGGGTGGCTCCGTAGTTTGAAACCAATTCTGGTTATCGCTTCTCGGCCTTTTGGCTAAGATCAAGTGTAGTATCTGTTCTTATCAGTTTAATATCTGATACGTCCCCTATCTGGGGACCATATATTAAATGGATTTTTAGAACAGGGAGATGGAAAAAGAGCTTGCTCTGTCCACTCCACGCATTGACCTGGTATTGCAGTATCTCCAGGACCGGTGCACCCCTTCTTTAATGCAGTTTCTAAAATCAGAAAGAATTGAATTCAATGTTTTTTGTTCATTTTGCTTGTTTGTCGGATTTTGGGATGGACTCTTTGGCTTTGCTTTTCTTCTCCTCATTGGATTTTTCATGTTCAAAGTTGCAGAAGCCAGATTACAAGCTCATTTTGGTTCAACTTCAGCAACTGTGCATTGCATTGCCATGTAATGTGATGCAATGCTATCTTTCTAGCTCTCCCTTTTTACTTCCTTTTGGATAAACAGACATATTAGGCAAGCATTTTGGAGCTTTCACCTAAATAACTACAGGTGGTGAGATAAGCTGCACAATATAATTGACCTTTCAGTATATTGTTGCACACACACCATCTATTTAGCAAATGCCCTTGTTATCAACAGCAGCCTTTTAAACTCACCTGAGCTAACAGGTATGTGCGCTGGTTACTCTGCTGCGCTTAAAATTTCTTTTTTGGTTTGCTACAATGCCTTTTCTGAAACGTTGTCTCCTTCTGCTGGAACACTGACTTCTTTCATTTAATGCCTGCAGACTATAAAAGAGAACCCAACCCAAAAAGTTTGGTTGATTAGTCTGTGGCATTCTGTTAAACTGTTGCTTATGGCGGTCTCTGTGAGCTTCTCAGCGACATTCAGCCAGCCAGGTATCCTGCCTGCAGTAGATGGAATGTGGCAATGGAACGCTGGCTGCGCGTGTCATAATAGGCTCTGAGCCTTTATATACCTGTGCACAGCAGCAGCCACCTTCAGTCTGCTGCTGGACAGCCAGCAGCAGCAGCAGCAGGAGAGGTATGTAATCAGGAGCCCTCCTGCTAAGGGTAGACAGCTGCTCGTTCCACCCCACCCCCCGCCTTAATTGGTTCTCCTCCCTTCCAACGGTGTTGAGGCGGGTGGGAACAGCAGGGGGTGAAGGTGCTGTGTTTAAAGAGGTGGAGTTATGCAGATCTAAAACGCGTGGATTGCAGCAGCAGCAAGCCGAAAAGTGCAGGCATGTAAGGGATCTAGAGGTTGACAACATGTCTTCTTAACGGGAGTCCAGGAGCTCATCTCCACAAATGGACTTTTCAGGATCCTTGGGTGGCTCCGTAGTTTGAAACCAATTCTGGTTATCGCTTCTCGGCCTTTTGGCTAAGATCAAGTGTAGTATCTGTTCTTATCAGTTTAATATCTGATACGTCCCCTATCTGGGGACCATATATTAAATGGATTTTTAGAACAGGGAGATGGAAAAAGAGCTTGCTCTGTCCACTCCACGCATTGACCTGGTATTGCAGTATCTCCAGGACCGGTGCACCCCTTCTTTAATGCAGTTTCTAAAATCAGAAAGAATTGAATTCAATGTTTTTTGTTCATTTTGCTTGTTTGTCGGATTTTGGGATGGACTCTTTGGCTTTGCTTTTCTTCTCCTCATTGGATTTTTCATGTTCAAAGTTGCAGAAGCCAGATTACAAGCTCATTTTGGTTCAACTTCAGCAACTGTGCATTGCATTGCCATGTAATGTGATGCAATGCTATCTTTCTAGCTCTCCCTTTTTACTTCCTTTTGGATAAACAGACATATTAGGCAAGCATTTTGGAGCTTTCACCTAAATAACTACAGGTGGTGAGATAAGCTGCACAATATAATTGACCTTTCAGTATATTGTTGCACACACACCATCTATTTAGCAAATGCCCTTGTTATCAACAGCAGCCTTTTAAACTCACCTGAGCTAACAGGTATGTGCGCTGGTTACTCTGCTGCGCTTAAAATTTCTTTTTTGGTTTGCTACAATGCCTTTTCTGAAACGTTGTCTCCTTCTGCTGGAACACTGACTTCTTTCATTTAATGCCTGCAGACTATAAAAGAGAACCCAACCCAAAAAGTTTGGTTGATTAGTCTGTGGCATTCTGTTAAACTGTTGCTTATGGCGGTCTCTGTGAGCTTCTCAGCGACATTCAGCCAGCCAGGTATCCTGCCTGCAGTAGATGGAATGTCGCAATGGAACGCTGGCTGCGCGTGTCATAATAGGCTCTGAGCCTTTATATACCTGTGCACAGCAGCAGCCACCTTCAGTCTGCTGCTGGACAGCCAGCAGCAGCAGCAGCAGGAGAGGTATGTAATCAGGAGCCCTCCTGCTAAGGGTAGACAGCTGCTCGTTCCACCCCACCCCCCGCCTTAATTGGTTCTCCTCCCTTCCAACGGTGTTGAGGCGGGTGGGAACAGCAGGGGGTGAAGGTGCTGTGTTTAAAGAGGTGGAGTTATGCAGATCTAAAACGCGTGGATTGCAGCAGCAGCAAGCCGAAAAGTGCAGGCATGTAAGGGATCTAGAGGTTGACAACATGTCTTCTTAACGGGAGTCCAGGAGCTCATCTCCACAAATGGACTTTTCAGGATCCTTGGGTGGCTCCGTAGTTTGAAACCAATTCTGGTTATCGCTTCTCGGCCTTTTGGCTAAGATCAAGTGTAGTATCTGTTCTTATCAGTTTAATATCTGATACATCCCCTATCTGGGGACCATATATTAAATGGATTTTTAGAACAGGGAGATGGAAAAAGAGCTTGCTCTGTCCACTCCACGCATTGACCTGGTATTGCAGTATCTCCAGGACCGGTGCACCCCTTCTTTAATGCAGTTTCTAAAATCAGAAAGAATTGAATTCAATGTTTTTTGTTCATTTTGCTTGTTTGTCGGATTTTGGGATGGACTCTTTGGCTTTGCTTTTCTTCTCCTCATTGGATTTTTCATGTTCAAAGTTGCAGAAGCCAGATTACAAGCTCATTTTTTTTCAACTTCAGCAACTGTGCATTGCATTGCCATGTAATGTGATGCAATGCTATCTTTCTAGCTCTCCCTTTTTACTTCCTTTTTGATAAACAGACATATTAGGCAAGCATTTTGGAGCTTTCACCTAAATAACTACAGGTGGTGAGATAAGCTGCACAATATAATTGACCTTTCAGTATATTGTTGCACACACACCATCTATTTAGCAAATGCCCTTGTTATCAACAGCAGCCTTTTAAACTCACCTGAGCTAACAGGTATGTGCGCTGGTTTCTCTGCTGCGCTTAAAATTTCTTTTTTGGTTTGCTACAATGCCTTTTCTGAAACGTTGTCTCCTTCTGCTGGAACACTGACTTCTTTCATTTAATGCCTGCAGACTATAAAAGAGAACCCAACCCAAAAAGTTTGGTTGATTAGTCTGTGGCATTCTGTTAAACTGTTGCTTATGGCGGTCTCTGTGAGCTTCTCAGCGACATTCAGCCAGCCAGGTATCCTGCCTGCAGTAGATGGAATGTGGCAATGGAACGCTGGCTGCGCGTGTCATAATAGGCTCTGAGCCTTTATATACCTGTGCACAGCAGCAGCCACCTTCAGTCTGCTGCTGGACAGCCAGCAGCAGCAGCAGCAGGAGAGGTATGTAATCAGGAGCCTTCCTGCTAAGGGTAGACAGCTGCTCGTTCCACCCCACCCCCCGCCTTAATTGGTTCTCCTCCCTTCCAACGGTGTTGAGGCGGGTGGGAACAGCAGAGGGTGAAGGTGCTGTGTTTAAAGAGGTGGAGTTATGCAGATCTAAAACGCGTGGATTGCAGCAGCAGCAAGCCGAAAAGTGCAGGCATGTAAGGGATCTAGAGGTTGACAACATGTCTTCTTAACGGGAGTCCAGGAGCTCATCTCCACAAATGGACTTTTCAGGATCCTTGGGTGGCTCCGTAGTTTGAAACCAATTCTGGTTATCGCTTCTCGGCCTTTTGGCTCAGATCTGTAATGGGTCTAGTCATTTGGCTGTCTGTGCGTTAACTCTTGGCCCTGTGGCATCGCCATTTTATGGCTTAAGCCACTTGCTGCTATAAGGAGTTGGCCAGTAGACACGACTAGCGATAATGGGACGCATTCGATACGCTGGGCCCGGTGAGGCTCGAGTGAAGTTTGGAATCCAGATTGATGTGGAAGAAGGCAAAGAAGGAATCTTTACCCTCAGCTTCGTGGTGAAGGAGATTTTGTTTGGACTCCTTGAAGTGAAGAAGGAAGAAATCTTGTGCCTCCAGCAATTCAAAAGCAAGTATAATCTTGTATTTACTTCTATGGCTGTTTGCAACAATTTCTATGATTGTTTGAAAAAGAATCTGGACAATCAATATTTGGATGGGCTGACTTTTGTCATCTTGTATTGCTCCAAAGAGGTACCTCTGACTGTTTTCATGTACAACCCACATGTGGACTTGGCTTTGATTTATGCCTTTCTAAATAGGCACTGCTATATTACCAAGGTGGCAGTAAAAGTCATGAATGAGGAGGAACTATGGACCGGTAAATATCGTTTCATGGTCAAGTTCCGGGAAAGTCCTGATGAACCAGGGGGTATACATTATCCTCCATCAAATTTTTCCATTGGGAGTGAGCGGGGTTACCTGTTCTTCCCCAATGCGCCCAGGTTTTGTCGTCATTGTAGGAGGTATGGCCATACTCAGGAAGCATGCGACATCAGACAGATTATTTGCAGGAAGTGCAATGAGGTGGGTCATTCTTCCAATAATTGCAAAAATGAAATAGTCTGTAACCTCTGCGGAGAGAAGGGGCATGCCTTCAGAGACTGTATATTCCATCCTGGTTCATATGCGGGGGCAGCGGGAAGGGGAAGGAGAAGAAATGAATCTCCTGCACCCACAGCTACAACTCCGACTGCTCCAACTCCGACTGCTCCGATATCTACTCTGGCTTTCCTGGATGAGGAGGAGGCTCGGGTTGCTTTTCCAGAACTGGTTCGTGTGAATGTAAGAGGAAATATGGAGCTGGCACCTGAGCCACCGGTGCAGAGGGCCGCGTCTGTGGCTTCAGATGTCAGTGAGTCTGAGACGATAACTGATGATCGTATAGGCATGGAAGTGGCCCCGGTGGAGGATCTGGAGGCTGAAATTCCAGACATGATGGTTACATTGCAGGGGGAAGAGGAGTCTGATCTGACCAGAACACCGCATGTGGCCTGGAGCGATGTCGTTTCTGACCTTGAGGAGGAGGGAGGTCAGGGGGACTTTGACCCCCAGCGGCGGGATTATAGTTCAGATGAAGATGGAGGCGCTTCAGTGAAGAAAAAGAAGAAAACTGAGCCATCCTTTTCCCCTTTAAGTGACTGCAGTGTGAGTCCAGCCCGGGTGTACCCTACTGCATCCGATCCCCAAGATGTATCTTTTTTGGGGGAAGGCACAAACTACGATATCTGCACGTCCAGCGTCCTACCCCCAGAAGGGTTAGGATGATGTACAGGTGGGCATGTTGTCGTGACCTGCCACATCAAATTAATAGATGGGTGCCCAAGTTGCTCTCAGCATCTTGTCGCTAAATGTTCGGCTGATTAAATCTGAGTCGAGAAGAGTGGCAATTTTGGACTACTTGAGCAACTTGGATGCGGACGTATACTGTGTCCAGGAGTGTGGGATCTCCGATCCCTTAAGTGAAAATGCATGGCCTTTAGGTCAAAGTGTGTGGTCTGGTTCTGTATGTAATAAAAATTGTGGGGTAGGTGTTTTGGTGAAGGGTTATAGTGTTAAGATAGAAAGTTACATGGTGGTGGAGGCGGGGAGGTGTGTAATATGTGAGTTAAATTGTAGGGGGTGGAGGGTTAGGGTGGTAAATATGTATGCACCAATAGATAAAGGGGAGAGGCTGGAAATTTTTGAGAAATTATGTTTTTTTTTATCTGGCAAAATGCCAATAATTTTTGTTGGAGATTTCAATTGTGTGACGGAGGGGGATAAGATGGATGTTACAGGTAAAAGACTCAAGAGTCTTGTGGCGGATTTTTCCTTACAGGATGCTGCGGAAGTTTTTTTAGGTAATCCACCTCCTGCGACCTATAAGGCCGACAGGGGAGGCATAGAGTCTAGAATAGACCGTATCTTCTTTTCTTCACAAAATGTTATTTGTAGGAATTTCCAGCAGGAAGATGTTCCCTTCTCTGACCATGTGTGTTTGAGGGCACGTCTAGAAGGTAAGATTTCCTTTGTATATGGTGGTGGCGTGTGGAAACTTAATGTGCGTTTGCTGGAAGATAATAGGATCATGCGTGATTTTAGGCGAATGTATGTTAGGTGGAGGGATAAAAAAAGTGATTTCAGGAATGTGCTTGAGTGGTGGGACTGGATGAAGAGTGAGATTGTTTTTTTCTTTAGAAAAAGGGGCAGGAGGAAAGCAGCAATGAATAGAGCAAAATTTAATGATTTAAGCTCTAGACTGGAGTGGCTGAGGATGTTAAGGATGATTGGAGTGGATGTGGATGTTTTGATGTGTCAAGTGAAAGAAGAGATTAAGAAATATATTGAGGGTAAAGGGAAAGAAATTATTTACCGTTCTAAGATTGAACATTTGGAGAAAAATGAGAAATGCACAAGGTTTTTTTTCAAAAAAGTTTTTGGAAAGAAAGTAGATATGGATGAGGTGGTGAATGGTGATGGGGTGTGTGTGAGTGGGAAGGATGTGATGCAGGAGGTGGTGTTGTTTTATAAGGAGTTGTATGGGGAAAAATGGGTTGATGATAGGATGTTGACTGATGCTTTGGGGTGTTTAGAAGGTTGTTTGGGTGAGGATGAACGTGAAATATTGGATAATGTAATTGTGTTGGATGAAGTTAAAAAAGTGGTGATGTCTGCGAGTAAGAATAAAACACCTGGGAAGGATGGACTGCCCGTGGAGTTATATGTTAAGGAATGGGACACGATGGGAAATGACTTATTGGAGGTGTGCCAGTATATGTTCACGGAGAATATGTTGAGTGAATCTATGAGAGATGGGGTGGTGGTTTTGGTTCATAAGAAAGGTGATAAAAAGGATTTGGGGAATTGGAGGCCAATCACCCTTTTGAATGCAGACTATAAGGTGTTTAGTAAATTGTTGGCTAGCCGGATGCGGGAAGTGATTGGCGGTGTGGTGGATGAAGACCAAGTGTGTGCAGTGCCTGGGAGAAGTATGACTGAAAATTTGGTGTTGTTGCGTGATGTGATTGGGGATTGTATGAGTCGTAAGCAGAAATGTTTGTTGTTTTCGGTTGATTTTGAAAAAGCTTTTGACCGTGTGTCACATAGCTTTATGTTTAAGGTTTTGTCTAAGATGGGTTATTCCAGGAATTTTGTAAACTGTGTTAGGAGTTTGTATTGTAATGTTTCAAGTGAATTTTTGGTGAATGGGTGGTTGAGTGAGAAAGTGAGAATTAAATCAGGAGTGCGTCAGGGGTGCCCTATGTCCCCTTTTTTGTTTATTAGTGTGATTGAAGTGTTGATGTGTATGGTTAGGAAGGATAAGGTTATGAGAGGTGTGATGATTCCTGGGAGTAATGGAAAGGATGTGAGAATTCTAGGTTACATGGATGATGTAGTGATTGTGAGTGGGAATATGGCTGCGATGAGTAGGGCAAGGTTGATATTAAGTTTGTTTTGTAGTGTCTCAGCTTTTAAGGTCAATTGGACTAAGAGTTCCTTTAAATGTTTTGGTGAGAGGAATGTACGGATGGATGGTGTGAGGTGTGAGGATGGTGCAATAAAGGTGCTTGGGATTAAGTTTAATGATGATTTGAAAGGAAATGAGAGTTGGGAAGATTGTGGGGTGAGAGTGGTGCGCAAGTTGATTTTTTGGCGAATGAGAGAATTAACTCTGACTGGGAAAGTTCTGATTATTAAGGCGGTTATTTTGCCTATTTTGTTGTTTGTTGCGAATGTATATCCTGCTGCTTTTAAGAAAATTAGGAAAACTGAGAAATTCATCTTTAATTTTCTTTGGGGAAGTCGCATGGAGAAATTGAAACGGGAATATGTCTATAAGTTATGTGTAAATGGTGGTTTGGATTTTCCAAATATTGATTTCTTTTTAGGGATTAGTTACGTGAAAATGGTGGTGGTGGTTCTAGGGAAAAGTAATAAGTGTGCTTATATGATGAAGTATTCGGCTGGATGGATGCTTTATGGCTTAAAGTGGGTCAAAAGGGATGCTAGAGTGCCTGTTGCTTTTAAGTGTCCTGTATGGTATGGTTGTGTTGAGAAATTTGTAAGGAAGTATGATTTGTTGTCCGTTAACATGAGTGATTTTAGGCAAAAGAAGAAAGTCATTAGGATGGTGCGTGAGCGTGAGGTGGTATGTAATATCAATGGGTTGAGAGGGGAGGAAGTAACCGAGATGTGGAGAAAATTAAGTATAGATGGTGTGACTAACAGACAGAGAGATATCGCTTGGATGATATTGCATGACATTTTGCCTGTTAGAGATGTGCAAAAGAAGAGGGATTTAGTTAAATCTGAGGTATGCCCGAGGGATGGATGTGGTTTGAGAGAGCATGTTAGACATATGGTATGGGATTGTGATTTTGCATATGATGTATGGAAGGGTATAGGGGGACTTTGCAAGGAATTGGTGGGTGTAAAGTATGTTAATTGGAAACTTGCTATGTTTGGGATGGGTGCATGTAGTAGAATTAAGGATAGGATTTTATGGTTGTTGGTGGTGTGTGTAATTGAAAGTTTGTGGGATGCGAGGAATTTGTTAGTTTTTAAAAGGAAGAAAATGTCAGTTAATGAATGTTTGAGATTGATTCTGTCACGTATGTATGTAATATACCTCTGGGATCAGGAACGTGGAAGTATTATAGATGCTGAAGGGATCTGGAAGTTTAAAAAGTGGAGGTTTTTGGTAAAGTTTAATTAGTAGTGTATAATGTACCTGATGATAAGGTTTGGTTTTATTTTTGATTATATACCAAGTGTGATGAAAGGCTAAGTGTCAATGAAAGGCTTTTGTAAGTCGATTTGATTGAGCTTATGCTCCGGCCTATCTGATTTGGTTAAAAAGAAAAAAAAAAAAAAAAAAAAAAAATCTGTTCTTATCAGTTTAATATCTGATACGTCCCCTATCTGGGGACCATATATTAAATGGATTTTTAGAACAGGGAGATGGAAAAAGAGCTTGCTCTGTCCACTCCACGCATTGACCTGGTATTGCAGTATCTCCAGGACCGGTGCACCCCTTCTTTAATGCAGTTTCTAAAATCAGAAAGAATTGAATTCAATGTTTTTTGTTCATTTTGCTTGTTTGTCGGATTTTGGGATGGACTCTTTGGCTTTGCTTTTCTTCTCCTCATTGGATTTTTCATGTTCAAAGTTGCAGAAGCCAGATTACAAGCTCATTTTGGTTCAACTTCAGCAACTGTGCATTGCATTGCCATGTAATGTGATGCAATGCTATCTTTCTAGCTCTCCCTTTTTACTTCCTTTTGGATAAACAGACATATTAGGCAAGCATTTTGGAGCTTTCACCTAAATAACTACAGGTGGTGAGATAAGCTGCACAATATAATTGACCTTTCAGTATATTGTTGCACACACACCATCTATTTAGCAAATGCCCTTGTTATCAACAGCAGCCTTTTAAACTCACCTGAGCTAACAGGTATGTGCGCTGGTTACTCTGCTGCGCTTAAAATTTCTTTTTTGGTTTGCTACAATGCCTTTTCTGAAACGTTGTCTCCTTCTGCTGGAACACTGACTTCTTTCATTTAATGCCTGCAGACTATAAAAGAGAACCCAACCCAAAAAGTTTGGTTGATTAGTCTGTGGCATTCTGTTAAACTGTTGCTTATGGCGGTCTCTGTGAGCTTCTCAGCGACATTCAGCCAGCCAGGTATCCTGCCTGCAGTAGATGGAATGTGGCAATGGAACGCTGGCTGCGCGTGTCATAATAGGCTCTGAGCCTTTATATACCTGTGCACAGCAGCAGCCACCTTCAGTCTGCTGCTGGACAGCCAGCAGCAGCAGCAGCAGGAGAGGTATGTAATCAGGAGCCCTCCTGCTAAGGGTAGACAGCTGCTCGTTCCACCCCACCCCCCGCCTTAATTGGTTCTCCTCCCTTCCAACGGTGTTGAGGCGGGTGGGAACAGCAGGGGGTGAAGGTGCTGTGTTTAAAGAGGTGGAGTTATGCAGATCTAAAACGCGTGGATTGCAGCAGCAGCAAGCCGAAAAGTGCAGGCATGTAAGGGATCTAGAGGTTGACAACATGTCTTCTTAACGGGAGTCCAGGAGCTCATCTCCACAAATGGACTTTTCAGGATCCTTGGGTGGCTCCGTAGTTTGAAACCAATTCTGGTTATCGCTTCTCGGCCTTTTGGCTAAGATCAAGTGTAGTATCTGTTCTTATCAGTTTAATATCTGATACGTCCCCTATCTGGGGACCATATATTAAATGGATTTTTAGAACAGGGAGATGGAAAAAGAGCTTGCTCTGTCCACTCCACGCATTGACCTGGTATTGCAGTATCTCCAGGACCGGTGCACCCCTTCTTTAATGCAGTTTCTAAAATCAGAAAGAATTGAATTCATTGTTTTTTGTTCATTTTGCTTGTTTGTCGGATTTTGGGATGGACTCTTTGGCTTTGCTTTTCTTCTCCTCATTGGATTTTTCATGTTCAAAGTTGCAGAAGCCAGATTACAAGCTCATTTTGGTTCAACTTCAGCAACTGTGCATTGCATTGCCATGTAATGTGATGCAATGCTATCTTTCTAGCTCTCCCTTTTTACTTCCTTTTGGATAAACAGACATATTAGGCAAGCATTTTGGAGCTTTCACCTAAATAACTACAGGTGGTGAGATAAGCTGCACAATATAATTGACCTTTCAGTATATTGTTGCACACACACCATCTATTTAGCAAATGCCCTTGTTATCAACAGCAGCCTTTTAAACTCACCTGAGCTAACAGGTATGTGCGCTGGTTACTCTGCTGCGCTTAAAATTTCTTTTTTGGTTTGCTACAATGCCTTTTCTGAAACGTTGTCTCCCTCTGCTGGAACACTGACTTCTTTCATTTAATGCCTGCAGACTATAAAAGAGAACCCAACCCAAAAAGTTTGGTTGATTAGTCTGTGGCATTCTGTTAAACTGTTGCTTATGGCGGTCTCTGTGAGCTTCTCAGCGACATTCAGCCAGCCAGGTATCCTGCCTGCAGTAGATGGAATGTGGCAATGGAACGCTGGCTGCGCGTGTCATAATAGGCTCTGAGCCTTTATATACCTGTGCACAGCAGCAGCCACCTTCAGTCTGCTGCTGGACAGCCAGCAGCAGCAGCAGCAGGAGAGGTATGTAATCAGGAGCCCTCCTGCTAAGGGTAGACAGCTGCTCGTTCCACCCCACCCCCCGCCTTAATTGGTTCTCCTCCCTTCCAACGGTGTTGAGGCGGGTGGGAACAGCAGGGGGTGAAGGTGCTGTGTTTAAAGAGGTGGAGTTATGCAGATCTAAAACGCGTGGATTGCAGCAGCAGCAAGCCGAAAAGTGCAGGCATGTAAGGGATCTAGAGGTTGACAACATGTCTTCTTAACGGGAGTCCAGGAGCTCATCTCCACAAATGGACTTTTCAGGATCCTTGGGTGGCTCCGTAGTTTGAAACCAATTCTGGTTATCGCTTCTCGGCCTTTTGGCTAAGATCAAGTGTAGTATCTTTCGAAAAGGCGGTTTTGGATGTTGGCCGCCCTAGTAGATTGATACATTATGCACACTGGGGTTTAGGCGCTTGTTAGTACGCCAGCTGGCTAATATAGTCATCTGTTGGAAAGCATGGCCCCCCAGGATCGACGCCATTGGGCCGGGGAAGATCGAAAGCCCGAAGTGTGAAGTGCCCCAGGAGTGGTGACCCTGGGGTGCCTTAACTCACTGGGATTGGGAACCCCACTTGAGTTTATGGCACATTTGCACAAGCACTTCAAATTTTCTTTCTTCGCACACACCCTTATTCCGGGCCTTCTGGCCTTAGGATGGGGAATTTTTCAATTCCCGGTCGAAGGTCCGGGCAGTATTATACTGTGAAACCTTCACTATTTATTTAATTTCTTTGTCACTGTGTGTCCACTTATTCACGTGTGTCACGTCCTACTAGGATTTTGTCGGGATGCGGTTCCCTTACGGGTTCCTCTCTTGGCAGGTCTAGGGGGGGAGTGTGTGGCCATCAGGTTCCGCTCCCCCCTGAACCCCCCTGGCTCTCCTCTTTTGGGAGGAGAGCGTTGTTGGCTCCCCTCTTCCGGGAGCGGAGCACAGTCTTTGGCTCCCAGTGCCTTGCTCGGGTGAGAACTCGGGCAGGTGCTGGGGGTAAGATTGGGTCGCCTCTGGCTTCGGCTGGAGGTGGCTTTTTGTCCCTGTTCCTCGCTGTGGCCTTTTGGCTCGGAGGGACGGGGAATGGTTTGGGGGACCCTTCTCCTTTTGGAGAGGGTTTCAAGAAGACCAGCATCCTAGTGCACTTTTTTTGTGGCACTTGTCACTTTTTTAAGCGCACTCGGGTTTTGTACACGAATTCGGGCTTTCGATAAAAAAAAAAAAAAAAATCTGTTCTTATCAGTTTAATATCTGATACGTCCCCTATCTGGGGACCATATATTAAATGGATTTTTAGAACAGGGAGATGGAAAAAGAGCTTGCTCTGTCCACTCCACGCATTGACCTGGTATTGCAGTATCTCCAGGACCGGTGCACCCCTTCTTTAATGCAGTTTCTAAAATCAGAAAGAATTGAATTCAATGTTTTTTGTTCATTTTGCTTGTTTGTCGGATTTTGGGATGGACTCTTTGGCTTTGCTTTTCTTCTCCTCATTGGATTTTTCATGTTCAAAGTTGCAGAAGCCAGATTACAAGCTCATTTTGGTTCAACTTCAGCAACTGTGCATTGCATTGCCATGTAATGTGATGCAATGCTATCTTTCTAGCTCTCCCTTTTTACTTCCTTTTGGATAAACAGACATATTAGGCAAGCATTTTGGAGCTTTCACCTAAATAACTACAGGTGGTGAGATAAGCTGCACAATATAATTGACCTTTCAGTATATTGTTGCACACACACCATCTATTTAGCAAATGCCCTTGTTATCAACAGCAGCCTTCTAAACTCACCTGAGCTAACAGGTATGTGCGCTGGTTACTCTGCTGCGCTTAAAATTTCTTTTTTGGTTTGCTACAATGCCTTTTCTGAAACGTTGTCTCCTTCTGCTGGAACACTGACTTCTTTCATTTAATGCCTGCAGACTATAAAAGAGAACCCAACCCAAAAAGTTTGGTTGATTAGTCTGTGGCATTCTGTTAAACTGTTGCTTATGGCGGTCTCTGTGAGCTTCTCAGCGACATTCAGCCAGCCAGGTATCCTGCCTGCAGTAGATGGAATGTGGCAATGGAACGCTGGCTGCGCGTGTCATAATAGGCTCTGAGCCTTTATATACCTGTGCACAGCAGCAGCCACCTTCAGTCTGCTGCTGGACAGCCAGCAGCAGCAGCAGCAGGAGAGGTATGTAATCAGGAGCCCTCCTGCTAAGGGTAGACAGCTGCTCGTTCCACCCCACCCCCCGCCTTAATTGGTTCTCCTCCCTTCCAACGGTGTTGAGGCGGGTGGGAACAGCAGGGGGTGAAGGTGCTGTGTTTAAAGAGGTGGAGTTATGCAGATCTAAAACGCGTGGATTGCAGCAGCAGCAAGCCGAAAAGTGCAGGCATGTAAGGGATCTAGAGGTTGACAACATGTCTTCTTAACGGGAGTCCAGGAGCTCATCTCCACAAATGGACTTTTCAGGATCCTTGGGTGGCTCCGTAGTTTGAAACCAATTCTGGTTATCGCTTCTCGGCCTTTTGGCTAAGATCAAGTGTAGTATCTGTTCTTATCAGTTTAATATCTGATACGTCCCCTATCTGGGGACCATATATTAAATGGATTTTTAGAACAGGGAGATGGAAAAAGAGCTTGCTCTGTCCACTCCACGCATTGACCTGGTATTGCAGTATCTCCAGGACCGGTGCACCCCTTCTTTAATGCAGTTTCTAAAATCAGAAAGAATTGAATTCAATGTTTTTTGTTCATTTTGCTTGTTTGTCGGATTTTGGGATGGACTCTTTGGCTTTGCTTTTCTTCTCCTCATTGGATTTTTCATGTTCAAAGTTGCAGAAGCCAGATTACAAGCTCATTTTGGTTCAACTTCAGCAACTGTGCATTGCATTGCCATGTAATGTGATGCAATGCTATCTTTCTAGCTCTCCCTTTTCACTTCCTTTTGGATAAACAGACATATTAGGCAAGCATTTTGGAGCTTTCACCTAAATAACTACAGGTGGTGAGATAAGCTGCACAATATAATTGACCTTTCAGTATATTGTTGCACACACACCATCTATTTAGCAAATGCCCTTGTTATCAACAGCAGCCTTTTAAACTCACCTGAGCTAACAGGTATGTGCGCTGGTTACTCTGCTGCGCTTAAAATTTCTTTTTTGGTTTAGTACAATGCCTTTTCTGAAACGTTGTCTCCTTCTGCTGGAAGACTGACTTCTTTCATTTAATGCCTGCAGACTATAAAAGAGAACCCAACCCAAAAAGTTTGGTTGATTAGTCTGTGGCATTCTGTTAAACTGTTGCTTATGGCGGTCTCTGTGAGCTTCTCAGCGACATTCAGCCAGCCAGGTATCCTGCCTGCAGTAGATGGAATGTGGCAATGGAACGCTGGCTGCGCGTGTCATAATAGGCTCTGAGCCTTTATATACCTGTGCACAGCAGCAGCCACCTTCAGTCTGCTGCTGGACAGCCAGCAGCAGCAGCAGCAGGAGAGGTATGTAATCAGGAGCCCTCCTGCTAAGGGTAGACAGCTGCTCGTTCCACCCCACCCCCCGCCTTAATTGGTTCTCCTCCCTTCCAACGGTGTTGAGGCGGGTGGGAACAGCAGGGGGTGAAGGTGCTGTGTTTAAAGAGGTGGAGTTATGCAGATCTAAAACGCGTGGATTGCAGCAGCAGCAAGCCGAAAAGTGCAGGCATGTAAGGGATCTAGAGGTTGACAACATGTCTTCTTAACGGGAGTCCAGGAGCTCATCTCCACAAATGGACTTTTCAGGATCCTTGGGTGGCTCCGTAGTTTGAAACCAATTCTGGTTATCGCTTCTCGGCCTTTTGGCTAAGATCAAGTGTAGTATCTGTTCTTATCAGTTTAATATCTGATACGTCCCCTATCTGGGGACCATATATTAAATGGATTTTTAGAACAGGGAGATGGAAAAAGAGCTTGCTCTGTCCACTCCACGCATTGACCTGGTATTGCAGTATCTCCAGGACCGGTGCACCCCTTCTTTAATGCAGTTTCTAAAATCAGAAAGAATTGAATTCAATGTTTTTTGTTCATTTTGCTTGTTTGTCGGATTTTGGGATGGACTCTTTGGCTTTGCTTTTCTTCTCCTCATTGGATTTTTCATGTTCAAAGTTGCAGAAGCCAGATTACAAGCTCATTTTGGTTCAACTTCAGCAACTGTGCATTGCATTGCCATGTAATGTGATGCAATGCTATCTTTCTAGCTCTCCCTTTTTACTTCCTTTTGGATAAACAGACATATTAGGCAAGCATTTTGGAGCTTTCACCTAAATAACTACAGGTGGTGAGATAAGCTGCACAATATAATTGACCTTTCAGTATATTGTTGCACACACACCATCTATTTAGCAAATGCCCTTGTTATCAACAGCAGCCTTTTAAACTCACCTGAGCTAACAGGTATGTGCGCTGGTTACTCTGCTGCGCTTAAAATTTCTTTTTTGGTTTGCTACAATGCCTTTTCTGAAACGTTGTCTCCTTCTGCTGGAACACTGACTTCTTTCATTTAATGCCTGCAGACTATAAAAGAGAACCCAACCCAAAAAGTTTGGTTGATTAGTCTGTGGCATTCTGTTAAACTGTTGCTTATGGCCGTCTCTGTGAGCTTCTCAGCGACATTCAGCCAGCCAGGTATCCTGCCTGCAGTAGATGGAATGTGGCAATGGAACGCTGGCTGCGCGTGTCATAATAGGCTCTGAGCCTTTATATACCTGTGCACAGCAGCAGCCACCTTCAGTCTGCTGCTGGACAGCCAGCAGCAGCAGCAGCAGGAGAGGTATGTAATCAGGAGCCCTCCTGCTAAGGGTAGACAGCTGCTCGTTCCACCCCACCCCCCGCCTTAATTGGTTCTCCTCCCTTCCAACGGTGTTGAGGTGGGTGGGAACAGCAGGGGGTGAAGGTGCTGTGTTTAAAGAGGTGGAGTTATGCAGATCTAAAACGCGTGGATTGCAGCAGCAGCAAGCCGAAAAGTGCAGGCATGTAAGGGATCTAGAGGTTGACAACATGTCTTCTTAACGGGAGTCCAGGAGCTCATCTCCACAAATGGACTTTTCAGGATCCTTGGGTGGCTCCGTAGTTTGAAACCAATTCTGGTTATCGCTTCTCGGCCTTTTGGCTAAGATCAAGTGTAGTATCTGTTCTTATCAGTTTAATATCTGATACGTCCCCTATCTGGGGACCATATATTAAATGGATTTTTAGAACAGGGAGATGGAAAAAGAGCTTGCTCTGTCCACTCCACGCATTGACCTGGTATTGCAGTATCTCCAGGACCGGTGCACCCCTTCTTTAATGCAGTTTCTAAAATCAGAAAGAATTGAATTCAATGTTTTTTGTTCATTTTGCTTGTTTGTCGGATTTTGGGATGGACTCTTTGGCTTTGCTTTTCTTCTCCTCATTGGATTTTTCATGTTCAAAGTTGCAGAAGCCAGATTACAAGCTCATTTTGGTTCAACTTCAGCAACTGTGCATTGCATTGCCATGTAATGTGATGCAATGCTATCTTTCTAGCTCTCCCTTTTTACTTCCTTTTGGATAAACAGACATATTAGGCAAGCATTTTGGAGCTTTCACCTAAATAACTACAGGTGGTGAGATAAGCTGCACAATATAATTGACCTTTCAGTATATTGTTGCACACACACCATCTATTTAGCAAATGCCCTTGTTATCAACAGCAGCCTTTTAAACTCACCTGAGCTAACAGGTATGTGCGCTGGTTACTCTGCTGCGCTTAAAATTTCTTTTTTGGTTTGCTACAATGCCTTTTCTGAAACGTTGTCTCCTTCTGCTGGAACACTGACTTCTTTCATTTAATGCCTGCAGACTATAAAAGAGAACCCAACCCAAAAAGTTTGGTTGATTAGTCTGTGGCATTCTGTTAAACTGTTGCTTATGGCCGTCTCTGTGAGCTTCTCAGCGACATTCAGCCAGCCAGGTATCCTGCCTGCAGTAGATGGAATGTGGCAATGGAACGCTGGCTGCGCGTGTCATAATAGGCTCTGAGCCTTTATATACCTGTGCACAGCAGCAGCCACCTTCAGTCTGCTGCTGGACAGCCAGCAGCAGCAGCAGCAGGAGAGGTATGTAATCAGGAGCCCTCCTGCTAAGGGTAGACAGCTGCTCGTTCCACCCCACCCCCCGCCTTAATTGGTTCTCCTCCCTTCCAACGGTGTTGAGGTGGGTGGGAACAGCAGGGGGTGAAGGTGCTGTGTTTAAAGAGGTGGAGTTATGCAGATCTAAAACGCGTGGATTGCAGCAGCAGCAAGCCGAAAAGTGCAGGCATGTAAGGGATCTAGAGGTTGACAACATGTCTTCTTAACGGGAGTCCAGGAGCTCATCTCCACAAATGGACTTTTCAGGATCCTTGGGTGGCTCCGTAGTTTGAAACCAATTCTGGTTATCGCTTCTCGGCCTTTTGGCTAAGATCAAGTGTAGTATCTGTTCTTATCAGTTTAATATCTGATACGTCCCCTATCTGGGGACCATATATTAAATGGATTTTTAGAACAGGGAGATGGAAAAAGAGCTTGCTCTGTCCACTCCACGCATTGACCTGGTATTGCAGTATCTCCAGGACCGGTGCACCCCTTCTTTAATGCAGTTTCTAAAATCAGAAAGAATTGAATTCAATGTTTTTTGTTCATTTTGCTTGTTTGTCGGATTTTGGGATGGACTCTTTGGCTTTGCTTTTCTTCTCCTCATTGGATTTTTCATGTTCAAAGTTGCAGAAGCCAGATTACAAGCTCATTTTGGTTCAACTTCAGCAACTGTGCATTGCATTGCCATGTAATGTGATGCAATGCTATCTTTCTAGCTCTCCCTTTTTACTTCCTTTTGGATAAACAGACATATTAGGCAAGCATTTTGGAGCTTTCACCTAAATAACTACAGGTGGTGAGATAAGCTGCACAATATAATTGACCTTTCAGTATATTGTTGCACACACACCATCTATTTAGCAAATGCCCTTGTTATCAACAGCAGCCTTTTAAACTCACCTGAGCTAACAGGTATGTGCGCTGGTTACTCTGCTGCGCTTAAAATTTCTTTTTTGGTTTGCTACAATGCCTTTTCTGAAACGTTGTCTCCTTCTGCTGGAACACTGACTTCTTTCATTTAATGCCTGCAGACTATAAAAGAGAACCCAACCCAAAAAGTTTGGTTGATTAGTCTGTGGCATTCTGTTAAACTGTTGCTTATGGCGGTCTCTGTGAGCTTCTCAGCGACATTCAGCCAGCCAGGTATCCTGCCTGCAGTAGATGGAATGTGGCTATGGAACACTGGCTGCGCGTGTCATAATAGGCTCTGAGCCTTTATATACCTGTGCACAGCAGCAGCCACCTTCAGTCTGCTGCTGGACAGCCAGCAGCAGCAGCAGCAGGAGAGGTATGTAATCAGGAGCCCTCCTGCTAAGGGTAGACAGCTGCTCGTTCCACCCCACCCCCCGCCTTAATTGGTTCTCCTCCCTTCCAACGGTGTTGAGGCGGGTGGGAACAGCAGGGGGTGAAGGTGCTGTGTTTAAAGAGGTGGAGTTATGCAGATCTAAAACGCGTGGATTGCAGCAGCAGCAAGCCGAAAAGTGCAGGCATGTAAGGGATCTAGAGGTTGACAACATGTCTTCTTAACGGGAGTCCAGGAGCTCATCTCCACAAATGGACTTTTCAGGATCCTTGGGTGGCTCCGTAGTTTGAAACCAATTCTGGTTATCGCTTCTCGGCCTTTTGGCTAAGATCAAGTGTAGTATCTGTTCTTATCAGTTTAATATCTGATACGTCCCCTATCTGGGGACCATATATTAAATGGATTTTTAGAACAGGGAGATGGAAAAAGAGCTTGCTCTGTCCACTCCACGCATTGACCTGGTATTGCAGTATCTCCAGGACCGGTGCACCCCTTCTTTAATGCAGTTTCTAAAATCAGAAAGAATTGAATTCAATGTTTTTTGTTCATTTTGCTTGTTTGTCGGATTTTAGGATGGACTCTTTGGCTTTGCTTTTCTTCTCCTCATTGGATTTTTCATGTTCAAAGTTGCAGAAGCCAGATTACAAGCTCATTTTGGTTCAACTTCAGCAACTGTGCATTGCATTGCCATGTAATGTGATGCAATGCTATCTTTCTAGCTCTCCCTTTTTACTTCCTTTTGGATAAACAGACATATTAGGCAAGCATTTTGGAGCTTTCACCTAAATAACTACAGGTGGTGAGATAAGCTGCACAATATAATTGACCTTTCAGTATATTGTTGCACACACACCATCAATTTAGCAAATGCCCTTGTTATCAACAGCAGCCTTTTAAACTCACCTGAGCTAACAGGTATGTGCGCTGGTTACTCTGCTGCGCTTAAAATTTCTTTTTTGGTTTGCTACAATGCCTTTTCTGAAACGTTGTCTCCTTCTGCTGGAACACTGACTTCTTTCATTTAATGCCTGCAGACTATAAAAGAGAACCCAACCCAAAAAGTTTGGTTGATTAGTCTGTGGCATTCTGTTAAACTGTTGCTTATGGCGGTCTCTGTGAGCTTCTCAGCGACATTCAGCCAGCCAGGTATCCTGCCTGCAGTAGATGGAATGTGGCATTGGAACGCTGGCTGCGCGTGTCATAATAGGCTCTGAGCCTTTATATACCTGTGCACAGCAGCAGCCACCTTCAGTCTGCTGCTGGACAGCCAGCAGCAGCAGCAGCAGGAGAGGTATGTAATCAGGAGCCCTCCTGCTAAGGGTAGACAGCTGCTCGTTCCACCCCACTCCCCGCCTTAATTGGTTCTCCTCCCTTCCAACGGTGTTGAGGCGGGTGGGAACAGCAGGGGGTGAAGGTGCTGTGTTTAAAGAGGTGGAGTTATGCAGATCTAAAACGCGTGGATTGCAGCAGCAGCAAGCCGAAAAGTGCAGGCATGTAAGGGATCTAGAGGTTGACAACATGTCTTCTTAACGGGAGTCCAGGAGCTCATCTCCACAAATGGACTTTTCAGGATCCTTGGGTGGCTCCGTAGTTTGAAACCAATTCTGGTTATCGCTTCTCGGCCTTTTGGCTAAGATCAAGTGTAGTATCTGTTCTTATCAGTTTAATATCTGATACGTCCCCTATCTGGGGACCATATATTAAATGGATTTTTAGAACAGGGAGATGGAAAAAGAGCTTGCTCTGTCCACTCCACGCATTGACCTGGTATTGCAGTATCTCCAGGACCGGTGCACCCCTTCTTTAATGCAGTTTCTAAAATCAGAAAGAATTGAATTCAATGTTTTTTGTTCATTTTGCTTGTTTGTCGGATTTTGGGATGGACTCTTTGGCTTTGCTTTTCTTCTCCTCATTGGATTTTTCATGTTCAAAGTTGCAGAAGCCAGATTACAAGCTCATTTTGGTTCAACTTCAGCAACTGTGCATTGCATTGCCATGTAATGTGATGCAATGCTATCTTTCTAGCTCTCCCTTTTTACTTCCTTTTGGATAAACAGACATATTAGGCAAGCATTTTGGAGCTTTCACCTAAATAACTACAGGTGGTGAGATAAGCTGCACAATATAATTGACCTTTCAGTATATTGTTGCACACACACCATCTATTTAGCAAATGCCCTTGTTATCAACAGCAGCCTTTTAAACTCACCTGAGCTAACAGGTATGTGCGCTGGTTACTCTGCTGCGCTTAAAATTTCTTTTTTGGTTTGCTACAATGCCTTTTCTGAAACGTTGTCTCCTTCTGCTGGAACACTGACTTCTTTCATTTAATGCCTGCAGACTATAAAAGAGAACCCAACCCAAAAAGTTTGGTTGATTAGTCTGTGGCATTCTGTTAAACTGTTGCTTATGGCGGTCTCTGTGAGCTTCTCAGCGACATTCAGCCAGCCAGGTATCCTGCCTGCAGTAGATGGAATGTGGCAATGGAACGCTGGCTGCGCGTGTCATAATAGGCTCTGAGCCTTTATATACCTGTGCACAGCAGCAGCCACCTTCAGTCTGCTGCTGGACAGCCAGCAGCAGCAGCAGCAGGAGAGGTATGTAATCAGGAGCCCTCCTGCTAAGGGTAGACAGCTGCTCGTTCCACCCCACCCCCCGCCTTAATTGGTTCTCCTCCCTTCCAACGGTGTTGAGGCGGGTGGGAACAGCAGGGGGTGAAGGTGCTGTGTTTAAAGAGGTGGAGTTATGCAGATCTAAAACGCGTGGATTGCAGCAGCAGCAAGCCGAAAAGTGCAGGCATGTAAGGGATCTAGAGGTTGACAACATGTCTTCTTAACGGGAGTCCAGGAGCTCATCTCCACAAATGGACTTTTCAGGATCCTTGGGTGGCTCCGTAGTTTGAAACCAATTCTGGTTATCGCTTCTCGGCCTTTTGGCTAAGATCAAGTGTAGTATCTGTTCTTATCAGTTTAATATCTGATACGTCCCCTATCTGGGGACCATATATTAAATGGATTTTTAGAACAGGGAGATGGAAAAAGAGCTTGCTCTGTCCACTCCACGCATTGACCTGGTATTGCAGTATCTCCAGGACCGGTGCACCCCTTCTTTAATGCAGTTTCTAAAATCAGAAAGAATTGAATTCAATGTTTTTTGTTCATTTTGCTTGTTTGTCGGATTTTGGGATGGACTCTTTGGCTTTGCTTTTCTTCTCCTCATTGGATTTTTCATGTTCAAAGTTGCAGAAGCCAGATTACAAGCTCATTTTGGTTCAACTTCAGCAACTGTGCATTGCATTGCCATGTAATGTGATGCAATGCTATCTTTCTAGCTCTCCCTTTTTACTTCCTTTTGGATAAACAGACATATTAGGCAAGCATTTTGGAGCTTTCACCTAAATAACTACAGGTGGTGAGATAAGCTGCACAATATAATTGACCTTTCAGTATATTGTTGCACACACACCATCTATTTAGCAAATGCCCTTGTTATCAACAGCAGCCTTTTAAACTCACCTGAGCTAACAGGTATGTGCGCTGGTTACTCTGCTGCGCTTAAAATTTCTTTTTTGGTTTGCTACAATGCCTTTTCTGAAACGTTGTCTCCTTCTGCTGGAACACTGACTTCTTTCATTTAATGCCTGCAGACTATAAAAGAGAACCCAACCCAAAAAGTTTGGTTGATTAGTCTGTGGCATTCTGTTAAACTGTTGCTTATGGCGGTCTCTGTGAGCTTCTCAGCGACATTCAGCCAGCCAGGTATCCTGCCTGCAGTAGATGGAATGTGGCAATGGAACGCTGGCTGCGCGTGTCATAATAGGCTCTGAGCCTTTATATACCTGTGCACAGCAGCAGCCACCTTCAGTCTGCTGCTGGACAGCCAGCAGCAGCAGCAGCAGGAGAGGTATGTAATCAGGAGCCCTCCTGCTAAGGGTAGACAGCTGCTCGTTCCACCCCACCCCCCGCCTTAATTCGTTCTCCTCCCTTCCAACGGTGTTGAGGCGGGTGGGAACAGCAGGGGGTGAAGGTGCTGTGTTTAAAGAGGTGGAGTTATGCAGATCTAAAACGCGTGGATTGCAGCAGCAGCAAGCCGAAAAGTGCAGGCATGTAAGGGATCTAGAGGTTGACAACATGTCTTCTTAACGGGAGTCCAGGAGCTCATCTCCACAAATGGACTTTTCAGGATCCTTGGGTGGCTCCGTAGTTTGAAACCAATTCTGGTTATCGCTTCTCGGCCTTTTGGCTAAGATCAAGTGTAGTATCTGTTCTTATCAGTTTAATATCTGATACGTCCCCTATCTGGGGACCATATATTAAATGGATTTTTAGAACAGGGAGATGGAAAAAGAGCTTGCTCTGTCCACTCCACGCATTGACCTGGTATTGCAGTATCTCCAGGACCGGTGCACCCCTTCTTTAATGCAGTTTCTAAAATCAGAAAGAATTGAATTCAATGTTTTTTGTTCATTTTGCTTGTTTGTCGGATTTTGGGATGGACTCTTTGGCTTTGCTTTTCTTCTCCTCATTGGATTTTTCATGTTCAAAGTTGCAGAAGCCAGATTACAAGCTCATTTTGATTCAACTTCAGCAACTGTGCATTGCATTGCCATGTAATGTGATGCAATGCTATCTTTCTAGCTCTCCCTTTTTACTTCCTTTTGGATAAACAGACATATTAGGCAAGCATTTTGGAGCTTTCACCTAAATAACTACAGGTGGTGAGATAAGCTGCACAATATAATTGACCTTTCAGTATATTGTTGCACACACACCATCTATTTAGCAAATGCCCTTGTTATCAACAGCAGCCTTTTAAACTCACCTGAGCTAACAGGTATGTGCGCTGGTTACTCTGCTGCGCTTAAAATTTCTTTTTTGGTTTGCTACAATGCCTTTTCTGAAACGTTGTCTCCTTCTGCTGGAACACTGACTTCTTTCATTTAATGCCTGCAGACTATAAAAGAGAACCCAACCCAAAAAGTTTGGTTGATTAGTCTGTGGCATTCTGTTAAACTGTTGCTTATGGCGGTCTCTGTGAGCTTCTCAGCGACATTCAGCCAGCCAGGTATCCTGCCTGCAGTAGATGGAATGTGGCAATGGAACGCTGGCTGCGCGTGTCATAATAGGCTCTGAGCCTTTATATACCTGTGCACAGCAGCAGCCACCTTCAGTCTGCTGCTGGACAGCCAGCAGCAGCAGCAGCAGGAGAGGTATGTAATCAGGAGCCCTCCTGCTAAGGGTAGACAGCTGCTCGTTCCACCCCACCCCCCGCCTTAATTGGTTCTCCTCCCTTCCAACGGTGTTGAGGCGGGTGGGAACAGCAGGGGGTGAAGGTGCTGTGTTTAAAGAGGTGGAGTTATGCAGATCTAAAACGCGTGGATTGCAGCAGCAGCAAGCCGAAAAGTGCAGGCATGTAAGGGATCTAGAGGTTGACAACATGTCTTCTTAACGGGAGTCCAGGAGCTCATCTCCACAAATGGACTTTTCAGGATCCTTGGGTGGCTCCGTAGTTTGAAACCAATTCTGGTTATCGCTTCTCGGCCTTTTGGCTAAGATCAAGTGTAGTATCTGTTCTTATCAGTTTAATATCTGATACGTCCCCTATCTGGGGACCATATATTAAATGGATTTTTAGAACAGGGAGATGGAAAAAGAGCTTGCTCTGTCCACTCCACGCATTGACCTGGTATTGCAGTATCTCCAGGACCGGTGCACCCCTTCTTTAATGCAGTTTCTAAAATCAGAAAGAATTGAATTCAATGTTTTTTGTTCATTTTGCTTGTTTGTCGGATTTTGGGATGGACTCTTTGGCTTTGCTTTTCTTCTCCTCATTGGATTTTTCATGTTCAAAGTTGCAGAAGCCAGATTACAAGCTCATTTTGGTTCAACTTCAGCAACTGTGCATTGCATTGCCATGTAATGTGATGCAATGCTATCTTTCTAGCTCTCCCTTTTTACTTCCTTTTGGATAAACAGACATATTAGGCAAGCATTTTGGAGCTTTCACCTAAATAACTACAGGTGGTGAGATAAGCTGCACAATATAATTGACCTTTCAGTATATTGTTGCACACACACCATCTATTTAGCAAATGCCCTTGTTATCAACAGCAGCCTTTTAAACTCACCTGAGCTAACAGGTATGTGCGCTGGTTACTCTGCTGCGCTTAAAATTTCTTTTTTGGTTTGCTACAATGCCTTTTCTGAAACGTTGTCTCCTTCTGCTGGAACACTGACTTCTTTCATTTAATGCCTGCAGACTATAAAAGAGACCCCAACCCAAAAAGTTTGGTTGATTAGTCTGTGGCATTCTGTTAAACTGTTGCTTATGGCGGTCTCTGTGAGCTTCTCAGCGACATTCAGCCAGCCAGGTATCCTGCCTGCAGTAGATGGAATGTGGCAATGGAACGCTGGCTGCGCGTGTCATAATAGGCTCTGAGCCTTTATATACCTGTGCACAGCAGCAGCCACCTTCAGTCTGCTGCTGGACAGCCAGCAGCAGCAGCAGCAGGAGAGGTATGTAATCAGGAGCCCTCCTGCTAAGGGTAGACAGCTGCTCATTCCACCCCACCCCCCGCCTTAATTGGTTCTCCTCCCTTCCAACGGTGTTGAGGCGGGTGGGAACAGCAGGGGGTGAAGGTGCTGTGTTTAAAGAGGTGGAGTTATGCAGATCTAAAACGCGTGGATTGCAGCAGCAGCAAGCCGAAAAGTGCAGGCATGTAAGGGATCTAGAGGTTGACAACATGTCTTCTTAACGGGAGTCCAGGAGCTCATCTCCACAAATGGACTTTTCAGGATCCTTGGGTGGCTCTGTAGTTTGAAACCAATTCTGGTTATCGCTTCTCGGCCTTTTGGCTACGATCAAGTGCTTTATTGCAGGAGATTGTGGTTGAAGGGCACTCGGGTACCCCTCTCCTTGGCCTGGCAGGATCGTCCACTTTGGTGGACTTAACCTGCTTGCTGCTATTAGGGAGAGGGCTTAGTCCCAGGGTAACGAGTTGCGATCCCCCAGCTTCCAGGTGTTTTTCGCTGCAAGAACACTGGGAGCGCAGATTGCAAGCGGCTGCAATTTGCAACCTTGTTGCCTTTTTCCATGGAGGTTGACCCTAACCTCGTGCCTCTTTATGCGAGGCTAAAAAACTCTATCCGAGTTCACTTCACGGCGGGTGGCTCGGATATGAGGAAATTAGGGTATGTAGTCCAGGACGTGCTCAGGAACCTTCTTGGCGTACAAAGGAATGAAATTCTCTCCATCCAGGATTATCCCAGAAGAGGTGACTATGACATCACATTCACCGGAGAAGGTATTTTTAGAGATGTACTAGAAAAGTTAAAAAAAGTTGAAAATAGTCCTGTTTTGAAAGGGATACAAATTGTTGAGCACGTCCTGGATGAGGTAAGACTGGTTATTGTAAAAATATTTTCGCCCTTTGTTTCTGCTCCAGAAGTAATGTCATTTCTAGCAATTTATTTTAAAAGTGTTAAATGTATTGGGAAGATATTAAACGAATATAACATATGGACATCTAAGTGGAAATTCCTTGTGAAGTGTACAAGAGATCCAAATACACCAGGTGGTATACGGCTCCCCCCTGCCCGTTTCAAAATTGGGCAAACAAATGGGGATTTCTTCTTTTCTGGGATGCCAGTATATTGCAGAAATTGTGGGCGCTATGGTCATTCAAAAGAAAACTGTCATGTATCATGTAGAAATTGTGCTAGTGAAGAACATGAGACAAAAGAATGCCCTAAGGAAAAGAAATGCAGTTTTTGCCAGACTCCAGGTCACTTTTATTTTTCTTGCCCTCACAGATTTCGGGAAGATGAGCAAAAGGGGAAGTCCAAGACGTCCGACCAAGGACCAAAAGATGAGACCACCCCTCAGGAGGAGGAACAACAACCTGGAGCCTCTGGAGACAATAAGGGCGTACCAAATAGTGAAGTGTCTCCAGAGTCTATGACAGGTAAAATACCAAATCCCAAAACCTGGCTGCAGGACCTGCGGGAGTCCAAAAGGAGGGCTGAGAAGGAGCAGAAGGGCACTACTGGTAAGGTCAAAAGGGACCGGCAAAAGGCCGACACAGAAGCCCATGCCCAGTCTGGGTCTCCTAGTGCTGAGGGCGCTGAGTGGATAAAGGTGGGTCCTAAGAAAAAGAAAAAGGGTGGTTCGGAGGAGGCAGCAGGAGGTGAACAGATGGACACTTCTCCAGAAGGGGACGTGGACGCTGGACCCTCAGGGGTTTCGGTCTCCGCTGCTACAGGTGGGGACCGGGATCTTGCTGCCTCTGAAGAGTCAGAGGCTCTGCCTTGTGCGCAACCTCCTCCTTTAGGACGACCTTCTACAGGTCAAACAGGGGCGTCGGAACCCCTCGGGGACCCACCTGATGAGGAACTGCATGGCCAGCCAATGGAGACCCAGCGGGTTCTGCCAGCCAGCCCTCCAAGCTATGCCAGTGTAGCGTCGGGTTTATATAAATGTGGTAATCTTTCCTCCTCCACGGAGACTCTCGTGACGATACTATCAGATGAGGAGGGAGGCGTAAGCCCAGTGGTCTGATCAGGTTCATCGGACAGGTAAATCCGTTGCTCTTAGTTACCTAAGTAAAATTTCTACATTTTCTAATGATGGCTGAACTCAAAGGTATTTCCCTCAACGTGAGAGGCATAAAATCTAACACGAGAAGAACTGCTCTTTTTAATTTTTTTACGTGTTTTACTGCATCTGTATTTTTTCTGCAAGAATGTAATATCCCACATGAAATGTCATATCAAAAATATAAAGATGAGTGGAAGTGTGGGCCATCTGTCTGGTCCGGATCGAATGCTGCAGGATCAGCGGGTGTAGCCATACTTTTTAAAGGGAACGTTTTAATTGATTTTATTCAGGAAATTTTACCAGGTCGTATTTTATTAGTGAAAGCTTTTATTGATGGTATTAGATGGCAGTTTTTAAATTTTTATGGATCCCCAGAGAAAAATGAAAGAGCCGAAATGCTTGATCTTTTACCATTATTTATTAATAACTCTGAACCTTTTATCTTAGCAGGGGATTTTAATTGTGTTTTAAAAGGTGAAAACCGGCGCTCCAGCTCTGTAAGCAGGAACTACGATAAAACCTCAGGTATGCTACATGATATAGTCAAAGATGCTAAATTGATAGACATATATAAAGAGTGTCATAGTGACAGCCCAGAGGACGCCGGTTTCACTTGGAGCAATGCTAATTGTAGCTCTAGGATTGATTTTATTTTTGGTTCAGATAAAACAATACCTGCCAAATGTGAAGTTTTAACTAATATATTTTCAGACCATAAACTTTTATCCTTTACCATAAAAGTAAATGACAACAAAAAATGTGGTAAGAAAAGCTGGAAAATGAACGTATCCCTTTTAACCGACCCGCAGATTTTATCAGATTTTATTGAGTTTTATAGGAAATGTAGAAAAGGGAAAAAAACAAATGAGACTATGAGTGTATGGTGGGATAGAATGAAAGTAAAAATAAAAGACTTTTTTATTAAAAAGAGTATATGTAGAGCCAAAGAAAAATATGAAGAATATAGAATTTTAAATACCCGCCTACAAACATTATTTAAGCTCAGAGACAATGGGATAGATGTACAAGTTGATGTTTCAAACTTAAAAGAAGAGATTTCAAAATGGCTAGAACAAAAAGGAAAAGAGATAATTTTTCGTTCTAGAGTACAACATATAGAAGAAAATGAAAAGTGTTCCAGATATTTTTTTAGGAAAAAGAAAAAAGAAAAAGTGATAATTGACCATATAGATGGTGAGAATAATATAAAAAATATGCTGGGTAAAGTTGAGGTTTTTTTTTCTAATCTTTTTAATGGAAAAAATATAGATAATAAATTAATGGATGATTCGCTGCAAGGACTAACAGCTGTTTTAGATCCCGCATCCCAAGAGTTTTTATCCCAAGTTTTAACGGAACAAGAAGTGTTAAAAACTATTAAAAGTTTTAAAACTGGAAAGGTCCCTGGTCCTGATGGCATCCCAATAGAATTTTATGTATGTTTTTATGATATTTTAAAAGATGATTTGTTTTATTTGTTTACTGAGGTTTTTAATAATAAGGTTTTATTAAATTCCTGGAAGAAAGGTGAAGTCTCCCTCCTATACAAAAAAGGCGATAAATCAAAATTAGAAAACTGGAGACCAATAACACTTTTAAATTGTGACTATAAAATAATGGCTAAAATTTGTGCAAATCGTCTAAAAGAAGTCATCAGCAAAGTTATTCATTCTAATCAAGTGTGTGGGGTGCCGGGGCGCAGTATATGGGACAATCTGAATTTAGTGAAAGACTGTATTGAGGATGTGAAAGACAGAAAGGGGAAAATGGCGATTTTATCTATTGATTTTGAAAAAGCATTTGACCGTGTCTCACACTTTTATCTTTTTAAAGTTTTAGAGAAAATGGGCATACCAGAAGGGTTTTTACTATCGCTTAAAGCATTTTACAAGGATTGTACAAGTAAGATTTCAGTGAATGGTTTTAAGACACAAGAGGTATTTTTACGGTCAGGGGTGAAACAGGGATGCCCTCTGTCCCCCCTACTGTTTATCTGTGCACTGGAACCAATGTTATGTGCAATACGCCAAAATAAACAGATATGCGGTGTCCCTCTGCCTGGAAGCGGTGGTTTGGAGGCCAAGGTTGTAGGCTACATGGATGACGTGGCGGTCTTGTGTACAGATGCACCATCACTTACGGCCACTCTCCATCAAGTGCAATCCTTTTGTCTAGCTTCTGGTTTTAAAATCAATTTTAATAAGTGTAACATTTTAAGTGTTGGGGGGATGATTTTACGTGATGTACCAATTAATGTCTCCGAATCCATTTCCATTTTAGGTATATCATTCACTGAAAATAATGATGGTTATAATAGTTGGGAAACAGTTATACAGAAAGTAAATACGAAAATATGTATGTGGAACATGAGGAGACTTACAATGGAGGGTAAAGTATTGGTTTTAAAGATGGTGATTTTACCTCTTTTATTGTATCTTAGCATGGTTTTCCCCCCGCCTGTTAATGTTTTAAAAAAGATAACCAAAACCTGTTTTACCTTCTTTTGGAACTCAAAAATGGAAAAGCTGAAAAGAGAAATCATGATGAAATCAAAAGTAAAAGGTGGTAAAGATTTTCCAGATTTTAATAGGTTTCTTTTAATCCATCTGTTCGTTTACTGTTTTAATGCCCTTTTTAAGAATCACTATTGGTCCTTTTTTATGCGTTTTAATACAGGATTTTTTATGAGAAAGTTTGGATGGTATGAAGTTAATATATCTGTGCCCCATGCTTTTAATTTGTCGACGCATTATGAGATTTTAAGGAAAATAGTGTCCGATTTTAATTTAGGGACTAAGAAAATAGAGGAATTAAGAAATAGTAAGAAACTAATTAAAGAAATACGTAAAAGTGAGGAAATATGTAATGTTGACAGATATGATGATGACAAATCTATGTCTATCTGGAAAATGATTAACGTTTTTTATCTTTTTAATGAACAGAGAGATCTGGCTTGGAGTTGCATGCACCGCTGTCTTCCTTGCCGGGCATTCCAATACAGAAGAGGATTTGTGCGGTCTGCCATCTGCCCAAGAGCCGGATGCCAAGACGAGGAAACGGTGGAACATCTATTATGGACATGTAATTTTGCAAAGGATTTCTGGAGAAGACTGCTCCCCCTACTGGAAAGGGTGGCAGACCTCAAGGACTTTACATATAAAACTGTGCTATACGGACTTATGGAATGCCCCACAATGGACCAGTACACAATGGCTTGGAAGACAGTGAACTGCGCCAAGTCATCTCTCTGGAAAGCGCGCAACATTGCTATTTTTAAACAAGATGTTTTATCAGTGAATGATGTTTTAAGTTTATGTTTATGTGAAATGTATACTTATTATTTAATTGACAAAAAGAAGAATGTACATATTTCCAAAAAATGGCTTGTTGACCAATGGAACCTAATTATTTAAAATCTTTGTATTTTTTTGTTTTGTAAATTTCATTTGTCTTTTAACGTTTTGGTATTTGTTTAATTATGCTTGTAATTTGTTAAAGTTTTAATAAACGGTTTTATCCCTCTGCAGGGGATAGCCAAATTAAAAAAAAAAAAAAAAAATCTGTTCTTATCAGTTTAATATCTGATACGTCCCCTATCTGGGGACCATATATTAAATGGATTTTTAGAACAGGGAGATGGAAAAAGAGCTTGCTCTGTCCACTCCACGCATTGACCTGGTATTGCAGTATCTCCAGGACCGGTGCACCCCTTCTTTAATGCAGTTTCTAAAATCAGAAAGAATTGAATTCAATGTTTTTTGTTCATTTTGCTTGTTTGTCGGATTTTGGGATGGACTCTTTGGCTTTGCTTTTCTTCTCCTCATTGGATTTTTCATGTTCAAAGTTGCAGAAGCCAGATTACAAGCTCATTTTGGTTCAACTTCAGCAACTGTGCATTGCATTGCCATGTAATGTGATGCAATGCTATCTTTCTAGCTCTCCCTTTTTACTTCCTTTTGGATAAACAGACATATTAGGCAAGCATTTTGGAGCTTTCACCTAAATAACTACAGGTGGTGAGATAAGCTGCACAATATAATTGACCTTTCAGTATATTGTTGCACACACACCATCTATTTAGCAAATGCCCTTGTTATCAACAGCAGCCTTTTAAACTCACCTGAGCTAACAGGTATGTGCGCTGGTTACTCTGCTGCGCTTAAAATTTCTTTTTTGGTTTGCTACAATGCCTTTTCTGAAACGTTGTCTCCTTCTGCTGGAACACTGACTTCTTTCATTTAATGCCTGCAGACTATAAAAGAGAACCCAACCCAAAAAGTTTGGTTGATTAGTCTGTGGCATTCTGTTAAACTGTTGCTTATGGCGGTCTCTGTGAGCTTCTCAGCGACATTCAGCCAGCCAGGTATCCTGCCTGCAGTAGATGGAATGTGGCAATGGAACGCTGACTGCGCGTGTCATAATAGGCTCTGAGCCTTTATATACCTGTGCACAGCAGCAGCCACCATCAGTCTGCTGCTGGACAGCCAGCAGCAGCAGCAGCAGGAGAGGTATGTAATCAGGAGCCCTCCTGCTAAGGGTAGACAGCTGCTCGTTCCACCCCACCCCCCGCCTTAATTGGTTCTCCTCCCTTCCAACGGTGTTGAGGCGGGTGGGAACAGCAGGGGGTGAAGGTGCTGTGTTTAAAGAGGTGGAGTTATGCAGATCTAAAACGCGTGGATTGCAGCAGCAGCAAGCCGAAAAGTGCAGGCATGTAAGGGATCTAGAGGTTGACAACATGTCTTCTTAACGGGAGTCCAGGAGCTCATCTCCACAAATGGACTTTTCAGGATCCTTGGGTGGCTCCGTAGTTTGAAACCAATTCTGGTTATCGCTTCTCGGCCTTTTGGCTAAGATCAAGTGTAGTATCTGTTCTTATCAGTTTAATATCTGATACGTCCCCTATCTGGGGACCATATATTAAATGGATTTTTAGAACAGGGAGATGGAAAAAGAGCTTGCTCTGTCCACTCCACGCATTGACCTGGTATTGCAGTATCTCCAGGACCGGTGCACCCCTTCTTTAATGCAGTTTCTAAAATCAGAAAGAATTGAATTCAATGTTTTTTGTTCATTTTGCTTGTTTGTCGGATTTTGGGATGGACTCTTTGGCTTTGCTTTTCTTCTCCTCATTGGATTTTTCATGTTCAAAGTTGCAGAAGCCAGATTACAAGCTCATTTTGGTTCAACTTCAGCAACTGTGCATTGCATTGCCATGTAATGTGATGCAATGCTATCTTTCTAGCTCTCCCTTTTTACTTCCTTTTGGATAAACAGACATATTAGGCAAGCATTTTGGAGCTTTCACCTAAATAACTACAGGTGGTGAGATAAGCTGCACAATATAATTGACCTTTCAGTATATTGTTGCACACACACCATCTATTTAGCAAATGCCCTTGTTATCAACAGCAGCCTTTTAAACTCACCTGAGCTAACAGGTATGTGCGCTGGTTACTCTGCTGCGCTTAAAATTTCTTTTTTGGTTTGCTACAATGCCTTTTCTGAAACGTTGTCTCCTTCTGCTGGAACACTGACTTCTTTCATTTAATGCCTGCAGACTATAAAAGAGAACCCAACCCAAAAAGTTTGGTTGATTAGTCTGTGGCATTCTGTTAAACTGTTGCTTATGGCGGTCTCTGTGAGCTTCTCAGCAACATTCAGCCAGCCAGGTATCCTGCCTGCAGTAGATGGAATGTGGCAATGGAACGCTGGCTGCGCGTGTCATAATAGGCTCTGAGCCTTTATATACCTGTGCACAGCAGCAGCCACCTTCAGTCTGCTGCTGGACAGCCAGCAGCAGCAGCAGCAGGAGAGGTATGTAATCAGGAGCCCTCCTGCTAAGGGTAGACAGCTGCTCGTTCCACCCCACCCCCCGCCTTAATTGGTTCTCCTCCCTTCCAACGGTGTTGAGGCGGGTGGGAACAGCAGGGGGTGAAGGTGCTGTGTTTAAAGAGGTGGAGTTATGCAGATCTAAAACGCGTGGATTGCAGCAGCAGCAAGCCGAAAAGTGCAGGCATGTAAGGGATCTAGAGGTTGACAACATGTCTTCTTAACGGGAGTCCAGGAGCTCATCTCCACAAATGGACTTTTCAGGATCCTTGGGTGGCTCCGTAGTTTGAAACCAATTCTGGTTATCGCTTCTCGGCCTTTTGGCTAAGATCAAGTGTAGTATCTGTTCTTATCAGTTTAATATCTGATACGTCCCCTATCTGGGGACCATATATTAAATGGATTTTTAGAACAGGGAGATGGAAAAAGAGCTTGCTTTGTCCACTCCACGCATTGACCTGGTATTGCAGTATCTCCAGGACCGGTGCACCCCTTCTTTAATGCAGTTTCTAAAATCAGAAAGAATTGAATTCAATGTTTTTTGTTCATTTTGCTTGTTTGTCGGATTTTGGGATGGACTCTTTGGCTTTGCTTTTCTTCTCCTCATTGGATTTTTCATGTTCAAAGTTGCAGAAGCCAGATTACAAGCTCATTTTGGTTCAACTTCAGCAACTGTGCATTGCATTGCCATGTAATGTGATGCAATGCTATCTTTCTAGCTCTCCCTTTTTACTTCCTTTTGGATAAACAGACATATTAGGCAAGCATTTTGGAGCTTTCACCTAAATAACTACAGGTGGTGAGATAAGCTGCACAATATAATTGACCTTTCAGTATATTGTTGCACACACACCATCTATTTAGCAAATGCCCTTGTTATCAACAGCAGCCTTTTAAACTCACCTGAGCTAACAGGTATGTGCGCTGGTTACTCTGCTGCGCTTAAAATTTCTTTTTTGGTTTGCTACAATGCCTTTTCTGAAACGTTGTCTCCTTCTGCTGGAACACTGACTTCTTTCATTTAATGCCTGCAGACTATAAAAGAGAACCCAACCCAAAAAGTTTGGTTGATTAGTCTGTGGCATTCTGTTAAACTGTTGCTTATGGCGGTCTCTGTGAGCTTCTCAGCGACATTCAGCCAGCCAGGTATCCTGCCTGCAGTAGATGGAATGTGGCAATGGAACGCTGGCTGCGCGTGTCATAATAGGCTCTGAGCCTTTATATACCTGTGCACAGCAGCAGCCACCTTCAGTCTGCTGCTGGACAGCCAGCAGCAGCAGCAGCAGGAGAGGTATGTAATCAGGAGCCCTCCTGCTAAGGGTAGACAGCTGCTCGTTCCACCCCACCCCCCGCCTTAATTGGTTCTCCTCCCTTCCAACGGTGTTGAGGCGGGTGGGAACAGCAGGGGGTGAAGGTGCTGTGTTTAAAGAGGTGGAGTTATGCAGATCTAAAACGCGTGGATTGCAGCAGCAGCAAGCCGAAAAGTGCAGGCATGTAAGGGATCTAGAGGTTGACAACATGTCTTCTTAACGGGAGTCCAGGAGCTCATCTCCACAAATGGACTTTTCAGGATCCTTGGGTGGCTCCGTAGTTTGAAACCAATTCTGGTTATCGCTTCTCGGCCTTTTGGCTAAGATCAAGTGTAGTATCTGTTCTTATCAGTTTAATATCTGATACGTCCCCTATCTGGGGACCATATATTAAATGGATTTTTAGAACAGGGAGATGGAAAAAGAGCTTGCTTTGTCCACTCCACGCATTGACCTGGTATTGCAGTATCTCCAGGACCGGTGCACCCCTTCTTTAATGCAGTTTCTAAAATCAGAAAGAATTGAATTCAATGTTTTTTGTTCATTTTGCTTGTTTGTCGGATTTTGGGATGGACTCTTTGGCTTTGCTTTTCTTCTCCTCATTGGATTTTTCATGTTCAAAGTTGCAGAAGCCAGATTACAAGCTCATTTTGGTTCAACTTCAGCAACTGTGCATTGCATTGCCATGTAATGTGATGCAATGCTATCTTTCTAGCTCTCCCTTTTTACTTCCTTTTGGATAAACAGACATATTAGGCAAGCATTTTGGAGCTTTCACCTAAATAACTACAGGTGGTGAGATAAGCTGCACAATATAATTGACCTTTCAGTATATTGTTGCACACACACCATCTATTTAGCAAATGCCCTTGTTATCAACAGCAGCCTTTTAAACTCACCTGAGCTAACAGGTATGTGCGCTGGTTACTCTGCTGCGCTTAAAATTTCTTTTTTGGTTTGCTACAATGCCTTTTCTGAAACGTTGTCTCCTTCTGCTGGAACACTGACTTCTTTCATTTAATGCCTGCAGACTATAAAAGAGAACCCAACCCAAAAAGTTTGGTTGATTAGTCTGTGGCATTCTGTTAAACTGTTGCTTATGGCGGTCTCTGTGAGCTTCTCAGCGACATTCAGCCAGCCAGGTATCCTGCCTGCAGTAGATGGAATGTGGCAATGGAACGCTGGCTGCGCGTGTCATAATAGGCTCTGAGCCTTTATATACCTGTGCACAGCAGCAGCCACCTTCAGTCTGCTGCTGGACAGCCAGCAGCAGCAGCAGCAGGAGAGGTATGTAATCAGGAGCCCTCCTGCTAAGGGTAGACAGCTGCTCGTTCCACCCCACCCCCTGCCTTAATTGGTTCTCCTCCCTTCCAACGGTGTTGAGGCGGGTGGGAACAGCAGGGGGTGAAGGTGCTGTGTTTAAAGAGGTGGAGTTATGCAGATCTAAAACGCGTGGATTGCAGCAGCAGCAAGCCGAAAAGTGCAGGCATGTAAGGGATCTAGAGGTTGACAACATGTCTTCTTAACGGGAGTCCAGGAGCTCATCTCCACAAATGGACTTTTCAGGATCCTTGGGTGGCTCCGTAGTTTGAAACCAATTCTGGTTATCGCTTCTCGGCCTTTTGGCTAAGATCAAGTGTAGTATCTGTTCTTATCAGTTTAATATCTGATACGTCCCCTATCTGGGGACCATATATTAAATGGATTTTTAGAACAGGGAGATGGAAAAAGAGCTTGCTCTGTCCACTCCACGCATTGACCTGGTATTGCAGTATCTCCAGGACCGGTGCACCCCTTCTTTAATGCAGTTTCTAAAATCAGAAAGAATTGAATTCAATGTTTTTTGTTCATTTTGCTTGTTTGTCGGATTTTGGGATGGACTCTTTGGCTTTGCTTTTCTTCTCCTCATTGGATTTTTCATGTTCAAAGTTGCAGAAGCCAGATTACAAGCTCATTTTGGTTCAACTTCAGCAACTGTGCATTGCATTGCCATGTAATGTGATGCAATGCTATCTTTCTAGCTCTCCCTTTTTACTTCCTTTTGGATAAACAGACATATTAGGCAAGCATTTTGGAGCTTTCACCTAAATAACTACAGGTGGTGAGATAAGCTGCACAATATAATTGACCTTTCAGTATATTGTTGCACACACACCATCTATTTAGCAAATGCCCTTGTTATCAACAGCAGCCTTTTAAACTCACCTGAGCTAACAGGTATGTGCGCTGGTTACTCTGCTGCGCTTAAAATTTCTTTTTTGGTTTGCTACAATGCCTTTTCTGAAACGTTGTCTCCTTCTGCTGGAACACTGACTTCTTTCATTTAATGCCTGCAGACTATAAAAGAGAACCCAACCCAAAAAGTTTGGTTGATTAGTCTGTGGCATTCTGTTAAACTGTTGCTTATGGCGGTCTCTGTGAGCTTCTCAGCGACATTCAGCCAGCCAGGTATCCTGCCTGCAGTAGATGGAATGTGGCAATGGAACGCTGGCTGCGCGTGTCATAATAGGCTCTGAGCCTTTATATACCTGTGCACAGCAGCAGCCACCTTCAGTCTGCTGCTGGACAGCCAGCAGCAGCAGCAGCAGGAGAGGTATGTAATCAGGAGCCCTCCTGCTAAGGGTAGACAGCTGCTCGTTCCACCCCACCCCCCGCCTTAATTGGTTCTCCTCCCTTCCAACGGTGTTGAGGCGGGTGGGAACAGCAGGGGGTGAAGGTGCTGTGTTTAAAGAGGTGGAGTTATGCAGATCTAAAACGCGTGGATTGCAGCAGCAGCAAGCCGAAAAGTGCAGGCATGTAAGGGATCTAGAGGTTGACAACATGTCTTCTTAACGGGAGTCCAGGAGCTCATCTCCACAAATGGACTTTTCAGGATCCTTGGGTGGCTCCGTAGTTTGAAACCAATTCTGGTTATCGCTTCTCGGCCTTTTGGCTAAGATCAAGTGTAGTATCTTTTGAAAAGGCGGTTTTGGATGTTGGCCGCCCTAGTAGATTGATACATTATGCACACTGGGGTTTAGGCGCTTGTTAGTACGCCAGGTGGCTAATATAGTCATCTGGTGGAAAGCATGGCCCCCCAGGATCGACGCCATTGGGCCGGGGAAGATCGAAAGCCCGAAGTGTGAAGTGCCCCAGGAGTGGTGACCCTGGGGTGCCTTAACTCACTGGGATTGGGAACCCCACTTGAGTTTATGGCACATTTGCACAAGCACTTCAAATTTTCTTTCTTCGCACACACCCTTATTCCGGGCCTTCTGGCCTTAGGATGGGGAATTTTTCAATTCCCGGTCGAAGGTCCGGGCAGTATTATACTGTGAAACCTTCACTATTTATTTAATTTCTTTGTCACTGTGTGTCCACTTATTCACGTGTGTCACGTCCTACTAGGATTTTGTCGGGATGCGGTTCCCTTACGGGTTCCTCTCTTGGCAGGTCTAGGGGGGGAGTGTGTGGCCATCAGGTTCCGCTCCCCCCTGAACCCCCCTGGCTCTCCTCTTTCGGGAGGAGAGCGTTGTTGGCTCCCCTCTTCCGGGAGGGGAGCACAGTCTTTGGCTCCCAGTGCCTTGCTCGGGTGAGAACTCGGGCAGGTGCTGGGGGTAAGATTGGGTCGCCTCTGGCTTCGGCTGGAGGTGGCTTTTTGTCCCTGTTCCTCGCTGTGGCCTTTTGGCTCGGAGGGACGGGGAATGGTTTGGGGGACCCTTCTCCTTTTGGAGAGGGTTTCAAGAAGACCAGCATCCTAGTGCACTTTTTTTGTGGCACTTGTCACTTTTTTAAGCGCACTCGGGTTTTGTACACGAATTCGGGCTAAAAAAAAAAAAAAGAAAAAAAAAAAAAAAAAAATCTGTTCTTATCAGTTTAATATCTGATACGTCCCCTATCTGGGGACCATATATTAAATGGATTTTTAGAACAGGGAGATGGAAAAAGAGCTTGCTCTGTCCACTCCACGCATTGACCTGGTATTGCAGTATCTCCAGGACCGGTGCACCCCTTCTTTAATGCAGTTTCTAAAATCAGAAAGAATTGAATTCAATGTTTTTTGTTCATTTTGCTTGTTTGTCGGATTTTGGGATGGACTCTTTGGCTTTGCTTTTCTTCTCCTCATTGGATTTTTCATGTTCAAAGTTGCAGAAGCCAGATTACAAGCTCATTTTGGTTCAACTTCAGCAACTGTGCATTGCATTGCCATGTAATGTGATGCAATGCTATCTTTCTAGCTCTCCCTTTTTACTTCCTTTTGGATAAACAGACATATTAGGCAAGCATTTTGGAGCTTTCACCTAAATAACTACAGGTGGTGAGATAAGCTGCACAATATAATTGACCTTTCAGTATATTGTTGCACACGCACCATCTATTTAGCAAATGCCCTTGTTATCAACAGCAGCCTTTTAAACTCACCTGAGCTAACAGGTATGTGCGCTGGTTACTCTGCTGCGCTTAAAATTTCTTTTTTGGTTTGCTACAATGCCTTTTCTGAAACGTTGTCTCCTTCTGCTGGGACACTGACTTCTTTCATTTAATGCCTGCAGACTATAAAAGAGAACCCAACCCAAAAAGTTTGGTTGATTAGTCTGTGGCATTCTGTTAAACTGTTGCTTATGGCGGTCTCTGTGAGCTTCTCAGCGACATTCAGCCAGCCAGGTATCCTGCCTGCAGTAGATGGAATGTGGCAATGGAACGCTGGCTGCGCATGTCATAATAGGCTCTGAGCCTTTATATACCTGTGCACAGCAGCAGCCACCTTCAGTCTGCTGCTGGACAGCCAGCAGCAGCAGCAGCAGGAGAGGTATGTAATCAGGAGCCCTCCTGCTAAGGGTAGACAGCTGCTCGTTCCACCCCACCCCCCGCCTTAATTGGTTCTCCTCCCTTCCAACGGTGTTGAGGCGGGTGGGAACAGCAGGGGGTGAAGGTGCTGTGTTTAAAGAGGTGGAGTTATGCAGATCTAAAACGCGTGGATTGCAGCAGCAGCAAGCCGAAAAGTGCAGGCATGTAAGGGATCTAGAGGTTGACAACATGTCTTCTTAACGGGAGTCCAGGAGCTCATCTCCACAAATGGACTTTTCAGGATCCTTGGGTGGCTCCGTAGTTTGAAACCAATTCTGGTTATCGCTTCTCGGCCTTTTGGCTGATATCAGGTGCAGTGATCTAACGGTTGCTGCCTTGGTCTTGGCTGAGAGGTGCCCGGGGTACCCGGCTCCTTGGCCTGGGGGGATCGTCTCACCTTTTGGTGGGACTTCACCCCCCTGCTGCTATTAGGGAGCTGGCTTAGTCCCCGGGCAACAAGTTGCGATCCCCAGGCGAAAGGCCGAGCCCGTGGTGACGGTAAGCCTTTGCCACTTTGGTGAGATGCCTTGTTCATTTCAATTTTCCACTGGCTCCGGCCAGATCAGGAACTCGGTGCGTATCGAGGTTCCAGCAAACCACGTCGGATATGACAACCCCCGTGAGTTCTATGTACAGATTTTGAGAGATCTGTTGAACGTGAAAGATCATGATGTTTACTGCCTGCAGGAGAAGGGGCAGAGTACATATATTCTCACGTTCTCGACCAAGGTTGCCTGCCAGCACTTTTACGAATGCGTTAAGGGCCACCGTAACAGCAAGCTGTTGGACGGAGTGATTTTTACGGGTCTCTATGGCGGAGTTGACGTTCCCCTTGTGGTATACATGTTTAACCCCCATGTGTCCACAGATGATATTGAGCTTTTTCTGAGCAGATATTGTACATCTGTCAGATTTACGGGGAACGTCAAAGGTCGGAGTGGTTTCTGGAATGGGAAACGACGCTTTATGGTACGCTTCAGACTTGACCCTGGGGGTGTAGAAGGCCTTATGCACCCCCCCTCCACAGTGGTGCTGGGAAGAGACCATGGCTACCTCTTCTATGATGGACAACCATTCAGGTGTCGTAGGTGTGGTGACCTTGGTCACATACAGAGCGATTGTAAGAACGAGCGGATGAGTCAGTGCCACAACTGTGGACAATGGGGTCATGCCTCAAAGGACTGTAAGAACAGTAAGACCTGCAGTGGGTGCGGAATGTCTACTCACCTGTTCAGTAATTGTCCGATGCGGACAAGGTCTCGTGGTGGCTCTCGGGCGCCTGCGGCTAGTTCCGCAGGAGTTCCTGCTGATGCCAGCAGGGTCAGCCCGGGTGACCCCAGAAAAAGCTTTGTGGACCTTACTAAAGGTCAAAAACAGTCTGACTCAGTCGATGCTCTGTCGGTACCTTTGCGGAAAAACCCGGCCTCTGTAGCCGAGGTCACGCCTTTGCCTACTCCTGCAGGGGTCCAGGTTTCACCTGGTGGGGAGATGGCACCTTCTCAGAGCGGAAATGAGAGGGAACCAAAAAAGAGGCGAAAATCTGGAGCTGTTGGTACGAATCCAGATGTCCATCCAGATACCCCTGCTGATGCCAGCACAGATGTTGGACCAGATGTCTGCCCTGATGCCAGTCCAGACGGATGCCCTGATGCCAATCCAGATGGATGCCCTGATGCCAATCCAGACGGATGCCCTGATGCCAATCCAGATGGATGTCCTGATGCCAACCCAGATGGATGCCCTGATGCCAGTCCAGATGGATGTCCTGATGCCAGTCTAGATGGATGTCCTGGAACCATTCCTGATGGATGTCCTGTTGCCTGCCTGGATGATAGAGGTCGTGCAGTGGTTGGTGAACCTGTTGCTGGTCCTGATGGTCATCCTGCTCCGGAGATGATGTCCCTTGGTGCTCCTGGAGGGTCTGCGGGTATTCCACCTGCTGCAGTGCCTGGTGAGGATCGGGTGGATTCGGAGGATCGGATGGATCTCAGCGCCAGTGGTAAGAGAAGTCGTGAAGAGGCGCAGGAGGAGCATAACCTGCCTCAGATGTCCCGTAAAGTCTTTCTATCTAGTGCTGCAAAAATTCTCAGCCCAGAGGGGACTAACTTAATTGAGGATTTCACGGACTCAGATGAAACGGACAGTTTACGAACTGTGTCATCCCTTCCTTCACCTTCTCTGTCACAAATTATTGATTCAGATTCAGAGTATAATGAATCAATAAAAAACACCTAACATGGCAGAAATCCGTGTTGCCTCACTAAATGTGAGAAGCCTAAAGAGCCCTGTTAGACGGGCTGCTTTGTTTGCTTGGTTAATGACTCTGAACTTTGACATTTTTTTCCTGCAAGAATGCGGTATTGATCACGATTTGTCATACCCCAACTTAAAAATGGACTGGTCAGCAGGACCCTCTATTTGGTCAGGGTCCAATGAAAATAAAGCTGCCGGGGTTGGGATTTTATTCAAATGTCAAAATGTTAATGTTTTATCCATCACTGAAATAGTTCCAGGTCGTGCCTTATCAACTCATGTTATTTTAAATGGTTTTACCTGTCGTCTTATTAATGTTTATGCATCCCCAGAGAAAAATGAGCGTGCTTCCCTTTTTAATGTCATCCCTTTGTTTTTATCAGGTCCGTCCCCTGTGATAGTGGGAGGGGATTTTAACTGTGTCATGTTGGGGGAGGGGAGGAGTGGAGGTGATACTAATGGAAGAACAGACAAAACATCCAGTCTGTTAAAACATTTGACAACGGACCTCAAATTATTAGATGCTTGGAGAAAGTCCTACCCTACTGACCCTGGGCATACATGGAGGGGTAGAGGGATGTCATCTCATATTGATTTTATTTTTTCCTCTTCTGATGTTTTTAAACCTAAGAATGCTGGTCTAATAGAAAATATTTTTTCTGATCATGTATTACTATACAATGTATTGCAAACTCCACAGGAAGCAAAAGTTGGAAAAGGTATGTGGAAATTGAATGTGCTCTTATTAGAAGACGAACTGGTAAGGGCGGAGTTTTATGCAAAGTATGAGAGTTGGAGAAGACGGAAACACCCAAATCAGAGTATGTTGGGGTGGTGGGAGTGTGTTAAAACCCGTATTAAAGAATTTTTTATTAAAATTGGTAAAAGGAAGGCACGTGAAAAAAGGAAATGTTTTAAAGATTTTAATGTCAGGATGCAAACTCTCCTTAAGCTTAAGGGGTGGGGAGTACCTGGTGTGGATGATGAGATTGCCAAGATCCAGACAGAAATCCAAAAATTCCTGGAACAAAAGGGTAAAGAAATTATATTTAATACCCGTGTGAAATATTTGGAAGAGGGTGAGACCTGCTCAAGGTTTTTCTTTAAAAAAATGAGTGACAAAAAACAAGTGATTACTGAGCTAGAAGGACAATCTTCCACTGAGGGCATTTTAGAGCATACTGCTAATTTTTATAGAGATCTTTTTAGTATTAAAAATGTTGATGAACCTGCTTTTACAGAGAATCTTAATGTTTTATCCCAGTTTTTAAATAAAGATGACCAGATTTTTTTAGCTAAAGAACTTTTACCCAGTGAAATTGAAGAGACCCTTAAGAGTTTTAATAAAGGTAAGGCTCCTGGATCAGATGGCCTTCCTATTGAATTTTATCTTTGCTTTTGGGATCTAATTAAGGAGGATTTTATACAAGTAGTTTGTGAAGCCTCTAAGGCTGATTTATTACCATATTCATGGCGTAAAAGTATGATTACATTAATTTTTAAGAAAGGTGATAAATCAAAGTTGGAGAATTGGAGGCCTATTTCACTATTAAATACAGACTACAAGATTTTAGCTAAAGTTGTTGCTGGTCGTCTTAAAGCAGTTATTAAAAATGTAATTCATCCAGATCAGGTGTGTGGTGTCCCCGGGAGATCAATCTGGGAGCATCTAAACCTAATTCGTGATCTTATCTGGTTTCAAAAAGATAGAAAACAGCCACTAGCTATTTTATCTTTGGATTTTATGAAAGCGTTTGATAGGGTCTCCCACTTTTATCTTTTTAAAGTTACGGGAAAGATGGGGTTCCCTGATTCTTTTATTCAGAAAATTGCGCTTTTATACAAACAGTCATCTGCCCGGATTTTAGTCAATGGTTTTTTAACTAGAGAGGTGGAGCTTCTTTCCGGTGTTAAACAAGGTTGCCCCATGTCCCCACTTTTATTTGTCTGCTCCATTGAGCCACTGTTGTGCCTGCTGCGTCGGGACAAGGTGGTTAGGGGCATTTTTATTCCGGGTGGGGGTGGACAACAAGTTAAAGCCATTGGATATATGGATGACATATCTGTATATGGCACTAGCTCAGCATCTATTAACAGAGCAATTCTAATTACTGAAATTTTTAGTGCTGGGTCTGGGTTTAAGTTGAATATAAATAAATGTGACTGTATGATTATGGGTCAATGGGAGTCAGATCCGCCTAGGGTTCCCACACAAACAGTAGGAATCAAGATCCTGGGTGTCTTGTTTAATCCTGCTAATGATGGTATTGAAAACTGGGATTTGGTTTTGAATAAATTAAATCAGAAGATCTCTTTATGGCAAACTCGAAAACTAACAATGGAGGGCAAGATTCTTGTAATTAAAATGGTTTTGCTTCCTATCATTTTGTATGCCGCTATGGTTTTTCCCCCTAATTCTCTGTATCTTAAAAGACTTATGAAGCCCATGTTTTATTTTCTGTGGGGATCCAAAATGGAGAAATTGAGGAGGGAGGTGGTATGTAAAAGCAAGAAAAATGGGGGTAAAGGGTTCCCTGATTTAAAATTGTTTTTATTTATCAAGTTTTTTGTATTTTGTTGCAAAAGCTTGAATAATGTTGGGGCTTTCTCTTGTTTTCTTAGATATACAACTGGGTTTCTTTTCCGAAAGTTGAACTTCAGTATGACTGTTAATTGTCCTTTTCTCTTATCTCCCCCTAAGCATTACAAGATCTTGGAGAAGGTCATTTCAGAATATGATCTGACCCAAGTTGATCGTCAGCTTTTATTTGATCAACGTAAGTTAACAGTTATTTGTAAGAGACATGAGGAGATGGAGGATGTGTCTAATTTTTCCATCTCCAGGTGCCGCCTAGTGTGGAACAACGTGGCCTGTCCTGCACTTAGCAACTCACAAAAGGATTTAGCTTGGCAGGTTGTTCACCAATGTCTCCCTACGAGAGCTTTTCAGCATCATAGGGGGCTGGTGGCTAGTGCTAGATGTCCCAGAGAAAGATGCGCCCCAAACGAGTCAGTGTTTCATTTACTGTGGGATTGCCCCTACACACAAGAGCTATGGCAGACGGTGGGCACCCTCCTAAAATGGATATGTGGTATACAAACCCTTAATTGTGACATTATAATATATGGGATAATTAAATGCCCAACCATGAAACAAGCACGAGTCGCATGGCTTATAATAAACTGTTTAAAAGAAGCTTTATGGAAAGTGCGCAATATATTATTGTTTAAACGTGAATTTATTCCTGTCAAAGATTGTATTGGGCTTGCTCTTTGTGAAATGTTTACATACTACCTGAGAGATTGTAAAAAGATGGGAATCAATGAAGCAAAAAAGCTATGGTGTTTGCAAATTTGGAATATGTATTTATTTATGTAAATTATATGCAAAACTGTGTTTTATGCTTTTTATGCTTTTAAGTGCATTTTAATTCTGACTCTGTATTAGTTTTATGTCATATTTTATTCCAGTATTTGTGATTTGTTTCAAATATTGTATCGGATATGTTCTTTGTGAAAAGTTTTCATACTACCTGATTGTAAAAAGATAAAGTTAAAAAGCTATGGTGTTTGCATTTGACATATGTATTTATTTATGCAAATTATATGCAAAACTGTGTTTTATGCTTTTTATGCTTTTATGCGCTTTTTAAATCTGACCTTGTATTTGTTTTATGTCATATTTTATTCAAGTCTTTGTGATTTGTTTGTAATTTATGATGTATGTCTGATTTAAATAAAGCTTGTTTGAAAACGGATCTGTTCTTATCAGTTTAATATCTGATACGTCCCCTATCTGGGGACCATATATTAAATGGATTTTTAGAACAGGGAGATGGAAAAAGAGCTTGCTCTGTCCACTCCACGCATTGACCTGGTATTGCAGTATCTCCAGGACCGGTGCACCCCTTCTTTAATGCAGTTTCTAAAATCAGAAAGAATTGAATTCAATGTTTTTTGTTCATTTTGCTTGTTTGTCGGATTTTGGGATGGACTCTTTGGCTTTGCTTTTCTTCTCCTCATTGGATTTTTCATGTTCAAAGTTGCAGAAGCCAGATTACAAGCTCATTTTGGTTCAACTTCAGCAACTGTGCATTGCATTGCCATGTAATGTGATGCAATGCTATCTTTCTAGCTCTCCCTTTTTACTTCCTTTTGGATAAACAGACATATTAGGCAAGCATTTTGGAGCTTTCACCTAAATAACTACAGGTGGTGAGATAAGCTGCACAATATAATTGACCTTTCAGTATATTGTTGCACACACACCATCTATTTAGCAAATGCCCTTGTTATCAACAGCAGCCTTTTAAACTCACCTGAGCTAACAGGTATGTGCGCTGGTTACTCTGCTGCGCTTAAAATTTCTTTTTTGGTTTGCTACAATGCCTTTTCTGAAACGTTGTCTCCTTCTGCTGGAACACTGACTTCTTTCATTTAATGCCTGCAGACTATAAAAGAGAACCCAACCCAAAAAGTTTGGTTGATTAGTCTGTGGCATTCTGTTAAACTGTTGCTTATGGCGGTCTCTGTGAGCTTCTCAGCGACATTCAGCCAGCCAGGTATCCTGCCTGCAGTAGATGGAATGTGGCAATGGAACGCTGGCTGCGCGTGTCATAATAGGCTCTGAGCCTTTATATACCTGTGCACAGCAGCAGCCACCTTCAGTCTGCTGCTGGACAGCCAGCAGCAGCAGCAGCAGGAGAGGTATGTAATCAGGAGCCCTCCTGCTAAGGGTAGACAGCTGCTCGTTCCACCCCACCCCCCGCCTTAATTGGTTCTCCTCCCTTCCAACGGTGTTGAGGCGGGTGGGAACAGCAGGGGGTGAAGGTGCTGTGTTTAAAGAGGTGGAGTTATGCAGATCTAAAACGCGTGGATTGCAGCAGCAGCAAGCCGAAAAGTGCAGGCATGTAAGGGATCTAGAGGTTGACAACATGTCTTCTTAACGGGAGTCCAGGAGCTCATCTCCACAAATGGACTTTTCAGGATCCTTGGGTGGCTCCGTAGTTTGAAACCAATTCTGGTTATCGCTTCTCGGCCTTTTGGCTAAGATCAAGTGTAGTATCTGTTCTTATCAGTTTAATATCTGATACGTCCCCTATCTGGGGACCATATATTAAATGGATTTTTAGAACAGGGAGATGGAAAAAGAGCTTGCTCTGTCCACTCCACGCATTGACCTGGTATTGCAGTATCTCCAGGACCGGTGCACCCCTTCTTTAATGCAGTTTCTAAAATCAGAAAGAATTGAATTCAATGTTTTTTGTTCATTTTGCTTGTTTGTCGGATTTTGGGATGGACTCTTTGGCTTTGCTTTTCTTCTCCTCATTGGATTTTTCATGTTCAAAGTTGCAGAAGCCAGATTACAAGCTCATTTTGGTTCAACTTCAGCAACTGTGCATTGCATTGCCATATAATGTGATGCAATGCTATCTTTCTAGCTCTCCCTTTTTACTTCCTTTTGGATAAACAGACATATTAGGCAAGCATTTTGGAGCTTTCACCTAAATAACTACAGGTGGTGAGATAAGCTGCACAATATAATTGACCTTTCAGTATATTGTTGCACACACACCATCTATTTAGCAAATGCCCTTGTTATCAACAGCAGCCTTTTAAACTCACCTGAGCTAACAGGTATGTGCGCTGGTTACTCTGCTGCGCTTAAAATTTCTTTTTTGGTTTGCTACAATGCCTTTTCTGAAACGTTGTCTCCTTCTGCTGGAACACTGACTTCTTTCATTTAATGCCTGCAGACTATAAAAGAGAACCCAACCCAAAAAGTTTGGTTGATTAGTCTGTGGCATTCTGTTAAACTGTTGCTTATGGCGGTCTCTGTGAGCTTCTCAGCGACATTCAGCCAGCCAGGTATCCTGCCTGCAGTAGATGGAATGTGGCAATGGAACGCTGGCTGCGCGTGTCATAATAGGCTCTGAGCCTTTATATACCTGTGCACAGCAGCAGCCACCTTCAGTCTGCTGCTGGACAGCCAGCAGCAGCAGGAGAGGTATGTAATCAGGAGCCCTCCTGCTAAGGGTAGACAGCTGCTCGTTCCACCCCACCCCCCGCCTTAATTGGTTCTCCTCCCTTCCAACGGTGTTGAGGCGGGTGGGAACAGCAGGGGGTGAAGGTGCTGTGTTTAAAGAGGTGGAGTTATGCAGATCTAAAACGCGTGGATTGCAGCAGCAGCAAGCCGAAAAGTGCAGGCATGTAAGGGATCTAGAGGTTGACAACATGTCTTCTTAACGGGAGTCCAGGAGCTCATCTCCACAAATGGACTTTTCAGGATCCTTGGGTGGCTCCGTAGTTTGAAACCAATTCTGGTTATCGCTTCTCGGCCTTTTGGCTAAGATCAAGTGTAGTATCTGTTCTTATCAGTTTAATATCTGATACGTCCCCTATCTGGGGACCATATATTAAATGGATTTTTAGAACAGGGAGATGGAAAAAGAGCTTGCTCTGTCCACTCCACGCATTGACCTGGTATTGCAGTATCTCCAGGACCGGTGCACCCCTTCTTTAATGCAGTTTCTAAAATCAGAAAGAATTGAATTCAATGTTTTTTGTTCATTTTGCTTGTTTGTCGGATTTTGGGATGGACTCTTTGGCTTTGCTTTTCTTCTCCTCATTGGATTTTTCATGTTCAAAGTTGCAGAAGCCAGATTACAAGCTCATTTTGGTTCAACTTCAGCAACTGTGCATTGCATTGCCATGTAATGTGATGCAATGCTATCTTTCTAGCTCTCCCTTTTTACTTCCTTTTGGATAAACAGACATATTAGGCAAGCATTTTGGAGCTTTCACCTAAATAACTACAGGTGGTGAGATAAGCTGCACAATATAATTGACCTTTCAGTATATTGTTGCACACACACCATCTATTTAGCAAATGCCCTTGTTATCAACAGCAGCCTTTTAAACTCACCTGAGCTAACAGGTATGTGCGCTGGTTACTCTGCTGCGCTTAAAATTTCTTTTTTGGTTTGCTACAATGCCTTTTCTGAAACGTTGTCTCCTTCTGCTGGAACACTGACTTCTTTCATTTAATGCCTGCAGACTATAAAAGAGAACCCAACCCAAAAAGTTTGGTTGATTAGTCTGTGGCATTCTGTTAAACTGTTGCTTATGGCGGTCTCTGTGAGCTTCTCAGCGACATTCAGCCAGCCAGGTATCCTGCCTGCAGTAGATGGAATGTGGCAATGGAACGCTGGCTGCGCGTGTCATAATAGGCTCTGAGCCTTTATATACCTGTGCACAGCAGCAGCCACCTTCAGTCTGCTGCTGGACAGCCAGCAGCAGCAGCAGCAGGAGAGGTATGTAATCAGGAGCCCTCCTGCTAAGGGTAGACAGCTGCTCGTTCCACCCCACCCCCCGCCTTAATTGGTTCTCCTCCCTTCCAACGGTGTTGAGGCGGGTGGGAACAGCAGGGGGTGAAGGTGCTGTGTTTAAAGAGGTGGAGTTATGCAGATCTAAAACGCGTGGATTGCAGCAGCAGCAAGCCGAAAAGTGCAGGCATGTAAGGGATCTAGAGGTTGACAACATGTCTTCTTAACGGGAGTCCAGGAGCTCATCTCCACAAATGGACTTTTCAGGATCCTTGGGTGGCTCCGTAGTTTGAAACCAATTCTGGTTATCGCTTCTCGGCCTTTTGGCTAAGATCAAGTGTAGTATCTTTTGAAAAGGCGGTTTTGGATGTTGGCCGCCCTAGTAGATTGATACATTATGCACACTGGGGTTTAGGCGCTTGTTAGTACGCCAGGTGGCTAATATAGTCATCTGGTGGAAAGCATGGCCCCCCAGGATCGACGCCATTGGGCCGGGGAAGATCGAAAGCCCGAAGTGTGAAGTGCCCCAGGAGTGGTGACCCTGGGGTGCCTTAACTCACTGGGATTGGGAACCCCACTTGAGTTTATGGCACATTTGCACAAGCACTTCAAATTTTCTTTCTTCGCACACACCCTTATTCCGGGCCTTCTGGCCTTAGGATGGGGAATTTTTCAATTCCCGGTCGAAGGTCCGGGCAGTATTATACTGTGAAACCTTCACTATTTATTTAATTTCTTTGTCACTGTGTGTCCACTTATTCACGTGTGTCACGTCCTACTAGGATTTTGTCGGGATGCGGTTCCCTTACGGGTTCCTCTCTTGGCAGGTCTAGGGGGGGAGTGTGTGGCCATCAGGTTCCGCTCCCCCCTGAACCCCCCTGGCTCTCCTCTTTCGGGAGGAGAGCGTTGTTGGCTCCCCTCTTCCGGGAGGGGAGCACAGTCTTTGGCTCCCAGTGCCTTGCTCGGGTGAGAACTCGGGCAGGTGCTGGGGGTAAGATTGGGTCGCCTCTGGCTTCGGCTGGAGGTGGCTTTTTGTCCCTGTTCCTCGCTGTGGCCTTTTGGCTCGGAGGGACGGGGAATGGTTTGGGGGACCCTTCTCCTTTTGGAGAGGGTTTCAAGAAGACCAGCATCCTAGTGCACTTTTTTTGTGGCACTTGTCACTTTTTTAAGCGCACTCGGGTTTTGTACACGAATTCGGGCTAAAAAAAAAAAAAAGAAAAAAAAAAAATCTGTTCTTATCAGTTTAATATCTGATACGTCCCCTATCTGGGGACCATATATTAAATGGATTTTTAGAACAGGGAGATGGAAAAAGAGCTTGCTCTGTCCACTCCACGCATTGACCTGGTATTGCAGTATCTCCAGGACCGGTGCACCCCTTCTTTAATGCAGTTTCTAAAATCAGAAAGAATTGAATTCAATGTTTTTTGTTCATTTTGCTTGTTTGTCGGATTTTGGGATGGACTCTTTGGCTTTGCTTTTCTTCTCCTCATTGGATTTTTCATGTTCAAAGTTGCAGAAGCCAGATTACAAGCTCATTTTGGCTCAACTTCAGCAACTGTGCATTGCATTGCCATGTAATGTGATGCAATGCTACCTTTCTAGCTCTCCCTTTTTACTTCCTTTTGGATAAACAGACATATTAGGCAAGCATTTTGGAGCTTTCACCTAAATAACTACAGGTGGTGAGATAAGCTGCACAATATAATTGACCTTTCAGTATATTGTTGCACACACACCATCTATTTAGCAAATGCCCTTGTTATCAACAGCAGCCTTTTAAACTCACCTGAGCTAACAGGTATGTGCGCTGGTTACTCTGCTGCGCTTAAAATTTCTTTTTTGGTTTGCTACAATGCCTTTTCTGAAACGTTGTCTCCTTCTGCTGGAACACTGACTTCTTTCATTTAATGCCTGCAGACTATAAAAGAGAACCCAACCCAAAAAGTTTGGTTGATTAGTCTGTGGCATTCTGTTAAACTGTTGCTTATGGCGGTCTCTGTGAGCTTCTCAGCGACATTCAGCCAGCCAGGTATCCTGCCTGCAGTAGATGGAATGTGGCAATGGAACGCTGGCTGCGCGTGTCATAATAGGCTCTGAGCCTTTATATACCTGTGCACAGCAGCAGCCACCTTCAGTCTGCTGCTGGACAGCCAGCAGCAGCAGCAGCAGGAGAGGTATGTAATCAGGAGCCCTCCTGCTAAGGGTAGACAGCTGCTCGTTCCACCCCACCCCCCGCCTTAATTGGTTCTCCTCCCTTCCAACGGTGTTGAGGCGGGTGGGAACAGCAGGGGGTGAAGGTGCTGTGTTTAAAGAGGTGGAGTTATGCAGATCTAAAACGCGTGGATTGCAGCAGCAGCAAGCCGAAAAGTGCAGGCATGTAAGGGATCTAGAGGTTGACAACATGTCTTCTTAACGGGAGTCCAGGAGCTCATCTCCACAAATGGACTTTTCAGGATCCTTGGGTGGCTCCGTAGTTTGAAACCAATTCTGGTTATCGCTTCTCGGCCTTTTGGCTAAGATCAAGTGTAGTATCTGTTCTTATCAGTTTAATATCTGATACGTCCCCTATCTGGGGACCATATATTAAATGGATTTTTAGAACAGGGAGATGGAAAAAGAGCTTGCTCTGTCCACTCCACGCATTGACCTGGTATTGCAGTATCTCCAGGACCGGTGCACCCCTTCTTTAATGCAGTTTCTAAAATCAGAAAGAATTGAATTCAATGTTTTTTGTTCATTTTGCTTGTTTGTCGGATTTTGGGATGGACTCTTTGGCTTTGCTTTTCTTCTCCTCATTGGATTTTTCATGTTCAAAGTTGCAGAAGCCAGATTACAAGCTCATTTTGGTTCAACTTCAGCAACTGTGCATTGCATTGCCATGTAATGTGATGCAATGCTATCTTTCTAGCTCTCCCTTTTTACTTCCTTTTGGATAAACAGACATATTAGGCAAGCATTTTGGAGCTTTCACCTAAATAACTACAGGTGGTGAGATAAGCTGCACAATATAATTGACCTTTCAGTATATTGTTGCACACACACCATCTATTTAGCAAATGCCCTTGTTATCAACAGCAGCCTTTTAAACTCACCTGAGCTAACAGGTATGTGCGCTGGTTACTCTGCTGCGCTTAAAATTTCTTTTTTGGTTTGCTACAATGCCTTTTCTGAAACGTTGTCTCCTTCTGCTGGAACACTGACTTCTTTCATTTAATGCCTGCAGACTATAAAAGAGAACCCAACCCAAAAAGTTTGGTTGATTAGTCTGTGGCATTCTGTTAAACTGTTGCTTATGGCGGTCTCTGTGAGCTTCTCAGCGACATTCAGCCAGCCAGGTATCCTGCCTGCAGTAGATGGAATGTGGCAATGGAACGCTGGCTGCGCGTGTCATAATAGGCTCTGAGCCTTTATATACCTGTGCACAGCAGCAGCCACCTTCAGTCTGCTGCTGGACAGCCAGCAGCAGCAGCAGCAGGAGAGGTATGTAATCAGGAGCCCTCCTGCTAAGGGTAGACAGCTGCTCGTTCCACCCCACCCCCCGCCTTAATTGGTTCTCCTCCCTTCCAACGGTGTTGAGGCGGGTGGGAACAGCAGGGGGTGAAGGTGCTGTGTTTAAAGAGGTGGAGTTATGCAGATCTAAAACGCGTGGATTGCAGCAGCAGCAAGCCGAAAAGTGCAGGCATGTAAGGGATCTAGAGGTTGACAACATGTCTTCTTAACGGGAGTCCAGGAGCTCATCTCCACAAATGGACTTTTCAGGATCCTTGGGTGGCTCCGTAGTTTGAAACCAATTCTGGTTATCGCTTCTCGGCCTTTTGGCTAAGATCAAGTGTAGTATCTGTTCTTATCAGTTTAATATCTGATACGTCCCCTATCTGGGGACCATATATTAAATGGATTTTTAGAACAGGGAGATGGAAAAAGAGCTTGCTCTGTCCACTCCACGCATTGACCTGGTATTGCAGTATCTCCAGGACCGGTGCACCCCTTCTTTAATGCAGTTTCTAAAATCAGAAAGAATTGAATTCAATGTTTTTTGTTCATTTTGCTTGTTTGTCGGATTTTGGGATGGACTCTTTGGCTTTGCTTTTCTTCTCCTCATTGGATTTTTCATGTTCAAAGTTGCAGAAGCCAGATTACAAGCTCATTTTGGTTCAACTTCAGCAACTGTGCATTGCATTGCCATGTAATGTGATGCAATGCTATCTTTCTAGCTCTCCCTTTTTACTTCCTTTTGGATAAACAGACATATTAGGCAAGCATTTTGGAGCTTTCACCTAAATAACTACAGGTGGTGAGATAAGCTGCACAATATAATTGACCTTTCAGTATATTGTTGCACACACACCATCTATTTAGCAAATGCCCTTGTTATCAACAGCAGCCTTTTAAACTCACCTGAGCTAACAGGTATGTGCGCTGGTTACTCTGCTGCGCTTAAAATTTCTTTTTTGGTTTGCTACAATGCCTTTTCTGAAACGTTGTCTCCTTCTGCTGGAACACTGACTTCTTTCATTTAATGCCTGCAGACTATAAAAGAGAACCCAACCCAAAAAGTTTGGTTGATTAGTCTGTGGCATTCTGTTAAACTGTTGCTTATGGCGGTCTCTGTGAGCTTCTCAGCGACATTCAGCCAGCCAGGTATCCTGCCTGCAGTAGATGGAATGTGGCAATGGAACGCTGGCTGCGCGTGTCATAATAGGCTCTGAGCCTTTATATACCTGTGCACAGCAGCAGCCACCTTCAGTCTGCTGCTGGACAGCCAGCAGCAGCAGCAGCAGGAGAGGTATGTAATCAGGAGCCCTCCTGCTAAGGGTAGACAGCTGCTCGTTCCACCCCACCCCCCGCCTTAATTGGTTCTCCTCCCTTCCAACGGTGTTGAGGCGGGTGGGAACAGCAGGGGGTGAAGGTGCTGTGTTTAAAGAGGTGGAGTTATGCAGATCTAAAACGCGTGGATTGCAGCAGCAGCAAGCCGAAAAGTGCAGGCATGTAAGGGATCTAGAGGTTGACAACATGTCTTCTTAACGGGAGTCCAGGAGCTCATCTCCACAAATGGACTTTTCAGGATCCTTGGGTGGCTCCGTAATTTGAAACCAATTCTGGTTATCGCTTCTCGGCCTTTTGGCTAAGATCAAGTGTAGTATCTTTTGAAAAGGCGGTTTTGGATGTTGGCCGCCCTAGTAGATTGATACATTATGCACACTGGGGTTTAGGCGCTTGTTAGTACGCCAGGTGGCTAATATAGTCATCTGGTGGAAAGCATGGCCCCCCAGGATCGACGCCATTGGGCCGGGGAAGATCGAAAGCCCGAAGTGTGAAGTGCCCCAGGAGTGGTGACCCTGGGGTGCCTTAACTCACTGGGATTGGGAACCCCACTTGAGTTTATGGCACATTTGCACAAGCACTTCAAATTTTCTTTCTTCGCACACACCCTTATTCCGGGCCTTCTGGCCTTAGGATGGGGAATTTTTCAATTCCCGGTCGAAGGTCCGGGCAGTATTATACTGTGAAACCTTCACTATTTATTTAATTTCTTTGTCACTGTGTGTCCACTTATTCACGTGTGTCACGTCCTACTAGGATTTTGTCGGGATGCGGTTCCCTTACGGGTTCCTCTCTTGGCAGGTCTAGGGGGGGAGTGTGTGGCCATCAGGTTCCGCTCCCCCCTGAACCCCCCTGGCTCTCCTCTTTCGGGAGGAGAGCGTTGTTGGCTCCCCTCTTCCGGGAGGGGAGCACAGTCTTTGGCTCCCAGTGCCTTGCTCGGGTGAGAACTCGGGCAGGTGCTGGGGGTAAGATTGGGTCGCCTCTGGCTTCGGCTGGAGGTGGCTTTTTGTCCCTGTTCCTCGCTGTGGCCTTTTGGCTCGGAGGGACGGGGAATGGTTTGGGGGACCCTTCTCCTTTTGGAGAGGGTTTCAAGAAGACCAGCATCCTAGTGCACTTTTTTTGTGGCACTTGTCACTTTTTTAAGCGCACTCGGGTTTTGTACACGAATTCGGGCTAAAAAAAAAAAAAAGAAAAAAAAAAAAAAAAAAAATCTGTTCTTATCAGTTTAATATCTGATACGTCCCCTATCTGGGGACCATATATTAAATGGATTTTTAGAACAGGGAGATGGAAAAAGAGCTTGCTCTGTCCACTCCACGCATTGACCTGGTATTGCAGTATCTCCAGGACCGGTGCACCCCTTCTTTAATGCAGTTTCTAAAATCAGAAAGAATTGAATTCAATGTTTTTTGTTCATTTTGCTTGTTTGTCGGATTTTGGGATGGACTCTTTGGCTTTGCTTTTCTTCTCCTCATTGGATTTTTCATGTTCAAAGTTGCAGAAGCCAGATTACAAGCTCATTTTGGTTCAACTTCAGCAACTGTGCATTGCATTGCCATGTAATGTGATGCAATGCTATCTTTCTAGCTCTCCCTTTTTACTTCCTTTTGGATAAACAGACATATTAGGCAAGCATTTTGGAGCTTTCACCTAAATAACTACAGGTGGTGAGATAAGCTGCACAATATAATTGACCTTTCAGTATATTGTTGCACACACACCATCTATTTAGCAAATGCCCTTGTTATCAACAGCAGCCTTTTAAACTCACCTGAGCTAACAGGTATGTGCGCTGGTTACTCTGCTGCGCTTAAAATTTCTTTTTTGGTTTGCTACAATGCCTTTTCTGAAACGTTGTCTCCTTCTGCTGGAACACTGACTTCTTTCATTTAATGCCTGCAGACTATAAAAGAGAACCCAACCCAAAAAGTTTGGTTGATTAGTCTGTGGCATTCTGTTAAACTGTTGCTTATGGCGGTCTCTGTGAGCTTCTCAGCGACATTCAGCCAGCCAGGTATCCTGCCTGCAGTAGATGGAATGTGGCAATGGAACGCTGGCTGCGCGTGTCATAATAGGCTCTGAGCCTTTATATACCTGTGCACAGCAGCAGCCACCTTCAGTCTGCTGCTGGACAGCCAGCAGCAGCAGCAGCAGGAGAGGTATGTAATCAGGAGCCCTCCTGCTAAGGGTAGACAGCTGCTCGTTCCACCCCACCCCCCGCCTTAATTGGTTCTCCTCCCTTCCAACGGTGTTGAGGCGGGTGGGAACAGCAGGGGGTGAAGGTGCTGTGTTTAAAGAGGTGGAGTTATGCAGATCTAAAACGCGTGGATTGCAGCAGCAGCAAGCCGAAAAGTGCAGGCATGTAAGGGATCTAGAGGTTGACAACATGTCTTCTTAACGGGAGTCCAGGAGCTCATCTCCACAAATGGACTTTTCAGGATCCTTGAGTGGCTCCGTAGTTTGAAACCAATTCTGGTTATCGCTTCTCGGCCTTTTGGCTACGATCAAGTGCTTTATTGCAGGAGATTGTAGTTGAAGGGTACTCGGGTACCCCTCTCCTTGGCCTGGCAGGATCGTCCACTTTGGTGGACTTAGCCTGCTTGCTGCTATTAGGGAGAGGGCTTAGTCCCAGGGTAACGTGTTGCGATCCCCCAGCTTCCAGGTGTCTTTCGCTGCAAGAACACTGGGAGCGCAGATTGCAAGCGGCTGCAATTTGCAACCTTGTTGCGGTTTCCATGGAGGTTGACCCTAACCTCGTGCCTCTTTATGCGAGGCTAAAAAACTCTATCCGAGTTCACTTCACGGCGGGTGGCTCGGATATGAGGAAATTAGGGTATGTAGTCCAGGACGTGCTCAGGAACCTTCTTGGCGTGCAGAGGAATGAAATTCTGTCCATCCAGGATTATCCTAGAAGAGGTGACTATGACATCACATTCACCGGAGAAGGTATTTTCAGAGATGTTCTAGAAAAGTTAAAAAAAGTTGAAAATAGTCCTGTTCTGAAAGGGATACAAATTGTTGAGCACGTCCTGGATGAGGTAAGACTTGTTGTCGTAAAAGTATTTTCGCCTTTTGTTTCTGCTCCAGAAATTATGTCATTTTTAGCAATTTATTTTAAAAGTGTTAAATGTATTGGGAAGATACTTAATGAATATAACATATGGACATCTAAGTGGAAATTTCTTGTGAAGTGTATAAGAGATCCAAATACACCAGGTGGTATACGGCTTCCCCCTGCCCGTTTTAAAATTGGACAAACAAATGGGGATTTCTTCTTTTCTGGGATGCCAGTATATTGCAGAAATTGTGGGCGCTATGGTCATTCAAAAGAAAACTGTAATGTATCATGTAGAAATTGTGCTAGTGAAGAACATGAGACAAAAGAATGCCCTAAGGAAAAGAAATGTAGTTTTTGCCAGACTCCATCCAGGTCACTTTTATTTTTCTTGCCCTCACAGATTTCGGGAAGATGAGCAAAAGGGAAAGTCCAAGACGTCCGACCAAGGACCAAAAGATGAGACCACCCCTCAGGAGGAGGAACAACAACCTGGAGCCTCTGGAGACAATAAGGGCGTACCAAATAGTGAAGTGTCTCCAGAGTCTATGACAGGTAAAATACCAAATCCCAAAACCTGGCTGCAGGACCTGCGGGAGTCCAAAAGGAGGGCTGAGAAGGAGCAGAAGGGCACTACTGGTAAGGTCAAAAGGGACCGGCAAAAGGCCGACACAGAAGCCCATGCCCAGTCTGGGTCTCCTAGTGCTGAGGGCGCTGAGTGGATAAAGGTGGGTCCTAAGAAAAAGAAAAAGGGTGGTTCGGAGGAGGCAGCAGGAGGTGAACAGATGGACACTTCTCCAGAAGGGGACGTGGACGCTGGACCCTCAGGGGTTTCGGTCTCCGCTGCTACAGGTGGGGACCGGGATCTTGCTGCCTCTGAAGAGTCAGAGGCTCTGCCTTGTGCGCAACCTCCTCCTATAGGACGACCTTCTACAGGTCAAACAGGGGCGGCGGAACCCCTCGGGGACCCACCTGATGAGCAACTGCATGGCCAGCCAATGGAGACCCAGCGGGTTCTGCCAGCCAGCCCTCCGAGCTATGCCAGTGTAGCGTCGGGTTTATATAAATGTGGTAATCTTTCCTCCTCCACGGAGACTCTCGTGACGATACTATCAGATGAGGAGGGAGGCGCAAGCCCAGTGGTCTGATCAGGTTCATCGGACAGGTAAATCCGTTGCTCTTAGTTACCTAAGTAAAATTTCTACATTTTCTAATGATGGCTGAACTCAAAGGTATTTCCCTCAACGTGAGAGGCATAAAATCTAACACGAGAAGAACTGCTCTTTTTAATTTTTTTACGTGTTTTACTGCATCTGTATTTTTTCTGCAAGAATGTAATATCCCACATGAAATGTCATATCAAAAATATAAAGATGAGTGGAAGTGTGGGCCATCTGTCTGGTCCGGATCGAATGCTGCAGGATCAGCGGGTGTAGCCATACTTTTTAAAGGGAACGTTTTAATTGATTTTATTCAGGAAATTTTACCAGGTCGTATTTTATTAGTGAAAGCTTTTATTGATGGTATTAGATGGCAGTTTTTAAATTTTTATGGATCTCCAGAGAAAAATGAAAGAGCCGAAATGCTTGATCTTTTACCATTATTTATTAATAACTCTGAACCTTTTATCTTAGCAGGGGATTTTAACTGTGTTTTAAAAGGTGAAAACCGGCGCTCCAGCTCTGTAAGCAGGAACTACGATAAAACCTCAGGTATGCTACATGATATAGTCAAAGATGCTAAATTGATAGACATATATAAAGAGTGTCATAGTGACAGCCCAGAGGACGCCGGTTTCACTTGGAGCAATGCTAATTGTAGCTCTAGGATTGATTTTATTTTTGGTTCAGATAAAACAATACCTGCCAAATGTGAAGTTTTAACTAATATATTTTCAGACCATAAACTTTTATCCTTTACCATAAAAGTAAATGACAACAAAAAATGTGGTAAGAAAAGCTGGAAAATGAACGTATCCCTTTTAACCGACCCGCAGATTTTATCAGATTTTATTGAGTTTTATAGGAAATGTAGAAAAGGGAAAAAAACAAATGAGACTATGAGTGTATGGTGGGATAGAATGAAAGTAAAAATAAAAGACTTTTTTATTAAAAAGAGTATATGTAGAGCCAAAGAAAAATATGAAGAATATAGAATTTTAAATACCCGCCTACAAACATTATTTAAGCTCAGAGACAATGGGATAGATGTACAAGTTGATATTTCAAACTTAAAAGAAGAGATTTCAAAATGGCTAGAACAAAAAGGAAAAGAGATCATTTTTCGTTCTAGAGTACAACATATAGAAGAAAATGAAAAGTGTTCCAGATATTTTTTTAGGAAAAATAAAAAAGAAAACGTGATAATTGACCATATAGATGGTGAGAATAATATAAAAAATATGCTGGGTAAAGTTGAGGTTTTTTTTTTCTAATCTTTTTAATGGAAAAAATATAGATAATAAATTAATGGATGATTCGCTGCAAGGACTAACAGCTGTTTTAGATCCCGCATCCCAAGAGTTTTTATCCCAAGTTTTAACGGAACAAGAAGTGTTAAAAACTATTAAAAGTTTTAAAACTGGAAAGGTCCCTGGTCCTGATGGCATCCCAATAGAATTTTATGTATGTTTTTATGATATTTTAAAAGATGATTTGTTTTATTTGTTTACTGAGGTTTTTAATAATAAGGTTTTATTAAATTCCTGGAAGAAAGGTGAAGTCTCCCTCCTATACAAAAAAGGCGATAAATCAAAATTAGAAAACTGGAGACCAATAACACTTTTAAATTGTGACTATAAAATAATGGCTAAAATTTGTGCAAATCGTCTAAAAGAAGTCATCAGCAAAGTTATTCATTCTAATCAAGTGTGTGGGGTGCCGGGGCGCAGTATATGGGACAATCTGAATTTAGTGAAAGACTGTATTGAGAATGTGAAAGACAGAAAGGGGAAAATGGCGATTTTTTCTATTGATTTTGAAAAAGCATTTGACCGTGTCTCACACTTTTATCTTTTTAAAGTTTTAGAGAAAATGGGCATACCAGAAGGGTTTTTACTATCGCTTAAAGCATTTTACAAGGATTGTACAAGTAAGATTTTAGTGAATGGTTTTAAGACACAAGAGGTATTTTTACGGTCAGGGGTGAAACAGGGATGCCCTCTGTCCCCCCTACTGTTTATCTGTGCACTGGAACCAATGTTATGTGCAATACGCCAAAATAAACAGATATGCGGTGTCCCTCTGCCTGGAAGCGGTGGTTTGGAGGCCAAGGTTGTAGGCTACATGGATGACGTGGCGGTCTTGTGTACAGATGCACCATCACTTACGGCCACTCTCCATCAAGTGCAATCCTTTTGTCTAGCTTCTGGTTTTAAAATCAATTTTAATAAGTGTAACATTTTAAGTGTTGGGGGGATGATTTTACGTGATGTACCAATTAATGTCTCCGAATCCATTTCCATTTTAGGTATATCATTCACTGAAAATAATGATGGTTATAATAGTTGGGAAACAGTTACACAGAAAGTAAATACGAAAATATGTATGTGGAACATGAGGAGACTTACAATGGAGGGTAAAGTATTGGTTTTAAAGATGGTGATTTTACCTCTTTTATTGTATCTTAGCATGGTTTTCCCCCCGCCTGTTAATGTTTTAAAAAAGATAACCAAAACCTGTTTTACCTTCTTTTGGAACTCAAAAATGGAAAAGCTGAAAAGAGAAATCGTGATGAAATCAAAAGTAAAAGGTGGTAAAGATTTTCCAGATTTTAATAGGTTTCTTTTAATCCATCTGTTCGTTTACTGTTTTAATGCCCTTTTTAAGAATCACTATTGGTCCTTTTTTATGCGTTTTAATACAGGATTTTTTATGAGAAAGTTTGGATGGTATGAAGTTAATATATCTGTGCCCCATGCTTTTAATTTGTCGACGCATTATGAGATTTTAAGGAAAATAGTGTCCGATTTTAATTTAGGGACTAAGAAAATAGAGGAATTAAGAAATAGTAAGAAACTAATTAAAGAAATACGTAAAAGTGAGGAAATATGTAATGTTGACAGATATGATGATGACAAATCTATGTCTATCTGGAAAATGATTAACGTTTTTTATCTTTTTAATGAACAGAGAGATCTGGCTTGGAGTTGCATGCACCGCTGTCTTCCTTGCCGGGCATTCCAATACAGAAGAGGATTTGTGAGGTCTGCCATCTGCCCAAGAGCCGGATGCCAAGACGAGGAAACGGTGGAACATCTATTATGGACATGTAATTTTGCAAAGGATTTCTGGAGAAGACTGCTCCCCCTACTGGAAAGGGTGGCAGACCTCAAGGACTTTACATATAAAACTGTGCTATACGGACTTATGGAATGCCCCACAATGGACCAGTACACAATGGCTTGGAAGACAGTGAACTGCGCCAAGTCATCTCTCTGGAAAGCGCGCAACATTGCTATTTTTAAACAAGATGTTTTATCAGTGAATGATGTTTTAAGTTTATGTTTATGTGAAATGTATACTTATTATTTAATTGACAAAAAGAAGAATATACATATTTCCAAAAAATGGCTTGTTGACCAATGGAACCTAATTATTTAAAATCTTTGTATTTTTTTGTTTTGTAAATTTCATTTGTCTTTTAACGTTTGGTTTTTGTGTAATTATGCTTGTAATTTGTTAAAGTTTTAATAAACGGTTTTATCCCTCTGCAGGGGATAGCCAAATTAAAAAAAAAAAAAATCTGTTCTTATCAGTTTAATATCTGATACGTCCCCTATCTGGGGACCATATATTAAATGGATTTTTAGAACAGGGAGATGGAAAAAGAGCTTGCTCTGTCCACTCCACGCATTGACCTGGTATTGCAGTATCTCCAGGACCGGTGCACCCCTTCTTTAATGCAGTTTCTAAAATCAGAAAGAATTGAATTCAATGTTTTTTGTTCATTTTGCTTGTTTGTCGGATTTTGGGATGGACTCTTTGGCTTTGCTTTTCTTCTCCTCATTGGATTTTTCATGTTCAAAGTTGCAGAAGCCAGATTACAAGCTCATTTTGGTTCAACTTCAGCAACTGTGCATTGCATTGCCATGTAATGTGATGCAATGCTATCTTTCTAGCTCTCCCTTTTTACTTCCTTTTGGATAAACAGACATATTAGGCAAGCATTTTGGAGCTTTCACCTAAATAACTACAGGTGGTGAGATAAGCTGCACAATATAATTGACCTTTCAGTATATTGTTGCACACACACCATCTATTTAGCAAATGCCCTTGTTATCAACAGCAGCCTTTTAAACTCACCTGAGCTAACAGGTATGTGCGCTGGTTACTCTGCTGCGCTTAAAATTTCTTTTTTGGTTTGCTACAATGCCTTTTCTGAAACGTTGTCTCCTTCTGCTGGAACACTGACTTCTTTCATTTAATGCCTGCAGACTATAAAAGAGAACCCAACCCAAAAAGTTTGGTTGATTAGTCTGTGGCATTCTGTTAAACTGTTGCTTATGGCGGTCTCTGTGAGCTTCTCAGCGACATTCAGCCAGCCAGGTATCCTGCCTGCAGTAGATGGAATGTGGCAATGGAACGCTGGCTGCGCGTGTCATAATAGGCTCTGAGCCTTTATATACCTGTGCACAGCAGCAGCCACCTTCAGTCTGCTGCTGGACAGCCAGCAGCAGCAGCAGCAGGAGAGGTATGTAATCAGGAGCCCTCCTGCTAAGGGTAGACAGCTGCTCGTTCCACCCCACCCCCCGCCTTAATTGGTTCTCTTCCCTTCCAACGGTGTTGAGGCGGGTGGGAACAGCAGGGGGTGAAGGTGCTGTGTTTAAAGAGGTGGAGTTATGCAGATCTAAAACGCGAGGATTGCAGCAGCAGCAAGCCGAAAAGTGCAGGCATGTAAGGGATCTAGAGGTTGACAACATGTCTTCTTAACGGGAGTCCAGGAGCTCATCTCCACAAATGGACTTTTCAGGATCCTTGGGTGGCTCCGTAGTTTGAAACCAATTCTGGTTATCGCTTCTCGGCCTTTTGGCTAAGATCAAGTGTAGTATCTGTTCTTATCAGTTTAATATCTGATACGTCCCCTATCTGGGGACCATATATTAAATGGATTTTTAGAACAGGGAGATGGAAAAAGAGCTTGCTCTGTCCACTCCACGCATTGACCTGGTATTGCAGTATCTCCAGGACCGGTGCACCCCTTCTTTAATGCAGTTTCTAAAATCAGAAAGAATTGAATTCAATGTTTTTTGTTCATTTTGCTTGTTTGTCGGATTTTGGGATGGACTCTTTGGCTTTGCTTTTCTTCTCCTCATTGGATTTTTCATGTTCAAAGTTGCAGAAGCCAGATTACAAGCTCATTTTGGTTCAACTTCAGCAACTGTGCCTTGCATTGCCATGTAATGTGATGCAATGCTATCTTTCTAGCTCTCCCTTTTTACTTCCTTTTGGATAAACAGACATATTAGGCAAGCATTTTGGAGCTTTCACCTAAATAACTACAGGTGGTGAGATAAGCTGCACAATATAATTGACCTTTCAGTATATTGTTGCACACACACCATCTATTTAGCAAATGCCCTTGTTATCAACAGCAGCCTTTTAAACTCACCTGAGCTAACAGGTATGTGCGCTGGTTACTCTGCTGCGCTTAAAATTTCTTTTTTGGTTTGCTACAATGCCTTTTCTGAAACGTTGTCTCCTTCTGCTGGAACACTGACTTCTTTCATTTAATGCCTGCAGACTATAAAAGAGAACCCAACCCAAAAAGTTTGGTTGATTAGTCTGTGGCATTCTGTTAAACTGTTGCTTATGGCGGTCTCTGTGAGCTTCTCAGCGACATTCAGCCAGCCAGGTATCCTGCCTGCAGTAGATGGAATGTGGCAATGGAACGCTGGCTGCGCGTGTCATAATAGGCTCTGAGCCTTTATATACCTGTGCACAGCAGCAGCCACCTTCAGTCTGCTGCTGGACAGCCAGCAGCAGCAGCAGCAGGAGAGGTATGTAATCAGGAGCCCTCCTGCTAAGGGTAGACAGCTGCTCGTTCCACCCCACCCCCCGCCTTAATTGGTTCTCCTCCCTTCCAACGGTGTTGAGGCGGGTGGGAACAGCAGGGGGTGAAGGTGCTGTGTTTAAAGAGGTGGAGTTATGCAGATCTAAAACGCGTGGATTGCAGCAGCAGCAAGCCGAAAAGTGCAGGCATGTAAGGGATCTAGAGGTTGACAACATGTCTTCTTAACGGGAGTCCAGGAGCTCATCTCCACAAATGGACTTTTCAGGATCCTTGGGTGGCTCCGTAGTTTGAAACCAATTCTGGTTATCGCTTCTCGGCCTTTTGGCTAAGATCAAGTGTAGTATCTGTTCTTATCAGTTTAATATCTGATACGTCCCCTATCTGGGGACCATATATTAAATGGATTTTTAGAACAGGGAGATGGAAAAAGAGCTTGCTCTGTCCACTCCACGCATTGACCTGGTATTGCAGTATCTCCAGGACCGGTGCACCCCTTCTTTAATGCAGTTTCTAAAATCAGAAAGAATTGAATTCAATGTTTTTTGTTCATTTTGCTTGTTTGTCGGATTTTGGGATGGACTCTTTGGCTTTGCTTTTCTTCTCCTCATTGGATTTTTCATGTTCAAAGTTGCAGAAGCCAGATTACAAGCTCATTTTGGTTCAACTTCAGCAACTGTGCATTGCATTGCCATGTAATGTGATGCAATGCTATCTTTCTAGCTCTCCCTTTTTACTTCCTTTTGGATAAACAGACATATTAGGCAAGCATTTTGGAGCTTTCACCTAAATAACTACAGGTGGTGAGATAAGCTGCACAATATAATTGACCTTTCAGTATATTGTTGCACACACACCATCTATTTAGCAAATGCCCTTGTTATCAACAGCAGCCTTTTAAACTCACCTGAGCTAACAGGTATGTGCGCTGGTTACTCTGCTGCGCTTAAAATTTCTTTTTTGGTTTGCTACAATGCCTTTTCTGAAACGTTGTCTCCTTCTGCTGGAACACTGACTTCTTTCATTTAATGCCTGCAGACTATAAAAGAGAACCCAACCCAAAAAGTTTGGTTGATTAGTCTGTGGCATTCTGTTAAACTGTTGCTTATGGCGGTCTCTGTGAGCTTCTCAGCGACATTCAGCCAGCCAGGTATCCTGCCTGCAGTAGATGGAATGTGGCAATGGAACGCTGGCTGCGCGTGTCATAATAGGCTCTGAGCCTTTATATACCTGTGCACAGCAGCAGCCACCTTCAGTCTGCTGCTGGACAGCCAGCAGCAGCAGCAGCAGGAGAGGTATGTAATCAGGAGCCCTCCTGCTAAGGGTAGACAGCTGCTCGTTCCACCCCACCCCCCGCCTTAATTGGTTCTCCTCCCTTCCAACGGTGTTGAGGCGGGTGGGAACAGCAGGGGGTGAAGGTGCTGTGTTTAAAGAGGTGGAGTTATGCAGATCTAAAACGCGTGGATTGCAGCAGCAGCAAGCCGAAAAGTGCAGGCATGTAAGGGATCTAGAGGTTGACAACATGTCTTCTTAACGGGAGTCCAGGAGCTCATCTCCACAAATGGACTTTTCAGGATCCTTGGGTGGCTCCGTAGTTTGAAACCAATTCTGGTTATCGCTTCTCGGCCTTTTGGCACGATCTATCAGGTTTACCTGTGTGGTCTTGCCTGTGAGGTGCTCTTGGTACCCTTTCTCTCGGCCTGGGGGGATCGTTCCTCTTCGGAGGGACTTAACCCCCCTGCTGCTATTGGGAGGAAGGATTAGTCCGGGAGCAACGGGAAGGGATCCCATGAAGGCTTGCGCCTTTCAGAGAGAAGAGTCGGTACGTTCCTGAGTGAAGGATGCCGGCAACGCTCACATATTCATCGGGTGATGCCCGGATGCGGAACACCGTGAGGATTGAAGTTGGAGCAGCATCGAGGATGGAGAAGAATTTGGACTACATCTGCCATAGGATTCTTCTTGGAGTTCTGGAGTTTCGGCGGGAAGACATATTCTGCTTCCAGGACAACGAGTACAAGGGGACATACACCATCACCTTCAAGAGCCAGGGATGCTGTCAGCAACTCGTACAAAAGGTAAACGAGAAAAACTACTTAGATGAGTTGGATGGACTAACCTTTTGTCTCTTGTATGCTTATGACGAGATCCCCATCGTGGTGCATTTCCCGAACCCCTTTGTGGAAGCTGCAGACATCTCGACCTACCTTACCCGCTATTGTGATGATCTGAGATACCTGGGTACTGTGAAGAACGCGGTAGGCTTCTGGTGCGGCAAGAGAAGGTATATGGCCCGTCTAAAGAGGGACCTTAGTGGAGTGGGAGGAATGCTACTCCCTCCCTCAACCTTCGTAATCGGTAAGAGCAGAGGCTACTTATTTTATCCTGGAATGCCAGTATGTTGCAGGAACTGTGGACAAATGGGTCATACCCAAACGTCCTGCACGGGCAGGAAAGTAGACCGCTGCAATAATTGCAGCTGTTACGGACATTTAATGAAGGACTGTCCCGCTGGGAGGAAATGTAATCTCTGCGGTGAGGCGGGGCACATGTTCCGAGGATGCCCCAACAGGACCAGGACCAGGACCTACGCAGAAGCTGCATCTTCTGAAGCTGAGCCGATGCGCCCACCGGTCTTCACTGGCAGGCCGGCGTCGGAGGGCGGTTCGAAGGGCGAGAAGGCTGGGATGGAGCAGGGAGCCGGAGGCCCCTCTGGGGCGGCACCTGCATCGAAGTCCCTTAACGATGGGCGGACCTCGCATGGACCGGAGCGGGGGGGTCCTCCTTCTGGGAGGGTATCCTCCGTATCGATGGTTCCCGATACCGATCCTGTTGGGCTGGAGGGTGGTGCCCCTGTGCGGTTGGCTACAGGGGACCACGCAGCGATGGCCTCAGGATCTTCCAGGGCGATTAGCCAGCCAGATGAGGGGGCTTTGCTTCTAGGTGGCGAACATCAGGAAATCTGTGTTGCTGATCTTGTCCTGATGGACCAGTCTCCCCCCCTGGAGGAGGTGGAGGAAGAGGAGGACTGCACCAGTGACCTAGTGGAGTCTGCCCCGAAAAAGAGACGGAATGTCGAATCCCCAGCGTCTCCTGGAATGTGGCTGGGAACCGTGACCTACGAGGGGGCAACCGCCGGCTCACAGAATATCGAGTCGTTTGGGTCTTCTAGCCCGGATGTCCTGGAGCAATTTGATATACAGGGCTTTGAGTCAGGTGTCCTCATGGAAGATCCACCACCCTGACCTATGAATGCCCACAATAAGACTTGTCTCACTGAATGTGAGGTCATTAAAGAGCCCAGTTCGTAGGGCTGCTCTATTCAAGTATTTAGAAACCACTGACTTTGACATATGTTTATTACAGGAATGCGGGATACAACATGCACTAAATTATAATGATATCAAGACAGATTGGAGACTGGGGCCCTCCATCTGGTCTGGCTCCAATGACAACAAGTCAGCGGGGGTGGGCTTCCTCTGTCGTGGGAGAAATATTACTATAAATGCTGTCACAGAAATAGTACCAGGCAGAGTGGTTTTAGTGCATTTTAAATTTAATGGTTTTACCCTACGTGTAATGAATATTTATGCTCCCCCTGATAAGCAAGAGAGAATTAATTTATTTGGGATATTGCCATTATACTGTACTGGGTCATCTCCCCTGGTCGTAGGGGGTGATTTTAATTATCTTTGTGCTAGTGAACAACGAGCAGGGGGTGACCCTTTACGCAAATTGGATAAGTCATGTCATCTATTGAAAGATTTTATAACTGATTTTAAATTATGCGATGCGTGGAGGTCACTCCTGCCGACGGACCCTGGTTATACGTGGTCCGGAAGAGGGGTGTCCTCCAGGATCGATTTTATTTTCCTATCAGATGATTTTAACCCTGTAAAATGTGTTTTAACATCAAATATATTTTCTGACCATAAGGGCTTGGAGGTGCACCTAGAATACCGGGATGAACAGAGGGTCAACAGGGGCCTCTGGCGTCTAAGTACTTACCTGCTGGAGGACCCTCTGATTCGACAAGACTTTGGTAAAGCCTATCAAGCCTGGCGGCGACAAAAACCTTCTGATGCCCCTATGGTAACCTGGTGGGAAAATTTGAAAAAAAAAGTCAGAATGTTTTTTATAAAAGCAGGGAGACGTAAAGCTAGAGAGAAAAAAAGATGTTTTAGTGATCTTAACACCAAACTGCAAACACTTTTTAAATTCAAAGAGCTAGGGGTGGAGGTGGGAGATGATATTGCTAGCCTAAAAACTGAAATTCAGAACTGCATAGACACAAAGGGGAAAGAGATTATTTTTAACTCTAGAGTGCAGCACTTGGAGGAGGGGGAGAAGTGCTCTCGCTTCTTCTTCAAAAAAGTCATGGATAAAAGAGAAGTGATCACAAATCTAGAGGGTGAAACATCTATGCAGGGAATGTTGAATGCTACTTTTAACTTTTATAAGCATCTTTTTAGTAAAAAGTGTATAGATGAGTCCTTTTTATCTGATGCTCTTAATGATCTCGATTTTAAGTTAAATTTTACAGACCAGGAGTTTTTAGAACGCGATATTGTTTTAGAGGAATTATTTTATGTTTTTAAAAGTTTCTCTAAGGGCAAAGCACCTGGGTGTGACGGACTACCTGTAGAATTTTACCTTACTTTTTGGGACATTTTAAAAGAGGACCTTTTTATGCTTTTTAAAGAAGTTTTTATTTGTGAACAGTTGCCATTTTCGTGGAGGAGAGGAGTGGTGTCTTTGATATATAAAAAAGGTGACCGCAGTACTCTAGCGAATTGGAGACCCATAACTCTCCTAAATGTTGATTACAAGGTACTTGCTAAGGTGGTTGCAGACCGGCTCAGGAGTGTCATTGCCAAACTAATCCAGCCTGAGCAGGTTTGTAGTGTACCAGGCAGAAGTATTTCAGAGGTTTTAAACGTATTAAGGGATGTAATTTGGTATTCCAGAGACCGGGGTCAAAATGTAGCTCTTTTAGCCCTAGATTTTGAAAAAGCTTTCGATAGAGTCTCTCATAGATTTCTTTTTAGAGTTTTAAAAAGAATGGGTATCCCTAATATGCTTTTAAATTGTATTAAGATTTTATATAAAAATTGTTTTAGTCAAATTTCTCTTAATGGCTTTTTAACAGATGGAGTTCCCCTTGAGTCCGGAGTGAAGCAGGGATGCCCCTTGTCGCCCATCCTGTTCATCTGCGCCATGGAGCCCCTGCTGAGCGCAATAAGGAAAGACAAAGTGATTAGAGGGGTTCCTGTTCCAGGCGGAGGTGGCAGTGATGTGAGAGTCTTTGGCTACATGGATGACGTGACAGTTGTGTGCGTGGACCCTGCTTCCCTCCGGAGGGCGGTGTTGCGCATTGAATTTTTTTCCCAGGCATCCGGGTTTAAACTTAATTTAAATAAATCTGAATGTCTGACTTTGGGATCCTGGGACACCGCCCAACTCCCGCAGCTCACTATAAAACGAGACAATGTAAAAATTCTTGGAGTTGTTTTTAACGAGGAGAATGTGGGAACTCAAAGCTGGGAGAATGTCATAGAAAAAATGTCAAAGAAAATATCATTTTGGGGTTTGAGGTCCCTAACAATGGAGGGGAAAATTTTAATTATAAAATCAGTGTTGTTACCCCTCATACTGTATATAGCTATGGTGTACCCCCCCTCTGATGTTTTAATTAAAAAAATGACTAGGATGATCTTTATGTTTTTATGGAACTCCAAAATGGAAAAATTAAGGCGAGAAATAATGAGGAAGAATAAAATGAACGGCGGAAGGGATGTCCCCGATTTACATATTTATTTGTATTTAAATTATTTCTGCTTTTGTTTCAAACATTTTAATGGTAATAGTGCGCTAAGTTATTTTTTAAAATATACTTGTGGGATGATTTTTAAAAGATGGTTTAAGTTGTCGTTGAATTCCCCTGTTTTACTATGCCCCCCCAGACACCAAGCAATCTTAGAAAAGACTGTTCGATTTTATAGCCTTGGTGATTTTAATATGGACATTTTTAAAGACCGCAAGAAGCTTTTATCTTTTCTGAGGAGGAATGAAGATGTGACCCCCATAGTAAATTTCTCAGAAGAGAGATCGAAGCAAGTTTGGAAGAATGTCTTCGGGAAATTCTTAGCAAATGGACATAAGGACATCGCATGGATGGTGGTCCACCAGTGCCTCCCCACCAGAGAATTTCAACACAGGAGAGGCCTGGTGGCCAGAGCCAAATGCCCCAGAGACTCATGTGTTAATGACGAAACCACCTTGCACCTTATGTGGAATTGCCCATTTGCACAGGAACTTTGGCACAAAGTTGGGATTCTTTTAAAATGGACTTGCGGTTTAAGAGATTTTAACCATGAATATGTTTTATATGGCCTTTTTAAATGTCCGACCCCTCAACAGTATTGTATATGTTGGTGTATGATTAACTGTTTTAAAGACGCCCTTTGGAAGGCACGCAATATTTTACTTTTTAAACGTGATGCTATTTCTGTGAAGGATTGTCTTAAAATTGCTTTTAGCCAGATGTATATTTATTACTTGAGGGATGTCAAATGTATTGGGAGGAGGGATGCTAATCGTATATGGGGTTTTTATGGGTGGAATTCTGTGTTTTAATAATGTACTGTTTGTGTTGTTGTTTTTGATTGTAAACCATCTTTTACGCACTTAAAAAATTATGTTGAAACCTGATCTGTTCTTATCAGTTTAATATCTGATACGTCCCCTATCTGGGGACCATATATTAAATGGATTTTTAGAACAGGGAGATGGAAAAAGAGCTTGCTCTGTCCACTCCACGCATTGACCTGGTATTGCAGTATCTCCAGGACCGGTGCACCCCTTCTTTAATGCAGTTTCTAAAATCAGAAAGAATTGAATTCAATGTTTTTTGTTCATTTTGCTTGTTTGTCGGATTTTGGGATGGACTCTTTGGCTTTGCTTTTCTTCTCCTCATTGGATTTTTCATGTTCAAAGTTGCAGAAGCCAGATTACAAGCTCATTTTGGTTCAACTTCAGCAACTGTGCATTGCATTGCCATGTAATGTGATGCAATGCTATCTTTCAAGCTCTCCCTTTTTACTTCCTTTTGGATAAACAGACATATTAGGCAAGCATTTTGGAGCTTTCACCTAAATAACTACAGGTGGTGAGATAAGCTGCACAATATAATTGACCTTTCAGTATATTGTTGCACACACACCATCTATTTAGCAAATGCCCTTGTTATCAACAGCAGCCTTTTAAACTCACCTGAGCTAACAGGTATGTGCGCTGGTTACTCTGCTGCGCTTAAAATTTCTTTTTTGGTTTGCTACAATGCCTTTTCTGAAACGTTGTCTCCTTCTGCTGGAACACTGACTTCTTTCATTTAATGCCTGCAGACTATAAAAGAGAACCCAACCCAAAAAGTTTGGTTGATTAGTCTGTGGCATTCTGTTAAACTGTTGCTTATGGCGGTCTCTGTGAGCTTCTCAGCGACATTCAGCCAGCCAGGTATCCTGCCTGCAGTAGATGGAATGTGGCAATGGAACGCTGGCTGCGCGTGTCATAATAGGCTCTGAGCCTTTATATACCTGTGCACAGCAGCAGCCACCTTCAGTCTGCTGCTGGACAGCCAGCAGCAGCAGCAGCAGGAGAGGTATGTAATCAGGAGCCCTCCTGCTAAGGGTAGACAGCTGCTCGTTCCACCCCACCCCCCGCCTTAATTGGTTCTCCTCCCTTCCAACGGTGTTGAGGCGGGTGGGAACAGCAGGGGGTGAAGGTGCTGTGTTTAAAGAGGTGGAGTTATGCAGATCTAAAACGCGTGGATTGCAGCAGCAGCAAGCCGAAAAGTGCAGGCATGTAAGGGATCTAGAGGTTGACAACATGTCTTCTTAACGGGAGTCCAGGAGCTCATCTCCACAAATGGACTTTTCAGGATCCTTGGGTGGCTCCGTAGTTTGAAACCAATTCTGGTTATCGCTTCTCGGCCTTTTGGCTAAGATCAAGTGTAGTATCTTTTGAAAAGGCAGTTTTGTCCTTGGGCTGCCCTAGTAAATTGATGCATTTTACACACTGGTTTGGTGCACTTGTTAGTACGCCAGGTGGCTCATAGAGTTATCTGATGGAAAACATGGCCCTCCAGGATCGAAGTCACTAGGCTGGGTAAGTGTGAGGGCTTTGGAGCAATGTGCCCCAGGAGTAGGCGCCCTGGTGGGAGTTCAAGCTTACTGGGACTGGGAACCCCAGAAAGACTTGGCTTCGTAGCACGCCGCACCTTTGCCAATCATACTTTCTGAGCAACCCCCCCCTATTCCTGGCCTCCAGGCTAGGAAGGGGAATTTTTATAAACCCGGTCGGAGGTCCGGTCAGCTTTGGGCTGAGAAACCAACACAGGCTCCAGCTCCACTAGGGTGGCAGCCTAGATGGAAGCTGGGAGCACGAAAACGGCTCTTCTCCGGCTTCGGCTAGGGAGAGCATCGGAGATCCCTGACCCTCGCTGTGGCCTTCTGGCTCGGAGGGATGGGGATGGTTTATTGGGGACCCTCTCCTCCGGGAAGGGTCCACATGAATCCTCGCCTCGTGCGCTGTTTTGGTGTGACTTCGGTCACATTTTTCAGTGCCTTGGATGCAGCTTCAATCAAAAATCTGTTCTTATCAGTTTAATATCTGATACGTCCCCTATCTGGGGACCATATATTAAATGGATTTTTAGAACAGGGAGATGGAAAAAGAGCTTGCTCTGTCCACTCCACGCATTGACCTGGTATTGCAGTATCTCCAGGACCGGTGCACCCCTTCTTTAATGCAGTTTCTAAAATCAGAAAGAATTGAATTCAATGTTTTTTGTTCATTTTGCTTGTTTGTCGGATTTTGGGATGGACTCTTTGGCTTTGCTTTTCTTCTCCTCATTGGATTTTTCATGTTCAAAGTTGCAGAAGCCAGATTACAAGCTCATTTTGGTTCAACTTCAGCAACTGTGCATTGCATTGCCATGTAATGTGATGCAATGCTATCTTTCTAGCTCTCCCTTTTTACTTCCTTTTGGATAAACAGACATATTAGGCAAGCATTTTGGAGCTTTCACCTAAATAACTACAGGTGGTGAGATAAGCTGCACAATATAATTGACCTTTCAGTATATTGTTGCACACACACCATCTATTTAGCAAATGCCCTTGTTATCAACAGCAGCCTTTTAAACTCACCTGAGCTAACAGGTATGTGCGCTGGTTACTCTGCTGCGCTTAAAATTTCTTTTTTGGTTTGCTACAATGCCTTTTCTGAAACGTTGTCTCCTTCTGCTGGAACACTGACTTCTTTCATTTAATGCCTGCAGACTATAAAAGAGAACCCAACCCAAAAAGTTTGGTTGATTAGTCTGTGGCATTCTGTTAAACTGTTGCTTATGGCGGTCTCTGTGAGCTTCTCAGCGACATTCAGCCAGCCAGGTATCCTGCCTGCAGTAGATGGAATGTGGCAATGGAACGCTGGCTGCGCGTGTCATAATAGGCTCTGAGCCTTTATATACCTGTGCACAGCAGCAGCCACCTTCAGTCTGCTGCTGGACAGCCAGCAGCAGCAGCAGCAGGAGAGGTATGTAATCAGGAGCCCTCCTGCTAAGGGTAGACAGCTGCTCGTTCCACCCCACCCCCCGCCTTAATTGGTTCTCCTCCCTTCCAACGGTGTTGAGGCGGGTGGGAACAGCAGGGGGTGAAGGTGCTGTGTTTAAAGAGGTGGAGTTATGCAGATCTAAAACGCGTGGATTGCAGCAGCAGCAAGCCGAAAAGTGCAGGCATGTAAGGGATCTAGAGGTTGACAACATGTCTTCTTAACGGGAGTCCAGGAGCTCATCTCCACAAATGGACTTTTCAGGATCCTTGGGTGGCTCCGTAGTTTGAAACCAATTCTGGTTATCGCTTCTCGGCCTTTTGGCTAAGATCAAGTGTAGTATCTGTTCTTATCAGTTTAATATCTGATACGTCCCCTATCTGGGGACCATATATTAAATGGATTTTTAGAACAGGGAGATGGAAAAAGAGCTTGCTCTGTCCACTCCACGCATTGACCTGGTATTGCAGTATCTCCAGGACCGGTGCACCCCTTCTTTAATGCAGTTTCTAAAATCAGAAAGAATTGAATTCAATGTTTTTTGTTCATTTTGCTTGTTTGTCGGATTTTGGGATGGACTCTTTGGCTTTGCTTTTCTTCTCCTCATTGGATTTTTCATGTTCAAAGTTGCAGAAGCCAGATTACAAGCTCATTTTGGTTCAACTTCAGCAACTGTGCATTGCATTGCCATGTAATGTGATGCAATGCTATCTTTCTAGCTCTCCCTTTTTACTTCCTTTTGGATAAACAGACATATTAGGCAAGCATTTTGGAGCTTTCACCTAAATAACTACAGGTGGTGAGATAAGCTGCACAATATAATTGACCTTTCAGTATATTGTTGCACACACACCATCTATTTAGCAAATGCCCTTGTTATCAACAGCAGCCTTTTAAACTCACCTGAGCTAACAGGTATGTGCGCTGGTTACTCTGCTGCGCTTAAAATTTCTTTTTTGGTTTGCTACAATGCCTTTTCTGAAACGTTGTCTCCTTCTGCTGGAACACTGACTTCTTTCATTTAATGCCTGCAGACTATAAAAGAGAACCCAACCCAAAAAGTTTGGTTGATTAGTCTGTGGCATTCTGTTAAACTGTTGCTTATGGCGGTCTCTGTGAGCTTCTCAGCGACATTCAGCCAGCCAGGTATCCTGCCTGCAGTAGATGGAATGTGGCAATGGAACGCTGGCTGCGCGTGTCATAATAGGCTCTGAGCCTTTATATACCTGTGCACAGCAGCAGCCACCTTCAGTCTGCTGCTGGACAGCCAGCAGCAGCAGCAGCAGGAGAGGTATGTAATCAGGAGCCCTCCTGCTAAGGGTAGACAGCTGCTCGTTCCACCCCACCCCCCGCCTTAATTGGTTCTCCTCCCTTCCAACGGTGTTGAGGCGGGTGGGAACAGCAGGGGGTGAAGGTGCTGTGTTTAAAGAGGTGGAGTTATGCAGATCTAAAACGCGTGGATTGCAGCAGCAGCAAGCCGAAAAGTGCAGGCATGTAAGGGATCTAGAGGTTGACAACATGTCTTCTTAACGGGAGTCCAGGAGCTCATCTCCACAAATGGATTTTTCAGGATCCTTGGGTGGCTCCGTAGTTTGAAACCAATTCTGGTTATCGCTTCTCGGCCTTTTGGCTAAGATCAAGTGTAGTATCTGTTCTTATCAGTTTAATATCTGATACGTCCCCTATCTGGGGACCATATATTAAATGGATTTTTAGAACAGGGAGATGGAAAAAGAGCTTGCTCTGTCCACTCCACGCATTGACCTGGTATTGCAGTATCTCCAGGACCGGTGCACCCCTTCTTTAATGCAGTTTCTAAAATCAGAAAGAATTGAATTCAATGTTTTTTGTTCATTTTGCTTGTTTGTCGGATTTTGGGATGGACTCTTTGGCTTTGCTTTTCTTCTCCTCATTGGATTTTTCATGTTCAAAGTTGCAGAAGCCAGATTACAAGCTCATTTTGGTTCAACTTCAGCAACTGTGCATTGCATTGCCATGTAATGTGATGCAATGCTATCTTTCTAGCTCTCCCTTTTTACTTCCTTTTGGATAAACAGACATATTAGGCAAGCATTTTGGGGCTTTCACCTAAATAACTACAGGTGGTGAGATAAGCTGCACAATATAATTGACCTTTCAGTATATTGTTGCACACACACCATCTATTTAGCAAATGCCCTTGTTATCAACAGCAGCCTTTTAAACTCACCTGAGCTAACAGGTATGTGCGCTGGTTACTCTGCTGCGCTTAAAATTTCTTTTTTGGTTTGCTACAATGCCTTTTCTGAAACGTTGTCTCCTTCTGCTGGAACACTGACTTCTTTCATTTAATGCCTGCAGACTATAAAAGAGAACCCAACCCAAAAAGTTTGGTTGATTAGTCTGTGGCATTCTGTTAAACTGTTGCTTATGGCGGTCTCTGTGAGCTTCTCAGCGACATTCAGCCAGCCAGGTATCCTGCCTGCAGTAGATGGAATGTGGCAATGGAACGCTGGCTGCGCGTGTCATAATAGGCTCTGAGCCTTTATATACCTGTGCACAGCAGCAGCCACCTTCAGTCTGCTGCTGGACAGCCAGCAGCAGCAGCAGCAGGAGAGGTATGTAATCAGGAGCCCTCCTGCTAAGGGTAGACAGCTGCTCGTTCCACCCCACCCCCCGCCTTAATTGGTTCTCCTCCCTTCCAACGGTGTTGAGGCGGGTGGGAACAGCAGGGGGTGAAGGTGCTGTGTTTAAAGAGGTGGAGTTATGCAGATCTAAAACGCGTGGATTGCAGCAGCAGCAAGCCGAAAAGTGCAGGCATGTAAGGGATCTAGAGGTTGACAACATGTCTTCTTAACGGGAGTCCAGGAGCTCATCTCCACAAATGGACTTTTCAGGATCCTTGGGTGGCTCCGTAGTTTGAAACCAATTCTGGTTATCGCTTCTCGGCCTTTTGGCTAAGATCAAGTGTAGTATCTGTTCTTATCAGTTTAATATCTGATACGTCCCCTATCTGGGGACCATATATTAAATGGATTTTTAGAACAGGGAGATGGAAAAAGAGCTTGCTCTGTCCACTCCACGCATTGACCTGGTATTGCAGTATCTCCAGGACCGGTGCACCCCTTCTTTAATGCAGTTTCTAAAATCAGAAAGAATTGAATTCAATGTTTTTTGTTCATTTTGCTTGTTTGTCGGATTTTGGGATGGACTCTTTGGCTTTGCTTTTCTTCTCCTCATTGGATTTTTCATGTTCAAAGTTGCAGAAGCCAGATTACAAGCTCATTTTGGTTCAACTTCAGCAACTGTGCATTGCATTGCCATGTAATGTGATGCAATGCTATCTTTCTAGCTCTCCCTTTTTACTTCCTTTTGGATAAACAGACATATTAGGCAAGCATTTTGGAGCTTTCACCTAAATAACTACAGGTGGTGAGATAAGCTGCACAATATAATTGACCTTTCAGTATATTGTTGCACACACACCATCTATTTAGCAAATGCCCTTGTTATCAACAGCAGCCTTTTAAACTCACCTGAGCTAACAGGTATGTGCGCTGGTTACTCTGCTGCGCTTAAAATTTCTTTTTTGGTTTGCTACAATGCCTTTTCTGAAACGTTGTCTCCTTCTGCTGGAACACTGACTTCTTTCATTTAATGCCTGCAGACTATAAAAGAGAACCCAACCCAAAAAGTTTGGTTGATTAGTCTGTGGCATTCTGTTAAACTGTTGCTTATGGCGGTCTCTGTGAGCTTCTCAGCGACATTCAGCCAGCCAGGTATCCTGCCTGCAGTAGATGGAATGTGGCAATGGAACGCTGGCTGCGCGTGTCATAATAGGCTCTGAGCCTTTATATACCTGTGCACAGCAGCAGCCACCTTCAGTCTGCTGCTGGACAGCCAGCAGCAGCAGCAGCAGGAGAGGTATGTAATCAGGAGCCCTCCTGCTAAGGGTAGACAGCTGCTCGTTCCACCCCACCCCCCGCCTTAATTGGTTCTCCTCCCTTCCAACGGTGTTGAGGCGGGTGGGAACAGCAGGGGGTGAAGGTGCTGTGTTTAAAGAGGTGGAGTTATGCAGATCTAAAACGCGTGGATTGCAGCAGCAGCAAGCCGAAAAGTGCAGGCATGTAAGGGATCTAGAGGTTGACAACATGTCTTCTTAACGGGAGTCCAGGAGCTCATCTCCACAAATGGACTTTTCAGGATCCTTGGGTGGCTCCGTAGTTTGAAACCAATTCTGGTTATCGCTTCTCGGCCTTTTGGCTAAGATCAAGTGTAGTATCTGTTCTTATCAGTTTAATATCTGATACGTCCCCTATCTGGGGACCATATATTAAATGGATTTTTAGAACAGGGAGATGGAAAAAGAGCTTGCTCTGTCCACTCCACGCATTGACCTGGTATTGCAGTATCTCCAGGACCGGTGCACCCCTTCTTTAATGCAGTTTCTAAAATCAGAAAGAATTGAATTCAATGTTTTTTGTTCATTTTGCTTGTTTGTCGGATTTTGGGATGGACTCTTTGGCTTTGCTTTTCTTCTCCTCATTGGATTTTTCATGTTCAAAGTTGCAGAAGCCAGATTACAAGCTCATTTTGGTTCAACTTCAGCAACTGTGCATTGCATTGCCATGTAATGTGATGCAATGCTATCTTTCTAGCTCTCCCTTTTTACTTCCTTTTGGATAAACAGACATATTAGGCAAGCATTTTGGAGCTTTCACCTAAATAACTACAGGTGGTGAGATAAGCTGCACAATATAATTGACCTTTCAGTATATTGTTGCACACACACCATCTATTTAGCAAATGCCCTTGTTATCAACAGCAGCCTTTTAAACTCACCTGAGCTAACAGGTATGTGCGCTGGTTACTCTGCTGCGCTTAAAATTTCTTTTTTGGTTTGCTACAATGCCTTTTCTGAAACGTTGTCTCCTTCTGCTGGAACACTGACTTCTTTCATTTAATGCCTGCAGACTATAAAAGAGAACCCAACCCAAAAAGTTTGGTTGATTAGTCTGTGGCATTCTGTTAAACTGTTGCTTATGGCGGTCTCTGTGAGCTTCTCAGCGACATTCAGCCAGCCAGGTATCCTGCCTGCAGTAGATGGAATGTGGCAATGGAACGCTGGCTGCGCGTGTCATAATAGGCTCTGAGCCTTTATATACCTGTGCACAGCAGCAGCCACCTTCAGTCTGCTGCTGGACAGCCAGCAGCAGCAGGAGAGGTATGTAATCAGGAGCCCTCCTGCTAAGGGTAGACAGCTGCTCGTTCCACCCCACCCCCCGCCTTAATTGGTTCTCCTCCCTTCCAACGGTGTTGAGGCGGGTGGGAACAGCAGGGGGTGAAGGTGCTGTGTTTAAAGAGGTGGAGTTATGCAGATCTAAAACGCGTGGATTGCAGCAGCAGCAAGCCGAAAAGTGCAGGCATGTAAGGGATCTAGAGGTTGACAACATGTCTTCTTAACGGGAGTCCAGGAGCTCATCTCCACAAATGGACTTTTCAGGATCCTTGGGTGGCTCCGTAGTTTGAAACCAATTCTGGTTATCGCTTCTCGGCCTTTTGGCTAAGATCAAGTGTAGTATCTGTTCTTATCAGTTTAATATCTGATACGTCCCCTAACTGGGGACCATATATTAAATGGATTTTTAGAACAGGGAGATGGAAAAAGAGCTTGCTCTGTCCACTCCACGCATTGACCTGGTATTGCAGTATCTCCAGGACCGGTGCACCCCTTCTTTAATGCAGTTTCTAAAATCAGAAAGAATTGAATTCAATGTTTTTTGTTCATTTTGCTTGTTTGTCGGATTTTGGGATGGACTCTTTGGCTTTGCTTTTCTTCTCCTCATTGGATTTTTCATGTTCAAAGTTGCAGAAGCCAGATTACAAGCTCATTTTGGTTCAACTTCAGCAACTGTGCATTGCATTGCCATGTAATGTGATGCAATGCTATCTTTCTAGCTCTCCCTTTTTACTTCCTTTTGGATAAACAGACATATTAGGCAAGCATTTTGGAGCTTTCACCTAAATAACTACAGGTGGTGAGATAAGCTGCACAATATAATTGACCTTTCAGTATATTGTTGCACACACACCATCTATTTAGCAAATGCCCTTGTTATCAACAGCAGCCTTTTAAACTCACCTGAGCTAACAGGTATGTGCGCTGGTTACTCTGCTGCGCTTAAAATTTCTTTTTTGGTTTGCTACAATGCCTTTTCTGAAACGTTGTCTCCTTCTGCTGGAACACTGACTTCTTTCATTTAATGCCTGCAGACTATAAAAGAGAACCCAACCCAAAAAGTTTGGTTGATTAGTCTGTGGCATTCTGTTAAACTGTTGCTTATGGCGGTCTCTGTGAGCTTCTCAGCGACATTCAGCCAGCCAGGTATCCTGCCTGCAGTAGATGGAATGTGGCAATGGAACGCTGGCTGCGCGTGTCATAATAGGCTCTGAGCCTTTATATACCTGTGCACAGCAGCAGCCACCTTCAGTCTGCTGCTGGACAGCCAGCAGCAGCAGGAGAGGTATGTAATCAGGAGCCCTCCTGCTAAGGGTAGACAGCTGCTCGTTCCACCCCACCCCCCGCCTTAATTGGTTCTCCTCCCTTCCAACGGTGTTGAGGCGGGTGGGAACAGCAGGGGGTGAAGGTGCTGTGTTTAAAGAGGTGGAGTTATGCAGATCTAAAACGCGTGGATTGCAGCAGCAGCAAGCCGAAAAGTGCAGGCATGTAAGGGATCTAGAGGTTGACAACATGTCTTCTTAACGGGAGTCCAGGAGCTCATCTCCACAAATGGACTTTTCAGGATCCTTGGGTGGCTCCGTAGTTTGAAACCAATTCTGGTTATCGCTTCTCGGCCTTTTGGCTAAGATCAAGTGTAGTATCTGTTCTTATCAGTTTAATATCTGATACGTCCCCTAACTGGGGACCATATATTAAATGGATTTTTAGAACAGGGAGATGGAAAAAGAGCTTGCTCTGTCCACTCCACGCATTGACCTGGTATTGCAGTATCTCCAGGACCGGTGCACCCCTTCTTTAATGCAGTTTCTAAAATCAGAAAGAATTGAATTCAATGTTTTTTGTTCATTTTGCTTGTTTGTCGGATTTTGGGATGGACTCTTTGGCTTTGCTTTTCTTCTCCTCATTGGATTTTTCATGTTCAAAGTTGCAGAAGCCAGATTACAAGCTCATTTTGGTTCAACTTCAGCAACTGTGCATTGCATTGCCATGTAATGTGATGCAATGCTATCTTTCTAGCTCTCCCTTTTTACTTCCTTTTGGATAAACAGACATATTAGGCAAGCATTTTGGAGCTTTCACCTAAATAACTACAGGTGGTGAGATAAGCTGCACAATATAATTGACCTTTCAGTATATTGTTGCACACACACCATCTATTTAGCAAATGCCCTTGTTATCAACAGCAGCCTTTTAAACTCACCTGAGCTAACAGGTATGTGCGCTGGTTACTCTGCTGCGCTTAAAATTTCTTTTTTGGTTTGCTACAATGCCTTTTCTGAAACGTTGTCTCCTTCTGCTGGAACACTGACTTCTTTCATTTAATGCCTGCAGACTATAAAAGAGAACCCAACCCAAAAAGTTTGGTTGATTAGTCTGTGGCATTCTGTTAAACTGTTGCTTATGGCGGTCTCTGTGAGCTTCTCAGCGACATTCAGCCAGCCAGGTATCCTGCCTGCAGTAGATGGAATGTGGCAATGGAACGCTGGCTGCGCGTGTCATAATAGGCTCTGAGCCTTTATATACCTGTGCACAGCAGCAGCCACCCTCAGTCTGCTGCTGGACAGCCAGCAGCAGCAGCAGCAGGAGAGGTATGTAATCAGGAGCCCTCCTGCTAAGGGTAGACAGCTGCTCGTTCCACCCCACCCCCCGCCTTAATTGGTTCTCCTCCCTTCCAACGGTGTTGAGGCGGGTGGGAACAGCAGGGGGTGAAGGTGCTGTGTTTAAAGAGGTGGAGTTATGCAGATCTAAAACGCGTGGATTGCAGCAGCAGCAAGCCGAAAAGTGCAGGCATGTAAGGGATCTAGAGGTTGACAACATGTCTTCTTAACGGGAGTCCAGGAGCTCATCTCCACAAATGGACTTTTCAGGATCCTTGGGTGGCTCCGTAGTTTGAAACCAATTCTGGTTATCGCTTCTCGGCCTTTTGGCTAAGATCAAGTGTAGTATCTGTTCTTATCAGTTTAATATCTGATACGTCCCCTATCTGGGGACCATATATTAAATGGATTTTTAGAACAGGGAGATGGAAAAAGAGCTTGCTCTGTCCACTCCACGCATTGACCTGGTATTGCAGTATCTCCAGGACCGGTGCACCCCTTCTTTAATGCAGTTTCTAAAATCAGAAAGAATTGAATTCAATGTTTTTTGTTCATTTTGCTTGTTTGTCGGATTTTGGGATGGACTCTTTGGCTTTGCTTTTCTTCTCCTCATTGGATTTTTCATGTTCAAAGTTGCAGAAGCCAGATTACAAGCTCATTTTGGTTCAACTTCAGCAACTGTGCATTGCATTGCCATGTAATGTGATGCAATGCTATCTTTCTAGCTCTCCCTTTTTACTTCCTTTTGGATAAACAGACATATTAGGCAAGCATTTTGGAGCTTTCACCTAAATAACTACAGGTGGTGAGATAAGCTGCACAATATAATTGACCTTTCAGTATATTGTTGCACACACACCATCTATTTAGCAAATGCCCTTGTTATCAACAGCAGCCTTTTAAACTCACCTGAGCTAACAGGTATGTGCGCTGGTTACTCTGCTGCGCTTAAAATTTCTTTTTTGGTTTGCTACAATGCCTTTTCTGAAACGTTGTCTCCTTCTGCTGGAACACTGACTTCTTTCATTTAATGCCTGCAGACTATAAAAGAGAACCCAACCCAAAAAAGTTTTGTTGATTAGTCTGTGGCATTCTGTTAAACTGTTGCTTATGGCGGTCTCTGTGAGCTTCTCAGCGACATTCAGCCAGCCAGGTATCCTGCCTGCAGTAGATGGAATGTGGCAATGGAACGCTGGCTGCGCGTGTCATAATAGGCTCTGAGCCTTTATATACCTGTGCACAGCAGCAGCCACCTTCAGTCTGCTGCTGGACAGCCAGCAGCAGCAGCAGCAGGAGAGGTATGTAATCAGGAGCCCTCCTGCTAAGGGTAGACAGCTGCTCGTTCCACCCCACCCCCCGCCTTAATTGGTTCTCCTCCCTTCCAACGGTGTTGAGGCGGGTGGGAACAGCAGGGGGTGAAGGTGCTGTGTTTAAAGAGGTGGAGTTATGCAGATCTAAAACGCGTGGATTGCAGCAGCAGCAAGCCGAAAAGTGCAGGCATGTAAGGGATCTAGAGGTTGACAACATGTCTTCTTAACGGGAGTCCAGGAGCTCATCTCCACAAATGGACTTTTCAGGATCCTTGGGTGGCTCCGTAGTTTGAAACCAATTCTGGTTATCGCTTCTCAGCCTTTTGGCTAAGATCAAGTGTAGTATCTGTTCTTATCAGTTTAATATCTGATACGTCCCCTATCTGGGGACCATATATTAAATGGATTTTTAGAACAGGGAGATGGAAAAAGAGCTTGCTCTGTCCACTCCACGCATTGACCTGGTATTGCAGTATCTCCAGGACCGGTGCACCCCTTCTTTAATGCAGTTTCTAAAATCAGAAAGAATTGAATTCAATGTTTTTTGTTCATTTTGCTTGTTTGTCGGATTTTGGGATGGACTCTTTGGCTTTGCTTTTCTTCTCCTCATTGGATTTTTCATGTTCAAAGTTGCAGAAGCCAGATTACAAGCTCATTTTGGTTCAACTTCAGCAACTGTGCATTGCATTGCCATGTAATGTGAAGCAATGCTATCTTTCTAGCTCTCCCTTTTTACTTCCTTTTGGATAAACAGACATATTAGGCAAGCATTTTGGAGCTTTCACCTAAATAACTACAGGTGGTGAGATAAGCTGCACAATATAATTGACCTTTCAGTATATTGTTGCACACACACCATCTATTTAGCAAATGCCCTTGTTATCAACAGCAGCCTTTTAAACTCACCTGAGCTAACAGGTATGTGCGCTGGTTACTCTGCTGCGCTTAAAATTTCTTTTTTGGTTTGCTACAATGCCTTTTCTGAAACGTTGTCTCCTTCTGCTGGAACACTGACTTCTTTCATTTAATGCCTGCAGACTATAAAAGAGAACCCAACCCAAAAAGTTTGGTTGATTAGTCTGTGGCATTCTGTTAAACTGTTGCTTATGGCGGTCTCTGTGAGCTTCTCAGCGACATTCAGCCAGCCAGGTATCCTGCCTGCAGTAGATGGAATGTGGCAATGGAACGCTGGCTGCGCGTGTCATAATAGGCTCTGAGCCTTTATATACCTGTGCACAGCAGCAGCCACCTTCAGTCTGCTGCTGGACAGCCAGCAGCAGCAGCAGCAGGAGAGGTATGTAATCAGGAGCCCTCCTGCTAAGGGTAGACAGCTGCTCGTTCCACCCCACCCCCCGCCTTAATTGGTTCTCCTCCCTTCCAACGGTGTTGAGGCGGGTGGGAACAGCAGGGGGTGAAGGTGCTGTGTTTAAAGAGGTGGAGTTATGCAGATCTAAAACGCGTGGATTGCAGCAGCAGCAAGCCGAAAAGTGCAGGCATGTAAGGGATCTAGAGGTTGACAACATGTCTTCTTAACGGGAGTCCAGGAGCTCATCTCCACAAATGGACTTTTCAGGATCCTTGGGTGGCTCCGTAGTTTGAAACCAATTCTGGTTATCGCTTCTCAGCCTTTTGGCTAAGATCAAGTGTAGTATCTGTTCTTATCAGTTTAATATCTGATACGTCCCCTATCTGGGGACCATATATTAAATGGATTTTTAGAACAGGGAGATGGAAAAAGAGCTTGCTCTGTCCACTCCACGCATTGACCTGGTATTGCAGTAGCTCCAGGACCGGTGCACCCCTTCTTTAATGCAGTTTCTAAAATCAGAAAGAATTGAATTCAATGTTTTTTGTTCATTTTGCTTGTTTGTCGGATTTTGGGATGGACTCTTTGGCTTTGCTTTTCTTCTCCTCATTGGATTTTTCATGTTCAAAGTTGCAGAAGCCAGATTACAAGCTCATTTTGGTTCAACTTCAGCAACTGTGCATTGCATTGCCATGTAATGTGAAGCAATGCTATCTTTCTAGCTCTCCCTTTTTACTTCCTTTTGGATAAACAGACATATTAGGCAAGCATTTTGGAGCTTTCACCTAAATAACTACAGGTGGTGAGATAAGCTGCACAATATAATTGACCTTTCAGTATATTGTTGCACACACACCATCTATTTAGCAAATGCCCTTGTTATCAACAGCAGCCTTTTAAACTCACCTGAGCTAACAGGTATGTGCGCTGGTTACTCTGCTGCGCTTAAAATTTCTTTTTTGGTTTGCTACAATGCCTTTTCTGAAACGTTGTCTCCTTCTGCTGGAACACTGACTTCTTTCATTTAATGCCTGCAGACTATAAAAGAGAACCCAACCCAAAAAGTTTGGTTGATTAGTCTGTGGCATTCTGTTAAACTGTTGCTTATGGCGGTCTCTGTGAGCTTCTCAGCGACATTCAGCCAGCCAGGTATCCTGCCTGCAGTAGATGGAATGTGGCAATGGAACGCTGGCTGCGCATGTCATAATAGGCTCTGAGCCTTTATATACCTGTGCACAGCAGCAGCCACCTTCAGTCTGCTGCTGGACAGCCAGCAGCAGCAGCAGCAGGAGAGGTATGTAATCAGGAGCCCTCCTGCTAAGGGTAGACAGCTGCTCGTTCCACCCCACCCCCCGCCTTAATTGGTTCTCCTCCCTTCCAACGGTGTTGAGGCGGGTGGGAACAGCAGGGGGTGAAGGTGCTGTGTTTAAAGAGGTGGAGTTATGCAGATCTAAAACGCGTGGATTGCAGCAGCAGCAAGCCGAAAAGTGCAGGCATGTAAGGGATCTAGAGGTTGACAACATGTCTTCTTAACGGGAGTCCAGGAGCTCATCTCCACAAATGGACTTTTCAGGATCCTTGGGTGGCTCCGTAGGTTGAAACCAATTCTGGTTATCGCTTCTCAGCCTTTTGGCTAAGATCAAGTGTAGTATCTGTTCTTATCAGTTTAATATCTGATACGTCCCCTATCTGGGGACCATATATTAAATGGATTTTTAGAACAGGGAGATGGAAAAAGAGCTTGCTCTGTCCACTCCACGCATTGACCTGGTATTGCAGTATCTCCAGGACCGGTGCACCCCTTCTTTAATGCAGTTTCTAAAATCAGAAAGAATTGAATTCAATGTTTTTTGTTCATTTTGCTTGTTTGTCGGATTTTGGGATGGACTCTTTGGCTTTGCTTTTCTTCTCCTCATTGGATTTTTCATGTTCAAAGTTGCAGAAGCCAGATTACAAGCTCATTTTGGTTCAACTTCAGCAACTGTGCATTGCATTGCCATGTAATGTGAAGCAATGCTATCTTTCTAGCTCTCCCTTTTTACTTCCTTTTGGATAAACAGACATATTAGGCAAGCATTTTGGAGCTTTCACCTAAATAACTACAGGTGGTGAGATAAGCTGCACAATATAATTGACCTTTCAGTATATTGTTGCACACACACCATCTATTTAGCAAATGCCCTTGTTATCAACAGCAGCCTTTTAAACTCACCTGAGCTAACAGGTATGTGCGCTGGTTACTCTGCTGCGCTTAAAATTTCTTTTTTGGTTTGCTACAATGCCTTTTCTGAAACGTTGTCTCCTTCTGCTGGAACACTGACTTCTTTCATTTAATGCCTGCAGACTATAAAAGAGAACCCAACCCAAAAAGTTTGGTTGATTAGTCTGTGGCATTCTGTTAAACTGTTGCTTATGGCGGTCTCTGTGAGCTTCTCAGCGACATTCAGCCAGCCAGGTATCCTGCCTGCAGTAGATGGAATGTGGCAATGGAACGCTGGCTGCGCGTGTCATAATAGGCTCTGAGCCTTTATATACCTGTGCACAGCAGCAGCCACCTTCAGTCTGCTGCTGGACAGCCAGCAGCAGCAGCAGCAGGAAAGGTATGTAATCAGGAGCCCTCCTGCTAAGGGTAGACAGCTGCTCGTTCCACCCCACCCCCCGCCTTAATTGGTTCTCCTCCCTTCCAACGGTGTTGAGGCGGGTGGGAACAGCAGGGGGTGAAGGTGCTGTGTTTAAAGAGGTGGAGTTATGCAGATCTAAAACGCGTGGATTGCAGCAGCAGCAAGCCGAAAAGTGCAGGCATGTAAGGGATCTAGAGGTTGACAACATGTCTTCTTAACGGGAGTCCAGGAGCTCATCTCCACAAATGGACTTTTCAGGATCCTTGGGTGGCTCCGTAGTTTGAAACCAATTCTGGTTATCGCTTCTCGGCCTTTTGGCTGAGACCAAGTGCTTCACAGCAGGAGGTTTCAGTTGAAGGGCACTCAGGTACCCCTCTCCTTGGCCTGGCAGGATCGTCCACTTCGGTGGGCTTCACCTGCCTGCTGCTATTAGGGAGAGGGATTAGTCCTAGGGTAACGGGCAGCGATCCCCCAGCCTTCAGGTGCTTTATCTCAAAGCTCTGAAGGCGCAGATTGCAGGCGGTTGCAATTTGCATTTTGTTGCGCCATACCATGGAGGTTGACCCCAACCTCGTGCCTCTATATGCGAGGCTTAAGAACACCATAAGGGTCCGCTTTACGGCTGGTGGTTCCGATATGCGGAATCTGGGATATGTAGTCCAGGACGTGCTTGAGAAACTGCTCCACGTCAGAACCAACGAAATCCTTTCTATCCAGGATTATCCTCGACGTGGAGATTATGATGTAACCTTTACTGGCGAAGGTATTTTCAAAGATGTTTTGTCCAGAGTTAAGTCGGTAGAAAATAGCCCTGGTCTAAAAGGGATTCAGATCATCGAGCACGTCCTGGATGAGGTAAAGATGGTGGTTGTGAAAATCTTCTCACCCTTCATAACAGCACCAGAGGTTATTTCCTTTTTGTCAGTTTATTTTAAAAGTGTGAAATTGATTGGGAAAGTGTTGAATGAGTTTAACATCTGGACCTCAAAATGGAAGTTTTTAGTAAAATGTGAAAGAGACCCTAAATTCCCTGGAGGTGTGAGACTTCCTCCAGCTCGATTTAAAATAGGGCAAACTAATGGGGATTTTTTTTTCTCAGGAATGCCACTTTTCTGTAGGTATTGTGGTCTCTATGGGCACTCTAAGGATAGTTGTGGTGCCACTTGTAGAAATTGTGCCAGTACTGAACATGACACAAAGGAGTGCCCAAATGAAAAAAAATGCTCTTTTTGTCGGACACCTGGTCATTTCTATTTTTCTTGCCCTCACAGGTTCAGAGAGGATGAACAAAAACAAAAGGAGAAGTCCAAGACATCCGGGAATGGACGGGCCAATCAGACCACCCCTCAGGAGGAGGAACAGCAACCTGGAGCCTCGGGAGGTGATAAGGGCGCTTCGACTAGTAACAATCCCTCCGAGTCAATGACAGGTAACTCACAGGAGCCCAGGAGCTGGCTGAAAGACCATAAGGAGGCTAAAAGGAAGGCTGAGAAAGATCATAAAGGGGCGGTCGGTAAGGCCAAAAAAGAACGCCAAAAGGCTGACACCGAGCCCAAAATTCCCACTGGGTCTCACGAGAGCGAGGGCGGTACGTGGCATTTGGTGAGGTCTCATAATAAGAAAAAGAATGGTTCCGTGGAGGTGGCTATTAGGGAGGAGATGGATACATCCCCTCACGGGGGTGTAGACTCTGGAATCCCGAGGTCCCGGGGCTCTGCTGCCCCAGGTGGGGCCCCGAACCTGGCTGCCTCCGGGGACTCTGAGGCTCCGCCATGTGCGCAGCCTGCCCCTGTGTTACGACCCTCTGCGGGTCAGCAGGGGAGTGCGGAGCCTCTCGGAGACCCACCTGACGAGGACCTAAATGGTCAGCCTATGGAGACCCAGTGTAACCTTTCTCACAATATCCTTCCGAGCTACACCCCAGTAGCGTCGGGTCTTAATTTAAGTGAATGTTCCTTCTCCGATGATGAAGACTCTTTGATAACGGTGGATTCAGAAGAGGGCGTTGGTGAAAGTCCAAGTGGTCTGATCCGTCCATCGGATAGGTAAAGTCCAGTTTTTGTTTCTTCCTAACCATTTGTTATGATGGCTGACATTGGTGGTGTTTCCCTCAATGTGAGAGGCATAGGATCCAAGACCAGAAGAGCTACTGTTTTACATTTTTTAACCTGTTTTACAGCTTCTGTTTTCTTTTTACAAGAATGTCATATCCCTCATAAGATTTCTTACAAAAAATATAAGGAAGAGTGGAAACATGGTCCATCGGTCTGGTCTGGATCAAATGCAACCGGATCAGCCGGGGTAGCTATACTTTTTAAGGGAAATGTGTCTATTGATTTTATCCAAGATATTTTACCGGGTCGTATTCTTTTAGTTAAGGCTTTTATTGATGGGACAAGATGGCAGTTTTTAAATTTTTATGGGTCACCTGATAAAAATGAAAGGGCTGATATGCTGGAAATTTTACCTTTATTTATTAACATTTCTGAACCTTTTATCCTGGCAGGTGATTTTAATTGTATTTTAAAAGGCGAAAGCCGACGCTCCGGTTCCGTGAGTAGAAATTATGACAAAACGTCTGGAATGTTAAGCAATATTATAAATGATTGTAAATTAACTGATGTGTATAAAGAATGTAACAAGGATAGCCCTATAGACGCTGGTTTCACCTGGAGCAATTCTACATGTAGCTCCAGGATAGATTTTGTTTTAGGTTCAGAAAAAATACTGCCAGTGAAATGTGAAGTTTTAACTAATATTCTCTCAGATCACAAGGTTTTATCTTTTAGAGTGAGGATTAATGGAAAGAAGAAATGTGGTAAGAAATCTTGGAAATTGAATGTGTCCCTTTTAAAAGATCCACAAATTTTATCGGATTTTATTGAGTTTTATGTAAACTGTAGAAAAAGGAAAAACCCCAATATTTCTTTTAGCTCCTGGTGGGATAGAATGAAAATAAGCATTAAAGATTTCTTTATAAAGAAAAGCATACAAAAAGCTAAAGAAAAGTTTGAGATCTATAATTTTCTTAATATCAGGTTACAGACATTGTACAAATTCAAAGACAATGGTCTGGATGTAGGTAATGATATATTGAGTCTTAAAGGAGAAATTTCAAAGTGGTTGGAACAAAAAGGAAAAGAACTGATTTTTCGTTCAAAGGTAAAACACGTAGAAGAGGATGAGACTTGTTCCAGGTATTTTTTTAAGAAAAACAAACAGGCGAAAACAATAATTGATAACATAGATGGAGATAATAATATCAACGTTATATTGGATAAGGTAAATGTCTATTTTAATGATCTTTTTAATGTAAAAACTGTAGACCATGATTTAATACACACTTTCCTGGGGGAGATCAAGTCCACCCTAGATGCTGATGCCCAAAGTTTTTTATCCCAACCTCTATGTGAGGAAGAGATTTTAGAAACCATGAAGAGTTTTAAAAATGGTAAAGTGCCCGGCCCTGATGGTATCCCCATAGAGTTTTATATAAGTTTTTATGATATTTTAAAAGATGATTTGTTTAATTTGTTTTCCGAAGTTTTTAATAATAAGGTTTTACTCAACTCATGGAAGAAAGGTGAGGTATCACTACTATACAAAAAAGGTGACAAAACGGATCTTAAAAACTGGAGGCCGATAACTCTTTTAAATAGTGATTACAAAATTATGGCTAAGATCTGTGCAAATCGGTTGAAAAAAGTGATACATAAAGTAATTCATGCAAATCAGGTATGCGGGGTACCTGGGCGTAGTATCTGGGACAATTTAAACCTGGTGAAAGATTGTATTGAAGATGTAAAAACCAGAAAGACAAAGATGTCAATCCTAGCGGTGGATTTTGAGAAAGCTTTTGACCGCGTGTCTCATTTTTATCTTTTTAAAGTTTTAGAAAAAATGGGCATTCCGGGTGGGTTTTTATTGTCTCTTAAAGCTTTTTATAATGATTGTACGAGTAAGATTTTAGTTAATGGTTTTAAAACAAAAGAGGTAGTTTTAAAATCAGGGGTGAAGCAGGGTTGCCCTTTGTCCCCCCTGCTTTTTATATGTGCTATAGAACCCCTTTTATGTACAATACGCCGGGATAAGCAAATATGTGGAGTACCCTTACCCGGAGGGAACGGTCTACAAGTTAAAGTTGTAAGCTATATGGATGATGTAGCAGTGTTTGGATGTGATGTACCTTCAATACAAAAAACGATAAGCCAAATTCAGTTTTTTTGTACAGTTTCCGGTTTTAAAATTAATCTTACTAAATGTAATATTTTAAATGTCGGGGGGATGAGTTTACATGATGTACCAATTGCAGTTGCAGATTCCATTACTATTTTAGGTGTTTCTTTTAATGAATCTAATAATGGTTTTAATAGCTGGGATGCGGCAGCACAGAAAATTAATCAGAAAATCTGCATGTGGAATATGAGAAAGCTGTCAATGGAAGGTAAAGTTCTGATTGTAAAAATGGTGATATTACCTATCCTGTTATATCTTAGTTTGGTGTTCCCCCCTCCTACAAATTTGTTGAAACGAATTACAAAAGTATGTTTTACCTTTTTTTGGGGCTCAAAAATGGAGAAACTCAAAAGAGAAATTGTGACAAAGCCAAAGGTTAAAGGTGGGAAAGATTTCCCTGTTTTAGATAAGTTTCTTTTAATACATTTTTTCTGTTTCTGTTTTAAAACCCTTTTTAAAGATAATTACCTTTCCTATTTTATGCGTTTTAACACTGGTTTTCTCATGAGAAGGTTTGGTTGGTTTGAAACAGTTTTATCCTCTCCTTATGCTTTTAACCTACCTGCACATTATGAGATTTTAAAGAAAATTATTCTTGATTTTAATTTGAATAAGAAACAGACAGGGGATCTATGTAACAGCAAGACACTACTCAAACAAATTAGTACTGATGTGACGTTGTGTGATATTGAACGTTATGATGATGACAAAACTGTACACATATGGAAAATGATTAACGCCCCTTATCTTTTTAATGTACAGAAAGACATGTCTTGGAGCTGCGCACACCACTGTCTTCCTTGCCGGGCATTCCAGTACAGAAGAGGTTTTGTGAGGTCTGCCATCTGCCCAAGAGAAGGTTGTCAAGAAGAAGAGACAGTGAAGCATCTTTTATGGACTTGTGCTTTTGCTAAAGAGTTCTGGAGAAGATTAATCCCCCTGCTGGAGAAAATGGTGGACCTCAAGGACTTTAATTTTGCATCAGTGTTATATGGTCTTCTGGAATGCCCAACAATGGACCAAAAAATAATGGCGTGGAAGACAGTGAATTGTGCCAAGATAGCGCTCTGGAATGCTAGAAATATTGCTGTTTTTAAACATGAAATGTTACCAGTAGATGATGTTTTAGCCTTTTGTAAAAGTGAAATGTACATATACTATTTATTGGACAGGAAAAAGAATGTAACATTGGCAGGCAAATGGCTTTTTAACCTATGGAATATTTGAAGTCTTGTAAAATTTGCTGTGATGGAATTTTTATTTTTCTTTGAAGTCCCGAAAGTGTAATGTGGATGTAATGGTTTTATTTCTGTAATTTGTTAAATTTTAAATAAACGGTTTTTATCCCCATGTGGGGGATAGCCAAATTAAAAAAAAAAAAAATCTGTTCTTATCAGTTTAATATCTGATACGTCCCCTATCTGGGGACCATATATTAAATGGATTTTTAGAACAGGGAGATGGAAAAAGAGCTTGCTCTGTCCACTCCACGCATTGACCTGGTATTGCAGTATCTCCAGGACCGGTGCACCCCTTCTTTAATGCAGTTTCTAAAATCAGAAAGAATTGAATTCAATGTTTTTTGTTCATTTTGCTTGTTTGTCGGATTTTGGGATGGACTCTTTGGCTTTGCTTTTCTTCTCCTCATTGGATTTTTCATGTTCAAAGTTGCAGAAGCCAGATTACAAGCTCATTTTGGTTCAACTTCAGCAACTGTGCATTGCATTGCCATGTAATGTGATGCAATGCTATCTTTCTAGCTCTCCCTTTTTACTTCCTTTTGGATAAACAGACATATTAGGCAAGCATTTTGGAGCTTTCACCTAAATAACTACAGGTGGTGAGATAAGCTGCACAATATAATTGACCTTTCAGTATATTGTTGCACACACACCATCTATTTAGCAAATGCCCTTGTTATCAACAGCAGCCTTTTAAACTCACCTGAGCTAACAGGTATGTGCGCTGGTTACTCTGCTGCGCTTAAAATTTCTTTTTTGGTTTGCTACAATGCCTTTTCTGAAACGTTGTCTCCTTCTGCTGTAACACTGACTTCTTTCATTTAATGCCTGCAGACTATAAAAGAGAACCCAACCCAAAAAGTTTGGTTGATTAGTCTGTGGCATTCTGTTAAACTGTTGCTTATGGCGGTCTCTGTGAGCTTCTCAGCGACATTCAGCCAGCCAGGTATCCTGCCTGCAGTAGATGGAATGTGGCAATGGAACGCTGGCTGCGCGTGTCATAATAGGCTCTGAGCCTTTATATACCTGTGCACAGCAGCAGCCACCTTCAGTCTGCTGCTGGACAGCCAGCAGCAGCAGCAGCAGGAGAGGTATGTAATCAGGAGCCCTCCTGCTAAGGGTAGACAGCTGCTCGTTCCACCCCACCCCCCGCCTTAATTGGTTCTCCTCCCTTCCAACGGTGTTGAGGCGGGTGGGAACAGCAGGGGGTGAAGGTGCTGTGTTTAAAGAGGTGGAGTTATGCAGATCTAAAACGCGTGGATTGCAGCAGCAGCAAGCCGAAAAGTGCAGGCATGTAAGGGATCTAGAGGTTGACAACATGTCTTCTTAACGGGAGTCCAGGAGCTCATCTCCACAAATGGACTTTTCAGGATCCTTGGGTGGCTCCGTAGTTTGAAACCAATTCTGGTTATCGCTTCTCGGCCTTTTGGCTAAGATCAAGTGTAGTATCTGTTCTTATCAGTTTAATATCTGATACGTCCCCTATCTGGGGACCATATATTAAATGGATTTTTAGAACAGGGAGATGGAAAAAGAGCTTGCTCTGTCCACTCCACGCATTGACCTGGTATTGCAGTATCTCCAGGACCGGTGCACCCCTTCTTTAATGCAGTTTCTAAAATCAGAAAGAATTGAATTCAATGTTTTTTGTTCATTTTGCTTGTTTGTCGGATTTTGGGATGGACTCTTTGGCTTTGCTTTTCTTCTCCTCATTGGATTTTTCATGTTCAAAGTTGCAGAAGCCAGATTACAAGCTCATTTTGGTTCAACTTCAGCAACTGTGCATTGCATTGCCATGTAATGTGATGCAATGCTATCTTTCTAGCTCTCCCTTTTTACTTCCTTTTGGATAAACAGACATATTAGGCAAGCATTTTGGAGCTTTCACCTAAATAACTACAGGTGGTGAGATAAGCTGCACAATATAATTGACCTTTCAGTATATTGTTGCACACACACCATCTATTTAGCAAATGCCCTTGTTATCAACAGCAGCCTTTTAAACTCACCTGAGCTAACAGGTATGTGCGCTGGTTACTCTGCTGCGCTTAAAATTTCTTTTTTGGTTTGCTACAATGCCTTTTCTGAAACGTTGTCTCCTTCTGCTGGAACACTGACTTCTTTCATTTAATGCCTGCAGACTATAAAAGAGAACCCAACCCAAAAAGTTTGGTTGATTAGTCTGTGGCATTCTGTTAAACTGTTGCTTATGGCGGTCTCTGTGAGCTTCTCAGCGACATTCAGCCAGCCAGGTATCCTGCCTGCAGTAGATGGAATGTGGCAATGGAACGCTGGCTGCGCGTGTCATAATAGGCTCTGAGCCTTTATATACCTGTGCACAGCAGCAGCCACCATCAGTCTGCTGCTGGACAGCCAGCAGCAGCAGCAGCAGGAGAGGTATGTAATCAGGAGCCCTCCTGCTAAGGGTAGACATCTGCTCGTTCCACCCCACCCCCCGCCTTAATTGGTTCTCCTCCCTTCCAACGGTGTTGAGGCGGGTGGGAACAGCAGGGGGTGAAGGTGCTGTGTTTAAAGAGGTGGAGTTATGCAGATCTAAAACGCGTGGATTGCAGCAGCAGCAAGCCGAAAAGTGCAGGCATGTAAGGGATCTAGAGGTTGACAACATGTCTTCTTAACGGGAGTCCAGGAGCTCATCTCCACAAATGGACTTTTCAGGATCCTTGGGTGGCTCCGTAGTTTGAAACCAATTCTGGTTATCGCTTCTCGGCCTTTTGGCTAAGATCAAGTGTAGTATCTGTTCTTATCAGTTTAATATCTGATACGTCCCCTATCTGGGGACCATATACTAAATGGATTTTAGAACAGGGAGATGGAAAAAGAGCTTGCTCTGTGCACTCCACGCATTGACCTGGTATTGCAGTATCTCCAGGACCGGTGCACCCCTTCTTTAATGCAGTTTCTAAAATCAGAAAGAATTGAATTCAATGTTTTTTGTTCATTTTGCTTGTTTGTCGGATTTTGGGATGGACTCTTTGGCTTTGCTTTTCTTCTCCTCATTGGATTTTTCATGTTCAAAGTTGCAGAAGCCAGATTACAAGCTCATTTTGGTTCAACTTCAGCAACTGTGCATTGCATTGCCATGTAATGTGATGCAATGCTATCTTTCTAGCTCTCCCTTTTTACTTCCTTTTGGATAAACAGACATATTAGGCAAGCATTTTGGAGCTTTCACCTAAATAACTACAGGTGGTGAGATAAGCTGCACAATATAATTGACCTTTCAGTATATTGTTGCACACACACCATCTATTTAGCAAATGCCCTTGTTATCAACAGCAGCCTTTTAAACTCACCTGAGCTAACAGGTATGTGCGCTGGTTACTCTGCTGCGCTTAAAATTTCTTTTTTGGTTTGCTACAATGCCTTTTCTGAAACGTTGTCTCCTTCTGCTGGAACACTGACTTCTTTCATTTAATGCCTGCAGACTATAAAAGAGAACCCAACCCAAAAAGTTTGGTTGATTAGTCTGTGGCATTCTGTTAAACTGTTGCTTATGGCGGTCTCTGTGAGCTTCTCAGCGACATTCAGCCAGCCAGGTATCCTGCCTGCAGTAGATGGAATGTGGCAATGGAACGCTGGCTGCGCGTGTCATAATAGGCTCTGAGCCTTTATATACCTGTGCACAGCAGCAGCCACCTTCAGTCTGCTGCTGGACAGCCAGCAGCAGCAGCAGCAGGAGAGGTATGTAATCAGGAGCCCTCCTGCTAAGGGTAGACAGCTGCTCGTTCCACCCCACCCCCCGCCTTAATTGGTTCTCCTCCCTTCCAACGGTGTTGAGGCGGGTGGGAACAGCAGGGGGTGAAGGTGCTGTGTTTAAAGAGGTGGAGTTATGCAGATCTAAAACGCGTGGATTGCAGCAGCAGCAAGCCGAAAAGTGCAGGCATGTAAGGGATCTAGAGGTTGACAACATGTCTTCTTAACGGGAGTCCAGGAGCTCATCTCCACAAATGGACTTTTCAGGATCCTTGGGTGGCTCCGTAGTTTGAAACCAATTCTGGTTATCGCTTCTCGGCCTTTTGGCTAAGATCAAGTGTAGTATCTGTTCTTATCAGTTTAATATCTGATACGTCCCCTATCTGGGGACCATATATTAAATGGATTTTTAGAACAGGGAGATGGAAAAAGAGCTTGCTCTGTCCACTCCACGCATTGACCTGGTATTGCAGTATCTCCAGGACCGGTGCACCCCTTCTTTAATGCAGTTTCTAAAATCAGAAAGAATTGAATTCAATGTTTTTTGTTCATTTTGCTTGTTTGTCGGATTTTGGGATGGACTCTTTGGCTTTGCTTTTCTTCTCCTCATTGGATTTTTCATGTTCAAAGTTGCAGAAGCCAGATTACAAGCTCATTTTGGTTCAACTTCAGCAACTGTGCATTGCATTGCCATGTAATGTGATGCAATGCTATCTTTCTAGCTCTCCCTTTTTACTTCCTTTTGGATAAACAGACATATTAGGCAAGCATTTTGGAGCTTTCACCTAAATAACTACAGGTGGTGAGATAAGCTGCACAATATAATTGACCTTTCAGTATATTGTTGCACACACACCATCTATTTAGCAAATGCCCTTGTTATCAACAGCAGCCTTTTAAACTCACCTGAGCTAACAGGTATGTGCGCTGGTTACTCTGCTGCGCTTAAAATTTCTTTTTTGGTTTGCTACAATGCCTTTTCTGAAACGTTGTCTCCTTCTGCTGGAACACTGACTTCTTTCATTTAATGCCTGCAGACTATAAAAGAGAACCCAACCCAAAAAGTTTGGTTGATTAGTCTGTGGCATTCTGTTAAACTGTTGCTTATGGCGGTCTCTGTGAGCTTCTCAGCGACATTCAGCCAGCCAGGTATCCTGCCTGCAGTAGATGGAATGTGGCAATGGAACGCTGGCTGCGCGTGTCATAATAGGCTCTGAGCCTTTATATACCTGTGCACAGCAGCAGCCACCTTCAGTCTGCTGCTGGACAGCCGCAGCAGCAGCAGCAGGAGAGGTATGTAATCAGGAGCCCTCCTGCTAAGGGTAGACAGCTGCTCGTTCCACCCCACCCCCCGCCTTAATTGGTTCTCCTCCCTTCCAACGGTGTTGAGGCGGGTGGGAACAGCAGGGGGTGAAGGTGCTGTGTTTAAAGAGGTGGAGTTATGCAGATCTAAAACGCGTGGATTGCAGCAGCAGCAAGCCGAAAAGTGCAGGCATGTAAGGGATCTAGAGGTTGACAACATGTCTTCTTAACGGGAGTCCAGGAGCTCATCTCCACAAATGGACTTTTCAGGATCCTTGGGTGGCTCCGTAGTTTGAAACCAATTCTGGTTATCGCTTCTCGGCCTTTTGGCTAAGATCAAGTGTAGTATCTGTTCTTATCAGTTTAATATCTGATACGTCCCCTATCTGGGGACCATATATTAAATGGATTTTTAGAGCAGGGAGATGGAAAAAGAGCTTGCTCTGTCCACTCCACGCATTGACCTGGTACTGCAGTATCTCCAGGACCGGTGCACCCCTTCTTTAATGCAGTTTCTAAAATCAGAAAGAATTGAATTCAATGTTTTTTGTTCATTTTGCTTGTTTGTCGGATTTTGGGATGGACTCTTTGGCTTTGCTTTTCTTCTCCTCATTGGATTTTTCATGTTCAAAGTTGCAGAAGCCAGATTACAAGCTCATTTTGGTTCAACTTCAGCAACTGTGCATTGCATTGCCATGTAATGTGATGCAATGCTATCTTTCTAGCTCTCCCTTTTTACTTCCTTTTGGATAAACAGACATATTAGGCAAGCATTTTGGAGCTTTCACCTAAATAACTACAGGTGGTGAGATAAGCTGCACAATATAATTGACCTTTCAGTATATTGTTGCACACACACCATCTATTTAGCAAATGCCCTTGTTATCAACAGCAGCCTTTTAAACTCACCTGAGCTAACAGGTATGTGCGCTGGTTACTCTTCTGCGCTTAAAATTTCTTTTTTGGTTTGCTACAATGCCTTTTCTGAAACGTTGTCTCCTTCTGCTGGAACACTGACTTCTTTCATTTAATGCCTGCAGACTATAAAAGAGAACCCAACCCAAAAAGTTTGGTTGATTAGTCTGTGGCATTCTGTTAAACTGTTGCTTATGGTGGTCTCTGTGAGCTTCTCAGCGACATTCAGCCAGCCAGGTATCCTGCCTGCAGTAGATGGAATGTGGCAATGGAACGCTGGCTGCGCGTGTCATAATAGGCTCTGAGCCTTTATATACCTGTGCACAGCAGCAGCCACCTTCAGTCTGCTGCTGGACAGCCAGCAGCAGCAGCAGCAGGAGAGGTATGTAATCAGGAGCCCTCCTGCTAAGGGTAGACAGCTGCTCGTTCCACCCCACCCCCCGCCTTAATTGGTTCTCCTCCCTTCCAACGGTGTTGAGGCGGGTGGGAACAGCAGGGGGTGAAGGTGCTGTGTTTAAAGAGGTGGAGTTATGCAGATCTAAAACGCGTGGATTGCAGCAGCAGCAGCAAGCCGAAAAGTGCAGGCATGTAAGGGATCTAGAGGTTGACAACATGTCTTCTTAACGGGAGTCCAGGAGCTCATCTCCACAAATGGACTTTTCAGGATCCTTGGGTGGCTCCGTAGTTTGAAACCAATTCTGGTTATCGCTTCTCGGCCTTTTGGCTAAGATCAAGTGTAGTATCTTTTGAAAAGGCAGTTTTGTCCTTGGGCTGCCCTAGTAAATTGATGCATATTACACACTGGTTTGGTGCACTTGTTAGTACGCCAGGTGGCTCATAGAGTTATCTGATGGAAAACATGGCCCTCCAGGATCGAAGTCACTAGGCTGGGTAAGTGTGAGGGCTTTGGAGCAATGTGCCCCAGGAGTAGGCGCCCTGGTGGGAGTCCAAGCTTACTGGGACTGGGAACCCCAGAAAGACTTGGCTTCGTAGCACGCCGCACCTTTGCCAATCATACTTTCTGAGCAACCCCCCCTATTCCTGGCCTCCGGGCTAGGAAGGGGAATTTTTATAAACCCGGTCGGAGGTCCGGTCAGCTTTGGGCTGAGAAACCAACACAGGCTCCAGCTCCACTAGGGTGGCAGCCTAGATGGAAGCTGGGAGCACGAAAACGGCTCTTCTCCGGCTTCGGCTAGGGAGAGCATCGGAGATCCCTGACCCTCGCTGTGGCCTTCTGGCTCGGAGGGATGGGGATGGTTTATTGGGGACCCTCTCCTCCGGGAAGGGTCCACATGAATCCTCGCCTCGTGCGCTGTTTTGGTGTGACTTCGGTCACATTTTTCAGTGCCTTGGATGCAGCTTCAATCAAAAAAATCTGTTCTTATCAGTTTAATATCTGATACGTCCCCTATCTGGGGACCATATATTAAATGGATTTTTAGAACAGGGAGATGGAAAAAGAGCTTGCTCTGTCCACTCCACGCATTGACCTGGTATTGCAGTATCTCCAGGACCGGTGCACCCCTTCTTTAATGCAGTTTCTAAAATCAGAAAGAATTGAATTCAATGTTTTTTGTTCATTTTGCTTGTTTGTCGGATTTTGGGATGGACTCTTTGGCTTTGCTTTTCTTCTCCTCATTGGATTTTTCATGTTCAAAGTTGCAGAAGCCAGATTACAAGCTCATTTTGGTTCAACTTCAGCAACTGTGCATTGCATTGCCATGTAATGTGATGCAATGCTATCTTTCTAGCTCTCCCTTTTTACTTCCTTTTGGATAAACAGACATATTAGGCAAGCATTTTGGAGCTTTCACCTAAATAACTACAGGTGGTGAGATAAGCTGCACAATATAATTGACCTTTCAGTATATTGTTGCACACACACCATCTATTTAGCAAATGCCCTTGTTATCAACAGCAGCCTTTTAAACTCACCTGAGCTAACAGGTATGTGCGCTGGTTACTCTGCTGCGCTTAAAATTTCTTTTTTGGTTTGCTACAATGCCTTTTCTGAAACGTTGTCTCCTTCTGCTGGAACACTGACTTCTTTCATTTAATGCCTGCAGACTATAAAAGAGAACCCAACCCAAAAAGTTTGGTTGATTAGTCTGTGGCATTCTGTTAAACTGTTGCTTATGGCGGTCTCTGTGAGCTTCTCAGCGACATTCAGCCAGCCAGGTATCCTGCCTGCAGTAGATGGAATCTGGCAATGGAACGCTGGCTGCGCGTGTCATAATAGGCTCTGAGCCTTTATATACCTGTGCACAGCAGCAGCCACCTTCAGTCTGCTGCTGGACAGCCAGCAGCAGCAGCAGCAGGAGAGGTATGTAATCAGGAGCCCTCCTGCTAAGGGTAGACAGCTGCTCGTTCCACCCCACCCCCCGCCTTAATTGGTTCTCTTCCCTTCCAACGGTGTTGAGGCGGGTGGGAACAGCAGGGGGTGAAGGTGCTGTGTTTAAAGAGGTGGAGTTATGCAGATCTAAAACTCGTGGATTGCAGCAGCAGCAAGCCGAAAAGTGCAGGCATGTAAGGGATCTAGAGGTTGACAACATGTCTTCTTAACGGGAGTCCAGGAGCTCATCTCCACAAATGGACTTTTCAGGATCCTTGGGTGGCTCCGTAGTTTGAAACCAATTCTGGTTATCGCTTCTCGGCCTTTTGGCTAAGATCAAGTGTAGTATCTTTCGAAAAGGCGGTTTTGGATGTTGGCCGCCCTAGTAGATTGATACATTATGCACACTGGGGTTTAGGCGCTTGTTAGTACGCCAGGTGGCTAATATAGTCATCTGGTGGAAAGCATGGCCCCCCAGGATCGACGCCATTGGGCCGGGGAAGATCGAAAGCCCGAAGTGTGAAGTGCCCCAGGAGTGGTGACCCTGGGGTGCCTTAACTCACTGGGATTGGGAACCCCACTTGAGTTTATGGCACATTTGCACAAGCACTTCAAATTTTCTTTCTTCGCACACACCCTTATTCCGGGCCTTCTGGCCTTAGGATGGGGAATTTTTCAATTCCCGGTCGAAGGTCCGGGCAGTATTATACTGTGAAACCTTCACTATTTATTTAATTTCTTTGTCACTGTGTGTCCACTTATTCACGTGTGTCACGTCCTACTAGGATTTTGTTGGGATGCGGTTCCCTTACGGGTTCCTCTCTTGGCAGGTCTAGGGGGGGAGTGTGTGGCCATCAGGTTCCGCTCCCCCCTGAACCCCCCTGGCTCTCCTCTTTCGGGAGGAGAGCGTTGTTGGCTCCCCTCTTCTGGGAGGGGAGCACAGTCTTTGGCTCCCAGTGCCTTGCTCGGGTGAGAACTCGGGCAGGTGCTGGGGGTAAGATTGGGTCGCCTCTGGCTTCGGCTGGAGGTGGCTTTTTGTCCCTGTTCCTCGCTGTGGCCTTTTGGCTCGGAGGGACGGGGAATGGTTTGGGGGACCCTTCTCCTTTTGGAGAGGGTTTCAAGAAGACCAGCATCCTAGTGCACTTTTTTTGTGGCACTTGTCACTTTTTTAAGCGCACTCGGGTTTTGTACACGAATTCGGGCTTTCGATAAAAAAAAAAAAAATCTGTTCTTATCAGTTTAATATCTGATACGTCCCCTATCTGGGGACCATATATTAAATGGATTTTTAGAACAGGGAGATGGAAAAAGAGCTTGCTCTGTCCACTCCACGCATTGACCTGGTATTGCAGTATCTCCAGGACCGGTGCACCCCTTCTTTAATGCAGTTTCTAAAATCAGAAAGAATTGAATTCAATGTTTTTTGTTCATTTTGCTTGTTTGTCGGATTTTGGGATGGACTCTTTGGCTTTGCTTTTCTTCTCCTCATTGGATTTTTCATGTTCAAAGTTGCAGAAGCCAGATTACAAGCTCATTTTGGTTCAACTTCAGCAACTGTGCATTGCATTGCCATGTAATGTGATGCAATGCTATCTTTCTAGCTCTCCCTTTTTACTTCCTTTTGGATAAACAGACATATTAGGCAAGCATTTTGGAGCTTTCACCTAAATAACTACAGGTGGTGAGATAAGCTGCACAATATAATTGACCTTTCAGTATATTGTTGCACACACACCATCTATTTAGCAAATGCCCTTGTTATCAACAGCAGCCTTTTAAACTCACCTGAGCTAACAGGTATGTACGCTGGTTACTCTGCTGCGCTTAAAATTTCTTTTTTGGTTTGCTACAATGCCTTTTCTGAAACGTTGTCTCCTTCTGCTGGAACACTGACTTCTTTCATTTAATGCCTGCAGACTATAAAAGAGAACCCAACCCAAAAAGTTTGGTTGATTAGTCTGTGGCATTCTGTTAAACTGTTGCTTATGGCGGTCTCTGTGAGCTTCTCAGCGACATTCAGCCAGCCAGGTATCCTGCCTGCAGTAGATGGAATGTGGCAATGGAACGCTGGCTGCGCGTGTCATAATAGGCTCTGAGCCTTTATATACCTGTGCACAGCAGCAGCCACCTTCAGTCTGCTGCTGGACAGCCAGCAGCAGCAGCAGCAGGAGAGGTATGTAATCAGGAGCCCTCCTGCTAAGGGTAGACAGCTGCTCGTTCCACCCCACCCCCCGCCTTAATTGGTTCTCCTCCCTTCCAACGGTGTTGAGGCGGGTGGGAACAGCAGGGGGTGAAGGTGCTGTGTTTAAAGAGGTGGAGTTATGCAGATCTAAAACGCGTGGATTGCAGCAGCAGCAAGCCGAAAAGTGCAGGCATGTAAGGGATCTAGAGGTTGACAACATGTCTTCTTAACGGGAGTCCAGGAGCTCATCTCCACAAATGGACTTTTCAGGATCCTTGGGTGGCTCCGTAGTTTGAAACCAATTCTGGTTATCGCTTCTCGGCCTTTTGGCTAAGACCATTTGGTTGCAGCCTGATAGGTGCGAGTTCTCTGGAGGAATCCAGGCCTTTTTGCGAAAGGATTTGGCGATTTTCTGTGGTATTATACCGACAGGTTTTGAAGATGAACTTCGTGAAGAATACTATCCGAATTGGAGTGGATCCATCAGTTTCCGAGAGGAATAATGTGTCCTTCATCGTGGAGAAACTTTTGGAAGGAAAAGCTGGAGCAAAACGAGGCGACTTCTACAGCGTCAACGAGTTTCCTAAATCAGGTACATATGACGTGACTTTTGTAGAAGAAAATACCTGCCTTGATGTGTTTGAGTGGCTTCGGAGTCACACTGATGATCCTTTCTTGGAAGGGGTGTGGTTTGAACCCTTGTTTGGACTTCAAGAAAAGATTGTGTGGGTAACAGTTTATAACCCTTTTACTGAGCCAGCATTGCTTGAAGGCTTCCTTGCACGGTACTGTGATTATGTGCGTAAAGGGGAAAAGCAGTTTAATTCTTTAGGTATTTTCAACTGCAAATACAAGTTTCGGGTGAAACTGAAGAAGGATCCTGGAAGTGTGGGAGGCTTTAGACATCCTCCTGCGAATTTTTCTGTGGCGGGACATAGGGGCTTCCTTTACTATGTAGGGCAGCCTATGTATTGCAGGAAATGTTACTGCTTTGGACATGTGCAGGATGCATGTAAGAAAGGGCAATGTTGCCGTAACTGCAAAGAGGAGGGGCATGTGGCAAGTGCGTGCCCGAAGCCCAAGGCTTGTGACATGTGTGGAAGTGGTGAGCACATGTTTAAAGATTGCCCGCAGGGTGTGCCCAGGAAAACTGATAAGGAGAGGAAGAAGGAGGAGGAGGAGAGGAGGGTTTTGCAGCAGATAGAAAGAGAAACTGCTAGAATGGAGAGAGAGCAGAGGAGGCGGAGTGAAAGGTCTGCCCCTGAAACTGTGAGTCTGAGGCCTGCTTACCAGAAGGAGAAAAAGGCACCTAAAATGGAGAAGGAGCTTGTGAAAGAATTGAGGAGAATGGAGGGGCAGATGAATGCAGCGGGAGAAGGAAGGTGTCCGGATACGTTGGACTTTCAGGACGCTGTAGATGCTGCAGATTGTATGGAAACTGGGGAAGGGTCATCACACCCTTCAGATCCTGAGAATATTGAGGAGTACTTCTCCGATGAGGGTGGGGGGAGTAGAAAGTGTCACAGGGAGGGTGGTGGGGCAAATGATGAAGAAGATATCAAGGCACCGCAGCGAAAAGTGGGTGCCAAGAAAGCAAGGTGGGGTGATGGTGATGCTGCTAGCGGCTCGGAAACGAGTTGCTCGGTTCAGATGGTGGAAGAAGATAGTGGGGGTGCTGGTTAAGGTTGCCTTGCAATATGCGTGATAATGCCTATTATAAGCTTTGACTTAAGTCAAAGGCTTTTTCTTGTGAGTGGAGTTTTTGTAGTGTTTTTGTAACTTTTCTGTTTTCGTTTTTTTTAGGAGGTTTAAAAAAGGAAAAAATGGGTTTTACTATAATTTCACAAAATGTGAGAGTGTTTAAAAATAAGGCCAGGAGGGCTGCAATTTTTGATTTTTTGGCTATGAAGAATGCATCGATTTTTTGTTTGCAAGAGTGTGGAGTGGTGGATGGGGTGAGAGGAGATGAATGGTCTCATGGAGCATCTGTGTGGTCGGGGAGTGCATGTAATAAAAATGATGGTGTGGGGATTTTAGTTAAAGGGAGGGAGGTGGTTTTGAGTGATTATGTGGTGATTGATGTGGGGAGGTGCATTTTAGCAAATTTTGAGTATAAAAATGTTAAATTTTGTGTTATTAATGTTTATGCGCCGGTGGAGAAAAATGACCGGAAAAAGTTATTTGAAAAAATTAAACTTTTTGTTCCGGGAAGAATGCCTGTGGTGATTGTGGGTGATATGAATTGTGATGTGGGGAGAGTGAATGTGGATGTGTCTGGGAAAACTTTGTTAGAGTTGGTTAGTGATTTTGATTTGCATGATATGCAAAGTGTATGTAAAGTGAGGCCTTTGTTAAATACCTTCTTTTCCGAAAGTGGAAGAATACAATCTAGATTGGATTACTGTTTTATTTCAAAAAATATGATTCCTGTTGACTATAAGCAGGAGAATGTTTTGTTTTCAGATCATGTGTGCATGTCGTGTGAGTTGGATGTGAATGTGAATGGGGTGTTTGGGAAAGGTTTGTGGAAGTTGAATGTTAAGTTATTGGAGTATGAGGAAGTAAGAAAGGAATATGCAAGACGGTATGAGGAGTGGTGTGAGTGTAAAAATGGTTTTGGGAATGTTTGTGGGTGGTGGGATTGGGTTAAAAAACAGACAAAAAATTTTTTCAAAAATTTGGGTTATAAGATGGCAGCAGTCAAGAGGAGACATTTTGTGAGTTTAAATGCACGTTTAAGTTTCTTGTATAAATTGAGGGAGGGAGGGATGGAGGTGGAGGAGGATATTTTACAAGTGAAAAAGGAGGTTCATGAGTTCTTGTTGGAAAAAGGGAGGAGTATTGTCTTTAGAGCAAAAGTTGATAATTTGGAGTATGATGAAAAATGTTCACGTTTTTTTTTCAAGAAGGTTTTTGGGAAAAAGCAAAATATGTGTGTGTTGAATGGAGCAGATGGAAGCGAGGTGAGTGGAGAGGATATGTGTGAGGAAGTGGCAAAGTTTTATGAGGATTTGTATGCTGTAAAGTGGAGGGATGAGTGTTTGGAGAATGATGTTTTGAGTACGTTAGAGAGTAAATTGAATGAGGCGGAAAGAGAGAGGCTGATGGATGCTGTGACAAGTGATGAAGTATGGAAGGTTATGTGTAGTATGGCTTTGAATAAGACGCCGGGGGAGGATGGTCTTCCAGTAGAATTTTACCGCATGATGTGGGATGTGATTGGGAGTGATTTTGTGGATTTTTGTAAGTATATGTGGGAAAATATGGAGGTGGCAGGTAGTATGCGTGCAGGTATGGTTGTATTGATTCCGAAAAAGGGTGATTTGAAGAGTCTGAAAAACTGGAGGCCAATAACATTATTGAACTGTGATTATAAGATCTACGCAAAATTAATGGCAAATAGGATGCGTGATGTGATAGAGAGTGTGATTGGGGATGAGCAGTGTTGTGCAGTACCTGGGAGACGGATTCACGAGTGTGTGTGTATATTGAGAGATTGTCTATGGGATTGTATGAGCCGGAAGAAGAGTGTGTTTTTGTTGAGCCTGGATTTTGAAAAGGCGTATGATAGGTTGTCGCATGGTTTTTTGTTTAGAGTGTTGCTGAGAATGGGTTTTCCTGCTGATTTTGTTGGGAGAGTGAGAAGTCTATATACAGATATTTATAGTTGTGTTTTAATGAACGGTTATGTCGGTAGGAGAGTGAATGTGCATTCGGGCGTGAGGCAGGGGTGTCCGTTATCCCCTGTGGCTTTTATTTGTGCAATTGAACCTTTGTTGTGTATGTTGAGGAAGGATAAAGTGGTTCGAGGTGTGCAAGTGCCGGGAGGTGGAGGAAGAGAGTGGAAGGTGAGTGGTTATATGGATGACGTGTGTGTATTATGTGATTCTGAATGTTCGGTGAGGCGGGTGAAGTTGTTAGTGTCTATCTTTTGTGGTGCATCTGCATTTAAAGTGAATTGGGAAAAGAGTGAGTGTAAGGTTTTTGGAAGTGGTATTTTGAGTAAAGATGTAGGTGTGAACGTAGTGAATGGGCCCATTAAGGTTTTGGGAGTGAAGTTTTCACAAAGATTGGATGGGAAAGAAAGTTGGGATGACGCGAAAGAGAAGGTTGAAAAGAAGTTATGTTTTTGGAAGTTGAGAAGCCTTACTTTCTTTGGAAAAATCTTAGTCATTAAAAGCGTGGTGTTGCCTATTTTTTTATATGTTGCAGTTGTGTTTCCACCAGGTTATATGGTTTTGAGAGGATTGAATAGGATTTTGTTTGTTTTTTTGTGGAATTCTAAAATGGAGAGGGCGCGGAGGGAAGTGTTGGTGAAGCGTATGGAGAAAGGTGGTTTGGGTTTTCCAAATTTAGAAGTTTTTTTGGGTGTGAATATTGTGGTGTTTGTGCTGAAAGTGATTATGGGCGATGGAAAGTTTTCATGTATGTGTGGATATTTATTTGGGGCTTATTCTTTTCGTTTGAAGTGGAGAGAGAGGGATTTGCGGTGTCCGGTTGCTTTTGAGGTGCCCGTGTGGTATGTGTGGGTTTATAAGTTTTTGGTGAAGTATGAGTTGTGTGATGTGGATGTGAGGTTGTTGGGAAATAAGAAGGCTGTGTACAGGATGATTGAGTGTAGAGAAATGGAGAGTGGAATAAATTTGGTGAGAGGGTGTGATGTGCAAAAAGTATGGAAGAAGGTGCGGATGGGTGGTATGACAAATAAGCAGAGTGAGGTTGTGTGGCAGTCTTTGCATGGAGTTTTGCCAGTAAGAGAGTTTCAGAGGAATAGAGGTTTAGTGAGGAGTGAAACGTGTCCAAGAAATGGCTGTGGTGGAAGGGAAAGTGTGTTGCATGTTTTTTGGAATTGCCAGTATGCTAGAGATGTGATTGGGAGAATGGGGCCTTTGTGTAAAGAATTGTGTGGTGTGAATTTGTTGTCCTTTGAGTTTTTTATGTTTGGTTTGGGAATATGTGATGGGACGAAGGAAAGAGTCTTGTGGTTGATGCTTGCGTGTATAAAGGAAGTGTTATGGGATGTGAGGAATGTGTATGTGTTTAAAAGGAAGGAAATTGCTGTAAAGGATAGTGTGAAGGTGATTATGGGGAAGATGTATGTGTGTTTCCTATGGGACAAAAAGAGGAGAGGGGAAGTGGATGCGGAGGGAATATGGAAAGTTAAGAAGTGGAGATATTTTGTAAATACTTCTTGATCTTGTTTTCTGTGTAAGGTTTAAAAAGAAGAAATAAAAATTTTCCGGTGATGATGGGAGCAGCATTTGTGTCGTTGAGATGATGCAGCTGTTTGGAAGGAAGTTCCTTTGGTCGTGACTATAGACCGTGGATTTCCCCATCTGAGGGAAGAAAAGAAAAAAAAAAAAATCTGTTCTTATCAGTTTAATATCTGATACGTCCCCTATCTGGGGACCATATATTAAATGGATTTTTAGAACAGGGAGATGGAAAAAGAGCTTGCTCTGTCCACTCCACGCATTGACCTGGTATTGCAGTATCTCCAGGACCGGTGCACCCCTTCTTTAATGCAGTTTCTAAAATCAGAAAGAATTGAATTCAATGTTTTTTGTTCATTTTGCTTGTTTGTCGGATTTTGGGATGGACTCTTTGGCTTTGCTTTTCTTCTCCTCATTGGATTTTTCATGTTCAAAGTTGCAGAAGCCAGATTACAAGCTCATTTTGGTTCAACTTCAGCAACTGTGCATTGCATTGCCATGTAATGTGATGCAATGCTATCTTTCTAGCTCTCCCTTTTTACTTCCTTTTGGATAAACAGACATATTAGGCAAGCATTTTGGAGCTTTCACCTAAATAACTACAGGTGGTGAGATAAGCTGCACAATATAATTGACCTTTCAGTATATTGTTGCACACACACCATCTATTTAGCAAATGCCCTTGTTATCAACAGCAGCCTTTTAAACTCACCTGAGCTAACAGGTATGTGCGCTGGTTACTCTGCTGCGCTTAAAATTTCTTTTTTGGTTTGCTACAATGCCTTTTCTGAAACGTTGTCTCCTTCTGCTGGAACACTGACTTCTTTCATTTAATGCCTGCAGACTATAAAAGAGAACCCAACCCAAAAAGTTTGGTTGATTAGTCTGTGGCATTCTGTTAAACTGTTGCTTATGGCGGTCTCTGTGAGCTTCTCAGCGACATTCAGCCAGCCAGGTATCCTGCCTGCAGTAGATGGAATGTGGAAATGGAACGCTGGCTGCGCGTGTCATAATAGGCTCTGAGCCTTTATATACCTGTGCACAGCAGCAGCCACCTTCAGTCTGCTGCTGGACAGCCAGCAGCAGCAGCAGCAGGAGAGGTATGTAATCAGGAGCCCTCCTGCTAAGGGTAGACAGCTGCTCGTTCCACCCCACCCCCCGCCTTAATTGGTTCTCCTCCCTTCCAACGGTGTTGAGGCGGGTGGGAACAGCAGGGGGTGAAGGTGCTGTGTTTAAAGAGGTGGAGTTATGCAGATCTAAAACGCGTGGATTGCAGCAGCAGCAAGCCGAAAAGTGCAGGCATGTAAGGGATCTAGAGGTTGACAACATGTCTTCTTAACGGGAGTCCAGGAGCTCATCTCCACAAATGGACTTTTCAGGATCCTTGGGTGGCTCCGTAGTTTGAAACCAATTCTGGTTATCGCTTCTCGGCCTTTTGGCTAAGATCAAGTGTAGTATCTGTTCTTATCAGTTTAATATCTGATACGTCCCCTATCTGGGGACCATATATTAAATGGATTTTTAGAACAGGGAGATGGAAAAAGAGCTTGCTCTGTCCACTCCACGCATTGACCTGGTATTGCAGTATCTCCAGGACCGGTGCACCCCTTCTTTAATGCAGTTTCTAAAATCAGAAAGAATTGAATTCAATGTTTTTTGTTCATTTTGCTTGTTTGTCGGATTTTGGGATGGACTCTTTGGCTTTGCTTTTCTTCTCCTCATTGGATTTTTCATGTTCAAAGTTGCAGAAGCCAGATTACAAGCTCATTTTGGTTCAACTTCAGCAACTGTGCATTGCATTGCCATGTAATGTGATGCAATGCTATCTTTCTAGCTCTCCCTTTTTACTTCCTTTTGGATAAACAGACATATTAGGCAAGCATTTTGGAGCTTTCACCTAAATAACTACAGGTGGTGAGATAAGCTGCACAATATAATTGACCTTTCAGTATATTGTTGCACACACACCATCTATTTAGCAAATGCCCTTGTTATCAACAGCAGCCTTTTAAACTCACCTGAGCTAACAGGTATGTGCGCTGGTTACTCTGCTGCGCTTAAAATTTCTTTTTTGGTTTGCTACAATGCCTTTTCTGAAACGTTGTCTCCTTCTGCTGGAACACTGACTTCTTTCATTTAATGCCTGCAGACTATAAAAGAGAACCCAACCCAAAAAGTTTGGTTGATTAGTCTGTGGCATTCTGTTAAACTGTTGCTTATGGCGGTCTCTGTGAGCTTCTCAGCGACATTCAGCCAGCCAGGTATCCTGCCTGCAGTAGATGGAATGTGGCAATGGAACGCTGGCTGCGCGTGTCATAATAGGCTCTGAGCCTTTATATACCTGTGCACAGCAGCAGCCACCTTCAGTCTGCTGCTGGACAGCCAGCAGCAGCAGCAGCAGCAGGAGAGGTATGTAATCAGGAGCCCTCCTGCTAAGGGTAGACAGCTGCTCGTTCCACCCCACCCCCCGCCTTAATTGGTTCTCCTCCCTTCCAATGGTGTTGAGGCGGGTGGGAACAGCAGGGGGTGAAGGTGCTGTGTTTAAAGAGGTGGAGTTATGCAGATCTAAAACGCGTGGATTGCAGCAGCAGCAAGCCGAAAAGTGCAGGCATGTAAGGGATCTAGAGGTTGACAACATGTCTTCTTAACGGGAGTCCAGGAGCTCATCTCCACAAATGGACTTTTCAGGATCCTTGGGTGGCTCCGTAGTTTGAAACCAATTCTGGTTATCGCTTCTCGGCCTTTTGGCTAAGATCAAGTGTAGTATCTGTTCTTATCAGTTTAATATCTGATACGTCCCCTATCTGGGGACCATATATTAAATGGATTTTTAGAACAGGGAGATGGAAAAAGAGCTTGCTCTGTCCACTCCACGCATTGACCTGGTATTGCAGTATCTCCAGGACCGGTGCACCCCTTCTTTAATGCAGTTTCTAAAATCAGAAAGAATTGAATTCAATGTTTTTTGTTCATTTTGCTTGTTTGTCGGATTTTGGGATGGACTCTTTGGCTTTGCTTTTCTTCTCCTCATTGGATTTTTCATGTTCAAAGTTGCAGAAGCCAGATTACAAGCTCATTTTGGTTCAACTTCAGCAACTGTGCATTGCATTGCCATGTAATGTGATGCAATGCTATCTTTCTAGCTCTCCCTTTTTACTTCCTTTTGGATAAACAGACATATTAGGCAAGCATTTTGGAGCTTTCACCTAAATAACTACAGGTGGTGAGATAAGCTGCACAATATAATTGACCTTTCAGTATATTGTTGCACACACACCATCTATTTAGCAAATGCCCTTGTTATCAACAGCAGCCTTTTAAACTCACCTGAGCTAACAGGTATGTGCGCTGGTTACTCTGCTGTGCTTAAAATTTCTTTTTTGGTTTGCTACAATGCCTTTTCTGAAACGTTGTCTCCTTCTGCTGGAACACTGACTTCTTTCATTTAATGCCTGCAGACTATAAAAGAGAACCCAACCCAAAAAGTTTGGTTGATTAGTCTGTGGCATTCTGTTAAACTGTTGCTTATGGCGGTCTCTGTGAGCTTCTCAGCGACATTCAGCCAGCCAGGTATCCTGCCTGCAGTAGATGGAATGTGGCAATGGAACGCTGGCTGCGCGTGTCATAATAGGCTCTGAGCCTTTATATACCTGTGCACAGCAGCAGCCACCTTCAGTCTGCTGCTGGACAGCCAGCAGCAGCAGCAGCAGGAGAGGTATGTAATCAGGAGCCCTCCTGCTAAGGGTAGACAGCTGCTCGTTCCACCCCACCCACCGCCTTAATTGGTTCTCCTCCCTTCCAACGGTGTTGAGGCGGGTGGGAACAGCAGGGGGTGAAGGTGCTGTGTTTAAAGAGGTGGAGTTATGCAGATCTAAAACGCGTGGATTGCAGCAGCAGCAAGCCGAAAAGTGCAGGCATGTAAGGGATCTAGAGGTTGACAACATGTCTTCTTAACGGGAGTCCAGGAGCTCATCTCCACAAATGGACTTTTCAGGATCCTTGGGTGGCTCCGTAGTTTGAAACCAATTCTAGTTATCGCTTCTCGGCCTTTTGGCTAAGATCAAGTGTAGTATCTGTTCTTATCAGTTTAATATCTGATACGTCCCCTATCTGGGGACCATATATTAAATGGATTTTTAGAACAGGGAGATGGAAAAAGAGCTTGCTCTGTCCACTCCACGCATTGACCTGGTATTGCAGTATCTCCAGGACCGGTGCACCCCTTCTTTAATGCAGTTCCTAAAATCAGAAAGAATTGAATTCAATGTTTTTTGTTCATTTTGCTTGTTTGTCGGATTTTGGGATGGACTCTTTGGCTTTGCTTTTCTTCTCCTCATTGGATTTTTCATGTTCAAAGTTGCAGAAGCCAGATTACAAGCTCATTTTGGTTCAACTTCAGCAACTGTGCATTGCATTGCCATGTAATGTGATGCAATGCTATCTTTCTAGCTCTCCCTTTTTACTTCCTTTTGGATAAACAGACATATTAGGCAAGCATTTTGGAGCTTTCACCTAAATAACTACAGGTGGTGAGATAAGCTGCACAATATAATTGACCTTTCAGTATATTGTTGCACACACACCATCTATTTAGCAAATGCCCTTGTTATCAACAGCAGCCTTTTAAACTCACCTGAGCTAACAGGTATGTGCGCTGGTTACTCTGCTGCGCTTAAAATTTCTTTTTTGGTTTGCTACAATGCCTTTTCTGAAACGTTGTCTCCTTCTGCTGGAACACTGACTTCTTTCATTTAATGCCTGCAGACTATAAAAGAGAACCCAACCCAAAAAGTTTGGTTGATTAGTCTGTGGCATTCTGTTAAACTGTTGCTTATGGCGGTCTCTGTGAGCTTCTCAGCGACATTCAGCCAGCCAGGTATCCTGCCTGCAGTAGATGGAATCTGGCAATGGAACGCTGGCTGCGCGTGTCATAATAGGCTCTGAGCCTTTATATACCTGTGCACAGCAGCAGCCACCTTCAGTCTGCTGCTGGACAGCCAGCAGCAGCAGCAGCAGGAGAGGTATGTAATCAGGAGCCCTCCTGCTAAGGGTAGACAGCTGCTCGTTCCACCCCACCCCCCGCCTTAATTGGTTCTCCTCCCTTCCAACGGTGTTGAGGCGGGTGGGAACAGCAGGGGGTGAAGGTGCTGTGTTTAAAGAGGTGGAGTTATGCAGATCTAAAACGCGTGGATTGCAGCAGCAGCAAGCCGAAAAGTGCAGGCATGTAAGGGATCTAGAGGTTGACAACATGTCTTCTTAACGGGAGTCCAGGAGCTCATCTCCACAAATGGACTTTTCAGGATCCTTGGGTGGCTCCGTAGTTTGAAACCAATTCTGGTTATCGCTTCTCGGCCTTTTGGCTAAGATCAAGTGTAGTGGCTCCGCGGGCAGGTCCATGTCTCGCTTCTTCCTGCTTCCTCTTTGGAGGCGACTCGGCTGGGACAAGTGGGACAGCTCCTTCCCCTACAACTGGACGACGCCATGGTTCTACGGAGACGTCGTTCGATTTGTGGGGGAACATCAACTGGAGGGACTCAAGCCCGACTTGTGGAAGCCCAAAACTATCCACAAGCTCATCAGAGCCAAGGATGACGTGGAGAACATCACAGGACTTCACCAGGACACGCTGGAGACTGTGTGGACAAATGTGTCGTCTGACAGGCTGACCAACGGGCACAAGGACTTGTCGTGGATGGCGATTCAGGGCGGACTGCCCGTCCGGTCATTTATGCATGCCCGGAACCTGTGCAAGACCCGGTACTGCCCAAGGTGCCCCTTCGTGGAGGAAACATCTTTGCACACTTTTTGGGACTGCGGATTTGCACAGCGCCTGTTGACTGCCCTTGAGGACGACCTGAGGAACTCTGTCCCCAGGGCGAGCCTATCGCACCATTCTGTGCTTTACGGACTCTTCCCTGGGGTTCATACCGTCGGAGCCATCCAGGAGGCTTGGCGCCTTATGAACTGCTTCAAGGATGCCGTTTGGGTCGCCAGGAACCGGCTCATCTTGAGGAGGAAGAGGATGTCCATCCAGGACTGCCGCAGGCTGATCCACAGCCTGCTCAGAGACTATTCCATCGTGGACGGTCCGGAGGACGAGGATGAGGACTAAACCCCTCCTCCCCCTCTCCCCTTATGTGTCTTGTCTTTCAATAAAGCTTCGGGCCTGTGATTTTCCCCTCCCCATCCCCTTTTTCCCAATCCCCATCCCTTATCACGGTTCGTTGTACTGTATTGATTGACATGCTTTTTCTTTCAGATTGAGTGTTTTGTGTAGCATAGGGGTGTGATGTGTCTAGTTAGTGCGTCGTATCCTCATGCTATGTAAATATGATGTAGAATTCTGTGTGTACTGGGCTGCGGCACTGTACACTGTCTGTTAACTTATTTTTTGTGCTAATAAAAGATATATTCAACCAAAAAAAAATCTGTTCTTATCAGTTTAATATCTGATACGTCCCCTATCTGGGGACCATATATTAAATGGATTTTTAGAACAGGGAGATGGAAAAAGAGCTTGCTCTGTCCACTCCACGCATTGACCTGGTATTGCAGTATCTCCAGGACCGGTGCACCCCTTCTTTAATGCAGTTTCTAAAATCAGAAAGAATTGAATTCAATGTTTTTTGTTCATTTTGCTTGTTTGTCGGATTTTGGGATGGACTCTTTGGCTTTGCTTTTCTTCTCCTCATTGGATTTTTCATGTTCAAAGTTGCAGAAGCCAGATTACAAGCTCATTTTGGTTCAACTTCAGCAACTGTGCATTGCATTGCCATGTAATGTGATGCAATGCTATCTTTCTAGCTCTCCCTTTTTACTTCCTTTTGGATAAACAGACATATTAGGCAAGCATTTTGGAGCTTTCACCTAAATAACTACAGGTGGTGAGATAAGCTGCACAATATAATTGACCTTTCAGTATATTGTTGCACACACACCATCTATTTAGCAAATGCCCTTGTTATCAACAGCAGCCTTTTAAACTCACCTGAGCTAACAGGTATGTGCGCTGGTTACTCTGCTGCGCTTAAAATTTCTTTTTTGGTTTGCTACAATGCCTTTTCTGAAACGTTGTCTCCTTCTGCTGGAACACTGACTTCTTTCATTTAATGCCTGCAGACTATAAAAGAGAACCCAACCCAAAAAGTTTGGTTGATTAGTCTGTGGCATTCTGTTAAACTGTTGCTTATGGCGGTCTCTGTGAGCTTCTCAGCGACATTCAGCCAGCCAGGTATCCTGCCTGCAGTAGATGGAATGTGGCAATGGAACGCTGGCTGCGCGTGTCATAATAGGCTCTGAGCCTTTATATACCTGTGCACAGCAGCAGCCACCTTCAGTCTGCTGCTGGACAGCCAGCAGCAGCAGCAGCAGGAGAGGTATGTAATCAGGAGCCCTCCTGCTAAGGCTAGACAGCTGCTCGTTCCACCCCACCCCCCGCCTTAATTGGTTCTCCTCCCTTCCAACGGTGTTGAGGCGGGTGGGAACAGCAGGGGGTGAAGGTGCTGTGTTTAAAGAGGTGGAGTTATGCAGATCTAAAACGCGTGGATTGCAGCAGCAGCAAGCCGAAAAGTGCAGGCATGTAAGGGATCTAGAGGTTGACAACATGTCTTCTTAACGGGAGTCCAGGAGCTCATCTCCACAAATGGACTTTTCAGGATCCTTGGGTGGCTCCGTAGTTTGAAACCAATTCTGGTTATCGCTTCTCGGCCTTTTGGCTAAGATCAAGTGTAGTATCTGTTCTTATCAGTTTAATATCTGATACGTCCCCTATCTGGGGACCATATATTAAATGGATTTTTAGAACAGGGAGATGGAAAAAGAGCTTGCTCTGTCCACTCCACGCATTGACCTGGTATTGCAGTATCTCCAGGACTGGTGCACCCCTTCTTTAATGCAGTTTCTAAAATCAGAAAGAATTGAATTCAATGTTTTTTGTTCATTTTGCTTGTTTGTCGGATTTTGGGATGGACTCTTTGGCTTTGCTTTTCTTCTCCTCATTGGATTTTTCATGTTCAAAGTTGCGGAAGCCAGATTACAAGCTCATTTTGGTTCAACTTCAGCAACTGTGCATTGCATTGCCATGTAATGTGATGCAATGCTATCTTTCTAGCTCTCCCTTTTTACTTCCTTTTGGATAAACAGACATATTAGGCAAGCATTTTGGAGCTTTCACCTAAATATCTACAGGTGGTGAGATAAGCTGCACAATATAATTGACCTTTCAGTATATTGTTGCACACACACCATCTATTTAGCAAATGCCCTTGTTATCAACAGCAGCCTTTTAAACTCACCTGAGCTAACAGGTATGTGCGCTGGTTACTCTGCTGCGCTTAAAATTTCTTTTTTGGTTTGCTACAATGCCTTTTCTGAAACGTTGTCTCCTTCTGCTGGAACACTGACTTCTTTCATTTAATGCCTGCAGACTATAAAAGAGAACCCAATCCAAAAAGTTTGGTTGATTAGTCTGTGGCATTCTGTTAAACTGTTGCTTATGGCGGTCTCTGTGAGCTTCTCAGCGACATTCAGCCAGCCAGGTATCCTGCCTGCAGTAGATGGAATGTGGCAATGGAACGCTGGCTGCACGTGTCATAATAGGCTCTGAGCCTTTATATACCTGTGCACAGCAGCAGCCACCTTCAGTCTGCTGCTGGACAGCCAGCAGCAGCAGCAGCAGGAGAGGTATGTAATCAGGAGCCCTCCTGCTAAGGGTAGACAGCTGCTCGTTCCACCCCACCCCCCGCCTTAATTGGTTCTCCTCCCTTCCAACGGTGTTGAGGCGGGTGGGAACAGCAGGGGGTGAAGGTGCTGTGTTTAAAGAGGTGGAGTTATGCAGATCTAAAACGCGTGGATTGCAGCAGCAGCAAGCCGAAAAGTGCAGGCATGTAAGGGATCTAGAGGTTGACAACATGTCTTCTTAACGGGAGTCCAGGAGCTCATCTCCACAAATGGACTTTTCAGGATCCTTGGGTGGCTCCGTAGTTTGAAACCAATTCTGGTTATCGCTTCTCGGCCTTTTGGCTAAGATCAAGTGTAGTATCTGTTCTTATCAGTTTAATATCTGATACGTCCCCTATCTGGGGACCATATATTAAATGGATTTTTAGAACAGGGAGATGGAAAAAGAGCTTGCTCTGTCCACTCCACGCATTGACCTGGTATTGCAGTATCTCCAGGACCGGTGCACCCCTTCTTTAATGCAGTTTCTAAAATCAGAAAGAATTGAATTCAATGTTTTTTGTTCATTTTGCTTGTTTGTCGGATTTTGGGATGGACTCTTTGGCTTTGCTTTTCTTCTCCTCATTGGATTTTTCATGTTCAAAGTTGCAGAAGCCAGATTACAAGCTCATTTTGGTTCAACTTCAGCAACTGTGCATTGCATTGCCATGTAATGTGATGCAATGCTATCTTTCTAGCTCTCCCTTTTTACTTCCTTTTGGATAAACAGACATATTAGGCAAGCATTTTGGAGCTTTCACCTAAATAACTACAGGTGGTGAGATAAGCTGCACAATATAATTGACCTTTCAGTATATTGTTGCACACACACCATCTATTTAGCAAATGCCCTTGTTATCAACAGCAGCCTTTTAAACTCACCTGAGCTAACAGGTATGTGCGCTGGTTACTCTGCTGCGCTTAAAATTTCTTTTTTGGTTTGCTACAATGCCTTTTCTGAAACGTTGTCTCCTTCTGCTGGAACACTGACTTCTTTCATTTAATGCCTGCAGACTATAAAAGAGAACCCAACCCAAAAAGTTTGGTTGATTAGTCTGTGGCATTCTGTTAAACTGTTGCTTATGGCGGTCTCTGTGAGCTTCTCAGCGACATTCAGCCAGCCAGGTATCCTGCCTGCAGTAGATGGAATGTGGCAATGGAACGCTGGCTGCGCGTGTCATAATAGGCTCTGAGCCTTTATATACCTGTGCACAGCAGCAGCCACCTTCAGTCTGCTGCTGGACAGCCAGCAGCAGCAGCAGCAGGAGAGGTATGTAATCAGGAGCCCTCCTGCTAAGGGTAGACAGCTGCTCGTTCCACCCCACCCCCCGCCTTAATTGGTTCTCCTCCCTTCCAACGGTGTTGAGGCGGGTGGGAACAGCAGGGGGTGAAGGTGCTGTGTTTAAAGAGGTGGAGTTATGCAGATCTAAAACGCGTGGATTGCAGCAGCAGCAAGCCGAAAAGTGCAGGCATGTAAGGGATCTAGAGGTTGACAACATGTCTTCTTAACGGGAGTCCAGGAGCTCATCTCCACAAATGGACTTTTCAGGATCCTTGGGTGGCTCCGTAGTTTGAAACCAATTCTGGTTATCGCTTCTCGGCCTTTTGGCTAAGACCATTTGGTTGCAGCCTGATAGGTGCGAGTTCTCTGGAGGAATCCAGGCCTTTTTGCGAAAGGATTTGGCAATTTTCTGTGGTAATATACCTACAGGTTTTGAAGATGAACTTCGTGAAGAATACTATCCGAATTGGAGTGGATCCATCAGTTTCCGAGAGGAATAATGTGTCCTTCATCGTGGAGAAACTTTTGGAAGGAAAAGCTGGAGCAAAACGAGGCGACTTCTACAGCGTCAACGAGTTTCCTAAATCAGGTACATATGACGTGACTTTTGTAGAAGAAAATACCTGCCTTGATGTGTTTGAGTGGCTTCGGAGTCACACTGATGATCCTTTTTTGGAAGGGGTGTGGTTTGAACCCTTGTTTGGACTTCAAGAAAAGATTGTGTGGGTAACAGTTTATAACCCTTTTACTGAGCCAGCATTGCTTGAAGGCTTCCTTGCACGGTACTGTGATTATGTGCGTAAAGGGGAAAAGCAGTTTAATTCTTTAGGTATTTTCAACTGCAAATACAAGTTTCGGGTGAAACTGAAGAAGGATCCTGGAAGTGTGGGAGGCTTTAGACATCCTCCTGCGAATTTTTCTGTGGCGGGACATAGGGGCTTCCTTTACTATGTAGGGCAGCCTATGTATTGCAGGAAATGTTACTGCTTTGGACATGTGCAGGATGCATGTAAGAAAGGGCAATGTTGCCGTAACTGCAAAGAGGAGGGGCATGTGGCAAGTGCGTGCCCGAAGCCCAAGGCTTGTGACATGTGTGGAAGTGGTGAGCACATGTTTAAAGATTGCCCGCAGGGTGTGCCCAGGAAAACTGATAAGGAGAGGAAGAAGGAGGAGGAGGAGAGGAGGGTTTTGCAGCAGATAGAAAGAGAAACTGCTAGAATGGAGAGAGAGCAGAGGAGGCGGAGTGAAAGGTCTGCCCCTGAAACTGTGAGTCTGAGGCCTGCTTAACAGAAGGAGAAAAAGGCACCTAAAATGGAGAAGGAGCTTGTGAAAGAATTGAGGAGAATGGAGGGGCAGATGAATGCAGCGGGAGAAGGAAGGTGTCCGGATACGTTGGACTTTCAGGACGCTGTAGATGCTGCAGATTGTATGGAAACTGGGGAAGGGTCATCACACCCTTCAGATCCTGAGAATATTGAGGAGTACTTCTCCGATGAGGGTGGGGGGAGTAGAAAGTGTCACAGGGAGGGTGGTGGGGCAAATGATGAAGAAGATATCAAGGCACCGCAGCGAAAAGTGGGTGCCAAGAAAGCAAGGTGGGGTGATGGTGATGCTGCTAGCGGCTCGGAAACGAGTTGCTCGGTTCAGATGGTGGAAGAAGATAGTGGGGGTGCTGGTTAAGGTTGCCTTGCAATATGCGTGATAATGCCTATTATAAGCTTTGACTTAAGTCAAAGGCTTTTTCTTGTGAGTGGAGTTTTTGTAGTGTTTTTGTAACTTTTCTGTTTTCGTTTTTTTTTAGGAGGTTTAAAAAAGGAAAAAATGGGTTTTACTATAATTTCACAAAATGTGAGAGTGTTTAAAAATAAGGCCAGGAGGGCTGCAATTTTTGATTTTTTGGCTATGAAGAATGCATCGATTTTTTGTTTGCAAGAGTGTGGAGTGGTGGATGGGGTGAGAGGAGATGAATGGTCTCATGGAGCATCTGTGTGGTCGGGGAGTGCATGTAATAAAAATGATGGTGTGGGGATTTTAGTTAAAGGGAGGGAGGTGGTTTTGAGTGATTATGTGGTGATTGATGTGGGGAGGTGCATTTTAGCAAATTTTGAGTATAAAAATGTTAAATTTTGTGTTATTAATGTTTATGCGCCGGTGGAGAAAAATGACCGGAAAAAGTTATTTGAAAAAATTAAACTTTTTGTTCCGGGAAGAATGCCTGTGGTGATTGTGGGTGATATGAATTGTGATGTGGGGAGAGTGAATGTGGATGTGTCTGGGAAAACTTTGTTAGAGTTGGTTAGTGATTTTGATTTGCATGATATGCAAAGTGTATGTAAAGTGAGGCCTTTGTTAAATACCTTCTTTTCCGAAAGTGGAAGAATACAATCTAGATTGGATTACTGTTTTATTTCAAAAAATATGATTCCTGTTGACTATAAGCAGGAGAATGTTTTGTTTTCAGATCATGTGTGCATGTCGTGTGAGTTGGATGTGAATGTGAATGGGGTGTTTGGGAAAGGTTTGTGGAAGTTGAATGTTAAGTTATTGGAGTATGAGGAAGTAAGAAAGGAATATGCAAGACGGTATGAGGAGTGGTGTGAGTGTAAAAATGGTTTTGGGAATGTTTGTGGGTGGTGGGATTGGGTTAAAAAACAGACAAAAAATTTTTTCAAAAATTTGGGTTATAAGATGGCAGCAGTCAAGAGGAGACATTTTGTGAGTTTAAATGCACGTTTAAGTTTCTTGTATAAATTGAGGGAGGGAGGGATGGAGGTGGAGGAGGATATTTTACAAGTGAAAAAGGAGGTTCATGAGTTCTTGTTGGAAAAAGGGAGGAGTATTGTCTTTAGAGCAAAAGTTGATAATTTGGAGTATGATGAAAAATGTTCACGTTTTTTTTTCAAGAAGGTTTTTGGGAAAAAGCAAAATATGTGTGTGTTGAATGGAGCAGATGGAAGCGAGGTGAGTGGAGAGGATATGTGTGAGGAAGTGGCAAAGTTTTATGAGGATTTGTATGCTGTAAAGTGGAGGGATGAGTGTTTGGAGAATGATGTTTTGAGTACGTTAGAGAGTAAATTGAATGAGGCGGAAAGAGAGAGGGTGATGGATGCTGTGACAAGTGATGAAGTATGGAAGGTTATGTGTAGTATGGCTTTGAATAAGACGCCGGGGGGGGATGGTCTTCCAGTAGAATTTTACCGCATGATGTGGGATGTGATTGGGAGTGATTTTGTGGATTTTTGTAAGTATATGTGGGAAAATATGGAGGTGGCAGGTAGTATGCGTGCAGGTATGGTTGTATTGATTCCGAAAAAGGGTGATTTGAAGAGTCTGAAAAACTGGAGGTCAATAACATTATTGAACTGTGATTATAAGATCTACGCAAAATTAATGGCAAATAGGATGCGTGATGTGATAGAGAGTGTGATTGGGGATGAGCAGTGTTGTGCAGTACCTGGGAGACGGATTCACGAGTGTGTGTGTATATTGAGAGATTGTCTATGGGATTGTATGAGCCGGAAGAAGAGTGTGTTTTTGTTGAGCCTGGATTTTGAAAAGGCGTATGATAGGTTGTCGCATGGTTTTTTGTTTAGAGTGTTGCTGAGAATGGGTTTTCCTGCTGATTTTGTTGGGAGAGTGAGAAGTCTATATACAGATATTTATAGTTGTGTTTTAATGAACGGTTATGTCGGTAGGAGAGTGAATGTGCATTCGGGCGTGAGGCAGGGGTGTCCGTTATCCCCTGTGGCTTTTATTTGTGCAATTGAACCTTTGTTGTGTATGTTGAGGAAGGATAAAGTGGTTCGAGGTGTGCAAGTGCCGGGAGGTGGAGGAAGAAAGTGGAAGGTGAGTGGTTATATGGATGACGTGTGTGTATTATGTGATTCTGAATGTTCGGTGAGGCGGGTGAAGTTGTTAGTGTCTATCTTTTGTGGTGCGTCTGCATTTAAAGTGAATTGGGAAAAGAGTGAGTGTAAGGTTTTTGGAAGTGGTATTTTGAGTAGAGATGTAGGTGTGAACGTAGTGAATGGGCCCATTAAGGTTTTGGGAGTGAAGTTTTCAGAAAGATTGGATGGGAAAGAAAGTTGGGATGACGCGAAAGAGAAGGTTGAAAAGAAGTTATGTTTTTGGAAGTTGAGAAGCCTTACTTTCTTTGGAAAAATCTTAGTCATTAAAAGCGTGGTGTTGCCTATTTTTTTATATGTTGCAGTTGTGTTTCCACCAGGTTATATGGTTTTGAGAGGATTGAATAGGATTTTGTTTGTTTTTTTGTGGAATTCTAAAATGGAGAGGGCGCGGAGGGAAGTGTTGGTGAAGCGTATGGAGAAAGGTGGTTTGGGTTTTCCAAATTTAGAAGTTTTTTTGGGTGTGAATATTGTGGTGTTTGTGCTGAAAGTGATTATGGGCGATGGAAAGTTTTCATGTATGTGTGGATATTTATTTGGGGCTTATTCTTTTCGTTTGAAGTGGAGAGAGAGGGATTTGCGGTGTCCGGTTGCTTTTGAGGTGCCCGTGTGGTATGTGTGGGTTTATAAGTTTTTGGTGAAGTATGAGTTGTGTGATGTGGATGTGAGGTTGTTGGGAAATAAGAAGGCTGTGTACAGGATGATTGAGTGTAGAGAAATGGAGAGTGGAATAAATTTGGTGAGAGGGTGTGATGTGCAAAAAGTATGGAAGAAGGTGCGGATGGGTGGTATGACAAATAAGCAGAGTGAGGTTGTGTGGCAGTCTTTGCATGGAGTGTTGCCAGTAAGAGAGTTTCAGAGGAATAGAGGTTTAGTGAGGAGTGAAACGTGTCCAAGAAATGGCTGTGGTGGAAGGGAAAGTGTGTTGCATGTTTTTTGGAATTGCCAGTATGCTAGAGATGTGATTGGGAGAATGGGGCCTTTGTGTAAAGAATTGTGTGGTGTGAATTTGTTGTCCTTTGAGTTGTTTATGTTTGGTTTGGGAATATGTGATGGGACGAAGGAAAGAGTCTTGTGGTTGATGCTTGCGTGTATAAAGGAAGTGTTATGGGATGTGAGGAATGTGTATGTGTTTAAAAGGAAGGAAATTGCTGTAAAGGATAGTGTGAAGGTGATTATGGGGAAGATGTATGTGTGTTTCTTATGGGACAAAAAGAGGAGAGGGGAAGTGGATGCGGAGGGAATATGGAAAGTTAAAAAGTGGAGATATTTTGTAAATACTTCTTGATCTTGTTTTCTGTGTAAGGTTTAAAAAGAAGAAATAAAAATTTTTCCGGTGATGATGGGAGCAGCATTTGTGTCGTTGAGATGATGCAGCTGTTTGGAAGGAAGTTCCTTTGGTCGTGACTATAGACCGTGGATTTCCCAATCTGAGGGAAAAAAAAAAAAAAAAAAAAATCTGTTCTTATCAGTTTAATATCTGATACGTCCCCTATCTGGGGACCATATATTAAATGGATTTTTAGAACAGGGAGATGGAAAAAGAGCTTGCTCTGTCCACTCCACGCATTGACCTGGTATTGCAGTATCTCCAGGACCGGTGCACCCCTTCTTTAATGCAGTTTCTAAAATCAGAAAGAATTGAATTCAATGTTTTTTGTTCATTTTGCTTGTTTGTCGGATTTTGGGATGGACTCTTTGGCTTTGCTTTTCTTCTCCTCATTGGATTTTTCATGTTCAAAGTTGCAGAAGCCAGATTACAAGCTCATTTTGGTTCAACTTCAGCAACTGTGCATTGCATTGCCATGTAATGTGATGCAATGCTATCTTTCTAGCTCTCCCTTTTTACTTCCTTTTGGATAAACAGACATATTAGGCAAGCATTTTGGAGCTTTCACCTAAATAACTACAGGTGGTGAGATAAGCTGCACAATATAATTGACCTTTCAGTATATTGTTGCACACACACCATCTATTTAGCAAATGCCCTTGTTATCAACAGCAGCCTTTTAAACTCACCTGAGCTAACAGGTATGTGCGCTGGTTACTCTGCTGCGCTTAAAATTTCTTTTTTGGTTTGCTACAATGCCTTTTCTGAAACGTTGTCTCCTTCTGCTGGAACACTGACTTCTTTCATTTAATGCCTGCAGACTATAAAAGAGAACCCAACCCAAAAAGTTTGGTTGATTAGTCTGTGGCATTCTGTTAAACTGTTGCTTATGGCGGTCTCTGTGAGCTTCTCAGCGACATTCAGCCAGCCAGGTATCCTGCCTGCAGTAGATGGAATGTGGCAATGGAACGCTGGCTGCGCGTGTCATAATAGGCTCTGAGCCTTTATATACCTGTGCACAGCAGCAGCCACCTTCAGTCTGCTGCTGGACAGCCAGCAGCAGCAGCAGCAGGAGAGGTATGTAATCAGGAGCCCTCCTGCTAAGGGTAGACAGCTGCTCGTTCCACCCCACCCCCCGCCTTAATTGGTTCTCCTCCCTTCCAACGGTGTTGAGGCGGGTGGGAACAGCAGGGGGTGAAGGTGCTGTGTTTAAAGAGGTGGAGTTATGCAGATCTAAAACGCGTGGATTGCAGCAGCAGCAAGCCGAAAAGTGCAGGCATGTAAGGGATCTAGAGGTTGACAACATGTCTTCTTAACGGGAGTCCAGGAGCTCATCTCCACAAATGGACTTTTCAGGATCCTTGGGTGGCTCCGTAGTTTGAAACCAATTCTGGTTATCGCTTCTCGGCCTTTTGGCTAAGATCAAGTGTAGTATCTGTTCTTATCAGTTTAATATCTGATACGTCCCCTATCTGGGGACCATATATTAAATGGATTTTTAGAACAGGGAGATGGAAAAAGAGCTTGCTCTGTCCACTCCACGCATTGACCTGGTATTGCAGTATCTCCAGGACCGGTGCACCCCTTCTTTAATGCAGTTTCTAAAATCAGAAAGAATTGAATTCAATGTTTTTTGTTCATTTTGCTTGTTTGTCGGATTTTGGGATGGACTCTTTGGCTTTGCTTTTCTTCTCCTCATTGGATTTTTCATGTTCAAAGTTGCAGAAGCCAGATTACAAGCTCATTTTGGTTCAACTTCAGCAACTATGCATTGCATTGCCATGTAATGTGATGCAATGCTATCTTTCTAGCTCTCCCTTTTTACTTCCTTTTGGATAAACAGACATATTAGGCAAGCATTTTGGAGCTTTCACCTAAATAACTACAGGTGGTGAGATAAGCTGCACAATATAATTGACCTTTCAGTATATTGTTGCACACACACCATCTATTTAGCAAATGCCCTTGTTATCAACAGCAGCCTTTTAAACTCACCTGAGCTAACAGGTATGTGCGCTGGTTACTCTGCTGCGCTTAAAATTTCTTTTTTGGTTTGCTACAATGCCTTTTCTGAAACGTTGTCTCCTTCTGCTGGAACACTGACTTCTTTCATTTAATGCCTGCAGACTATAAAAGAGAACCCAACCCAAAAAGTTTGGTTGATTAGTCTGTGGCATTCTGTTAAACTGTTGCTTATGGCGGTCTCTGTGAGCTTCTCAGCGACATTCAGCCAGCCAGGTATCCTGCCTGCAGTAGATGGAATGTGGCAATGGAACGCTGGCTGCGCGTGTCATAATAGGCTCTGAGCCTTTATATACCTGTGCACAGCAGCAGCCACCTTCAGTCTGCTGCTGGACAGCCAGCAGCAGCAGCAGCAGGAGAGGTATGTAATCAGGAGCCCTCCTGCTAAGGGTAGACAGCTGCTCGTTCCACCCCACCCCCCGCCTTAATTGGTTCTCCTCCCTTCCAACGGTGTTGAGGCGGGTGGGAACAGCAGGGGGTGAAGGTGCTGTGTTTAAAGAGGTGGAGTTATGCAGATCTAAAACGCGTGGATTGCAGCAGCAGCAAGCCGAAAAGTGCAGGCATGTAAGGGATCTAGAGGTTGACAACATGTCTTCTTAACGGGAGTCCAGGAGCTCATCTCCACAAATGGACTTTTCAGGATCCTTGGGTGGCTCCGTAGTTTGAAACCAATTCTGGTTATCGCTTCTCGGCCTTTTGGCTAAGATCAAGTGTAGTATCTGTTCTTATCAGTTTAATATCTGATACGTCCCCTATCTGGGGACCATATATTAAATGGATTTTTAGAACAGGGAGATGGAAAAAGAGCTTGCTCTGTCCACTCCACGCATTGACCTGGTATTGCAATATCTCCAGGACCGGTGCACCCCTTCTTTAATGCAGTTTCTAAAATCAGAAAGAATTGAATTCAATGTTTTTTGTTCATTTTGCTTGTTTGTCGGATTTTGGGATGGACTCTTTGGCTTTGCTTTTCTTCTCCTCATTGGATTTTTCATGTTCAAAGTTGCAGAAGCCAGATTACAAGCTCATTTTGGTTCAACTTCAGCAACTATGCATTGCATTGCCATGTAATGTGATGCAATGCTATCTTTCTAGCTCTCCCTTTTTACTTCCTTTTGGATAAACAGACATATTAGGCAAGCATTTTGGAGCTTTCACCTAAATAACTACAGGTGGTGAGATAAGCTGCACAATATAATTGACCTTTCAGTATATTGTTGCACACACACCATCTATTTAGCAAATGCCCTTGTTATCAACAGCAGCCTTTTAAACTCACCTGAGCTAACAGGTATGTGCGCTGGTTACTCTGCTGCGCTTAAAATTTCTTTTTTGGTTTGCTACAATGCCTTTTCTGAAACGTTGTCTCCTTCTGCTGGAACACTGACTTCTTTCATTTAATGCCTGCAGACTATAAAAGAGAACCCAACCCAAAAAGTTTGGTTGATTAGTCTGTGGCATTCTGTTAAACTGTTGCTTATGGCGGTCTCTGTGAGCTTCTCAGCGACATTCAGCCAGCCAGGTATTCTGCCTGCAGTAGATGGAATGTGGCAATGGAACGCTGGCTGCGCGTGTCATAATAGGCTCTGAGCCTTTATATACCTGTGCACAGCAGCAGCCACCTTCAGTCTGCTGCTGGACAGCCAGCAGCAGCAGCAGCAGGAGAGGTATGTAATCAGGAGCCCTCCTGCTAAGGGTAGACAGCTGCTCATTCCACCCCACCCCCCGCCTTAATTGGTTCTCCTCCCTTCCAACGGTGTTGAGGCGGGTGGGAACAGCAGGGGGTGAAGGTGCTGTGTTTAAAGAGGTGGAGTTATGCAGATCTAAAACGCGTGGATTGCAGCAGCAGCAAGCCGAAAAGTGCAGGCATGTAAGGGATCTAGAGGTTGACAACATGTCTTCTTAACGGGAGTCCAGGAGCTCATCTCCACAAATGGACTTTTCAGGATCCTTGGGTGGCTCCGTAGTTTGAAACCAATTCTGGTTATCGCTTCTCGGCCTTTTGGCTAAGATCAAGTGTAGTATCTGTTCTTATCAGTTTAATATCTGATACGTCCCCTATCTGGGGACCATATATTAAATGGATTTTTAGAACAGGGAGATGGAAAAAGAGCTTGCTCTGTCCACTCCACGCATTGACCTGGTATTGCAGTATCTCCAGGACCGGTGCACCCCTTCTTTAATGCAGTTTCTAAAATCAGAAAGAATTGAATTCAATGTTTTTTGTTCATTTTGCTTGTTTGTCGGATTTTGGGATGGACTCTTTGGCTTTGCTTTTCTTCTCCTCATTGGATTTTTCATGTTCAAAGTTGCAGAAGCCAGATTACAAGCTCATTTTGGTTCAACTTCAGCAACTGTGCATTGCATTGCCATGTAATGTGATGCAATGCTATCTTTCTAGCTCTCCCTTTTTACTTCCTTTTGGATAAACAGACATATTAGGCAAGCATTTTGGAGCTTTCACCTAAATAACTACAGGTGGTGAGATAAGCTGCACAATATAATTGACCTTTCAGTATATTGTTGCACACACACCATCTATTTAGCAAATGCCCTTGTTATCAACAGCAGCCTTTTAAACTCACCTGAGCTAACAGGTATGTGCGCTGGTTACTCTGCTGCGCTTAAAATTTCTTTTTTGGTTTGCTACAATGCCTTTTCTGAAACGTTGTCTCCTTCTGCTGGAACACTGACTTCTTTCATTTAATGCCTGCAGACTATAAAAGAGAACCCAACCCAAAAAGTTTGGTTGATTAGTCTGTGGCATTCTGTTAAACTGTTGCTTATGGCGGTCTCTGTGAGCTTCTCAGCGACATTCAGCCAGCCAGGTATCCTGCCTGCAGTAGATGGAATGTGGCAATGGAACGCTGGCTGCGCGTGTCATAATAGGCTCTGAGCCTTTATATACCTGTGCACAGCAGCAGCCACCTTCAGTCTGCTGCTGTACAGCCAGCAGCAGCAGCAGCAGGAGAGGTATGTAATCAGGAGCCCTCCTGCTAAGGGTAGACAGCTGCTCGTTCCACCCCACCCCCCGCCTTAATTGGTTCTCCTCCCTTCCAACGGTGTTGAGGCGGGTGGGAACAGCAGGGGGTGAAGGTGCTGTGTTTAAAGAGGTGGAGTTATGCAGATCTAAAACGCGTGGATTGCAGCAGCAGCAAGCCGAAAAGTGCAGGCATGTAAGGGATCTAGAGGTTGACAACATGTCTTCTTAACGGGAGTCCAGGAGCTCATCTCCACAAATGGACTTTTCAGGATCCTTGGGTGGCTCCGTAGTTTGAAACCAATTCTGGTTATCGCTTCTCGGCCTTTTGGCTATGATCAAGTGTAGTATCTGTTCTTATCAGTTTAATATCTGATACGTCCCCTATCTGGGGACCATATATTAAATGGATTTTTAGAACAGGGAGATGGAAAAAGAGCTTGCTCTGTCCACTCCACGCATTGACCTGGTATTGCAGTATCTCCAGGACCGGTGCACCCCTTCTTTAATGCAGTTTCTAAAATCAGAAAGAATTGAATTCAATGTTTTTTGTTCATTTTGCTTGTTTGTCGGATTTTGGGATGGACTCTTTGGCTTTGCTTTTCTTCTCCTCATTGGATTTTTCATGTTCAAAGTTGCAGAAGCCAGATTACAAGCTCATTTTGGTTCAACTTCAGCAACTGTGCATTGCATTGCCATGTAATGTGATGCAATGCTATCTTTCTAGCTCTCCCTTTTTACTTCCTTTTGGATAAACAGACATATTAGGCAAGCATTTTGGAGCTTTCACCTAAATAACTACAGGTGGTGAGATAAGCTGCACAATATAATTGACCTTTCAGTATATTGTTGCACACACACCATCTATTTAGCAAATGCCCTTGTTATCAACAGCAGCCTTTTAAACTCACCTGAGCTAACAGGTATGTGCGCTGGTTACTCTGCTGCACTTAAAATTTCTTTTTTGGTTTGCTACAATGCCTTTTCTGAAACGTTGTCTCCTTCTGCTGGAACACTGACTTCTTTCATTTAATGCCTGCAGACTATAAAAGAGAACCCAACCCAAAAAGTTTGGTTGATTAGTCTGTGGCATTCTGTTAAACTGTTGCTTATGGCGGTCTCTGTGAGCTTCTCAGCGACATTCAGCCAGCCAGGTATCCTGCCTGCAGTAGATGGAATGTGGCAATGGAACGCTGGCTGCGCGTGTCATAATAGGCTCTGAGCCTTTATATACCTGTGCACAGCAGCAGCCACCTTCAGTCTGCTGCTGGACAGCCAGCAGCAGCAGCAGCAGGAGAGGTATGTAATCAGGAGCCCTCCTGCTAAGGCTAGACAGCTGCTCGTTCCACCCCACCCCCCGCCTTAATTGGTTCTCCTCCCTTCCAACGGTGTTGAGGCGGGTGGGAACAGCAGGGGGTGAAGGTGCTGTGTTTAAAGAGGTGGAGTTATGCAGATCTAAAACGCGTGGATTGCAGCAGCAGCAAGCCGAAAAGTGCAGGCATGTAAGGGATCTAGAGGTTGACAACATGTCTTCTTAACGGGAGTCCAGGAGCTCATCTCCACAAATGGACTTTTCAGGATCCTTGGGTGGCTCCGTAGTTTGAAACCAATTCTGGTTATCGCTTCTCGGCCTTTTGGCTAAGATCAAGTGTAGTATCTGTTCTTATCAGTTTAATATCTGATACGTCCCCTATCTGGGGACCATATATTAAATGGATTTTTAGAACAGGGAGATGGAAAAAGAGCTTGCTCTGTCCACTCCACGCATTGACCTGGTATTGCAGTATCTCCAGGACCGGTGCACCCCTTCTTTAATGCAGTTTCTAAAATCAGAAAGAATTGAATTCAATGTTTTTTGTTCATTTTGCTTGTTTGTCGGATTTTGGGATGGACTCTTTGGCTTTGCTTTTCTTCTCCTCATTGGATTTTTCATGTTCAAAGTTGCAGAAGCCAGATTACAAGCTCATTTTGGTTCAACTTCAGCAACTGTGCATTGCATTGCCATGTAATGTGATGCAATGCTATCTTTCTAGCTCTCCCTTTTTACTTCCTTTTGGATAAACAGACATATTAGGCAAGCATTTTGGAGCTTTCACCTAAATAACTACAGGTGGTGAGATAAGCTGCACAATATAATTGACCTTTCAGTATATTGTTGCACACACACCATCTATTTAGCAAATGCCCTTGTTATCAACAGCAGCCTTTTAAACTCACCTGAGCTAACAGGTATGTGCGCTGGTTACTCTGCTGCGCTTAAAATTTCTTTTTTGGTTTGCTACAATGCCTTTTCTGAAACGTTGTCTCCTTCTGCTGGAACACTGACTTCTTTCATTTAATGCCTGCAGACTATAAAAGAGAACCCAACCCAAAAAGTTTGGTTGATTAGTCTGTGGCATTCTGTTAAACTGTTGCTTATGGCGGTCTCTGTGAGCTTCTCAGCGACATTCAGCCAGCCAGGTATCCTGCCTGCAGTAGATGGAATGTGGCAATGGAACGCTGGCTGCGCGTGTCATAATAGGCTCTGAGCCTTTATATACCTGTGCACAGCAGCAGCCACCTTCAGTCTGCTGCTGGACAGCCAGCAGCAGCAGCAGCAGGAGAGGTATGTAATCAGGAGCCCTCCTGCTAAGGGTAGACAGCTGCTCGTTCCACCCCACCCCCCGCCTTAATTGGTTCTCCTCCCTTCCAACGGTGTTGAGGCGGGTGGGAACAGCAGGGGGTGAAGGTGCTGTGTTTAAAGAGGTGGAGTTATGCAGATCTAAAACGCGTGGATTGCAGCAGCAGCAAGCCGAAAAGTGCAGGCATGTAAGGGATCTAGAGGTTGACAACATGTCTTCTTAACGGGAGTCCAGGAGCTCATCTCCACAAATGGACTTTTCAGGATCCTTGGGTGGCTCCGTAGTTTGAAACCAATTCTGGTTATCGCTTCTCGGCCTTTTGGCTAAGATCAAGTGTAGTATCTGTTCTTATCAGTTTAATATCTGATACGTCCCCTATCTGGGGACCATATATTAAATGGATTTTTAGAACAGGGAGATGGAAAAAGAGCTTGCTCTGTCCACTCCACGCATTGACCTGGTATTGCAGTATCTCCAGGACCGGTGCACCCCTTCTTTAATGCAGTTTCTAAAATCAGAAAGAATTGAATTCAATGTTTTTTGTTCATTTTGCTTGTTTGTCGGATTTTGGGATGGACTCTTTGGCTTTGCTTTTCTTCTCCTCATTGGATTTTTCATGTTCAAAGTTGCAGAAGCCAGATTACAAGCTCATTTTGGTTCAACTTCAGCAACTGTGCATTGCATTGCCATGTAATGTGATGCAATGCTATCTTTCTAGCTCTCCCTTTTTACTTCCTTTTGGATAAACAGACATATTAGGCAAGCATTTTGGAGCTTTCACCTAAATAACTACAGGTGGTGAGATAAGCTGCACAATATAATTGACCTTTCAGTATATTGTTGCACACACACCATCTATTTAGCAAATGCCCTTGTTATCAACAGCAGCCTTTTAAACTCACCTGAGCTAACAGGTATGTGCGCTGGTTACTCTGCTGCGCTTAAAATTTCTATTTTTGTTTGCTACAATGCCTTTTCTGAAACGTTGTCTCCTTCTGCTGGAACACTGACTTCTTTCATTTAATGCCTGCAGACTATAAAAGAGAACCCAACCCAAAAAGTTTGGTTGATTAGTCTGTGGCATTCTGTTAAACTGTTGCTTATGGCGGTCTCTGTGAGCTTCTCAGCGACATTCAGCCAGCCAGGTATCCTGCCTGCAGTAGATGGAATGTGGCAATGGAATGCTGGCTGCGCGTGTCATAATAGGCTCTGAGCCTTTATATACCTGTGCACAGCAGCAGCCACCTTCAGTCTGCTGCTGGACAGCCAGCAGCAGCAGCAGCAGGAGAGGTATGTAATCAGGAGCCCTCCTGCTAAGGGTAGACAGCTGCTCGTTCCACCCCACCCCCCGCCTTAATTGGTTCTCCTCCCTTCCAACGGTGTTGAGGCGGGTGGGAACAGCAGGGGGTGAAGGTGCTGTGTTTAAAGAGGTGGAGTTATGCAGATCTAAAACGCGTGGATTGCAGCAGCAGCAAGCCGAAAAGTGCAGGCATGTAAGGGATCTAGAGGTTGACAACATGTCTTCTTAACGGGAGTCCAGGAGCTCATCTCCACAAATGGACTTTTCAGGATCCTTGGGTGGCTCCGTAGTTTGAAACCAATTCTGGTTATCGCTTCTCGGCCTTTTGGCTAAGATCAAGTGTAGTATCTGTTCTTATCAGTTTAATATCTGATACGTCCCCTATCTGGGGACCATATATTAAATGGATTTTTAGAACAGGGAGATGGAAAAAGAGCTTGCTCTGTCCACTCCACGCATTGACCTGGTATTGCATTATCTCCAGGACCGGTGCACCCCTTCTTTAATGCAGTTTCTAAAATCAGAAAGAATTGAATTCAATGTTTTTTGTTCATTTTGCTTGTTTGTCGGATTTTGGGATGGACTCTTTGGCTTTGCTTTTCTTCTCCTCATTGGATTTTTCATGTTCAAAGTTGCAGAAGCCAGATTACAAGCTCATTTTGGTTCAACTTCAGCAACTGTGCATTGCATTGCCATGTAATGTGATGCAATGCTATCTTTCTAGCTCTCCCTTTTTACTTCCTTTTGGATAAACAGACATATTAGGCAAGCATTTTGGAGCTTTCACCTAAATAACTACAGGTGGTGAGATAAGCTGCACAATATAATTGACCTTTCAGTATATTGTTGCACACACACCATCTATTTAGCAAATGCCCTTGTTATCAACAGCAGCCTTTTAAACTCACCTGAGCTAACAGGTATGTGCGCTGGTTACTCTGCTGCGCTTAAAATTTCTTTTTTGGTTTGCTACAATGCCTTTTCTGAAACGTTGTCTCCTTCTGCTGGAACACTGACTTCTTTCATTTAATGCCTGCAGACTATAAAAGAGAACCCAACCCAAAAAGTTTAGTTGATTAGTCTGTGGCATTCTGTTAAACTGTTGCTTATGGCGGTCTCTGTGAGCTTCTCAGCGACATTCAGCCAGCCAGGTATCCTGCCTGCAGTAGATGGAATGTGGCAATGGAACGCTGGCTGCGCGTGTCATAATAGGCTCTGAGCCTTTATATACCTGTGCACAGCAGCAGCCACCTTCAGTCTGCTGCTGGACAGCCAGCAGCAGCAGCAGCAGGAGAGGTATGTAATCAGGAGCCCTCCTGCTAAGGGTAGACAGCTGCTCGTTCCACCCCACCCCCCGCCTTAATTGGTTCTCCTCCCTTCCAACGGTGTTGAGGCGGGTGGGAACAGCAGGGGGTGAAGGTGCTGTGTTTAAAGAGGTGGAGTTATGCAGATCTAAAACGCGTGGATTGCAGCAGCAGCAAGCCGAAAAGTGCAGGCATGTAAGGGATCTAGAAGTTGACAACATGTCTTCTTAACGGGAGTCCAGGAGCTCATCTCCACAAATGGACTTTTCAGGATCCTTGGGTGGCTCCGTAGTTTGAAACCAATTCTGGTTATCGCTTCTCGGCCTTTTGGCTAAGATCAAGTGTAGTATCTGTTCTTATCAGTTTAATATCTGATACGTCCCCTATCTGGGGACCATATATTAAATGGATTTTTAGAACAGGGAGATGGAAAAAGAGCTTGCTCTGTCCACTCCACGCATTGACCTGGTATTGCAGTATCTCCAGGACCGGTGCACCCCTTCTTTAATGCAGTTTCTAAAATCAGAAAGAATTGAATTCAATGTTTTTTGTTCATTTTGCTTGTTTGTCGGATTTTGGGATGGACTCTTTGGCTTTGCTTTTCTTCTCCTCATTGGATTTTTCATGTTCAAAGTTGCAGAAGCCAGATTACAATCTCATTTTGGTTCAACTTCAGCAACTGTGCATTGCATTGCCATGTAATGTGATGCAATGCTATCTTTCTAGCTCTTCCTTTTTACTTCCTTTTGGATAAACAGACATATTAGGCAAGCATTTTGGAGCTTTCACCTAAATAACTACAGGTGGTGAGATAAGCTGCACAATATAATTGACCTTTCAGTATATTGTTGCACACACACCATCTATATAGCAAATGCCCTTGTTATCAACAGCAGCCTTTTAAACTCACCTGAGCTAACAGGTATGTGCGCTGGTTACTCTGCTGCGCTTAAAATTTCTTTTTTGGTTTGCTACAATGCCTTTTCTGAAACGTTGTCTCCTTCTGCTGGAACACTGACTTCTTTCATTTAATGCCTGCAGACTATAAAAGAGAACCCAACCCAAAAAGTTTGGTTGATTAGTCTGTGGCATTCTGTTAAACTGTTGCTTATGGCGGTCTCTGTGAGCTTCTCAGCGACATTCAGCCAGCCAGGTATCCTGCCTGCAGTAGATGGAATGTGGCAATGGAACGCTGGCTGCGCGTGTCATAATAGGCTCTGAGCCTTTATATACCTGTGCACAGCAGCAGCCACCTTCAGTCTGCTGCTGGACAGCCAGCAGCAGCAGCAGCAGGAGAGGTATGTAATCAGGAGCCCTCCTGCTAAGGGTAGACAGCTGCTCGTTCCACCCCACCCCCCGCCTTAATTGGTTCTCCTCCCTTCCAACGGTGTTGAGGCGGGTGGGAACAGCAGGGGGTGAAGGTGCTGTGTTTAAAGAGGTGGAGTTATGCAGATCTAAAACGCGTGGATTGCAGCAGCAGCAAGCCGAAAAGTGCAGGCATGTAAGGGATCTAGAGGTTGACAACATGTCTTCTTAACGGGAGTCCAGGAGCTCATCTCCACAAATGGACTTTTCAGGATCCTTGGGTGGCTCCGTAGTTTGAAACCAATTCTGGTTATCGCTTCTCGGCCTTTTGGCTAAGATCAAGTGTAGTATCTGTTCTTATCAGTTTAATATCTGATACGTCCCCTATCTGGGGACCATATATTAAATGGATTTTTAGAACAGGGAGATGGAAAAAGAGCTTGCTCTGTCCACTCCACGCATTGACCTGGTATTGCAGTATCTCCAGGACCGGTGCACCCCTTCTTTAATGCAGTTTCTAAAATCAGAAAGAATTGAATTCAATGTTTTTTGTTCATTTTGCTTGTTTGTCGGATTTTGGGATGGACTCTTTGGCTTTGCTTTTCTTCTCCTCATTGGATTTTTCATGTTCAAAGTTGCAGAAGCCAGATTACAAGCTCATTTTGGTTCAACTTCAGCAACTGTGCATTGCATTGCCATGTAATGTGATGCAATGCTATCTTTCTAGCTCTCCCTTTTTACTTCCTTTTGGATAAACAGACATATTAGGCAAGCATTTTGGAGCTTTCACCTAAATAACTACAGGTGGTGAGATAAGCTGCACAATATAATTGACCTTTCAGTATATTGTTGCACACACACCATCTATTTAGCAAATGCCCTTGTTATCAACAGCAGCCTTTTAAACTCACCTGAGCTAACAGGTATGTGCGCTGGTTACTCTGCTGCGCTTAAAATTTCTTTTTTGGTTTGCTACAATGCCTTTTCTGAAACGTTGTCTCCTTCTGCTGGAACACTGACTTCTTTCATTTAATGCCTGCAGACTATAAAAGAGAACCCAACCCAAAAAGTTTGGTTGATTAGTCTGTGGCATTCTGTTAAACTGTTGCTTATGGCGGTCTCTGTGAGCTTCTCAGCGACATTCAGCCAGCCAGGTATCCTGCCTGCAGTAGATGGAATGTGGCAATGGAACGCTGGCTGCGCGTGTCATAATAGGCTCTGAGCCTTTATATACCTGTGCACAGCAGCAGCCACCTTCAGTCTGCTGCTGGACAGCCAGCAGCAGCAGCAGCAGGAGAGGTATGTAATCAGGAGCCCTCCTGCTAAGGGTAGACAGCTGCTCGTTCCACCCCACCCCCCGCCTTAATTGGTTCTCCTCCCTTCCAACGGTGTTGAGGCGGGTGGGAACAGCAGGGGGTGAAGGTGCTGTGTTTAAAGAGGTGGAGTTATGCAGATCTAAAACGCGTGGATTGCAGCAGCAGCAAGCCGAAAAGTGCAGGCATGTAAGGGATCTAGAGGTTGACAACATGTCTTCTTAACGGGAGTCCAGGAGCTCATCTCCACAAATGGACTTTTCAGGATCCTTGGGTGGCTCCGTAGTTTGAAACCAATTCTGGTTATCGCTTCTCGGCCTTTTGGCTAAGATCAAGTGTAGTATCTGTTCTTATCAGTTTAATATCTGATACGTCCCCTATCTGGGGACCATATGTTAAATGGATTTTTAGAACAGGGAGATGGAAAAAGAGCTTGCTCTGTCCACTCCACGCATTGACCTGGTATTGCAGTATCTCCAGGACCGGTGCACCCCTTCTTTAATGCAGTTTCTAAAATCAGAAAGAATTGAATTCAATGTTTTTTGTTCATTTTGCTTGTTTGTCGGATTTTGGGATGGACTCTTTGGCTTTGCTTTTCTTCTCCTCATTGGATTTTTCATGTTCAAAGTTGCAGAAGCCAGATTACAAGCTCATTTTGGTTCAACTTCAGCAACTGTGCATTGCATTGCCATGTAATGTGATGCAATGCTATCTTTCTAGCTCTCCCTTTTTACTTCCTTTTGGATAACCAGACATATTAGGCAAGCATTTTGGAGCTTTCACCTAAATAACTACAGGTGGTGAGATAAGCTGCACAATATAATTGACCTTTCAGTATATTGTTGCACACACACCATCTATTTAGCAAATGCCCTTGTTATCAACAGCAGCCTTTTAAACTCACCTGAGCTAACAGGTATGTGCGCTGGTTACTCTGCTGCGCTTAAAATTTCTTTTTTGGTTTGCTACAATGCCTTTTCTGAAACGTTGTCTCCTTCTGCTGGAACACTGACTTCTTTCATTTAATGCCTGCAGACTATAAAAGAGAACCCAACCCAAAAAGTTTGGTTGATTAGTCTGTGGCATTCTGTTAAACTGTTGCTTATGGCGGTCTCTGTGAGCTTCTCAGCGACATTCAGCCAGCCAGGTATCCTGCCTGCAGTAGATGGAATGTGGCAATGGAACGCTGGCTGCGCGTGTCATAATAGGCTCTGAGCCTTTATATACCTGTGCACAGCAGCAGCCACCTTCAGTCTGCTGCTGGACAGCCAGCAGCAGCAGCAGCAGGAGAGGTATGTAATCAGGAGCCCTCCTGCTAAGGGTAGACAGCTGCTCGTTCCACCCCACCCCCCGCCTTAATTGGTTCTCCTCCCTTCCAACGGTGTTGAGGCGGGTGGGAACAGCAGGGGGTGAAGGTGCTGTGTTTAAAGAGGTGGAGTTATGCAGATCTAAAACGCGTGGATTGCAGCAGCAGCAAGCCGAAAAGTGCAGGCATGTAAGGGATCTAGAGGTTGACAACATGTCTTCTTAACGGGAGTCCAGGAGCTCATCTCCACAAATGGACTTTTCAGGATCCTTGGGTGGCTCCGTAGTTTGAAACCAATTCTGGTTATCGCTTCTCGGCCTTTTGGCTAAGATCAAGTGTAGTATCTGTTCTTATCAGTTTAATATCTGATACGTCCCCTATCTGGGGACCATATATTAAATGGATTTTTAGAACAGGGAGATGGAAAAAGAGCTTGCTCTGTCCACTCCACGCATTGACCTGGTATTGCAGTATCTCCAGGACCGGTGCACCCCTTCTTTAATGCAGTTTCTAAAATCAGAAAGAATTGAGTTCAATGTTTTTTGTTCATTTTGCTTGTTTGTCGGATTTTGGGATGGACTCTTTGGCTTTGCTTTTCTTCTCCTCATTGGATTTTTCATGTTCAAAGTTGCAGAAGCCAGATTACAAGCTCATTTTGGTTCAACTTCAGCAACTGTGCATTGCATTGCCATGTAATGTGATGCAATGCTATCTTTCTAGCTCTCCCTTTTTACTTCCTTTTGGATAAACAGACATATTAGGCAAGCATTTTGGAGCTTTCACCTAAATAACTACAGGTGGTGAGATAAGCTGCACAATATAATTGACCTTTCAGTATATTGTTGCACACACACCATCTATTTAGCAAATGCCCTTGTTATCAACAGCAGCCTTTTAAACTCACCTGAGCTAACAGGTATGTGCGCTGGTTACTCTGCTGCGCTTAAAATTTCTTTTTTGGTTTGCTACAATGCCTTTTCTGAAACGTTGTCTCCTTCTGCTGGAACACTGACTTCTTTCATTTAATGCCTGCAGACTATAAAAGAGAACCCAACCCAAAAAGTTTGGTTGATTAGTCTGTGGCATTCTGTTAAACTGTTGCTTATGGCGGTCTCTGTGAGCTTCTCAGCGACATTCAGCCAGCCAGGTATCCTGCCTGCAGTAGATGGAATGTGGCAATGGAACGCTGGCTGCGCGTGTCATAATAGGCTCTGAGCCTTTATATACCTGTGCACAGCAGCAGCCACCTTCAGTCTGCTGCTGGACAGCCAGCAGCAGCAGCAGCAGGAGAGGTATGTAATCAGGAGCCCTCCTGCTAAGGGTAGACAGCTGCTCGTTCCACCCCACCCCCCGCCTTAATTGGTTCTCCTCCCTTCCAACGGTGTTGAGGCGGGTGGGAACAGCAGGGGGTGAAGGTGCTGTGTTTAAAGAGGTGGAGTTATGCAGATCTAAAACGCGTGGATTGCAGCAGCAGCAAGCCGAAAAGTGCAGGCATGTAAGGGATCTAGAGGTTGACAACATGTCTTCTTAACGGGAGTCCAGGAGCTCATCTCCACAAATGGACTTTTCAGGATCCTTGGGTGGCTCCGTAGTTTGAAACCAATTCTGGTTATCGCTTCTCGGCCTTTTGGCTAAGATCAAGTGTAGTATCTGTTCTTATCAGTTTAATATCTGATACGTCCCCTATCTGGGGACCATATATTAAATGGATTTTTAGAACAGGGAGATGGAAAAAGAGCTTGCTCTGTCCACTCCACGCATTGACCTGGTATTGCAGTATCTCCAGGACCGGTGCACCCCTTCTTTAATGCAGTTTCTAAAATCAGAAAGAATTGAATTCAATGTTTTTTGTTCATTTTGCTTGTTTGTCGGATTTTGGGATGGACTCTTTGGCTTTGCTTTTCTTCTCCTCATTGGATTTTTCATGTTCAAAGTTGCAGAAGCCAGATTACAAGCTCATTTTGGTTCAACTTCAGCAACTGTGCATTGCATTGCCATGTAATGTGATGCAATGCTATCTTTCTAGCTCTCCCTTTTTACTTCCTTTTGGATAAACAGACATATTAGGCAAGCATTTTGGAGCTTTCACCTAAATAACTACAGGTGGTGAGATAAGCTGCACAATATAATTGACCTTTCAGTATATTGTTGCACACACACCATCTATTTAGCAAATGCCCTTGTTATCAACAGCAGCCTTTTAAACTCACCTGAGCTAACAGGTATGTGCGCTGGTTACTCTGCTGCGCTTAAAATTTCTTTTTTGGTTTGCTACAATGCCTTTTCTGAAACGTTGTCTCCTTCTGCTGGAACACTGACTTCTTTCATTTAATGCCTGCAGACTATAAAAGAGAACCCAACCCAAAAAGTTTGGTTGATTAGTCTGTGGCATTCTGTTAAACTGTTGCTTATGGCGGTCTCTGTGAGCTTCTCAGCGACATTCAGCCAGCCAGGTATCCTGCCTGCAGTAGATGGAATGTGGCAATGGAACGCTGGCTGCGCGTGTCATAATAGGCTCTGAGCCTTTATATACCTGTGCACAGCAGCAGCCACCTTCAGTCTGCTGCTGGACAGCCAGCAGCAGCAGCAGGAGAGGTATGTAATCAGGAGCCCTCCTGCTAAGGGTAGACAGCTGCTCGTTCCACCCCACCCCCCGCCTTAATTGGTTCTCCTCCCTTCCAACGGTGTTGAGGCGGGTGGGAACAGCAGGGGGTGAAGGTGCTGTGTTTAAAGAGGTGGAGTTATGCAGATCTAAAACGCGTGGATTGCAGCAGCAGCAAGCCGAAAAGTGCAGGCATGTAAGGGATCTAGAGGTTGACAACATGTCTTCTTAACGGGAGTCCAGGAGCTCATCTCCACAAATGGACTTTTCAGGATCCTTGGGTGGCTCCGTAGTTTGAAACCAATTCTGGTTATCGCTTCTCGGCCTTTTGGCTAAGATCAAGTGTAGTATCTGTTCTTATCAGTTTAATATCTGATACGTCCCCTATCTGGGGACCATATATTAAATGGATTTTTAGAACAGGGAGATGGAAAAAGAGCTTGCTCTGTCCACTCCACGCATTGACCTGGTATTGCAGTATCTCCAGGACTGGTGCACCCCTTCTTTAATGCAGTTTCTAAAATCAGAAAGAATTGAATTCAATGTTTTTTGTTCATTTTGCTTGTTTGTCGGATTTTGGGATGGACTCTTTGGCTTTGCTTTTCTTCTCCTCATTGGATTTTTCATGTTCAAAGTTGCAGAAGCCAGATTACAAGCTCATTTTGGTTCAACTTCAGCAACTGTGCATTGCATTGCCATGTAATGTGATGCAATGCTATCTTTCTAGCTCTCCCTTTTTACTTCCTTTTGGATAAACAGACATATTAGGCAAGCATTTTGGAGCTTTCACCTAAATAACTACAGGTGGTGAGATAAGCTGCACAATATAATTGACCTTTCAGTATATTGTTGCACACACACCATCTATTTAGCAAATGCCCTTGTTATCAACAGCAGCCTTTTAAACTCACCTGAGCTAACAGGTATGTGCGCTGGTTACTCTGCTGCGCTTAAAATTTCTTTTTTGGTTTGCTACAATGCCTTTTCTGAAACGTTGTCTCCTTCTGCTGGAACACTGACTTCTTTCATTTAATGCCTGCAGACTATAAAAGAGAACCCAACCCAAAAAGTTTGGTTGATTAGTCTGTGGCATTCTGTTAAACTGTTGCTTATGGCGGTCTCTGTGAGCTTCTCAGCGACATTCAGCCAGCCAGGTATCCTGCCTGCAGTAGATGGAATGTGGCAATGGAACGCTGGCTGCGCGTGTCATAATAGGCTCTGAGCCTTTATATACCTGTGCACAGCAGCAGCCACCTTCAGTCTGCTGCTGGACAGCCAGCAGCAGCAGCAGCAGGAGAGATATGTAATCAGGAGCCCTCCTGCTAAGGGTAGACAGCTGCTCGTTCCACCCCACCCCCCGCCTTAATTGGTTCTCCTCCCTTCCAACGGTGTTGAGGCGGGTGGGAACAGCAGGGGGTGAAGGTGCTGTGTTTAAAGAGGTGGAGTTATGCAGATCTAAAACGCGTGGATTGCAGCAGCAGCAAGCCGAAAAGTGCAGGCATGTAAGGGATCTAGAGGTTGACAACATGTCTTCTTAACGGGAGTCCAGGAGCTCATCTCCACAAATGGACTTTTCAGGATCCTTGGGTGGCTCCGTAGTTTGAAACCAATTCTGGTTATCGCTTCTCGGCCTTTTGGCTAAGATCAAGTGTAGTATCTGTTCTTATCAGTTTAATATCTGATACGTCCCCTATCTGGGGACCATATATTAAATGGATTTTTAGAACAGGGAGATGGAAAAAGAGCTTGCTCTGTCCACTCCACGCATTGACCTGGTATTGCAGTATCTCCAGGACCGGTGCACCCCTTCTTTAATGCAGTTTCTAAAATCAGAAAGAATTGAATTCAATGTTTTTTGTTCATTTTGCTTGTTTGTCGGATTTTGGGATGGACTCTTTGGCTTTGCTTTTCTTCTCCTCATTGGATTTTTCATGTTCAAAGTTGCAGAAGCCAGATTACAAGCTCATTTTGGTTCAACTTCAGCAACTGTGCATTGCATTGCCATGTAATGTGATGCAATGCTATCTTTCTAGCTCTCCCTTTTTACTTCCTTTTGGATAAACAGACATATTAGGCAAGCATTTTGGAGCTTTCACCTAAATAACTACAGGTGGTGAGATAAGCTGCACAATATAATTGACCTTTCAGTATATTGTTGCACACACACCATCTATTTAGCAAATGCCCTTGTTATCAACAGCAGCCTTTTAAACTCACCTGAGCTAACAGGTATGTGCGCTGGTTACTCTGCTGCGCTTAAAATTTCTTTTTTGGTTTGCTACAATGCCTTTTCTGAAACGTTGTCTCCTTCTGCTGGAACACTGACTTCTTTCATTTAATGCCTGCAGACTATAAAAGAGAACCCAACCCAAAAAGTTTGGTTGATTAGTCTGTGGCATTCTGTTAAACTGTTGCTTATGGCGGTCTCTGTGAGCTTCTCAGCGACATTCAGCCAGCCAGGTATCCTGCCTGCAGTAGATGGAATGTGGCAATGGAACGCTGGCTGCGCGTGTCATAATAGGCTCTGAGCCTTTATATACCTGTGCACAGCAGCAGCCACCTTCAGTCTGCTGCTGGACAGCCAGCAGCAGCAGCAGCAGGAGAGGTATGTAATCAGGAGCCCTCCTGCTAAGGGTAGACAGCTGCTCGTTCCACCCCACCCCCCGCCTTAATTGGTTCTCCTCCCTTCCAACGGTGTTGAGGCGGGTGGGAACAGCAGGGGGTGAAGGTGCTGTGTTTAAAGAGGTGGAGTTATGCAGATCTAAAACGCGTGGATTGCAGCAGCAGCAAGCCGAAAAGTGCAGGCATGTAAGGGATCTAGAGGTTGACAACATGTCTTCTTAACGGGAGTCCAGGAGCTCATCTCCACAAATGGACTTTTCAGGATCCTTGGGTGGCTCCGTAGTTTGAAACCAATTCTGGTTACCGCTTCTCGGCCTTTTGGCTAAGATCAAGTGTAGTATCTGTTCTTATCAGTTTAATATCTGATACGTCCCCTATCTGGGGACCATATATTAAATGGATTTTTAGAACAGGGAGATGGAAAAAGAGCTTGCTCTGTCCACTCCACGCATTGACCTGGTATTGCAGTATCTCCAGGACCGGTGCACCCCTTCTTTAATGCAGTTTCTAAAATCAGAAAGAATTGAATTCAATGTTTTTTGTTCATTTTGCTTGTTTGTCGGATTTTGGGATGGACTCTTTGGCTTTGCTTTTCTTCTCCTCATTGGATTTTTCATGTTCAAAGTTGCAGAAGCCAGATTACAAGCTCATTTTGGTTCAACTTCAGCAACTGTGCATTGCATTGCCATGTATTGTGATGCAATGCTATCTTTCTAGCTCTCCCTTTTTACTTCCTTTTGGATAAACAGACATATTAGGCAAGCATTTTGGAGCTTTCACCTAAATAACTACAGGTGGTGAGATAAGCTGCACAATATAATTGACCTTTCAGTATATTGTTGCACACACACCATCTATTTAGCAAATGCCCTTGTTATCAACAGCAGCCTTTTAAACTCACCTGAGCTAACAGGTATGTGCGCTGGTTACTCTGCTGCGCTTAAAATTTCTTTTTTGGTTTGCTACAATGCCTTTTCTGAAACGTTGTCTCCTTCTGCTGGAACACTGACTTCTTTCATTTAATGCCTGCAGACTATAAAAGAGAACCCAACCCAAAAAGTTTGGTTGATTAGTCTGTGGCATTCTGTTAAACTGTTGCTTATGGCGGTCTCTGTGAGCTTCTCAGCGACATTCAGCCAGCCAGGTATCCTGCCTGCAGTAGATGGAATGTGGCAATGGAACGCTGGCTGCGCGTGTCATAATAGGCTCTGAGCCTTTATATACCTGTGCACAGCAGCAGCCACCTTCAGTCTGCTGCTGGACAGCCAGCAGCAGCAGCAGCAGGAGAGGTATGTAATCAGGAGCCCTCCTGCTAAGGGTAGACAGCTGCTCGTTCCACCCCACCCCCCGCCTTAATTGGTTCTCCTCCCTTCCAACGGTGTTGAGGCGGGTGGGAACAGCAGGGGGTGAAGGTGCTGTGTTTAAAGAGGTGGAGTTATGCAGATCTAAAACGCGTGGATTGCAGCAGCAGCAAGCCGAAAAGTGCAGGCATGTAAGGGATCTAGAGGTTGACAACATGTCTTCTTAACGGGAGTCCAGGAGCTCATCTCCACAAATGGACTTTTCAGGATCCTTGGGTGGCTCCGTAGTTTGAAACCAATTCTGGTTATCGCTTCTCGGCCTTTTGGCTATGATCAAGTGTAGTATCTGTTCTTATCAGTTTAATATCTGATACGTCCCCTATCTGGGGACCATATATTAAATGGATTTTTAGAACAGGGAGATGGAAAAAGAGCTTGCTCTGTCCACTCCACGCATTGACCTGGTATTGCAGTATCTCCAGGACCGGTGCACCCCTTCTTTAATGCAGTTTCTAAAATCAGAAAGAATTGAATTCAATGTTTTTTGTTCATTTTGCTTGTTTGTCGGATTTTGGGATGGACTCTTTGGCTTTGCTTTTCTTCTCCTCATTGGATTTTTCATGTTCAAAGTTGCAGAAGCCAGATTACAAGCTCATTTTGGTTCAACTTCAGCAACTGTGCATTGCATTGCCATGTAATGTGATGCAATGCTATCTTTCTAGCTCTCCCTTTTTACTTCCTTTTGGATAAACAGACATATTAGGCAAGCATTTTGGAGCTTTCACCTAAATAACTACAGGTGGTGAGATAAGCTGCACAATATAATTGACCTTTCAGTATATTGTTGCACACACACCATCTATTTAGCAAATGCCCTTGTTATCAACAGCAGCCTTTTAAACTCACCTGAGCTAACAGGTATGTGCGCTGGTTACTCTGCTGCGCTTAAAATTTCTTTTTTGGTTTGCTACAATGCCTTTTCTGAAACGTTGTCTCCTTCTGCTGGAACACTGACTTCTTTCATTTAATGCCTGCAGACTATAAAAGAGAACCCAACCCAAAAAGTTTGGTTGATTAGTCTGTGGCATTCTGTTAAACTGTTGCTTATGGCGGTCTCTGTGAGCTTCTCAGCGACATTCAGCCAGCCAGGTATCCTGCCTGCAGTAGATGGAATGTGGCAATGGAACGCTGGCTGCGCGTGTCATAATAGGCTCTGAGCCTTTATATACCTGTGCACAGCAGCAGCCACCTTCAGTCTGCTGCTGGACAGCCAGCAGCAGCAGCAGCAGGAGAGGTATGTAATCAGGAGCCCTCCTGCTAAGGGTAGACAGCTGCTCGTTCCACCCCACCCCCCGCCTTAATTGGTTCTCCTCCCTTCCAACGGTGTTGAGGCGGGTGGGAACAGCAGGGGGTGAAGGTGCTGTGTTTAAAGAGGTGGAGTTATGCAGATCTGAAACGCGTGGATTGCAGCAGCAGCAAGCCGAAAAGTGCAGGCATGTAAGGGATCTAGAGGTTGACAACATGTCTTCTTAACGGGAGTCCAGGAGCTCATCTCCACAAATGGACTTTTCAGGATCCTTGGGTGGCTCCGTAGTTTGAAACCAATTCTGGTTATCGCTTCTCGGCCTTTTGGCTAAGATCAAGTGTAGTATCTGTTCTTATCAGTTTAATATCTGATACGTCCCCTATCTGGGGACCATATATTAAATGGATTTTTAGAACAGGGAGATGGAAAAAGAGCTTGCTCTGTCCACTCCACGCATTGACCTGGTATTGCAGTATCTCCAGGACCGGTGCACCCCTTCTTTAATGCAGTTTCTAAAATCAGAAAGAATTGAATTCAATGTTTTTTGTTCATTTTGCTTGTTTGTCGGATTTTGGGATGGACTCTTTGGCTTTGCTTTTCTTCTCCTCATTGGATTTTTCATGTTCAAAGTTGCAGAAGCCAGATTACAAGCTCATTTTGGTTCAACTTCAGCAACTGTGCATTGCATTGCCATGTAATGTGATGCAATGCTATCTTTCTAGCTCTCCCTTTTTACTTCCTTTTGGATAAACAGACATATTAGGCAAGCATTTTGGAGCTTTCACCTAAATAACTACAGGTGGTGAGATAAGCTGCACAATATAATTGACCTTTCAGTATATTGTTGCACACACACCATCTATTTAGCAAATGCCCTTGTTATCAACAGCAGCCTTTTAAACTCACCTGAGCTAACAGGTATGTGCGCTGGTTACTCTGCTGCGCTTAAAATTTCTTTTTTGGTTTGCTACAATGCCTTTTCTGAAACGTTGTCTCCTTCTGCTGGAACACTGACTTCTTTCATTTAATGCCTGCAGACTATAAAAGAGAACCCAACCCAAAAAGTTTGGTTGATTAGTCTGTGGCATTCTGTTAAACTGTTGCTTATGGCGGTCTCTGTGAGCTTCTCAGCGACATTCAGCCAGCCAGGTATCCTGCCTGCAGTAGATGGAATGTGGCAATGGAACGCTGGCTGCGCGTGTCATAATAGGCTCTGAGCCTTTATATACCTGTGCACAGCAGCAGCCACCTTCAGTCTGCTGCTGGACAGCCAGCAGCAGCAGCAGCAGGAGAGGTATGTAATCAGGAGCCCTCCTGCTAAGGGTAGACAGCTGCTCGTTCCACCCCACCCCCCGCCTTAATTGGTTCTCCTCCCTTCCAACGGTGTTGAGGCGGGTGGGAACAGCAGGGGGTGAAGGTGCTGTGTTTAAAGAGGTGGAGTTATGCAGATCTAAAACGCGTGGATTGCAGCAGCAGCAAGCCGAAAAGTGCAGGCATGTAAGGGATCTAGAGGTTGACAACATGTCTTCTTAACGGGAGTCCAGGAGCTCATCTCCACAAATGGACTTTTCAGGATCCTTGGGTGGCTCCGTAGTTTGAAACCAATTCTGGTTATCGCTTCTCGGCCTTTTGGCTAAGATCAAGTGTAGTATCTGTTCTTATCAGTTTAATATCTGATACGTCCCCTATCTGGGGACCATATATTAAATGGATTTTTAGAACAGGGAGATGGAAAAAGAGCTTGCTCTGTCCACTCCACGCATTGACCTGGTATTGCAGTATCTCCAGGACCGGTGCACCCCTTCTTTAATGCAGTTTCTAAAATCAGAAAGAATTGAATTCAATGTTTTTTGTTCATTTTGCTTGTTTGTCGGATTTTGGGATGGACTCTTTGGCTTTGCTTTTCTTCTCCTCATTGGATTTTTCATGTTCAAAGTTGCAGAAGCCAGATTACAAGCTCATTTTGGTTCAACTTCAGCAACTGTGCATTGCATTGCCATGTAATGTGATGCAATGCTATCTTTCTAGCTCTCCCTTTTTACTTCCTTTTGGATAAACAGATATATTAGGCAAGCATTTTGGAGCTTTCACCTAAATAACTACAGGTGGTGAGATAAGCTGCACAATATAATTGACCTTTCAGTATATTGTTGCACACACACCATCTATTTAGCAAATGCCCTTGTTATCAACAGCAGCCTTTTAAACTCACCTGAGCTAACAGGTATGTGCGCTGGTTACTCTGCTGCGCTTAAAATTTCTTTTTTGGTTTGCTACAATGCCTTTTCTGAAACGTTGTCTCCTTCTGCTGGAACACTGACTTCTTTCATTTAATGCCTGCAGACTATAAAAGAGAACCCAACCCAAAAAGTTTGGTTGATTAGTCTGTGGCATTCTGTTAAACTGTTGCTTATGGCGGTCTCTGTGAGCTTCTCAGCGACATTCAGCCAGCCAGGTATCCTGCCTGCAGTAGATGGAATGTGGCAATGGAACGCTGGCTGCGCGTGTCATAATAGGCTCTGAGCCTTTATATACCTGTGCACAGCAGCAGCCACCTTCAGTCTGCTGCTGGACAGCCAGCAGCAGCAGCAGCAGGAGAGGTATGTAATCAGGAGCCCTCCTGCTAAGGGTAGACAGCTGCTCGTTCCACCCCACCCCCCGCCTTAATTGGTTCTCCTCCCTTCCAACGGTGTTGAGGCGGGTGGGAACAGCAGGGGGTGAAGGTGCTGTGTTTAAAGAGGTGGAGTTATGCAGATCTAAAACGCGTGGATTGCAGCAGCAGCAAGCCGAAAAGTGCAGGCATGTAAGGGATCTAGAGGTTGACAACATGTCTTCTTAACGGGAGTCCAGGAGCTCATCTCCACAAATGGACTTTTCAGGATCCTTGGGTGGCTCCGTAGTTTGAAACCAATTCTGGTTATCGCTTCTCGGCCTTTTGGCTAAGATCAAGTGTAGTATCTGTTCTTATCAGTTTAATATCTGATACGTCCCCTATCTGGGGACCATATATTAAATGGATTTTTAGAACAGGGAGATGGAAAAAGAGCTTGCTCTGTCCACTCCACGCATTGACCTGGTATTGCAGTATCTCCAGGACCGGTGCACCCCTTCTTTAATGCAGTTTCTAAAATCAGAAAGAATTGAATTCAATGTTTTTTGTTCATTTTGCTTGTTTGTCGGATTTTGGGATGGACTCTTTGGCTTTGCTTTTCTTCTCCTCATTGGATTTTTCATGTTCAAAGTTGCAGAAGCCAGATTACAAGCTCATTTTGGTTCAACTTCAGCAACTGTGCATTGCATTGCCATGTAATGTGATGCAATGCTATCTTTCTAGCTCTCCCTTTTTACTTCCTTTTGGATAAACAGATATATTAGGCAAGCATTTTGGAGCTTTCACCTAAATAACTACAGGTGGTGAGATAAGCTGCACAATATAATTGACCTTTCAGTATATTGTTGCACACACACCATCTATTTAGCAAATGCCCTTGTTATCAACAGCAGCCTTTTAAACTCACCTGAGCTAACAGGTATGTGCGCTGGTTACTCTGCTGCGCTTAAAATTTCTTTTTTGGTTTGCTACAATGCCTTTTCTGAAACGTTGTCTCCTTCTGCTGGAACACTGACTTCTTTCATTTAATGCCTGCAGACTATAAAAGAGAACCCAACCCAAAAAGTTTGGTTGATTAGTCTGTGGCATTCTGTTAAACTGTTGCTTATGGCGGTCTCTGTGAGCTTCTCAGCGACATTCAGCCAGCCAGGTATCCTGCCTGCAGTAGATGGAATGTGGCAATGGAACGCTGGCTGCGCGTGTCATAATAGGCTCTGAGCCTTTATATACCTGTGCACAGCAGCAGCCACCTTCAGTCTGCTGCTGGACAGCCAGCAGCAGCAGCAGCAGGAGAGGTATGTAATCAGGAGCCCTCCTGCTAAGGGTAGACAGCTGCTCGTTCCACCCCACCCCCCGCCTTAATTGGTTCTCCTCCCTTCCAACGGTGTTGAGGCGGGTGGGAACAGCAGGGGGTGAAGGTGCTGTGTTTAAAGAGGTGGAGTTATGCAGATCTAAAACGCGTGGATTGCAGCAGCAGCAAGCCGAAAAGTGCAGGCATGTAAGGGATCTAGAGGTTGACAACATGTCTTCTTAACGGGAGTCCAGGAGCTCATCTCCACAAATGGACTTTTCAGGATCCTTGGGTGGCTCCGTAGTTTGAAACCAATTCTGGTTATCGCTTCTCGGCCTTTTGGCTAAGATCAAGTGTAGTATCTGTTCTTATCAGTTTAATATCTGATACGTCCCCTATCTGGGGACCATATATTAAATGGATTTTTAGAACAGGGAGATGGAAAAAGAGCTTGCTCTGTCCACTCCACGCATTGACCTGGTATTGCAGTATCTCCAGGACCGGTGCACCCCTTCTTTAATGCAGTTTCTAAAATCAGAAAGAATTGAATTCAATGTTTTTTGTTCATTTTGCTTGTTTGTCGGATTTTGGGATGGACTCTTTGGCTTTGCTTTTCTTCTCCTCATTGGATTTTTCATGTTCAAAGTTGCAGAAGCCAGATTACAAGCTCATTTTGGTTCAACTTCAGCAACTGTGCATTGCATTGCCATGTAATGTGATGCAATGCTATCTTTCTAGCTCTCCCTTTTTACTTCCTTTTGGATAAACAGACATATTAGGCAAGCATTTTGGAGCTTTCACCTAAATAACTACAGGTGGTGAGATAAGCTGCACAATATAATTGACCTTTCAGTATATTGTTGCACACACACCATCTATTTAGCAAATGCCCTTGTTATCAACAGCAGCCTTTTAAACTCACCTGAGCTAACAGGTATGTGCGCTGGTTACTCTGCTGCGCTTAAAATTTCTTTTTTGGTTTGCTACAATGCCTTTTCTGAAACGTTGTCTCCTTCTGCTGGAACACTGACTTCTTTCATTTAATGCCTGCAGACTATAAAAGAGAACCCAACCCAAAAAGTTTGGTTGATTAGTCTGTGGCATTCTGTTAAACTGTTGCTTATGGCGGTCTCTGTGAGCTTCTCAGCGACATTCAGCCAGCCAGGTATCCTGCCTGCAGTAGATGGAATGTGGCAATGGAACGCTGGCTGCGCGTGTCATAATAGGCTCTGAGCCTTTATATACCTGTGCACAGCAGCAGCCACCTTCAGTCTGCTGCTGGACAGCCAGCAGCAGCAGCAGCAGCAGGAGAGGTATGTAATCAGGAGCCCTCCTGCTAAGGGTAGACAGCTGCTCGTTCCACCCCACCCCCCGCCTTAATTGGTTCTCCTCCCTTCCAACGGTGTTGAGGCGGGTGGGAACAGCAGGGGGTGAAGGTGCTGTGTTTAAAGAGGTGGAGTTATGCAGATCTAAAACGCGTGGATTGCAGCAGCAGCAAGCCGAAAAGTGCAGGCATGTAAGGGATCTAGAGGTTGACAACATGTCTTCTTAACGGGAGTCCAGGAGCTCATCTCCACAAATGGACTTTTCAGGATCCTTGGGTGGCTCCGTAGTTTGAAACCAATTCTGGTTATCGCTTCTCGGCCTTTTGGCTAAGATCAAGTGTAGTATCTGTTCTTATCAGTTTAATATCTGATACGTCCCCTATCTGGGGACCATATATTAAATGGATTTTTAGAACAGGGAGATGGAAAAAGAGCTTGCTCTGTCCACTCCACGCATTGACCTGGTATTGCAGTATCTCCAGGACCGGTGCACCCCTTCTTTAATGCAGTTTCTAAAATCAGAAAGAATTGAATTCAATGTTTTTTGTTCATTTTGCTTGTTTGTCGGATTTTGGGATGGACTCTTTGGCTTTGCTTTTCTTCTCCTCATTGGATTTTTCATGTTCAAAGTTGCAGAAGCCAGATTACAAGCTCATTTTGGTTCAACTTCAGCAACTGTGCATTGCATTGCCATGTAATGTGATGCAATGCTATCTTTCTAGCTCTCCCTTTTTACTTCCTTTTGGATAAACAGACATATTAGGCAAGCATTTTGGAGCTTTCACCTAAATAACTACAGGTGGTGAGATAAGCTGCACCATATAATTGACCTTTCAGTATATTGTTGCACACACACCATCTATTTAGAAAATGCCCTTGTTATCAACAGCAGCCTTTTAAACTCACCTGAGCTAACAGGTATGTGCGCTGGTTACTCTGCTGCGCTTAAAATTTCTTTTTTGGTTTGCTACAATGCCTTTTCTGAAACGTTGTCTCCTTCTGCTGGAACACTGACTTCTTTCATTTAATGCCTGCAGACTATAAAAGAGAACCCAACCCAAAAAGTTTGGTTGATTAGTCTGTGGCATTCTGTTAAACTGTTGCTTATGGCGGTCTCTGTGAGCTTCTCAGCGACATTCAGCCAGCCAGGTATCCTGCCTGCAGTAGATGGAATGTGGCAATGGAACGCTGGCTGCGCGTGTCATAATAGGCTCTGAGCCTTTATATACCTGTGCACAGCAGCAGCCACCTTCAGTCTGCTGCTGGACAGCCAGCAGCAGCAGCAGCAGGAGAGGTATGTAATCAGGAGCCCTCCTGCTAAGGGTAGACAGCTGCTCGTTCCACCCCACCCCCCGCCTTAATTGGTTCTCCTCCCTTCCAACGGTGTTGAGGCGGGTGGGAACAGCAGGGGGTGAAGGTGCTGTGTTTAAAGAGGTGGAGTTATGCAGATCTAAAACGCGTGGATTGCAGCAGCAGCAAGCCGAAAAGTGCAGGCATGTAAGGGATCTAGAGGTTGACAACATGTCTTCTTAACGGGAGTCCAGGAGCTCATCTCCACAAATGGACTTTTCAGGATCCTTGGGTGGCTCCGTAGTTTGAAACCAATTCTGGTTATCGCTTCTCGGCCTTTTGGCTAAGATCAAGTGTAGTATCTGTTCTTATCAGTTTAATATCTGATACGTCCCCTATCTGGGGACCATATATTAAATGGATTTTTAGAACAGGGAGATGGAAAAAGAGCTTGCTCTGTCCACTCCACGCATTGACCTGGTATTGCAGTATCTCCAGGACCGGTGCACCCCTTCTTTAATGCAGTTTCTAAAATCAGAAAGAATTGAATTCAATGTTTTTTGTTCATTTTGCTTGTTTGTCGGATTTTGGGATGGACTCTTTGGCTTTGCTTTTCTTCTCCTCATTGGATTTTTCATGTTCAAAGTTGCAGAAGCCAGATTACAAGCTCATTTTGGTTCAACTTCAGCAACTGTGCATTGCATTGCCATGTAATGTGATGCAATGCTATCTTTCTAGCTCTCCCTTTTTACTTCCTTTTGGATAAACAGACATATTAGGCAAGCATTTTGGAGCTTTCACCTAAATAACTACAGGTGGTGAGATAAGCTGCACAATATAATTGACCTTTCAGTATATTGTTGCACACACACCATCTATTTAGCAAATGCCCTTGTTATCAACAGCAGCCTTTTAAACTCACCTGAGCTAACAGGTATGTGCGCTGGTTACTACGCTGCGCTTAAAATTTCTTTTTTGGTTTGCTACAATGCCTTTTCTGAAACGTTGTCTCCTTCTGCTGGAACACTGACTTCTTTCATTTAATGCCTGCAGACTATAAAAGAGAACCCAACCCAAAAAGTTTGGTTGATTAGTCTGTGGCATTCTGTTAAACTGTTGCTTATGGCGGTCTCTGTGAGCTTCTCAGCGACATTCAGCCAGCCAGGTATCCTGCCTGCAGTAGATGGAATGTGGCAATGGAACGCTGGCTGCGCGTGTCATAATAGGCTCTGAGCCTTTATATACCTGTGCACAGCAGCAGCCACCTTCAGTCTGCTGCTGGACAGCCAGCAGCAGCAGCAGCAGCAGGAGAGGTATGTAATCAGGAGCCCTCCTGCTAAGGGTAGACAGCTGCTCGTTCCACCCCACCCCCCGCCTTAATTGGTTCTCCTCCCTTCCAACGGTGTTGAGGCGGGTGGGAACAGCAGGGGGTGAAGGTGCTGTGTTTAAAGAGGTGGAGTTATGCAGATCTAAAACGCGTGGATTGCAGCAGCAGCAAGCTGAAAAGTGCAGGCATGTAAGGGATCTAGAGGTTGACAACATGTCTTCTTAACGGGAGTCCAGGAGCTCATCTCCACAAATGGACTTTTCAGGATCCTTGGGTGGCTCCGTAGTTTGAAACCAATTCTGGTTATCGCTTCTCGGCCTTTTGGCTAAGATCAAGTGTAGTATCTGTTCTTATCAGTTTAATATCTGATACGTCCCCTATCTGGGGACCATATATTAAATGGATTTTTAGAACAGGGAGATGGAAAAAGAGCTTGCTCTGTCCACTCCACGCATTGACCTGGTATTGCAGTATCTCCAGGACCGGTGCACCCCTTCTTTAATGCAGTTTCTAAAATCAGAAAGAATTGAATTCAATGTTTTTTGTTCATTTTGCTTGTTTGTCAGATTTTGGGATGGACTCTTTGGCTTTGCTTTTCTTCTCCTCATTGGATTTTTCATGTTCAAAGTTGCAGAAGCCAGATTACAAGCTCATTTTGGTTCAACTTCAGCAACTGTGCATTGCATTGCCATGTAATGTGATGCAATGCTATCTTTCTAGCTCTCCCTTTTTACTTCCTTTTGGATAAACAGACATATTAGGCAAGCATTTTGGAGCTTTCACCTAAATAACTACAGGTGGTGAGATAAGCTGCACAATATAATTGACCTTTCAGTATATTGTTGCACACACACCATCTATTTAGCAAATGCCCTTGTTATCAACAGCAGCCTTTTAAACTCACCTGAGCTAACAGGTATGTGCGCTGGTTACTCTGCTGCGCTTAAAATTTCTTTTTTGGTTTGCTACAATGCCTTTTCTGAAACGTTGTCTCCTTCTGCTGGAACACTGACTTCTTTCATTTAATGCCTGCAGACTATAAAAGAGAACCCAACCCAAAAAGTTTGGTTGATTAGTCTGTGGCATTCTGTTAAACTGTTGCTTATGGCGGTCTCTGTGAGCTTCTCAGCGACATTCAGCCAGCCAGGTATCCTGCCTGCAGTAGATGGAATGTGGCAATGGAACGCTGGCTGCGCGTGTCATAATAGGCTCTGAGCCTTTATATACCTGTGCACAGCAGCAGCCACCTTCAGTCTGCTGCTGGACAGCCAGCAGCAGCAGCAGCAGGAGAGGTATGTAATCAGGAGCCCTCCTGCTAAGGGTAGACAGCTGCTCGTTCCACCCCACCCCCCGCCTTAATTGGTTCTCCTCCCTTCCAACGGTGTTGAGGCGGGTGGGAACAGCAGGGGGTGAAGGTGCTGTGTTTAAAGAGGTGGAGTTATGCAGATCTAAAACGCGTGGATTGCAGCAGCAGCAAGCCGAAAAGTGCAGGCATGTAAGGGATCTAGAGGTTGACAACATGTCTTCTTAACGGGAGTCCAGGAGCTCATCTCCACAAATGGACTTTTCAGGATCCTTGGGTGGCTCCATAGTTTGAAACCAATTCTGGTTATCGCTTCTCGGCCTTTTGGCTAAGATCAAGTGTAGTATCTGTTCTTATCAGTTTAATATCTGATACGTCCCCTATCTGGGGACCATATATTAAATGGATTTTTAGAACAGGGAGATGGAAAAAGAGCTTGCTCTGTCCACTCCACGCATTGACCTGGTATTGCAGTATCTCCAGGACCGGTGCACCCCTTCTTTAATGCAGTTTCTAAAATCAGAAAGAATTGAATTCAATGTTTTTTGTTCATTTTGCTTGTTTGTCGGATTTTGGGATGGACTCTTTGGCTTTGCTTTTCTTCTCCTCATTGGATTTTTCATGTTCAAAGTTGCAGAAGCCAGATTACAAGCTCATTTTGGTTCAACTTCAGCAACTGTGCATTGCATTGCCATGTAATGTGATGCAATGCTATCTTTCTAGCTCTCCCTTTTTACTTCCTTTTGGATAAACAGACATATTAGGCAAGCATTTTGGAGCTTTCACCTAAATAACTACAGGTGGTGAGATAAGCTGCACAATATAATTGACCTTTCAGTATATTGTTGCACACGCACCATCTATTTAGCAAATGCCCTTGTTATCAACAGCAGCCTTTTAAACTCACCTGAGCTAACAGGTATGTGCGCTGGTTACTCTGCTGCGCTTAAAATTTCTTTTTTGGTTTGCTACAATGCCTTTTCTGAAACGTTGTCTCCTTCTGCTGGAACACTGACTTCTTTCATTTAATGCCTGCAGACTATAAAAGAGAACCCAACCCAAAAAGTTTGGTTGATTAGTCTGTGGCATTCTGTTAAACTGTTGCTTATGGCGGTCTCTGTGAGCTTCTCAGCGACATTCAGCCAGCCAGGTATCCTGCCTGCAGTAGATGGAATGTGGCAATGGAACGCTGGCTGCGCGTGTCATAATAGGCTCTGAGCCTTTATATACCTGTGCACAGCAGCAGCCACCTTCAGTCTGCTGCTGGACAGCCAGCAGCAGCAGCAGCAGGAGAGGTATGTAATCAGGAGCCCTCCTGCTAAGGGTAGACAGCTGCTCGTTCCACCCCACCCCCCGCCTTAATTGGTTCTCCTCCCTTCCAACGGTGTTGAGGCGGGTGGGAACAGCAGGGGGTGAAGGTGCTGTGTTTAAAGAGGTGGAGTTATGCAGATCTAAAACGCGTGGATTGCAGTAGCAGCAAGCCGAAAAGTGCAGGCATGTAAGGGATCTAGAGGTTGACAACATGTCTTCTTAACGGGAGTCCAGGAGCTCATCTCCACAAATGGACTTTTCAGGATCCTTGGGTGGCTCCGTAGTTTGAAACCAATTCTGGTTATCGCTTCTCGGCCTTTTGGCTAAGATCAAGTGTAGTATCTGTTCTTTTAAGAACACAAGAGCTGCGATCTACACTTGACGAGAGCGATCGAACTCGGAAGGAGAAGAGCTTCGGAGCCCAGCTGACATCGGAGAAGGAAGGCGGATATCGGTGGGAGGAAGAAGCTCTAAAGAATCCAGAAGAAGACGAAGACTCGGAGAAGAATCGGGCTGTCCTGTGGAATCTTCGAGGAAGAAAATCATCGAGACAAAGACCTTTCGGGGAATTTGTCCAGAACACGACGGGAGAAGAATCTGCATAGCTCCACCCATTCCGGGAAGAGTTCCAGATCCAGCTCCAAGAAGTAACTGCAGGAGGAAAGCCATGGCAAGCGCTGCGAGGAAGGCCGAAAAGAAGAGCCTGGAGCAGGGGACAGCCAGGAGGGCCCAGCCAGGAGCCGATTCTGACCCCAAGGACTCTGCCTCCACGACTGGCCAGCAGAAGGGACCCCAGAAGCCCCGCCACGAAGCTCCAGCCCTGGAGCCATGGATGCGGCAGACGGTGGCCCTGAAGCTGAAGGAAGTGGATGGGAGGGTGCCGGACATGTCCTCGGACGTGTTCTGCCAGAAGATGCTGCTGGATCGAGGCTTCTCCAGGTCGGACACCCTCAGCATCCAGACCTTCTTGACGGGGATCTTCTTCGTCACCTTCGCCACTGTGAACACCTGCAGGAGGTTCTGGGAAATGGTAAGCGCAAAAGGACCGGATAATTCTTTCTCTGCCTTTACAGGTAGCTGCCCTATCCAGAGGGACGAAAGGAGGATCACGGTCTCCATGCGCAACCCGCACACCCCAGGCCAAGACATCTGTACCTTCCTGAGACGCTTCTGTTTGGTTGTGAAGGAACCCTCTCACATCCTGAATGGACTCGGCTTCTGGACAGGTAAGTGGTCGGTGACCGTTAGACTTCACAGGGACCTGGCGTACTCAGACGGACTTCGGCACCTGCCCCCGACATCCTCCCTGGGCAACTCCTACGGCCTCATCTATTACCCGGACATGCCGCGGAACTGCAGGAGATGCGGCAAGAACGGCCACGAGATGAAGGACTGCAAGGAGGATGCCTGCAGGATTTGTCGAGTGACGGGACACAGCTCGAAGGACTGCCCGAAGAAGACATCCTGCAACCTGTGTGGGCTGGCGGCTCATCTGTACAAGGATTGCCCCAAGCGTGAGAGATCCTGGGCATCGGTGGTTGCGACGACCCCAGCTACGGAGGACAAGGCCCCGACGACCAGGCATGTGAAGGTCAAGGACGCGACGACCAAGGCCCCAGCGGCCAAGGCCGAGACGACCAAGGCCAAAGCGGTCAAGGAGTCGGTGGCCAAAGCCCCAGCGATGGTTCCAGCAGCTCCGAAGCAGAAGAAAAAGTCAAAGGAGGGTAAGAGTTCTGTCACCCCTCTCTCGATCCCTCCCCCTGCCACCCCCGTCCAATTCCCCCCCACCCCGGCCACCCCTGCTGAGGATTCCACTTTCTCTTCCTCCTTCCCCTACTCCTCAGCAGGTGTCCTTTCCCCTGCCCAGGCAGCCACTCTCCCTCCCCAGACCATGGTAGCGGTGGAATTAACCTTTCCTCCACCCGCCGCTATCTATTCCGAGGAGGATTTTCCCCTTCTTGTCTCCCCAGTTCCAACCCGGGGAAAGAGGAAGGTGGAGGACAGCCCTGCTACTGAATCCTCCAAAAAGAAGATTCTGGATTTCGTAGGCGAAAAGGAGGATACCCTCCCTGAGCCAGAAGAGATGGAGCACATGGTTGAGACCCTGGTGGCCGAGCCAGAAGAGGAGGAGCTGGTGGTCGCCGAGATCGAGGCCGCGCTGCTTTACCAGATGGAGGAAGAGGGCCTGCTGGTGATCCCGTCACCAGCAGTCAACACCGACGAGGGACCACCCGACCGGAGTGGTAACTAAGGTGTATTGCCTGCGCTAACTTTTTCTTTTTTCCCTACATGATGGCTAATATTAACTTATTTTCCATTAATGTCAGGAGCATCAAGGACAAGTTCAGACGTCAGACTATTTATGCCTTCCTTACTTCCCAGTTGTGTGATGTTTATATGTTGCAGGAATGTTCCCTTCCCTCCTCTAGGTCCTTCAAATATCTGGCCAGGGAGTGGTCCCACGGTCCATCCTACTGGTCCGGTGGGGGTGACTGCAAGTCTGCGGGGGTCGCAATTCTGATCAGGGGGGGCGCATTCACGCTTGAGTCCGTCCAGGAGCTCATCTGCGGCAGGGCTCTTGTTGTAGATGGCAACTGGGCGGGAGAACCTGTCAGGTTCATCAACGTGTATGCGTCCCCACTGAAGAATGAGCGTTTGGAGCTTTTCCAGACCCTGCGGCTTCAGCTTGCCACCACCAGGACCTTAGTGATGGCCGGGGATTTCAACTGCCCCATCGAGGAGGATGGTCGTAGTTCTGGCACATCTGCCAAGTTGGACATCACGTCCAAGCTGCTCATCGAGATGGTAACCGAGGCCTCTTTTCAGGACGTGGTGGGCTCCATGGGGAGAGGCTCCACGAACTATTCGTGGAGCCGACCCGATGGCTCACTCCGCTCCAGGATTGACTTTGTGTTCACCTCTCGGGCAGTCAGGCAGAGTAGGCACTCGATGGTCTCCTGCTTCTTCTCCGACCACAGAGCCATTCACTTACAAGGTGTCCTCGGCGACGGTTTTCCGTCCGGCCCCGGCTCCTGGAAGCTGAATTGTGCTCTGCTGGCTCAGGATGAAGTCGTGGAGGAGCTGAGAGCAGCCTACGCAATGTGGCAGTCCTACAAGGGTAGCTTCCAAACAGTCTCTGATTGGTGGGAATATGTTAAACTTGAGTTTCGCTGTTTCTTTCAGGCCAAGGGTCGACAACAGGCGTGTGAGAAGAGGAGGGACTTCAGAGGGCTGCAGCGCGAGCTGCGGTCGCTGCAGGACCTTCTTCACTGCGGCTGGGACGTGAGGGAGGAGCTGGAGGAGACCAAGAAGAGCCTGAAAAGGCACTTTGAGGAGGAGTCCAAGCGAATCGTCTTCCGTTCCAAAGTGGAGAATCTGGAGAAGGGTGAGAAATGTAACTCATTCTTTTTCAGGAAACTTCATGCCGGTCACACGCCCCTGAACGAGCTGCGAGACGAGAGCGGAAACATGCGACGTGGGAAGGAGGACGTGATGAGGGTCGTCAGCGACTTCTACAGCGAACTCTACTCCCACAAGACTACTGACCCTGACGCTGCTGATAAGTTCCTGTCAGGTATCACTAACCATCTTGATCCTGCAGGCACGGCAGCCTTGGACAAACCTCTGATGGTGGGCGAATTGCTCTCTGCCGCTAAATCCTTTAGGACCGGCAGGACCCCGGGCAGTGATGGTCTTCCAGCGGAGCTCTATGTAGCGCTGGGAGACCTCATCTGTCCGGACCTGTTGGACCTGTACGAGGAGATGGTGGTGGAGGGTAGAATGCCTCCATCTTTGAGGGAAGGAATGGTCACGATCCTGTACAAGCGGAAGGGAGAGAGGTGCGACCTGAGGAATTGGCGTCCCATTACTCTGCTCAACGTGGACTACAAGATCCTGGCCAAGACGATGGCGACACGACTTAAGACGGTCATCGGACGGATCATCCACCCGGACCAGACCTGCGGCATCCCTGGACGTCGCATCGCAGACAGCCTCGCTCTCGTGCGGGACACGGTCGAGTACATCAAGGTCCGCCGCGCACACGCGGCCCTGGTCTCCTTGGATCAGGAGAAGGCCTTCGACCGGGTTTCCCACGAGTTCATGGGCCGAGCTCTGCACCGGTTAGGTTTGGGTAACATGTTTTGTTCGTATGTCCGTCTGATGTATTTTGATATCCACAGCTCGGTGTTGGTGAACGGCTGGAAGACTGACCCCTTCCCTGTCCTCTCTGGGGTCAGACAAGGCTGCCCTCTATCACCTCTTCTTTTTGTTTGTGTTATAGAACTCTTCGCAGAGGCTATCCGGCAGAATGGAGAGATCAGAGGGATCACCGCACCGGGTCCGGGACGACACGAGGTCAAGTGCTCGCTCTACATGGACGACGTCACCGTCTTCTGCGCTGATCGTGGTTCAGTCGACGCCCTCGTCCAGACGTGTGAGAGGTTCGGCCGGGCTTCAGGGGCCAAAGTCAACTGCAGGAAGTCGGAAGCCATGCTCTTCGGGGATTGGCAGCCGGCCTCCTCCGCCCCCTTCCCCTTCAACATTCAACCGGATTTCCTCAAGGTGCTGGGAGTCTGGTTCGGGAAGGAAGGAGCGGCCCTCAAGTCCTGGCAAGAACGCTTGGCCAAGGTGAAGCAACGGATCGGACTCTGGAGCCTCAGACACCTCACTTGTGAGGGTAAGGCACTCGTCCTGCGTAATGAGGTCCTGCCCGTCTTGCAAGTACACGGCGCAGGCCTGGCCCCCACACGTCACTGTGTGCAGGGCCATTACCAGGACAGTGTTTCACTTTGTCTGGGGATCCAAGATGGACAGAGTCAGGCGGGCCGTCATGTACAAGGAGCCTCGCAAGGGTGGGAAGGGCGTTCCAGATATCCCCACCCTCCTGCGATCCTCTTTTGTGTGTGATTGTGTCCGCCGGACTTTGCAAGTCAAGAATGGCTCCGCGGGCAGGTCCATGTCTCGCTTCTTCCTGCTTCCTCTTTGGAGGCGACTCGGCTGGGACAAGTGGGACAGCTCCTTCCCCTACAACTGGACGACGCCATGGTTCTACGGAGACGTCGTTCGATTTGTGGGGGAGCATCAACTGGAGGGACTCAAGCCCGACTTGTGGAAGCCCAAAACTATCCACAAGCTAATCAGAGCCAAGGATGACGTGGAGAACATCACAGGACTTCACCAGGACACGCTGGAGACTGTGTGGACAAATGTGTCGTCTGACAGGCTGACCAACGGGCACAAGGACTTGTCGTGGATGGCGATTCAGGGCGGACTGCCCGTCCGGTCATTCATGCATGCCCGGAACCTGTGCAAGACCCGGTACTGCCCAAGGTGCCCCTTCGTGGAGGAAACATCTTTGCACACTTTTTGGGACTGCGGATTTGCACAGCGCCTATTGACTGCACTTGAGGACGACCTGAGGAACTCTGTCCCCAGGGCGAGCCTATCGCACCATTCTGTGCTTTACGGACTCTTCCCTGGGGTTCATACCGTCGGAGCCATCCAGGAGGCTTGGCGCCTTATGAACTGCTTCAAGGATGCCGTTTGGGTCGCCAGGAACCGGCTCATCTTGAGGAGGGAGAGGATGTCCATCCAGGACTGCCGCAGGCTGATCCACAGCCTGCTCAGAGACTATTCCATCATGGATGGTCCGGAGGACGAGGATGAGGACTAAACCCCTCCTCCCCCTCTCCCCTTATGTGTCATGTCTTTCAATAAAGCTTCGGGCCTGTGATTTTCCCCTCCCCATCCCCTTTTTCCCAATCCCCATCCCTTATCACGGTTCGTCGTACTGTATTGATTGACATGCTTTTTCTTTCAGATTGAGTGTTTTGTGTAGCATAGGGGTGTGATGTGTCTAGTTAGTGCGTCGTATCCTCATGCTATGTAAATATGATGTAGAATTCTGTGAGTACTGGGCTGCGGCACTGTACACTGTCTGTTAACTTATTTTTTGTGCTAATAAAAGATATATTCAATCAAAAAAAATCTGTTCTTATCAGTTTAATATCTGATACGTCCCCTATCTGGGGACCATATATTAAATGGATTTTTAGAACAGGGAGATGGAAAAAGAGCTTGCTCTGTCCACTCCACGCATTGACCTGGTATTGCAGTATCTCCAGGACCGGTGCACCCCTTCTTTAATGCAGTTTCTAAAATCAGAAAGAATTGAATTCAATGTTTTTTGTTCATTTTGCTTGTTTGTCGGATTTTGGGATGGACTCTTTGGCTTTGCTTTTCTTCTCCTCATTGGATTTTTCATGTTCAAAGTTGCAGAAGCCAGATTACAAGCTCATTTTGGTTCAACTTCAGCAACTGTGCATTGCATTGCCATGTAATGTGATGCAATGCTATCTTTCTAGCTCTCCCTTTTTACTTCCTTTTGGATAAACAGACATATTAGGCAAGCATTTTGGAGCTTTCACCTAAATAACTACAGGTGGTGAGATAAGCTGCACAATATAATTGACCTTTCAGTATATTGTTGCACACACACCATCTATTTAGCAAATGCCCTTGTTATCAACAGCAGCCTTTTAAACTCACCTGAGCTAACAGGTATGTGCGCTGGTTACTCTGCTGCGCTTAAAATTTCTTTTTTGGTTTGCTACAATGCCTTTTCTGAAACGTTGTCTCCTTCTGCTGGAACACTGACTTCTTTCATTTAATGCCTGCAGACTATAAAAGAGAACCCAACCCAAAAAGTTTGGTTGATTAGTCTGTGGCATTCTGTTAAACTGTTGCTTATGGCGGTCTCTGTGAGCTTCTCAGCGACATTCAGCCAGCCAGGTATCCTGCCTGCAGTAGATGGAATGCGGCAATGGAACGCTGGCTGCGCGTGTCATAATAGGCTCTGAGCCTTTATATACCTGTGCACAGCAGCAGCCACCTTCAGTCTGCTGCTGGACAGCCAGCAGCAGCAGCAGCAGGAGAGGTATGTAATCAGGAGCCCTCCTGCTAAGGGTAGACAGCTGCTCGTTCCACCCCACCCCCCGCCTTAATTGGTTCTCCTCCCTTCCAACGGTGTTGAGGCGGGTGGGAACAGCAGGGGGTGAAGGTGCTGTGTTTAAAGAGGTGGAGTTATGCAGATCTAAAACGCGTGGATTGCAGCAGCAGCAAGCCGAAAAGTGCAGGCATGTAAGGGATCTAGAGGTTGACAACATGTCTTCTTAACGGGAGTCCAGGAGCTCATCTCCACAAATGGACTTTTCAGGATCCTTGGGTGGCTCCGTAGTTTGAAACCAATTCTGGTTATCGCTTCTCGGCCTTTTGGCTAAGATCAAGTGTAGTATCTGTTCTTATCAGTTTAATATCTGATACGTCCCCTATCTGGGGACCATATATTAAATGGATTTTTAGAACAGGGAGATGGAAAAAGAGCTTGCTCTGTCCACTCCACGCATTGACCTGGTATTGCAGTATCTCCAGGACCGGTGCACCCCTTCTTTAATGCAGTTTCTAAAATCAGAAAGAATTGAATTCAATGTTTTTTGTTCATTTTGCTTGTTTGTCGGATTTTGGGATGGACTCTTTGGCTTTGCTTTTCTTCTCCTCATTGGATTTTTCATGTTCAAAGTTGCAGAAGCCAGATTACAAGCTCATTTTGGTTCAACTTCAGCAACTGTGCATTGCATTGCCATGTAATGTGATGCAATGCTATCTTTCTAGCTCTCCCTTTTTACTTCCTTTTGGATAAACAGACATATTAGGCAAGCATTTTGGAGCTTTCACCTAAATAACTACAGGTGGTGAGATAAGCTGCACAATATAATTGACCTTTCAGTATATTGTTGCACACACACCATCTATTTAGCAAATGCCCTTGTTATCAACAGCAGCCTTTTAAACTCACCTGAGCTAACAGGTATGTGCGCTGGTTACTCTGCTGCGCTTAAAATTTCTTTTTTGGTTTGCTACAATGCCTTTTCTGAAACGTTGTCTCCTTCTGCTGGAACACTGACTTCTTTCATTTAATGCCTGCAGACTATAAAAGAGAACCCAACCCAAAAAGTTTGGTTGATTAGTCTGTGGCATTCTGTTAAACTGTTGCTTATGGCGGTCTCTGTGAGCTTCTCAGCGACATTCAGCCAGCCAGGTATCCTGCCTGCAGTAGATGGAATGTGGCAATGGAACGCTGGCTGCGCGTGTCATAATAGGCTCTGAGCCTTTATATACCTGTGCACAGCAGCAGCCACCTTCAGTCTGCTGCTGGACAGCCAGCAGCAGCAGCAGCAGGAGAGGTATGTAATCAGGAGCCCTCCTGCTAAGGGTAGACAGCTGCTCGTTCCACCCCACCCCCCGCCTTAATTGGTTCTCCTCCCTTCCAACGGTGTTGAGGCGGGTGGGAACAGCAGGGGGTGAAGGTGCTGTGTTTAAAGAGGTGGAGTTATGCAGATCTAAAACGCGTGGATTGCAGCAGCAGCAAGCCGAAAAGTGCAGGCATGTAAGGGATCTAGAGGTTGACAACATGTCTTCTTAACGGGAGTCCAGGAGCTCATCTCCACAAATGGACTTTTCAGGATCCTTGGGTGGCTCCGTAGTTTGAAACCAATTCTGGTTATCGCTTCTCGGCCTTTTGGCTAAGATCAAGTGTAGTATCTGTTCTTATCAGTTTAATATCTGATACGTCCCCTATCTGGGGACCATATATTAAATGGATTTTTAGAACAGGGAGATGGAAAAAGAGCTTGCTCTGTCCACTCCACGCATTGACCTGGTATTGCCGTATCTCCAGGACCGGTGCACCCCTTCTTTAATGCAGTTTCTAAAATCAGAAAGAATTGAATTCAATGTTTTTTGTTCATTTTGCTTGTTTGTCGGATTTTGGGATGGACTCTTTGGCTTTGCTTTTCTTCTCCTCATTGGATTTTTCATGTTCAAAGTTGCAGAAGCCAGATTACAAGCTCATTTTGGTTCAACTTCAGCAACTGTGCATTGCATTGCCATGTAATGTGATGCAATGCTATCTTTCTAGCTCTCCCTTTTTACTTCCTTTTGGATAAACAGACATATTAGGCAAGCATTTTGGAGCTTTCACCTAAATAACTACAGGTGGTGAGATAAGCTGCACAATATAATTGACCTTTCAGTATATTGTTGCACACACACCATCTATTTAGCAAATGCCCTTGTTATCAAAAGCAGCCTTTTAAACTCACCTGAGCTAACAGGTATGTGCGCTGGTTACTCTGCTGTGCTTAAAATTTCTTTTTTGGTTTGCTACAATGCCTTTTCTGAAACGTTGTCTCCTTCTGCTGGAACACTGACTTCTTTCATTTAATGCCTGCAGACTATAAAAGAGAACCCAACCCAAAAAGTTTGGTTGATTAGTCTGTGGCATTCTGTTAAACTGTTGCTTATGGCGGTCTCTGTGAGCTTCTCAGCGACATTCAGCCAGCCAGGTATCCTGCCTGCAGTAGATGGAATGTGGCAATGGAACGCTGGCTGCGCGTGTCATAATAGGCTCTGAGCCTTTATATACCTGTGCACAGCAGCAGCCACCTTCAGTCTGCTGCTGGACAGCCAGCAGCAGCAGCAGCAGGAGAGGTATGTAATCAGGAGCCCTCCTGCTAAGGGTAGACAGCTGCTCGTTCCACCCCACCCCCCGCCTTAATTGGTTCTCCTCCCTTCCAACGGTGTTGAGGCGGGTGGGAACAGAAGGGGGTGAAGGTGCTGTGTTTAAAGAGGTGGAGTTATGCAGATCTAAAACGCGTGGATTGCAGCAGCAGCAAGCCGAAAAGTGCAGGCATGTAAGGGATCTAGAGGTTGACAACATGTCTTCTTAACGGGAGTCCAGGAGCTCATCTCCACAAATGGACTTTTCAGGATCCTTGGGTGGCTCCGTAGTTTGAAACCAATTCTGGTTATCGCTTCTCGGCCTTTTGGCTAAGATCAAGTGTAGTATCTGTTCTTATCAGTTTAATATCTGATACGTCCCCTATCTGGGGACCATATATTAAATGGATTTTTAGAACAGGGAGATGGAAAAAGAGCTTGCTCTGTCCACTCCACGCATTGACCTGGTATTGCAGTATCTCCAGGACCGGTGCACCCCTTCTTTAATGCAGTTTCTAAAATCAGAAAGAATTGAATTCAATGTTATTTGTTCATTTTGCTTGTTTGTCGGATTTTGGGATGGACTCTTTGGCTTTGCTTTTCTTCTCCTCATTGGATTTTTCATGTTCAAAGTTGCAGAAGCCAGATTACAAGCTCATTTTGGTTCAACTTCAGCAACTGTGCATTGCATTGCCATGTAATGTGATGCAATGCTATCTTTCTAGCTCTCCCTTTTTACTTCCTTTTGGATAAACAGACATATTAGGCAAGCATTTTGGAGCTTTCACCTAAATAACTACAGGTGGTGAGATAAGCTGCACAATATAATTGACCTTTCAGTATATTGTTGCACACACACCATCTATTTAGCAAATGCCCTTGTTATCAACAGCAGCCTTTTAAACTCACCTGAGCTAACAGGTATGTGCGCTGGTTACTCTGCTGCGCTTAAAATTTCTTTTTTGGTTTGCTACAATGCCTTTTCTGAAACGTTGTCTCCTTCTGCTGGAACACTGACTTCTTTCATTTAATGCCTGCAGACTATAAAAGAGAACCCAACCCAAAAAGTTTGGTTGATTAGTCTGTGGCATTCTGTTAAACTGTTGCTTATGGCGGTCTCTGTGAGCTTCTCAGCGACATTCAGCCAGCCAGGTATCCTGCCTGCAGTAGATGGAATGTGGCAATGGAACGCTGGCTGCGCGTGTCATAATAGGCTCTGAGCCTTTATATACCTGTGCACAGCAGCAGCCACCTTCAGTCTGCTGCTGGACAGCCAGCAGCAGCAGCAGCAGGAGAGGTATGTAATCAGGAGCCCTCCTGCTAAGGGTAGACAGCTGCTCGTTCCACCCCACCCCCCGCCTTAATTGGTTCTCCTCCCTTCCAACGGTGTTGAGGCGGGTGGGAACAGCAGGGGGTGAAGGTGCTGTGTTTAAAGAGGTGGAGTTATTCAGATCTAAAACGCGTGGATTGCAGCAGCAGCAAGCCGAAAAGTGCAGGCATGTAAGGGATCTAGAGGTTGACAACATGTCTTCTTAACGGGAGTCCAGGAGCTCATCTCCACAAATGGACTTTTCAGGATCCTTGGGTGGCTCCGTAGTTTGAAACCAATTCTGGTTATCGCTTCTCGGCCTTTTGGCTAAGATCAAGTGTAGTATCTGTTCTTATCAGTTTAATATCTGATACGTCCCCTATCTGGGGACCATATATTAAATGGATTTTTAGAACAGGGAGATGGAAAAAGAGCTTGCTCTGTCCACTCCACGAATTGACCTGGTATTGCAGTATCTCCAGGACCGGTGCACCCCTTCTTTAATGCAGTTTCTAAAATCAGAAAGAATTGAATTCAATGTTTTTTGTTCATTTTGCTTGTTTGTCGGATTTTGGGATGGACTCTTTGGCTTTGCTTTTCTTCTCCTCATTGGATTTTTCATGTTCAAAGTTGCAGAAGCCAGATTACAAGCTCATTTTGGTTCAACTTCAGCAACTGTGCATTGCATTGCCATGTAATGTGATGCAATGCTATCTTTCTAGCTCTCCCTTTTTACTTCCTTTTGGATAAACAGACATATTAGGCAAGCATTTTGGAGCTTTCACCTAAATAACTACAGGTGGTGAGATAAGCTGCACAATATAATTGACCTTTCAGTATATTGTTGCACACACACCATCTATTTAGCAAATGCCCTTGTTATCAACAGCAGCCTTTTAAACTCACCTGAGCTAACAGGTATGTGCGCTGGTTACTCTGCTGCGCTTAAAATTTCTTTTTTGGTTTGCTACAATGCCTTTTCTGAAACGTTGTCTCCTTCTGCTGGAACACTGACTTCTTTCATTTAATGCCTGCAGACTATAAAAGAGAACCCAACCCAAAAAGTTTGGTTGATTAGTCTGTGGCATTCTGTTAAACTGTTGCTTATGGCGGTCTCTGTGAGCTTCTCAGCGACATTCAGCCAGCCAGGTATCCTGCCTGCAGTAGATGGAATGTGGCAATGGAACGCTGGCTGCGCGTGTCATAATAGGCTCTGAGCCTTTATATACCTGTGCACAGCAGCAGCCACCTTCAGTCTGCTGCTGGACAGCCAGCAGCAGCAGCAGCAGGAGAGGTATGTAATCAGGAGCCCTCCTGCTAAGGGTAGACAGCTGCTCGTTCCACCCCACCCCCCGCCTTAATTGGTTCTCCTCCCTTCCAACGGTGTTGAGGCGGGTGGGAACAGCAGGGGGTGAAGGTGCTGTGTTTAAAGAGGTGGAGTTATGCAGATCTAAAACGCGTGGATTGCAGCAGCAGCAAGCCGAAAAGTGCAGGCATGTAAGGGATCTAGAGGTTGACAACATGTCTTCTTAACGGGAGTCCAGGAGCTCATCTCCACAAATGGACTTTTCAGGATCCTTGGGTGGCTCCGTAGTTTGAAACCAATTCTGGTTATCGCTTCTCGGCCTTTTGGCTAAGATCAAGTGTAGTATCTGTTCTTATCAGTTTAATATCTGATACGTCCCCTATCTGGGGACCATATATTAAATGGATTTTTAGAACAGGGAGATGGAAAAAGAGCTTGCTCTGTCCACTCCACGCATTGACCTGGTATTGCAGTATCTCCAGGACCGGTGCACCCCTTCTTTAATGCAGTTTCTAAAATCAGAAAGAATTGAATTCAATGTTTTTTGTTCATTTTGCTTGTTTGTCGGATTTTGGGATGGACTCTTTGGCTTTGCTTTTCTTCTCCTCATTGGATTTTTCATGTTCAAAGTTGCAGAAGCCAGATTACAAGCTCATTTTGGTTCAACTTCAGCAACTGTGCATTGCATTGCCATGTAATGTGATGCAATGCTATCTTTCTAGCTCTCCCTTTTTACTTCCTTTTGGATAAACAGACATATTAGGCAAGCATTTTGGAGCTTTCACCTAAATAACTACAGGTGGTGAGATAAGCTGCACAATATAATTGACCTTTCAGTATATTGTTGCACACACACCATCTATTTAGCAAATGCCCTTGTTATCAACAGCAGCCTTTTAAACTCACCTGAGCTAACAGGTATGTGCGCTGGTTACTCTGCTGCGCTTAAAATTTCTTTTTTGGTTTGCTACAATGCCTTTTCTGAAACGTTGTCTCCTTCTGCTGGAACACTGACTTCTTTCATTTAATGCCTGCAGACTATAAAAGAGAACCCAACCCAAAAAGTTTGGTTGATTAGTCTGTGGCATTCTGTTAAACTGTTGCTTATGGCGGTCTCTGTGAGCTTCTCAGCGACATTCAGCCAGCCAGGTATCCTGCCTGCAGTAGATGGAATGTGGCAATGGAACGCTGGCTGCGCGTGTCATAATAGGCTCTGAGCCTTTATATACCTGTGCACAGCAGCAGCCACCTTCAGTCTGCTGCTGGACAGCCAGCAGCAGCAGCAGCAGGAGAGGTATGTAATCAGGAGCCCTCCTGCTAAGGGTAGACAGCTGCTCGTTCCACCCCACCCCCCGCCTTAATTGGTTCTCCTCCCTTCCAACGGTGTTGAGGCGGGTGGGAACAGCAGGGGGTGAAGGTGCTGTGTTTAAAGAGGTGGAGTTATGCAGATCTAAAACGCGTGGATTGCAGCAGCAGCAAGCCGAAAAGTGCAGGCATGTAAGGGATCTAGAGGTTGACAACATGTCTTCTTAACGGGAGTCCAGGAGCTCATCTCCACAAATGGACTTTTCAGGATCCTTGGGTGGCTCCGTAGTTTGAAACCAATTCTGGTTATCGCTTCTCGGCCTTTTGGCTAAGATCAAGTGTAGTATCTGTTCTTATCAGTTTAATATCTGATACGTCCCCTATCTGGGGACCATATATTAAATGGATTTTTAGAACAGGGAGATGGAAAAAGAGCTTGCTCTGTCCACTCCACGAATTGACCTGGTATTGCAGTATCTCCAGGACCGGTGCACCCCTTCTTTAATGCAGTTTCTAAAATCAGAAAGAATTGAATTCAATGTTTTTTGTTCATTTTGCTTGTTTGTCGGATTTTGGGATGGACTCTTTGGCTTTGCTTTTCTTCTCCTCATTGGATTTTTCATGTTCAAAGTTGCAGAAGCCAGATTACAAGCTCATTTTGGTTCAACTTCAGCAACTGTGCATTGCATTGCCATGTAATGTGATGCAATGCTATCTTTCTAGCTCTCCCTTTTTACTTCCTTTTGGATAAACAGACATATTAGGCAAGCATTTTGGAGCTTTCACCTAAATAACTACAGGTGGTGAGATAAGCTGCACAATATAATTGACCTTTCAGTATATTGTTGCACACACACCATCTATTTAGCAAATGCCCTTGTTATCAACAGCAGCCTTTTAAACTCACCTGAGCTAACAGGTATGTGCGCTGGTTACTCTGCTGCGCTTAAAATTTCTTTTTTGGTTTGCTACAATGCCTTTTCTGAAACGTTGTCTCCTTCTGCTGGAACACTGACTTCTTTCATTTAATGCCTGCAGACTATAAAAGAGAACCCAACCCAAAAAGTTTGGTTGATTAGTCTGTGGCATTCTGTTAAACTGTTGCTTATGGCGGTCTCTGTGAGCTTCTCAGCGACATTCAGCCAGCCAGGTATCCTGCCTGCAGTAAATGGAATGTGGCAATGGAACGCTGGCTGCGCGTGTCATAATAGGCTCTGAGCCTTTATATACCTGTGCACAGCAGCAGCCACCTTCAGTCTGCTGCTGGACAGCCAGCAGCAGCAGCAGCAGGAGAGGTATGTAATCAGGAGCCCTCCTGCTAAGGGTAGACAGCTGCTCGTTCCAACCCACCCCCCGCCTTAATTGGTTCTCCTCCCTTCCAACGGTGTTGAGACGGGTGGGAACAGCAGGGGGTGAAGGTGCTGTGTTTAAAGAGGTGGAGTTATGCAGATCTAAAACGCGTGGATTGCAGCAGCAGCAAGCCGAAAAGTGCAGGCATGTAAGGGATCTAGAGGTTGACAACATGTCTTCTTAACGGGAGTCCAGGAGCTCATCTCCACAAATGGACTTTTCAGGATCCTTGGGTGGCTCCGTAGTTTGAAACCAATTCTGGTTATCGCTTCTCGGCCTTTTGGCTAAGATCAAGTGTAGTATCTGTTCTTATCAGTTTAATATCTGATACGTCCCCTATCTGGGGACCATATATTAAATGGATTTTTAGAACAGGGAGATGGAAAAAGAGCTTGCTCTGTCCACTCCACGCATTGACCTGGTATTGCAGTATCTCCAGGACCGGTGCACCCCTTCTTTAATGCAGTTTCTAAAATCAGAAAGAATTGAATTCAATGTTTTTTGTTCATTTTGCTTGTTTGTCGGATTTTGGGATGGACTCTTTGGCTTTGCTTTTCTTCTCCTCATTGGATTTTTCATGTTCAAAGTTGCAGAAGCCAGATTACAAGCTCATTTTGGTTCAACTTCAGCAACTGTGCATTGCATTGCCATGTAATGTGATGCAATGCTATCTTTCTAGCTCTCCCTTTTTACTTCCTTTTGGATAAACAGACATATTAGGCAAGCATTTTGGAGCTTTCACCTAAATAACTACAGGTGGTGAGATAAGCTGCACAATATAATTGACCTTTCAGTATATTGTTGCACACACACCATCTATTTAGCAAATGCCCTTGTTATCAACAGCAGCCTTTTAAACTCACCTGAGCTAACAGGTATGTGCGCTGGTTACTCTGCTGCGCTTAAAATTTCTTTTTTGGTTTGCTACAATGCCTTTTCTGAAACGTTGTCTCCTTCTGCTGGAACACTGACTTCTTTCATTTAATGCCTGCAGACTATTAAAGAGAACCCAACCCAAAAAGTTTGGTTGATTAGTCTGTGGCATTCTGTTAAACTGTTGCTTATGGCGGTCTCTGTGAGCTTCTCAGCGACATTCAGCCAGCCAGGTATCCTGCCTGCAGTAGATGGAATGTGGCAATGGAACGCTGGCTGCGCGTGTCATAATAGGCTCTGAGCCTTTATATACCTGTGCACAGCAGCAGCCACCTTCAGTCTGCTGCTGGACAGCCAGCAGCAGCAGCAGCAGGAGAGGTATGTAATCAGGAGCCCTCCTGCTAAGGGTAGACAGCTGCTCGTTCCACCCCACCCCCCGCCTTAATTGGTTCTCCTCCCTTCCAACGGTGTTGAGGCGGGTGGGAACAGCAGGGGGTGAAGGTGCTGTGTTTAAAGAGGTGGAGTTATGCAGATCTAAAACGCGTGGATTGCAGCAGCAGCAAGCCGAAAAGTGCAGGCATGTAAGGGATCTAGAGGTTGACAACATGTCTTCTTAACGGGAGTCCAGGAGCTCATCTCCACAAATGGACTTTTCAGGATCCTTGGGTGGCTCCGTAGTTTGAAACCAATTCTGGTTATCGCTTCTCGGCCTTTTGGCTAAGATCAAGTGTAGTATCTGTTCTTATCAGTTTAATATCTGATACGTCCCCTATCTGGGGACCATATATTAAATGGATTTTTAGAACAGGGAGATGGAAAAAGAGCTTGCTCTGTCCACTCCACGCATTGACCTGGTATTGCAGTATCTCCAGGACCGGTGCACCCCTTCTTTAATGCAGTTTCTAAAATCAGAAAGAATTGAATTCAATGTTTTTTGTTCATTTTGCTTGTTTGTCGGATTTTGGGATGGACTCTTTGGCTTTGCTTTTCTTCTCCTCATTGGATTTTTCATGTTCAAAGTTGCAGAAGCCAGATTACAAGCTCATTTTGGTTCAACTTCAGCAACTGTGCATTGCATTGCCATGTAATGTGATGCAATGCTATCTTTCTAGCTCTCCCTTTTTACTTCCTTTTGGATAAACAGACATATTAGGCAAGCATTTTGGAGCTTTCACCTAATTAACTACAGGTGGTGAGATAAGCTGCACAATATAATTGACCTTTCAGTATATTGTTGCACACACACCATCTATTTAGCAAATGCCCTTGTTATCAACAGCAGCCTTTTAAACTCACCTGAGCTAACAGGTATGTGCGCTGGTTACTCTGCTGCGCTTAAAATTTCTTTTTTGGTTTGCTACAATGCCTTTTCTGAAACGTTGTCTCCTTCTGCTGGAACACTGACTTCTTTCATTTAATGCCTGCAGACTATAAAAGAGAACCCAACCCAAAAAGTTTGGTTGATTAGTCTGTGGCATTCTGTTAAACTGTTGCTTATGGCGGTCTCTGTGAGCTTCTCAGCGACATTCAGCCAGCCAGGTATCCTGCCTGCAGTAGATGGAATGTGGCAATGGAACGCTGGCTGCGCGTGTCATAATAGGCTCTGAGCCTTTATATACCTGTGCACAGCAGCAGCCACCTTCAGTCTGCTGCTGGACAGCCAGCAGCAGCAGCAGCAGGAGAGGTATGTAATCAGGAGCCCTCCTGCTAAGGGTAGACAGCTGCTCGTTCCACCCCACCCCCCGCCTTAATTGGTTCTCCTCCCTTCCAACGGTGTTGAGGCGGGTGGGAACAGCAGGGGGTGAAGGTGCTGTGTTTAAAGAGGTGGAGTTATGCAGATCTAAAACGCGTGGATTGCAGCAGCAGCAAGCCGAAAAGTGCAGGCATGTAAGGGATCTAGAGGTTGACAACATGTCTTCTTAACGGGAGTCCAGGAGCTCATCTCCACAAATGGACTTTTCAGGATCCTTGGGTGGCTCCGTAGTTTGAAACCAATTCTGGTTATCGCTTCTCGGCCTTTTGGCTAAGATCAAGTGTAGTATCTGTTCTTATCAGTTTAATATCTGATACGTCCCCTATCTGGGGACCATATATTAAATGGATTTTTAGAACAGGGAGATGGAAAAAGAGCTTGCTCTGTCCACTCCACGCATTGACCTGGTATTGCAGTATCTCCAGGACCGGTGCACCCCTTCTTTAATGCAGTTTCTAAAATCAGAAAGAATTGAATTCAATGTTTTTTGTTCATTTTGCTTGTTTGTCGGATTTTGGGATGGACTCTTTGGCTTTGCTTTTCTTCTCCTCATTGGATTTTTCATGTTCAAAGTTGCAGAAGCCAGATTACAAGCTCATTTTGGTTCAACTTCAGCAACTGTGCATTGCATTGCCATGTAATGTGATGCAATGCTATCTTTCTAGCTCTCCCTTTTTACTTCCTTTTGGTTAAACAGACATATTAGGCAAGCATTTTGGAGCTTTCACCTAAATAACTACAGGTGGTGAGATAAGCTGCACAATATAATTGACCTTTCAGTATATTGTTGCACACACACCATCTATTTAGCAAATGCCCTTGTTATCAACAGCAGCCTTTTAAACTCACCTGAGCTAACAGGTATGTGCGCTGGTTACTCTGCTGCGCTTAAAATTTCTTTTTTGGTTTGCTACAATGCCTTTTCTGAAACGTTGTCTCCTTCTGCTGGAACACTGACTTCTTTCATTTAATGCCTGCAGACTATAAAAGAGAACCCAACCCAAAAAGTTTGGTTGATTAGTCTGTGGCATTCTGTTAAACTGTTGCTTATGGCGGTCTCTGTGAGCTTCTCAGCGACATTCAGCCAGCCAGGTATCCTGCCTGCAGTAGATGCAATGTGGCAATGGAACGCTGGCTGCGCGTGTCATAATAGGCTCTGAGCCTTTATATACCTGTGCACAGCAGCAGCCACCTTCAGTCTGCTGCTGGACAGCCAGCAGCAGCAGCAGCAGGAGAGGTATGTAATCAGGAGCCCTCCTGCTAAGGGTAGACAGCTGCTCGTTCCACCCCACCCCCCGCCTTAATTGGTTCTCCTCCCTTCCATCGGTGTTGAGGCGGGTGGGAACAGTAGGGGGTGAAGGTGCTGTGTTTAAAGAGGTGGAGTTATGCAGATCTAAAACGCGTGGATTGCAGCAGCAGCAAGCCGAAAAGTGCAGGCATGTAAGGGATCTAGAGGTTGACAACATGTCTTCTTAACGGGAGTCCAGGAGCTCATCTCCACAAATGGACTTTTCAGGATCCTTGGGTGGCTCCGTAGTTTGAAACCAATTCTGGTTATCGCTTCTCGGCCTTTTGGCTAAGATCAAGTGTAGTATCTGTTCTTATCAGTTTAATATCTGATACGTCCCCTATCTGGGGACCATATATTAAATGGATTTTTAGAACAGGGAGATGGAAAAAGAGCTTGCTCTGTCCACTCCACGCATTGACCTGGTATTGCAGTATCTCCAGGACCGGTGCACCCCTTCTTTAATGCAGTTTCTAAAATCAGAAAGAATTGAATTCAATGTTTTTTGTTCATTTTGCTTGTTTGTCGGATTTTGGGATGGACTCTTTGGCTTTGCTTTTCTTCTCCTCATTGGATTTTTCATGTTCAAAGTTGCAGAAGCCAGATTACAAGCTCATTTTGGTTCAACTTCAGCAACTGTGCATTGCATTGCCATGTAATGTGATGCAATGCTATCTTTCTAGCTCTCCCTTTTTACTTCCTTTTGGATAAACAGACATATTAGGCAAGCATTTTGGAGCTTTCACCTAAATAACTACAGGTGGTGAGATAAGCTGCACAATATAATTGACCTTTCAGTATATTGTTGCACACACACCATCTATTTAGCAAATGCCCTTGTTATCAACAGCAGCCTTTTAAACTCACCTGAGCTAACAGGTATGTGCGCTGGTTACTCTGCTGCGCTTAAAATTTCTTTTTTGGTTTGCTACAATGCCTTTTCTGAAACGTTGTCTCCTTCTGCTGGAACACTGACTTCTTTCATTTAATGCCTGCAGACTATAAAAGAGAACCCAACCCAAAAAGTTTGGTTGATTAGTCTGTGGCATTCTGTTAAACTGTTGCTTATGGCGGTCTCTGTGAGCTTCTCAGCGACATTCAGCCAGCCAGGTATCCTGCCTGCAGTAGATGGAATGTGGCAATGGAACGCTGGCTGCGCGTGTCATAATAGGCTCTGAGCCTTTATATACCTGTGCACAGCAGCAGCCACCTTCAGTCTGCTGCTGGACAGCCAGCAGCAGCAGCAGCAGGAGAGGTATGTAATCAGGAGCCCTCCTGCTAAGGGTAGACAGCTGCTCGTTCCACCCCACCCCCCGCCTTAATTGGTTCTCCTCCCTTCCAACGGTGTTGAGGCGGGTGGGAACAGCAGGGGGTGAAGGTGCTGTGTTTAAAGAGGTGGAGTTATGCAGATCTAAAACGCGTGGATTGCAGCAGCAGCAAGCCGAAAAGTGCAGGCATGTAAGGGATCTAGAGGTTGACAACATGTCTTCTTAACGGGAGTCCAGGAGCTCATCTCCACAAATGGACTTTTCAGGATCCTTGGGTGGCTCCGTAGTTTGAAACCAATTCTGGTTATCGCTTCTCGGCCTTTTGACTGAGACCAAGTGCTTCACAGCAGGAGGTTTCAGTTGAAGGGCACTCAGGTACCCCTCTCCTTGGCCTGGCAGGATCGTCCACTTCGGTGGGCTTCACCTGCCTGCTGCTATTAGGGAGAGGGATTAGTCCTAGGGTAACGGGCAGCGATCCCCCAGCCTTCAGGTGCTTTATCTCAAAGCTCTGAAGGCGCAGATTGCAGGCGGTTGCAATTTGCATTTTGTTGCGCCATACCATGGAGGTTGACCCCAACCTCGTGCCTCTATATGCGAGGCTTAAGAACACCATAAGGGTCCGCTTTACGGCTGGTGGTTCCGATATGCGGAATCTGGGATATGTAGTCCAGGACGTGCTTGAGAAACTGCTCCACGTCAGAACCAACGAAATCCTTTCTATCCAGGATTATCCTCGACGTGGAGATTATGATGTAACCTTTACTGGCGAAGGTATTTTCAAAGATGTTTTGTCCAGAGTTAAGTCGGTAGAAAATAGCCCTGGTCTAAAAGGGATTCAGATCATCGAGCACGTCCTGGATGAGGTAAAGATGGTGGTTGTGAAAATCTTCTCACCCTTCATAACAGCACCAGAGGTTATTTCCTTTTTGTCAGTTTATTTTAAAAGTGTGAAATTGATTGGGAAAGTGTTGAATGAGTTTAACATCTGGACCTCAAAATGGAAGTTTTTAGTAAAATGTGAAAGAGACCCTAAATTCCCTGGAGGTGTGAGACTTCCTCCAGCTCGATTTAAAATAGGGCAAACTAATGGGGATTTTTTTTTCTCAGGAATGCCACTTTTCTGTAGGTATTGTGGTCTCTATGGGCACTCTAAGGATAGTTGTGGTGCCACTTGTAGAAATTGTGCCAGTACTGAACATGACACAAAGGAGTGCCCAAATGAAAAAAAATGCTCTTTTTGTCGGACACCTGGTCATTTCTATTTTTCTTGCCCTCACAGGTTCAGAGAGGATGAACAAAAACAAAAGGAGAAGTCCAAGACATCCGGGAATGGACGGGCCAATCAGACCACCCCTCAGGAGGAGGAACAACAACCTGGAGCCTCGGGAGGTGATAAGGGCGCTTCGACTAGTAACAATCCCTCCGAGTCAATGACAGGTAACTCACAGGAGCCCAGGAGCTGGCTGAAAGACCATAAGGAGGCTAAAAGGAAGGCTGAGAAAGATCATAAAGGGGCGGTCGGTAAGGCCAAAAAAGAGCGCCAAAAGGCTGACACCGAGCCCAAAATTCCCACTGGGTCTCACGAGAGCGAGGGCGGTACGTGGCATTTGGTGAGGTCTCATAATAAGAAAAAGAATGGTTCCGTGGAGGTGGCTAATAGGGAGGAGATGGATACATCCCCTCACGGGGGTGTAGACTCTGGAATCCCGAGGTCCCGGGGCTCTGCTGCCCCAGGTGGGGCCCCGAACCTGGCTGCCTCCGGGGACTCTGAGGCTCCGCCATGTGCGCAGCCTGCCCCTGTGTTACGACCCTCTGCGGGTCAGCAGGGGAGTGCGGAGCCTCTCGGAGACCCACCTGACGAGGACCTAAATGGTCAGCCTATGGAGACCCAGTGTAACCTTTCTCACAATATCCTTCCGAGCTACACCCCAGTAGCGTCGGGTCTTAATTTAAGTGAATGTTCCTTCTCCGATGATGAAGACTCTTTGATAACGGTGGATTCAGAAGAGGGCGTTGGTGAAAGTCCAAGTGGTCTGATCCGTCCATCGGATAGGTAAAGTCCAGTTTTTGTTTCTTCCTAACCATTTGTTATGATGGCTGACATTAGTGGTGTTTCCCTCAATGTGAGAGGCATAGGATCCAAGACCAGAAGAGCTACTGTTTTACATTTTTTAACCTGTTTTACAGCTTCTGTTTTCTTTTTACAAGAATGTCATATCCCTCATAAGATTTCTTACAAAAAATATAAGGAAGAGTGGAAACATGGTCCATCGGTCTGGTCTGGATCAAATGCAACCGGATCAGCCGGGGTAGCTATACTTTTTAAGGGAAATGTGTCTATTGATTTTATCCAAGATATTTTACCGGGTCGTATTCTTTTAGTTAAGGCTTTTATTGATGGGACAAGATGGCAGTTTTTAAATTTTTATGGGTCACCTGATAAAAATGAAAGGGCTGATATGCTGGAAATTTTACCTTTATTTATTAACATTTCTGAACCTTTTATCCTGGCAGGTGATTTTAATTGTATTTTAAAAGACGAAAGCCGACGCTCCGGTTCCGTGAGTAGAAATTATGACAAAACGTCTGGAATGTTAAGCAATATTATAAATGATTGTAAATTAACTGATGTGTATAAAGAATGTAACAAGGATAGCCCTATAGACGCTGGTTTCACCTGGAGCAATTCTACATGTAGCTCCAGGATAGATTTTGTTTTAGGTTCAGAAAAAATACTGCCAGTGAAATGTGAAGTTTTAACTAATATTCTCTCAGATCACAAGGTTTTATCTTTTAGAGTGAGGATTAATGGAAAGAAGAAATGTGGTAAGAAATCTTGGAAATTGAATGTGTCCCTTTTAAAAGATCCACAAATTTTATCGGATTTTATTGAGTTTTATGTAAACTGTAGAAAAAGGAAAAACCCCAATATTTCTTTTAGCTCCTGGTGGGATAGAATGAAAATAAGCATTAAAGATTTCTTTATAAAGAAAAGCATACAAAAAGCTAAAGAAAAGTTTGAGATCTATAATTTTCTTAATATCAGGTTACAGACATTGTACAAATTCAAAGACAATGGTCTGGATGTAGGTAATGATATATTGAGTCTTAAAGGAGAAATTTCAAAGTGGTTGGAACAAAAAGGAAAAGAACTGATTTTTCGTTCAAAGGTAAAACACGTAGAAGAGGATGAGACTTGTTCCAGGTATTTTTTTAAGAAAAACAAACAGGCGAAAACAATAATTGATAACATAGATGGAGATAATAATATCAACGTTATATTGGATAAGGTAAATGTCTATTTTAATGATCTTTTTAATGTAAAAACTATAGACCATGATTTAATACACACTTTCCTGGGGGAGATCAAGTCCACCCTAGATGCTGATGCCCAAAGTTTTTTATCCCAACCTCTATGTGAGGAAGAGATTTTAGAAACCATGAAGAGTTTTAAAAATGGTAAAGTGCCGGGCCCTGATGGTATCCCCATAGAGTTTTATATAAGTTTTTATGATATTTTAAAAGATGATTTGTTTAATTTGTTTTCCGAAGTTTTTAATAATAAGGTTTTACTCAACTCATGGAAGAAAGGTGAGGTATCACTACTATACAAAAAAGGTGACAAAACGGATCTTAAAAACTGGAGGCCGATAACTCTTTTAAATAGTGATTACAAAATTATGGCTAAGATCTGTGCAAATCGGTTGAAAAAGGTGATACATAAAGTAATTCATGCAAATCAGGTATGCGGGGTACCTGGGCGTAGTATCTGGGACAATTTAAACCTGGTGAAAGATTGTATTGAAGATGTAAAAACCAGAAAGACAAAGATGTCAATCCTAGCGGTGGATTTTGAGAAAGCTTTTGACCGCGTGTCTCATTTTTATCTTTTTAAAGTTTTAGAAAAAATGGGCATTCCGGGTGGGTTTTTATTGTCTCTTAAAGCTTTTTATAATGATTGTACGAGTAAGATTTTAGTTAATGGTTTTAAAACAAAAGAGGTAGTTTTAAAATCAGGGGTGAAGCAGGGTTGCCCTTTGTCCCCCCTGCTTTTTATATGTGCTATAGAACCCCTTTTATGTACAATACGCCGGGATAAGCAAATATGTGGAGTACCCTTACCCGGAGGGAACGGTCTACAAGTTAAAGTTGTAAGCTATATGGATGATGTAGCAGTGTTTGGATGTGATGTACCTTCAATACAAAAAACGATAAGCCAAATTCAGTCTTTTTGTACAGTTTCCGGTTTTAAAATTAATCTTACTAAATGTAATATTTTAAATGTCGGGGGGATGCGTTTACATGATGTACCAATTGCAGTTACAGATTCCATCACTATTTTAGGTGTTTCTTTTAATGAATCTAATAATGGTTTTAATAGCTGGGATGCGGCAGCACAGAAAATTAATCAGAAAATCTGCATGTGGAATATGAGAAAGCTGTCAATGGAAGGTAAAGTTCTGATTGTAAAAATGGTGATATTACCTATCCTGTTATATCTTAGTTTGGTGTTCCCCCCTCCTACAAATTTGTTGAAACGAATTACAAAAGTATGTTTTACCTTTTTTTGGGGCTCAAAAATGGAGAAACTCAAAAGAGAAATTGTGACAAAGCCAAAGGTTAAAGGTGGGAAAGATTTCCCTGTTTTAGATAAGTTTCTTTTAATACATTTTTTCTGTTTCTGTTTTAAAACCCTTTTTAAAGATAATTACCTTTCCTATTTTATGCGTTTTAACACTGGTTTTCTCATGAGAAGGTTTGGTTGGTTTGAAACAGTTTTATCCTCTCCTTATGCTTTTAACCTACCTGCACATTATGAGATTTTAAAGAAAATTATTCTTGATTTTAATTTGAATAAGAAACAGACAGGGGATCTATGTAACAGCAAGACACTACTCAAACAAATTAGTACTGATGTGACGTTGTGTGATATTGAACGTTATGATGATGACAAAACTGTACACATATGGAAAATGATTAACGCCACTTATCTTTTTAATGTACAGAAAGACATGTCTTGGAGCTGCGCACACCACTGTCTTCCTTGCCGGGCATTCCAGTACAGAAGAGGTTTTGTGAGGTCTGCCATCTGCCCAAGAGAAGGTTGTCAAGAAGAAGAGACAGTGAAGCATCTTTTATGGACTTGTGCTTTTGCTAAAGAGTTCTGGAGAAGACTAATCCCCCTGCTGGAGAAAATGGTGGACCTCAAGGACTTTAATTTTGCATCAGTGTTATATGGTCTTCTGGAATGCCCAACAATGGACCAAAAAATAATGGCGTGGAAGACAGTGAATTGTGCCAAGATAGCGCTCTGGAATGCTAGAAATATTGCTGTTTTTAAACATGAAATGTTACCAGTAGATGATGTTTTAGCCTTTTGTAAAAGTGAAATGTACATATACTATTTATTGGACAGGAAAAAGAATGTAACGTTGGCAGGCAAATGGCTTTTTAACCTATGGAATATTTGAAGTCTTGTAAAATTTGCTGTGATGGAAGTTTTATTTTTCTTTGAAGTCCCGAAAGTGTAATGTGGATGTAATGGTTTTATTTCTGTAATTTATTAAATTTTAAATAAACGGTTTTTATCCCCATGGGGGGATAGCCAAATTAAAAAAAAAAAAAAAATCTGTTCTTATCAGTTTAATATCTGATACGTCCCCTATCTGGGGACCATATATTAAATGGATTTTTAGAACAGGGAGATGGAAAAAGAGCTTGCTCTGTCCACTCCACGCATTGACCTGGTATTGCAGTATCTCCAGGACCGGTGCACCCCTTCTTTAATGCAGTTTCTAAAATCAGAAAGAATTGAATTCAATGTTTTTTGTTCATTTTGCTTGTTTGTCGGATTTTGGGATGGACTCTTTGGCTTTGCTTTTCTTCTCCTCATTGGATTTTTCATGTTCAAAGTTGCAGAAGCCAGATTACAAGCTCATTTTGGTTCAACTTCAGCAACTGTGCATTGCATTGCCATGTAATGTGATGCAATGCTATCTTTCTAGCTCTCCCTTTTTACTTCCTTTTGGATAAACAGACATATTAGGCAAGCATTTTGGAGCTTTCACCTAAATAACTACAGGTGGTGAGATAAGCTGCACAATATAATTGACCTTTCAGTATATTGTTGCACACACACCATCTATTTAGCAAATGCCCTTGTTATCAACAGCAGCCTTTTAAACTCACCTGAGCTAACAGGTATGTGCGCTGGTTACTCTGCTGCGCTTAAAATTTCTTTTTTGGTTTGCTACAATGCCTTTTCTGAAACGTTGTCTCCTTCTGCTGGAACACTGACTTCTTTCATTTAATGCCTGCAGACTATAAAAGAGAACCCAACCCAAAAAGTTTGGTTGATTAGTCTGTGGCATTCTGTTAAACTGTTGCTTATGGCGGTCTCTGTGAGCTTCTCAGCGACATTCAGCCAGCCAGTTATCCTGCCTGCAGTAGATGGAATGTGGCAATGGAATGCTGGCTGCGCGTGTCATAATAGGCTCTGAGCCTTTATATACCTGTGCACAGCAGCAGCCACCTTCAGTCTGCTGCTGGACAGCCAGCAGCAGCAGCAGGAGAGGTATGTAATCAGGAGCCCTCCTGCTAAGGGTAGACAGCTGCTCGTTCCACCCCACCCCCCGCCTTAATTGGTTCTCCTCCCTTCCAACGGTGTTGAGGCGGGTGGGAACAGCAGGGGGTGAAGGTGCTGTGTTTAAAGAGGTGGAGTTATGCAGATCTAAAACGCGTGGATTGCAGCAGCAGCAAGCCGAAAAGTGCAGGCATGTAAGGGATCTAGAGGTTGACAACATGTCTTCTTAACGGGAGTCCAGGAGCTCATCTCCACAAATGGACTTTTCAGGATCCTTGGGTGGCTCCGTAGTTTGAAACCAATTCTGGTTATCGCTTCTCGGCCTTTTGGCTAAGATCAAGTGTAGTATCTTTTGAAAAGGCGGTTTTGGATGTTGGCCGCCCTAGTAGATTGATACATTATGCACACTCGGGTTTAGGCGCTTGTTAGTACGCCAGGTGGCTAATATAGTCATCTGGTGGAAAGCATGGCCCCCCAGGATCGACGCCATTGGGCCGGGGAAGATCGAAAGCCCGAAGTGTGAAGTGCCCCAGGAGTGGTGACCCTGGGGTGCCTTAACTCACTGGGATTGGGAACCCCACTTGAGTTTATGGCACATTTGCACAAGCACTTCAAATTTTCTTTCTTCGCACACACCCTTATTCCGGGCCTTCTGGCCTTAGGATGGGGAATTTTTCAATTCCCGGTCGAAGGTCCGGGCAGTATTATACTGTGAAACCTTCACTATTTATTTAATTTCTTTGTCACTGTGTGTCCACTTATTCACGTGTGTCACGTCCTACTAGGATTTTGTCGGGATGCGGTTCCCTTACGGGTTCCTCTCTTGGCAGGTCTAGGGGGGGAGTGTGTGGCCATCAGGTTCCGCTCCCCCCTGAACCCCCCTGGCTCTCCTCTTTCGGGAGGAGAGCGTTGTTGGCTCCCCTCTTCCGGGAGGGGAGCACAGTCTTTGGCTCCCAGTGCCTTGCTCGGGTGAGAACTCGGGCAGGTGCTGGGGGTAAGATTGGGTCGCCTCTGGCTTCGGCTGGAGGTGGCTTTTTGTCCCTGTTCCTCGCTGTGGCCTTTTGGCTCGGAGGGACGGGGAATGGTTTGGGGGACCCTTCTCCTTTTGGAGAGGGTTTCAAGAAGACCAGCATCCTAGTGCACTTTTTTTGTGGCACTTGTCACTTTTTTAAGCGCACTCGGGTTTTGTACACGAATTCGGGCTAAAAAAAAAAAAAAGAAAAAAAAAAAAAAAAAAATCTGTTCTTATTAGTTTAATATCTGATACGTCCCCTATCTGGGGACCATATATTAAATGGATTTTTAGAACAGGGAGATGGAAAAAGAGCTTGCTCTGTCCACTCCACGCATTGACCTGGTATTGCAGTATCTCCAGGACCGGTGCACCCCTTCTTTAATGCAGTTTCTAAAATCAGAAAGAATTGAATTCAATGTTTTTTGTTCATTTTGCTTGTTTGTCGGATTTTGGGATGGACTCTTTGGCTTTGCTTTTCTTCTCCTCATTGGATTTTTCATGTTCAAAGTTGCAGAAGCCAGATTACAAGCTCATTTTGGTTCAACTTCAGCAACTGTGCATTGCATTGCCATGTAATGTGATGCAATGCTATCTTTCTAGCTCTCCCTTTTTACTTCCTTTTGGATAAACAGACATATTAGGCAAGCATTTTGGAGCTTTCACCTAAATAACTACAGGTGGTGAGATAAGCTGCACAATATAATTGACCTTTCAGTATATTGTTGCACACACACCATCTATTTAGCAAATGCCCTTGTTATCAACAGCAGCCTTTTAAACTCACCTGAGCTAACAGGTATGTGCGCTGGTTACTCTGCTGCGCTTAAAATTTCTTTTTTGGTTTGCTACAATGCCTTTTCTGAAACGTTGTCTCCTTCTGCTGGAACACTGACTTCTTTCATTTAATGCCTGCAGACTATAAAAGAGAACCCAACCCAAAAAGTTTGGTTGATTAGTCTGTGGCATTCTGTTAAACTGTTGCTTATGGCGGTCTCTGTGAGCTTCTCAGCGACATTCAGCCAGCCAGGTATCCTGCCTGCAGTAGATGGAATGTGGCAATGGAACGCTGGCTGCGCGTGTCATAATAGGCTCTGAGCCTTTATATACCTGTGCACAGCAGCAGCCACCTTCAGTCTGCTGCTGGACAGCCAGCAGCAGCAGCAGCAGGAGAGGTATGTAATCAGGAGCCCTCCTGCTAAGGGTAGACAGCTGCTCGTTCCACCCCACCCCCCGCCTTAATTGGTTCTCCTCCCTTCCATCGGTGTTGAGGCGGGTGGGAACAGTAGGGGGTGAAGGTGCTGTGTTTAAAGAGGTGGAGTTATGCAGATCTAAAACGCGTGGATTGCAGCAGCAGCAAGCCGAAAAGTGCAGGCATGTAAGGGATCTAGAGGTTGACAACATGTCTTCTTAACGGGAGTCCAGGAGCTCATCTCCACAAATGGACTTTTCAGGATCCTTGGGTGGCTCCGTAGTTTGAAACCAATTCTGGTTATCGCTTCTCGGCCTTTTGGCTAAGATCAAGTGTAGTATCTGTTCTTATCAGTTTAATATCTGATACGTCCCCTATCTGGGGACCATATATTAAATGGATTTTTAGAACAGGGAGATGGAAAAAGAGCTTGCTCTGTCCACTCCACGCATTGACCTGGTATTGCAGTATCTCCAGGACCGGTGCACCCCTTCTTTAATGCAGTTTCTAAAATCAGAAAGAATTGAATTCAATGTTTTTTGTTCATTTTGCTTGTTTGTCGGATTTTGGGATGGACTCTTTGGCTTTGCTTTTCTTCTCCTCATTGGATTTTTCATGTTCAAAGTTGCAGAAGCCAGATTACAAGCTCATTTTGGTTCAACTTCAGCAACTGTGCATTGCATTGCCATGTAATGTGATGCAATGCTATCTTTCTAGCTCTCCCTTTTTACTTCCTTTTGGATAAACAGACATATTAGGCAAGCATTTTGGAGCTTTCACCTAAATAACTACAGGTGGTGAGATAAGCTGCACAATATAATTGACCTTTCAGTATATTGTTGCACACACACCATCTATTTAGCAAATGCCCTTGTTATCAACAGCAGCCTTTTAAACTCACCTGAGCTAACAGGTATGTGCGCTGGTTACTCTGCTGCGCTTAAAATTTCTTTTTTGGTTTGCTACAATGCCTTTTCTGAAACGTTGTCTCCTTCTGCTGGAACACTGACTTCTTTCATTTAATGCCTGCAGACTATAAAAGAGAACCCAACCCAAAAAGTTTGGTTGATTAGTCTGTGGCATTCTGTTAAACTGTTGCTTATGGCGGTCTCTGTGAGCTTCTCAGCGACATTCAGCCAGCCAGGTATCCTGCCTGCAGTAGATGGAATGTGGCAATGGAACGCTGGCTGCGCGTGTCATAATAGGCTCTGAGCCTTTATATACCTGTGCACAGCAGCAGCCACCTTCAGTCTGCTGCTGGACAGCCAGCAGCAGCAGCAGCAGGAGAGGTATGTAATCAGGAGCCCTCCTGCTAAGGGTAGACAGCTGCTCGTTCCACCCCACCCCCCGCCTTAATTGGTTCTCCTCCCTTCCAACGGTGTTGAGGCGGGTGGGAACAGCAGGGGGTGAAGGTGCTGTGTTTAAAGAGGTGGAGTTATGCAGATCTAAAACGCGTGGATTGCAGCAGCAGCAAGCCGAAAAGTGCAGGCATGTAAGGGATCTAGAGGTTGACAACATGTCTTCTTAACGGGAGTCCAGGAGCTCATCTCCACAAATGGACTTTTCAGGATCCTTGGGTGGCTCCGTAGTTTGAAACCAATTCTGGTTATCGCTTCTCGGCCTTTTGGCTAAGATCAAGTGTAGTATCTGTTCTTATCAGTTTAATATCTGATACGTCCCCTATCTGGGGACCATATATTAAATGGATTTTTAGAACAGGGAGATGGAAAAAGAGCTTGCTCTGTCCACTCCACGCATTGACCTGGTATTGCAGTATCTCCAGGACCGGTGCACCCCTTCTTTAATGCAGTTTCTAAAATCAGAAAGAATTGAATTCAATGTTTTTTGTTCATTTTGCTTGTTTGTCGGATTTTGGGATGGACTCTTTGGCTTTGCTTTTCTTCTCCTCATTGGATTTTTCATGTTCAAAGTTGCAGAAGCCAGATTACAAGCTCATTTTGGTTCAACTTCAGCAACTGTGCATTGCATTGCCATGTAATGTGATGCAATGCTATCTTTCTAGCTCTCCCTTTTTACTTCCTTTTGGATAAACAGACATATTAGGCAAGCATTTTGGAGCTTTCACCTAAATAACTACAGGTGGTGAGATAAGCTGCACAATATAATTGACCTTTCAGTATATTGTTGCACACACACCATCTATTTAGCAAATGCCCTTGTTATCAACAGCAGCCTTTTAAACTCACCTGAGCTAACAGGTATGTGCGCTGGTTACTCTGCTGCGCTTAAAATTTCTTTTTTGGTTTGCTACAATGCCTTTTCTGAAACGTTGTCTCCTTCTGCTGGAACACTGACTTCTTTCATTTAATGCCTGCAGACTATAAAAGAGAACCCAACCCAAAAAGTTTGGTTGATTAGTCTGTGGCATTCTGTTAAACTGTTGCTTATGGCGGTCTCTGTGAGCTTCTCAGCGACATTCAGCCAGCCAGGTATCCTGCCTGCAGTAGATGGAATGTGGCAATGGAACGCTGGCTGCGCGTGTCATAATAGGCTCTGAGCCTTTATATACCTGTGCACAGCAGCAGCCACCTTCAGTCTGCTGCTGGACAGCCAGCAGCAGCAGCAGGAGAGGTATGTAATCAGGAGCCCTCCTGCTAAGGGTAGACAGCTGCTCGTTCCACCCCACCCCCCGCCTTAATTGGTTCTCCTCCCTTCCAACGGTGTTGAGGCGGGTGGGAACAGCAGGGGGTGAAGGTGCTGTGTTTAAAGAGGTGGAGTTATGCAGATCTAAAACGCGTGGATTGCAGCAGCAGCAAGCCGAAAAGTGCAGGCATGTAAGGGATCTAGAGGTTGACAACATGTCTTCTTAACGGGAGTCCAGGAGCTCATCTCCACAAATGGACTTTTCAGGATCCTTGGGTGGCTCCGTAGTTTGAAACCAATTCTGGTTATCGCTTCTCGGCCTTTTGGCTAAGATCAAGTGTAGTATCTTTTGAAAAGGCGGTTTTGGATGTTGGCCGCCCTAGTAGATTGATACATTATGCACACTCGGGTTTAGGCGCTTGTTAGTACGCCAGGTGGCTAATATAGTCATCTGGTGGAAAGTATGGCCCCCCAGGATCGACGCCATTGGGCCGGGGAAGATCGAAAGCCCGAAGTGTGAAGTGCCCCAGGAGTGGTGACCCTGGGGTGCCTTAACTCACTGGGATTGGGAACCCCACTTGAGTTTATGGCACATTTGCACAAGCACTTCAAATTTTCTTTCTTCGCACACACCCTTATTCCGGGCCTTCTGGCCTTAGGATGGGGAATTTTTCAATTCCCGGTCGAAGGTCCGGGCAGTATTATACTGTGAAACCTTCACTATTTATTTAATTTCTTTGTCACTGTGTGTCCACTTATTCACGTGTGTCACGTCCTACTAGGATTTTGTCGGGATGCGGTTCCCTTACGGGTTCCTCTCTTGGCAGGTCTAGGGGGGGAGTGTGTGGCCATCAGGTTCCGCTCCCCCCTGAACCCCCCTGGCTCTCCTCTTTCGGGAGGAGAGCGTTGTTGGCTCCCCTCTTCCGGGAGGGGAGCACAGTCTTTGGCTCCCAGTGCCTTGCTCGGGTGAGAACTCGGGCAGGTGCTGGGGGTAAGATTGGGTCGCCTCTGGCTTCGGCTGGAGGTGGCTTTTTGTCCCTGTTCCTCGCTGTGGCCTTTTGGCTCGGAGGGACGGGGAATGGTTTGGGGGACCCTTCTCCTTTTGGAGAGGGTTTCAAGAAGACCAGCATCCTAGTGCACTTTTTTTGTGGCACTTGTCACTTTTTTAAGCGCACTCGGGTTTTGTACACGAATTCGGGCTAAAAAAAAAAAAAAGAAAAAAAAAAAAAAAAAATCTGTTCTTATTAGTTTAATATCTGATACGTCCCCTATCTGGGGACCATATATTAAATGGATTTTTAGAACAGGGAGATGGAAAAAGAGCTTGCTCTGTCCACTCCACGCATTGACCTGGTATTGCAGTATCTCCAGGACCGGTGCACCCCTTCTTTAATGCAGTTTCTAAAATCAGAAAGAATTGAATTCAATGTTTTATGTTCATTTTGCTTGTTTGTCGGATTTTGGGATGGACTCTTTGGCTTTGCTTTTCTTCTCCTCATTGGATTTTTCATGTTCAAAGTTGCAGAAGCCAGATTACAAGCTCATTTTGGTTCAACTTCAGCAACTGTGCATTGCATTGCCATGTAATGTGATGCAATGCTATCTTTCTAGCTCTCCCTTTTTACTTCCTTTTGGATAAACAGACATATTAGGCAAGCATTTTGGAGCTTTCACCTAAATAACTACAGGTGGTGAGATAAGCTGCACAATATAATTGACCTTTCAGTATATTGTTGCACACACACCATCTATTTAGCAAATGCCCTTGTTATCAACAGCAGCCTTTTAAACTCACCTGAGCTAACAGGTATGTGCGCTGGTTACTCTGCTGCGCTTAAAATTTCTTTTTTGGTTTGCTACAATGCCTTTTCTGAAACGTTGTCTCCTTCTGCTGGAACACTGACTTCTTTCATTTAATGCCTGCAGACTATAAAAGAGAACCCAACCCAAAAAGTTTGGTTGATTAGTCTGTGGCATTCTGTTAAACTGTTGCTTATGGCGGTCTCTGTGAGCTTCTCAGCGACATTCAGCCAGCCAGGTATCCTGCCTGCAGTAGATGGAATGTGGCAATGGAACGCTGGCTGCGCGTGTCATAATAGGCTCTGAGCCTTTATATACCTGTGCACAGCAGCAGCCACCTTCAGTCTGCTGCTGGACAGCCAGCAGCAGCAGCAGCAGGAGAGGTATGTAATCAGGAGCCCTCCTGCTAAGGGTAGACAGCTGCTCGTTCCACCCCACCCCCCGCCTTAATTGGTTCTCCTCCCTTCCAACGGTGTTGAGGCAGGTGGGAACAGCAGGGGGTGAAGGTGCTGTGTTTAAAGAGGTGGAGTTATGCAGATCTAAAACGCGTGGATTGCAGCAGCAGCAAGCCGAAAAGTGCAGGCATGTAAGGGATCTAGAGGTTGACAACATGTCTTCTTAACGGGAGTCCAGGAGCTCATCTCCACAAATGGACTTTTCAGGATCCTTGGGTGGCTCCGTAGTTTGAAACCAATTCTGGTTATCGCTTCTCGGCCTTTTGGCTAAGATCAAGTGTAGTATCTGTTCTTATCAGTTTAATATCTGATACGTCCCCTATCTGGGGACCATATATTAAATGGATTTTTAGAACAGGGAGATGGAAAAAGAGCTTGCTCTGTCCACTCCACGCATTGACCTGGTATTGCAGTATCTCCAGGACCGGTGCACCCCTTCTTTAATGCAGTTTCTAAAATCAGAAAGAATTGAATTCAATGTTTTTTGTTCATTTTGCTTGTTTGTCGGATTTTGGGATGGACTCTTTGGCTTTGCTTTTCTTCTCCTCATTGGATTTTTCATGTTCAAAGTTGCAGAAGCCAGATTACAAGCTCATTTTGGTTCAACTTCAGCAACTGTGCATTGCATTGCCATGTAATGTGATGCAATGCTATCTTTCTAGCTCTCCCTTTTTACTTCCTTTTGGATAAACAGACATATTAGGCAAGCATTTTGGAGCTTTCACCTAAATAACTACAGGTGGTGAGATAAGCTGCACAATATAATTGACCTTTCAGTATATTGTTGCACACACACCATCTATTTAGCAAATGCCCTTGTTATCAACAGCAGCCTTTTAAACTCACCTGAGCTAACAGGTATGTGCGCTGGTTACTCTGCTGCGCTTAAAATTTCTTTTTTGGTTTGCTACAATGCCTTTTCTGAAACGTTGTCTCCTTCTGCTGGAACACTGACTTCTTTCATTTAATGCCTGCAGACTATAAAAGAGAACCCAACCCAAAAAGTTTGGTTGATTAGTCTGTGGCATTCTGTTAAACTGTTGCTTATGGCGGTCTCTGTGAGCTTCTCAGCGACATTCAGCCAGCCAGGTATCCTGCCTGCAGTAGATGGAATGTGGCAATGGAACGCTGGCTGCGCGTGTCATAATAGGCTCTGAGCCTTTATATACCTGTGCACAGCAGCAGCCACCTTCAGTCTGCTGCTGGACAGCCAGCAGCAGCAGCAGCAGGAGAGGTATGTAATCAGGAGCCCTCCTGCTAAGGGTAGACAGCTGCTCGTTCCACCCCACCCCCCGCCTTAATTGGTTCTCCTCCCTTCCAACGGTGTTGAGGCGGGTGGGAACAGCAGGGGGTGAAGGTGCTGTGTTTAAAGAGGTGGAGTTATGCAGATCTAAAACGCGTGGATTGCAGCAGCAGCAAGCCGAAAAGTGCAGGCATGTAAGGGATCTAGAGGTTGACAACATGTCTTCTTAACGGGAGTCCAGGAGCTCATCTCCACAAATGGACTTTTCAGGATCCTTGGGTGGCTCCGTAGTTTGAAACCAATTCTGGTTATCGCTTCTCGGCCTTTTGGCTAAGATCAAGTGTAGTATCTGTTCTTATCAGTTTAATATCTGATACGTCCCCTATCTGGGGACCATATATTAAATGGATTTTTAGAACAGGGAGATGGAAAAAGAGCTTGCTCTGTCCACTCCACGCATTGACCTGGTATTGCAGTATCTCCAGGACCGGTGCACCCCTTCTTTAATGCAGTTTCTAAAATCAGAAAGAATTGAATTCAATGTTTTTTGTTCATTTTGCTTGTTTGTCGGATTTTGGAATGGACTCTTTGGCTTTGCTTTTCTTCTCCTCATTGGATTTTTCATGTTCAAAGTTGCAGAAGCCAGATTACAAGCTCATTTTGGTTCAACTTCAGCAACTGTGCATTGCATTGCCATGTAATGTGATGCAATGCTATCTTTCTAGCTCTCCCTTTTTACTTCCTTTTGGATAAACAGACATATTAGGCAAGCATTTTGGAGCTTTCACCTAAATAACTACAGGTGGTGAGATAAGCTGCACAATATAATTGACCTTTCAGTATATTGTTGCACACACACCATCTATTTAGCAAATGCCCTTGTTATCAACAGCAGCCTTTTAAACTCACCTGAGCTAACAGGTATGTGCGCTGGTTACTCTGCTGCGCTTAAAATTTCTTTTTTGGTTTGCTACAATGCCTTTTCTGAAACGTTGTCTCCTTCTGCTGGAACACTGACTTCTTTCATTTAATGCCTGCAGACTATAAAAGAGAACCCAACCCAAAAAGTTTGGTTGATTAGTCTGTGGCATTCTGTTAAACTGTTGCTTATGGCGGTCTCTGTGAGCTTCTCAGCGACATTCAGCCAGCCAGGTATCCTGCCTGCAGTAGATGGAATGTGGCAATGGAACGCTGGCTGCGCGTGTCATAATAGGCTCTGAGCCTTTATATACCTGTGCACAGCAGCAGCCACCTTCAGTCTGCTGCTGGACAGCCAGCAGCAGCAGCAGCAGGAGAGGTATGTAATCAGGAGCCCTCCTGCTAAGGGTAGACAGCTGCTCGTTCCACCCCACCCCCCGCCTTAATTGGTTCTCCTCCCTTCCAACGGTGTTGAGGCGGGTGGGAACAGCAGGGGGTGAAGGTGCTGTGTTTAAAGAGGTGGAGTTATGCAGATCTAAAACGCGTGGATTGCAGCAGCAGCAAGCCGAAAAGTGCAGGCATGTAAGGGATCTAGAGGTTGACAACATGTCTTCTTAACGGGAGTCCAGGAGCTCATCTCCACAAATGGACTTTTCAGGATCCTTGGGTGGCTCCGTAGTTTGAAACCAATTCTGGTTATCGCTTCTCGGCCTTTTGGCTAAGATCAAGTGTAGTATCTGTTCTTATCAGTTTAATATCTGATACGTCCCCTATCTGGGGACCATATATTAAATGGATTTTTAGAACAGGGAGATGGAAAAAGAGCTTGCTCTGTCCACTCCACGCATTGACCTGGTATTGCAGTATCTCCAGGACCGGTGCACCCCTTCTTTAATGCAGTTTCTAAAATCAGAAAGAATTGAATTCAATGTTTTTTGTTCATTTTGCTTGTTTGTCGGATTTTGGGATGGACTCTTTGGCTTTGCTTTTCTTCTCCTCATTGGATTTTTCATGTTCAAAGTTGCAGAAGCCAGATTACAAGCTCATTTTGGTTCAACTTCAGCAACTGTGCATTGCATTGCCATGTAATGTGATGCAATGCTATCTTTCTAGCTCTCCCTTTTTACTTCCTTTTGGATAAACAGACATATTAGGCAAGCATTTTGGAGCTTTCACCTAAATAACTACAGGTGGTGAGATAAGCTGCACAATATAATTGACCTTTCAGTATATTGTTGCACACACACCATCTATTTAGCAAATGCCCTTGTTATCAACAGCAGCCTTTTAAACTCACCTGAGCTAACAGGTATGTGCGCTGGTTACTCTGCTGCGCTTAAAATTTCTTTTTTGGTTTGCTACAATGCCTTTTCTGAAACGTTGTCTCCTTCTGCTGGAACACTGACTTCTTTCATTTAATGCCTGCAGACTATAAAAGAGAACCCAACCCAAAAAGTTTGGTTGATTAGTCTGTGGCATTCTGTTAAACTGTTGCTTATGGCGGTCTCTGTGAGCTTCTCAGCGACATTCAGCCAGCCAGGTATCCTGCCTGCAGTAGATGGAATGTGGCAATGGAACGCTGGCTGCGCGTGTCATAATAGGCTCTGAGCCTTTATATACCTGTGCACAGCAGCAGCCACCTTCAGTCTGCTGCTGGACAGCCAGCAGCAGCAGCAGCAGGAGAGGTATGTAATCAGGAGCCCTCCTGCTAAGGGTAGACAGCTGCTCGTTCCACCCCACCCCCCGCCTTAATTGGTTCTCCTCCCTTCCAACGGTGTTGAGGCGGGTGGGAACAGCAGGGGGTGAAGGTGCTGTGTTTAAAGAGGTGGAGTTATGCAGATCTAAAACGCGTGGATTGCAGCAGCAGCAAGCCGAAAAGTGCAGGCATGTAAGGGATCTAGAGGTTGACAACATGTCTTCTTAACGGGAGTCCAGGAGCTCATCTCCACAAATGGACTTTTCAGGATCCTTGGGTGGCTCCGTAGTTTGAAACCAATTCTGGTTATCGCTTCTCGGCCTTTTGGCTAAGATCAAGTGTAGTATCTGTTCTTATCAGTTTAATATCTGATACGTCCCCTATCTGGGGACCATATATTAAATGGATTTTTAGAACAGGGAGATGGAAAAAGAGCTTGCTCTGTCCACTCCACGCATTGACCTGGTATTGCAGTATCTCCAGGACCGGTGCACCCCTTCTTTAATGCAGTTTCTAAAATCAGAAAGAATTGAATTCAATGTTTTTTGTTCATTTTGCTTGTTTGTCGGATTTTGGGATGGACTCTTTGGCTTTGCTTTTCTTCTCCTCATTGGATTTTTCATGTTCAAAGTTGCAGAAGCCAGATTACAAGCTCATTTTGGTTCAACTTCAGCAACTGTGCATTGCATTGCCATGTAATGTGATGCAATGCTATCTTTCTAGCTCTCCCTTTTTACTTCCTTTTGGATAAACAGACATATTAGGCAAGCATTTTGGAGCTTTCACCTAAATAACTAAAGGTGGTGAGATAAGCTGCACAATATAATTGACCTTTCAGTATATTGTTGCACACACACCATCTATTTAGCAAATGCCCTTGTTATCAACAGCAGCCTTTTAAACTCACCTGAGCTAACAGGTATGTGCGCTGGTTACTCTGCTGCGCTTAAAATTTCTTTTTTGGTTTGCTACAATGCCTTTTCTGAAACGTTGTCTCCTTCTGCTGGAACACTGACTTCTTTCATTTAATGCCTGCAGACTATAAAAGAGAACCCAACCCAAAAAGTTTGGTTGATTAGTCTGTGGCATTCTGTTAAACTGTTGCTTATGGCGGTCTCTGTGAGCTTCTCAGCGACATTCAGCCAGCCAGGTATCCTGCCTGCAGTAGATGGAATGTGGCAATGGAACGCTGGCTGCGCGTGTCATAATAGGCTCTGAGCCTTTATATACCTGTGCACAGCAGCAGCCACCTTCAGTCTGCTGCTGGACAGCCAGCAGCAGCAGCAGCAGGAGAGGTATGTAATCAGGAGCCCTCCTGCTAAGGGTAGACAGCTGCTCGTTCCACCCCACCCCCCGCCTTAATTGGTTCTCCTCCCTTCCAACGGTGTTGAGGCGGGTGGGAACAGCAGGGGGTGAAGGTGCTGTGTTTAAAGAGGTGGAGTTATGCAGATCTAAAACGCGTGGATTGCAGCAGCAGCAAGCCGAAAAGTGCAGGCATGTAAGGGATCTAGAGGTTGACAACATGTCTTCTTAACGGGAGTCCAGGAGCTCATCTCCACAAATGGACTTTTCAGGATCCTTGGGTGGCTCCGTAGTTTGAAACCAATTCTGGTTATCGCTTCTCGGCCTTTTGGCTCAGACCTAGTGTTTGGACAAGAGGTTCCTTGTGTACTAGCCCTCGGCCTTCCAGCATCGCCACTTCGGTGGCTTAAGCTGGATGCTGCTATAGGGGGAGAGTGAGGAGGAAACGAGAAGGCGATTCCTGAAGCGACCATGGGTGTCAAGCTTCGTTTTGCTGGGACCGGGGATCCCCGGGTCAAGAATGCTTTCCGTATCGACGTCTCTGAGGAGAAGAAGGACCATTTCTCGTTGTCATACCTGGTCAACGCCATTTTCTATGAAATCCTGAAGATCCAGAAGTCGGAGATCATCTGTTTGCAGGAGTTCAGAAGGGAGCATAGGTACGTCTTGGTGCTTTCTTCTATGGCGGCTTGCCAAAACCTTTTCAAAACTCTTCAAGTCCTTTCAGAGCACCCTCAGCTGGATGGACTTATCTTCACTGTACTCTACTCTAAGGGGGATATCCCGGTGGTAATATTCATGCACAACCCCTTTATCTCCCGGGATGATATCACTGCATTCCTGAGAAGACACTGCATTTTTGTGCAATTCTCCCATAAAATCTTAAATGGAGAAGGGCTGTGGACTGGGAAGTATAAATACTTTGTGAGGTTTGGGATAGACCCTCATGGTCCTGGAGGTATTCACTATCCTCCCCTGAACTTTACAATTGGAAGAGACTCTGGATATCTGTTTTTTCCCGAGGCGCCATTGTTCTGCAGGAGATGCAACATGTTCGGGCATATCCAGGATTTCTGCAAGCAATTGCCAAACTGTAGAAAGTGCAACAAGTACGGTCATCTGGCGAAGGATTGTTCCAACCCGGTGGTATGTGATGCCTGCGGGGAGGAAGGACATGTGATTCGGGATTGTAAGGCTAAAGTCAAGCCTAGGTCCTTCTCCGAAGTGACCAAAGGTAAGCCTACTGTCCCTGCTGTTACCCCACAGGTGACTACTGCAGAGATCAATGCTGAGACGGAGCCCCCTGAGGTTGAAGATCTGGTGGGTGAGGCCCAGAACCTGTTGGACCCTCCGGCCCCTGCTGGGCCAGGTATGGAGATCTCCGAGTTGGATGTGGACCTCCCTCATCAGTCCGAAATATGTGGTGAGGGTGACATGGATGTGTCTCTAGCTCGAACCCCTGCATTGTCCTGGGGTGCTACAGACGAAGAGGTGGCCAGGGATGGTGGCCAAGGAGACTTTACTTCTGGGAGGTCTTTTGATGATGATGATACTCCTGAACTGGCCAATAAAAAACCCAGACGAGAGTACTCACCTGCCAGCGGAGGGTGCGACAGTCCTGCAAGTGACCGCATTTACCCGCAGGATGTCTTCTCCCCTGATGCCCCTTACCTTGGCATCCCTGAGAGCATCAACACCTTTGGGGTGCTTTCCCAGTCTGATGATAATGGATGAGTATGGTGTGATCAACATTGAGTCATGTATTTCTTTTCATTAATTAATGTCTTGCCAATCTGGTTGGGATGTAGTGTCCCTAAATGTAAGGCAGATCAGATCTAAAATCAGAAGAACAACTGTTCTGGACTACCTGAAACATTTAGGTGCTGATGTTTTTTGCCTTCAGGAGTGTGGGATTCAGGATGCTCCTTGTGACAAAGACTGGCCTTACGGACAGCATATCTGGTCAGGGTCTAATCATAATAAAAATGATGGGGTGGGGATATTAGTTGGGAATAAAGAAATCTCTATTGATAGTTATATTGTGGTGGAGGTGGGCCGATGTTTAATTGCATTTTTGAGTTATAGAGGGTGGCGGGTCAGAATTATTAATTTATATTGCCCTACAGGGAAGGAAGAGCGGCTTGCTCTTCTTGAAAAATTAAGTTTTTTTCTTCCAGGGAAATCTCCCACTATTTTTGTTGGGGACGTTAATTGTGTCACAGAAGGAAAGTGTGACATAACAGGAAAGAAATTGTCCCATTTAATTTGTGATTTTTCCTTTTTAGATGCAGCAGTTGTTGTTCTTGGCATGCCACCACCGCCGACATACCATGCTGACCGTGGTGAGATTCATTCCAGAATTGATTTAATGTTATCTTCTAAAAATATGGTATGTTTGGATTTTTCTCAACAAAAGGTACCTTTTTCGGACCATGAATGTTTGAGAGGCGTGTTTTGTGCGAATGGTGACCAAGTGTATGGCGGTGGGGTATGGAAGTTGAATGCAAGGCTGTTAGAGGATGATGAGGTGATGAATGAGTTTAATGTAAAGTATGAAAGATGGAGAATGCGTAAGAAGGATTTTGTGTGTGTTCTTGACTGGTGGGACTGGGTGAAAGTGCAATTTAAAACTTTCTTCAAAAAGTGGGGCTATAGAAAAGCTGCCAGATATAGGAATAGGTTTAATGACCTTAATAGACGGATTGACTGGTTGAGAAAGTGTGTTGCAAGTGGTTTGGAGATGTCTGATCAACTTACTGAGGCTAAGAATGAATTGAAGCGTGTGTTGGATGAGAAAGGAAAGGAAATTATATATCGTACTAAAATTGAGCACCTGGAGAAAAATGAGAAGTGTACGAGGTTCTTTTTTAAAAAAATGAATGGTAGGAAGACTGATATGAATGAAGTTGTGAATGAAAGTGGAACCAACTGTATGGGTGAGGATGTGCTGAAAGAAGTGAATAGGTTTTATAGCAAGTTGTATGATGAGAAATGGATTGACTCTGGGCTTGTGTCATATGTTCTGAATGGTGTGGAGAAAAAACTTGATTCTGAGGAGCGTGATCTATTGTGTGAGGATGTAGTTCTGGATGAAGTGAAGAATGTGGTGTGGAGTGCTAAAAAGAGTAAGACTCCTGGGAAAGATGGTATACCTGTAGAGTTGTATGTGAAAGCATGGGAAGTTTTGGGAACAGATTTGACTGAGGTATGTAAGTATATGTGGGTGAATGGTAGGTTGTGTGAATCAATGAAAGAAGGAGTGGTTGTGCTTGTGTATAAAAAGGGTGAGAGGAAACGTTTGGAAAACTGGAGACCAATAACACTGCTGAATTCGGATTATAAGGTCTACAGTAAGTTACTGGCAAATCGTATGCGTGAAGTGATTGGTAGTGTTGTGGAGGAGGACCAAGTATGTGCAGTGCCTGGAAGAAGTATGAGTGATAACTTGTTATTGTTGAGAGATATGATTGGGGATTGCAAGGATAGAAAGCAGAAATGTATGACTTTAGCTATTGATTTTGAGAAGGCGTTTGACAGGGTTTCGCATGTGTTTTTGTTTAAAGTACTGGAAAGAATGGGGTTTCCTAGAGAATTTGTGAATTGTGTAAAATCATTGTATGATTGTGTGTCAAGTGAGTTCTTGGTTAATGGGTGGCTGTGTGACAAAGTGAAGATTAGGTCAGGGGTAAGGCAGGGGTGTCCTATGTCCCCCGTCTTATTTGTATGTGTAATAGAACCATTGTTATGTTTGATTAGACGGGATAAAATGATGAGAGGTTTGTTGGTGCCTGGTAGTGGTGGTAAGCATGTGAAAGTGTTAGGTTATATGGATGATGTTGTGGTTGTGAGTGAAAGTATGGCTTCTTTGAGTAGAATTAAATTGCTTTTGGATTTTTTTGTTGGTGCGTCTGGTTTTAGGGTAAATTGGAATAAATGTAGTTTTAAATGTTTTGGAGATAGTAGTATTCGTATGGATGGTGTAAAGTGTGAAGAGGGTGCAATCAAGATTTTGGGCGTATTATTTAATGATGACTTAAAAGGGAATGAAAGTTGGGAAGAGTGTGGTATGCGGGTTGAACGTAAATTGAATTTTTGGCGAATGAGAGAATTGACTCTGCGTGGTAAGGTGTTAATTATCAAAGCAGTGATTCTCCCTATCCTGCTTTATGTGGCGACTGTTTTTCCTTCTCCTTACAGGAAAATTAAGAGAATAGAGAAGTTGGTATTCACATTCCTGTGGTGTAGTAAGATGGAGAAGTTGAAGCGGGAGAGCCTTTTTAAGGCTTGTCAGCATGGTGGGCTGGCCTTTCCCAATATTGAAGTTTTTTTAGGCCTTAATTATATTAAGACTGTGGTTATTTTGCTGGGTAAAGGCAATAAAGGTGCTTTTATGGCTAATTATTCTGCTGGATGGATGTTGTATGGGTTATGCTGGAGGAAGAGAGATGCGAGTGTGCCTGTGGCCTTTAAGTGTCCTGTTTGGTATGAGGTGATTGAGAAATTTGTGAGAAAGCATGATTTGTTGAGTGTGGGAATGAATGATTTTAGAATGACCAAGAATGTGGTGAAAAGAATGAGTGCAAATGAGGTAGAGTGTAATATTGTTGGGCTGAGAGGGAATGAGGTTTCAGATGCATGGAAGAAGTTAGATACGTATGGGATGTCAAACAAACAGAAGGATGTGGTGTGGATGACTTTACATAATATTTTACCTGTGAGAGAAGTGCAGAAGAAAAGAGAGTTGATAAGAACAGATGTGTGTCCGAGAGTGGGATGTGGTGGTTGTGAGACTGTGAGGCATGTTATGTGGGATTGTGAGTACGCGTACAGTGTGTGGAAGTGTGTAGGTGGATTGTGTAAGGGTTTAGCAGGCGTGAATTTTGTGGATTGGCGTGTGGCGATGTTTGGAATTGGTGCGTGTAGTCGGTCTAAAGATAGAATTTTATGGTTGATAATGGCTTGTGTGATGGAGAGTTTGTGGGATGCAAGGAACCTTGGACTTTTCAAAAGGAAATCTTTATCAGTGAATGAATGTGTTAGACTTATTCTTTCAAGACTATACCTGATATATAAGTTGGACAGCAGAGGCGGTGGTGGCACAGATGCCGAAGGGATTTGGAAATTTAAAAAGTGGCATTACCTTATCAAATACCAGTGATTTTTTTCTTTGTGATTCCTTGAAGTTTCTGCATTTGTGTTACGTAAAGGATGTTCCCTTGTGATTATATCTCATCTTATACTACTGCTAAATAAATAGAACCATGATGATGAGAAGTTTTAAGTAGCAAATTTTGGAGAAATTCATACTGTTTGCTAAAAAACTAAACTGAATGGTTTAAAAAAAAAAAAAAAAAAAAAAAAAAAAAATCTGTTCTTATCAGTTTAATATCTGATACGTCCCCTATCTGGGGACCATATATTAAATGGATTTTTAGAACAGGGAGATGGAAAAAGAGCTTGCTCTGTCCACTCCACGCATTGACCTGGTATTGCAGTATCTCCAGGACCGGTGCACCCCTTCTTTAATGCAGTTTCTAAAATCAGAAAGAATTGAATTCAATGTTTTTTGTTCATTTTGCTTGTTTGTCGGATTTTGGGATGGACTCTTTGGCTTTGCTTTTCTTCTCCTCATTGGATTTTTCATGTTCAAAGTTGCAGAAGCCAGATTACAAGCTCATTTTGGTTCAACTTCAGCAACTGTGCATTGCATTGCCATGTAATGTGATGCAATGCTATCTTTCTAGCTCTCCCTTTTTACTTCCTTTTGGATAAACAGACATATTAGGCAAGCATTTTGGAGCTTTCACCTAAATAACTACAGGTGGTGAGATAAGCTGCACAATATAATTGACCTTTCAGTATATTGTTGCACACACACCATCTATTTAGCAAATGCCCTTGTTATCAACAGCAGCCCTTTAAACTCACCTGAGCTAACAGGTATGTGCGCTGGTTACTCTGCTGCGCTTAAAATTTCTTTTTTGGTTTGCTACAATGCCTTTTCTGAAACGTTGTCTCCTTCTGCTGGAACACTGACTTCTTTCATTTAATGCCTGCAGACTATAAAAGAGAACCCAACCCAAAAAGTTTGGTTGATTAGTCTGTGGCATTCTGTTAAACTGTTGCTTATGGCGGTCTCTGTGAGCTTCTCAGCGACATTCAGCCAGCCAGGTATCCTGCCTGCAGTAGATAGAATGTGGCAATGGAACGCTGGCTGCGCGTGTCATAATAGGCTCTGAGCCTTTATATACCTGTGCACAGCAGCAGCCACCTTCAGTCTGCTGCTGGACAGCCAGCAGCAGCAGCAGCAGGAGAGGTATGTAATCAGGAGCCCTCCTGCTAAGGGTAGACAGCTGCTCGTTCCACCCCACCCCCCGCCTTAATTGGTTCTCCTCCCTTCCAACGGTGTTGAGGCGGGTGGGAACAGCAGGGGGTGAAGGTGCTGTGTTTAAAGAGGTGGAGTTATGCAGATCTAAAACGCGTGGATTGCAGCAGCAGCAAGCCGAAAAGTGCAGGCATGTAAGGGATCTAGAGGTTGACAACATGTCTTCTTAACGGGAGTCCAGGAGCTCATCTCCACAAATGGACTTTTCAGGATCCTTGGGTGGCTCCGTAGTTTGAAACCAATTCTGGTTATCGCTTCTCGGCCTTTTGGCTAAGATCAAGTGTAGTATCTGTTCTTATCAGTTTAATATCTGATACGTCCCCTATCTGGGGACCATATATTAAATGGATTTTTAGAACAGGGAGATGGAAAAAGAGCTTGCTCTGTCCACTCCACGCATTGACCTGGTATTGCAGTATCTCCAGGACCGGTGCACCCCTTCTTTAATGCAGTTTCTAAAATCAGAAAGAATTGAATTCAATGTTTTTTGTTCATTTTGCTTGTTTGTCGGATTTTGGGATGGACTCTTTGGCTTTGCTTTTCTTCTCCTCATTGGATTTTTCATGTTCAAAGTTGCAGAAGCCAGATTACAAGCTCATTTTGGTTCAACTTCAGCAACTGTGCATTGCATTGCCATGTAATGTGATGCAATGCTATCTTTCTAGCTCTCCCTTTTTACTTCCTTTTGGATAAACAGACATATTAGGCAAGCATTTTGGAGCTTTCACCTAAATAACTACAGGTGGTGAGATAAGCTGCACAATATAATTGACCTTTCAGTATATTGTTGCACACACACCATCTATTTAGCAAATGCCCTTGTTATCAACAGCAGCCTTTTAAACTCACCTGAGCTAACAGGTATGTGCGCTGGTTACTCTGCTGCGCTTAAAATTTCTTTTTTGGTTTGCTACAATGCCTTTTCTGAAACGTTGTCTCCTTCTGCTGGAACACTGACTTCTTTCATTTAATGCCTGCAGACTATAAAAGAGAACCCAACCCAAAAAGTTTGGTTGATTAGTCTGTGGCATTCTGTTAAACTGTTGCTTATGGCGGTCTCTGTGAGCTTCTCAGCGACATTCAGCCAGCCAGGTATCCTGCCTGCAGTAGATGGAATGTGGCAATGGAACGCTGGCTGCGCGTGTCATAATAGGCTCTGAGCCTTTATATACCTGTGCACAGCAGCAGCCACCTTCAGTCTGCTGCTGGACAGCCAGCAGCAGCAGCAGCAGGAGAGCTATGTAATCAGGAGCCCTCCTGCTAAGGGTAGACAGCTGCTCGTTCCACCCCACCCCCCGCCTTAATTGGTTCTCCTCCCTTCCAACGGTGTTGAGGCGGGTGGGAACAGCAGGGGGTGAAGGTGCTGTGTTTAAAGAGGTGGAGTTATGCAGATCTAAAACGCGTGGATTGCAGCAGCAGCAAGCCGAAAAGTGCAGGCATGTAAGGGATCTAGAGGTTGACAACATGTCTTCTTAACGGGAGTCCAGGAGCTCATCTCCACAAATGGACTTTTCAGGATCCTTGGGTGGCTCCGTAGTTTGAAACCAATTCTGGTTATCGCTTCTCGGCCTTTTGGCTAAGATCAAGTGCAGTGATCTAGCGGCTGCTGCCTTGGTCTTGGCTGAGAGGTGCTCGGGGTACCCGGCTCCTTGGCCTGGGGGGATCGCTCTGTTTTTCAGCAGGGCTTCACCTCCCTGCTGCTATTAGGGAGTCGGATTAGTCCCCGGGCAACGGGAGGCGATCATCTACCTGGCACTTCGGTGTTGAAGGTTTCTATTGAGAAGAGGAGAACCTGTTTGTGAAGAAGATGTCTGCAGCATCACATGAAGGAGAGGAAGATCATGTGCCTGAATTCGCTAAGGTGCAGAATTCTATTCGTTTGGTTGTTCAGGAGAACTTTCGAGATCAAAAGGATTTTAGGTATGTGATGAGTCAAGTTCTTGTGGATCTTTTTGGTTTGAAGACAGAAGAAGTGTTGGCGATAATGGACTACCCCAGGAGGGGTGTTTATGATATAGTTTTTGTTGACAAAGTTTTTTTTGAAGGATATCTAAGGAAAATGACTGCAAGCCAGGATAAAAGAATGGAGGGGATAAGTGTAATGCCACACTTCCCCGTTAGAGATAAATGGATCATTGTTAAAATGTACTCTCCATTGGTGGACGAAGAGGATGTTCTTACATTTTTGGAGTTTTTTTGTTTGTCAGTAACACCAAAAGGGAAGATTTATAATGAATTTGGTTTTTGGACTTCGAAGTGGAAATTTTTGGTCCGTTTCAAAGAAGATGAGCAGGGGACTGTGTTGCTTCCCCCAGCTAGGTTTAAGTTGGGTAATATAAATGGTGATATTTTTTTCAGTGGTATACCCACTTTTTGTCGAGTTTGTCGTCAATACGGGCATGGAAAGGAAAATTGTTCGGGTGGTGTATGTGGTTTTTGCAAAAAAGGTGATCATGAGTCAAAGGATTGTAAAGATCGGAGGAAGTGCAACTTGTGTCAGGAAGATACGCATGTTTTTAAGAATTGCCCAAAGAGGAAAAGAAATAAAGAGAAGGAGGTAGTGGTTAAAAAGGTTTTGGTAGAGAGAAAGGAGGAAAGTGTAGAAAAGGTGTTGGTGGTAAAGGGAAAAGAAAGCAAACCTGTAGGAGTGCAGAGGGAGATGGAGAAAACAAGAGTAGATTGGGGGGATAGGGTAGAGAGTGAAATGGGAGGTGTAAGTCAGGGAACTGGCCGTGGTAAGGTTAAAAAGCAAGAAAAGAGAAAGGAACAGGAAGTGGAGGTGGCAATGGAAGAAAATATAGTTGTTTTTCAACAACCTATGTTTATAAAGAATGCAGAATATTTTAACCGGTTGTACCGTAAGTTGTATGATGAGAAACGTTTGGACTATCTTATAGAGAATGTTAGGAAAGAACTAATAAGAGATAAAAATGTTTTTTGTGTGAAATATAGAATACCAGATGGTGTATCGAAACAAGTTTTTTCAGCATCAAGGGTTGAAGATTTGTCCCTTAAGGTTCTGAGTTGGGTTGGGGTTCATGCTTTTGATAATGGTTACAAGTATTTTACTTGATGTTATTACTGTTGTTAATACAGTTATAATTTAATTTTTATTTTTTTGGTATCCATTCAGGTTCTGAAACATTTCTTTCTTTGTAAGTATTGTTGTATTTTTGTAATTTTTTTTTCTGACATTAAAAGTACCAAAACCTGATGATGATTTAAGTTGGAGTCCACGTCTTGTCTCCCTTTGGGGAGAAGAGGACTGTGGAGTGGACTTTAATTTTAACCTGAATAGGTTTTAAAAAAAAAAAAAAAAAAAATCTGTTCTTATCAGTTTAATATCTGATACGTCCCCTATCTGGGGACCATATATTAAATGGATTTTTAGAACAGGGAGATGGAAAAAGAGCTTGCTCTGTCCACTCCACGCATTGACCTGGTATTGCAGTATCTCCAGGACCGGTGCACCCCTTCTTTAATGCAGTTTCTAAAATCAGAAAGAATTGAATTCAATGTTTTTTGTTCATTTTGCTTGTTTGTCGGATTTTGGGATGGACTCTTTGGCTTTGCTTTTCTTCTCCTCATTGGATTTTTCATGTTCAAAGTTGCAGAAGCCAGATTACAAGCTCATTTTGGTTCAACTTCAGCAACTGTGCATTGCATTGCCATGTAATGTGATGCAATGCTATCTTTCTAGCTCTCCCTTTTTACTTCCTTTTGGATAAACAGACATATTAGGCAAGCATTTTGGAGCTTTCACCTAAATAACTACAGGTGGTGAGATAAGCTGCACAATATAATTGACCTTTCAGTATATTGTTGCACACACACCATCTATTTAGCAAATGCCCTTGTTATCAACAGCAGCCTTTTAAACTCACCTGAGCTAACAGGTATGTGCGCTGGTTACTCTGCTGCGCTTAAAATTTCTTTTTTGGTTTGCTACAATGCCTTTTCTGAAACGTTGTCTCCTTCTGCTGGAACACTGACTTCTTTCATTTAATGCCTGCAGACTATAAAAGAGAACCCAACCCAAAAAGTTTGGTTGATTAGTCTGTGGCATTCTGTTAAACTGTTGCTTATGGCGGTCTCTGTGAGCTTCTCAGCGACATTCAGCCAGCCACGTATCCTGCCTGCAGTAGATGGAATGTGGCAATGGAACGCTGGCTGCGCGTGTCATAATAGGCTCTGAGCCTTTATATACCTGTGCACAGCAGCAGCCACCTTCAGTCTGCTGCTGGACAGCCAGCAGCAGCAGCAGCAGGAGAGGTATGTAATCAGGAGCCCTCCTGCTAAGGGTAGACAGCTGCTCGTTCCACCCCACCCCCCGCCTTAATTGGTTCTCCTCCCTTCCAACGGTGTTGAGGCGGGTGGGAACAGCAGGGGGTGAAGGTGCTGTGTTTAAAGAGGTGGAGTTATGCAGATCTAAAACGCGTGGATTGCAGCAGCAGCAAGCCGAAAAGTGCAGGCATGTAAGGGATCTAGAGGTTGACAACATGTCTTCTTAACGGGAGTCCAGGAGCTCATCTCCACAAATGGACTTTTCAGGATCCTTGGGTGGCTCCGTAGTTTGAAACCAATTCTGGTTATCGCTTCTCGGCCTTTTGGCTAAGATCAAGTGTAGTATCTGTTCTTATCAGTTTAATATCTGATACGTCCCCTATCTGGGGACCATATATTAAATGGATTTTTAGAACAGGGAGATGGAAAAAGAGCTTGCTCTGTCCACTCCACGCATTGACCTGGTATTGCAGTATCTCCAGGACCGGTGCACCCCTTCTTTAATGCAGTTTCTAAAATCAGAAAGAATTGAATTCAATGTTTTTTGTTCATTTTGCTTGTTTGTCGGATTTTGGGATGGACTCTTTGGCTTTGCTTTTCTTCTCCTCATTGGATTTTTCATGTTCAAAGTTGCAGAAGCCAGATTACAAGCTCATTTTGGTTCAACTTCAGCAACTGTGCATTGCATTGCCATGTAATGTGATGCAATGCTATCTTTCTAGCTCTCCCTTTTTACTTCCTTTTGGATAAACAGACATATTAGGCAAGCATTTTGGAGCTTTCACCTAAATAACTACAGGTGGTGAGATAAGCTGCACAATATAATTGACCTTTCAGTATATTGTTGCACACACACCATCTATTTAGCAAATGCCCTTGTTATCAACAGCAGCCTTTTAAACTCACCTGAGCTAACAGGTATGTGCGCTGGTTACTCTGCTGCGCTTAAAATTTCTTTTTTGGTTTGCTACAATGCCTTTTCTGAAACGTTGTCTCCTTCTGCTGGAACACTGACTTCTTCATTTAATGCCTGCAGACTATAAAAGAGAACCCAACCCAAAAAGTTTGGTTGATTAGTCTGTGGCATTCTGTTAAACTGTTGCTTATGGCGGTCTCTGTGAGCTTCTCAGCGACATTCAGCCAGCCAGGTATCCTGCCTGCAGTAGATGGAATGTGGCAATGGAACGCTGGCTGCGCGTGTCATAATAGGCTCTGAGCCTTTATATACCTGTGCACAGCAGCAGCCACCTTCAGTCTGCTGCTGGACAGCCAGCAGCAGCAGCAGCAGGAGAGGTATGTAATCAGGAGCCCTCCTGCTAAGGGTAGACAGCTGCTCGTTCCACCCCACCCCCCGCCTTAATTGGTTCTCCTCCCTTCCAACGGTGTTGAGGCGGGTGGGAACAGCAGGGGGTGAAGGTGCTGTGTTTAAAGAGGTGGAGTTATGCAGATCTAAAACGCGTGGATTGCAGCAGCAGCAAGCCGAAAAGTGCAGGCATGTAAGGGATCTAGAGGTTGACAACATGTCTTCTTAACGGGAGTCCAGGAGCTCATCTCCACAAATGGACTTTTCAGGATCCTTGGGTGGCTCCGTAGTTTGAAACCAATTCTGGTTATCGCTTCTCGGCCTTTTGGCTAAGATCAAGTGTAGTATCTGTTCTTATCAGTTTAATATCTGATACGTCCCCTATCTGGGGACCATATATTAAATGGATTTTTAGAACAGGGAGATGGAAAAAGAGCTTGCTCTGTCCACTCCACGCATTGACCTGGTATTGCAGTATCTCCAGGACCGGTGCACCCCTTCTTTAATGCAGTTTCTAAAATCAGAAAGAATTGAATTCAATGTTTTTTGTTCATTTTGCTTGTTTGTCGGATTTTGGGATGGACTCTTTGGCTTTGCTTTTCTTCTCCTCATTGGATTTTTCATGTTCAAAGTTGCAGAAGCCAGATTACAAGCTCATTTTGGTTCAACTTCAGCAACTGTGCATTGCATTGCCATGTAATGTGATGCAATGCTATCTTTCTAGCTCTCCCTTTTTACTTCCTTTTGGATAAACAGACATATTAGGCAAGCATTTTGGAGCTTTCACCTAAATAACTACAGGTGGTGAGATAAGCTGCACAATATAATTGACCTTTCAGTATATTGTTGCACACACACCATCTATTTAGCAAATGCCCTTGTTATCAACAGCAGCCTTTTAAACTCACCTGAGCTAACAGGTATGTGCGCTGGTTACTCTGCTGCGCTTAAAATTTCTTTTTTGGTTTGCTACAATGCCTTTTCTGAAACGTTGTCTCCTTCTGCTGGAACACTGACTTCTTTCATTTAATGCCTGCAGACTATAAAAGAGAACCCAACCCAAAAAGTTTGGTTGATTAGTCTGTGGCATTCTGTTAAACTGTTGCTTATGGCGGTCTCTGTGAGCTTCTCAGCGACATTCAGCCAGCCAGGTATCCTGCCTGCAGTAGATGGAATGTGGCAATGGAACGCTGGCTGCGCGTGTCATAATAGGCTCTGAGCCTTTATATACCTGTGCACAGCAGCAGCCACCTTCAGTCTGCTGCTGGACAGCCGCAGCAGCAGCAGCAGGAGAGGTATGTAATCAGGAGCCCTCCTGCTAAGGGTAGACAGCTGCTCGTTCCACCCCACCCCCCGCCTTAATTGGTTCTCCTCCCTTCCAACGGTGTTGAGGCGGGTGGGAACAGCAGGGGGTGAAGGTGCTGTGTTTAAAGAGGTGGAGTTATGCAGATCTAAAACGCGTGGATTGCAGCAGCAGCAAGCCGAAAAGTGCAGGCATGTAAGGGATCTAGAGGTTGACAACATGTCTTCTTAACGGGAGTCCAGGAGCTCATCTCCACAAATGGACTTTTCAGGATCCTTGGGTGGCTCCGTAGTTTGAAACCAATTCTGGTTATCGCTTCTCGGCCTTTTGGCTAAGATCAAGTGTAGTATCTGTTCTTATCAGTTTAATATCTGATACGTCCCCTATCTGGGGACCATATATTAAATGGATTTTTAGAGCAGGGAGATGGAAAAAGAGCTTGCTCTGTCCACTCCACGCATTGACCTGGTACTGCAGTATCTCCAGGACCGGTGCACCCCTTCTTTAATGCAGTTTCTAAAATCAGAAAGAATTGAATTCAATGTTTTTTGTTCATTTTGCTTGTTTGTCGGATTTTGGGATGGACTCTTTGGCTTTGCTTTTCTTCTCCTCATTGGATTTTTCATGTTCAAAGTTGCAGAAGCCAGTTTACAAGCTCATTTTGGTTCAACTTCAGCAACTGTGCATTGCATTGCCATGTAATGTGATGCAATGCTATCTTTCTAGCTCTCCCTTTTTACTTCCTTTTGGATAAACAGACATATTAGGCAAGCATTTTGGAGCTTTCACCTAAATAACTACAGGTGGTGAGATAAGCTGCACAATATAATTGACCTTTCAGTATATTGTTGCACACACACCATCTATTTAGCAAATGCCCTTGTTATCAACAGCAGCCTTTTAAACTCACCTGAGCTAACAGGTATGTGCGCTGGTTACTCTTCTGCGCTTAAAATTTCTTTTTTGGTTTGCTACAATGCCTTTTCTGAAACGTTGTCTCCTTCTGCTGGAACACTGACTTCTTTCATTTAATGCCTGCAGACTATAAAAGAGAACCCAACCCAAAAAGTTTGGTTGATTAGTCTGTGGCATTCTGTTAAACTGTTGCTTATGGTGGTCTCTGTGAGCTTCTCAGCGACATTCAGCCAGCCAGGTATCCTGCCTGCAGTAGATGGAATGTGGCAATGGAACGCTGGCTGCGCGTGTCATAATAGGCTCTGAGCCTTTATATACCTGTGCACAGCAGCAGCCACCTTCAGTCTGCTGCTGGACAGCCAGCAGCAGCAGCAGCAGGAGAGGTATGTAATCAGGAGCCCTCCTGCTAAGGGTAGACAGCTGCTCGTTCCACCCCACCCCCCGCCTTAATTGGTTCTCCTCCCTTCCAACGGTGTTGAGGCGGGTGGGAACAGCAGGGGGTGAAGGTGCTGTGTTTAAAGAGGTGGAGTTATGCAGATCTAAAACGCGTGGATTGCAGCAGCAGCAGCAAGCCGAAAAGTGCAGGCATGTAAGGGATCTAGAGGTTGACAACATGTCTTCTTAACGGGAGTCCAGGAGCTCATCTCCACAAATGGACTTTTCAGGATCCTTGGGTGGCTCCTTAGTTTGAAACCAATTCTGGTTATCGCTTCTCGGCCTTTTGGCTAAGATCAAGTGTAGTATCTGTTCTTATCAGTTTAATATCTGATACGTCCCCTATCTGGGGACCATATATTAAATGGATTTTTAGAGCAGGGAGATGGAAAAAGAGCTTGCTCTGTCCACTCCACGCATTGACCTGGTATTGCAGTATCTCCAGGACCGGTGCACCCCTTCTTTAATGCAGTTTCTAAAATCAGAAAGAATTGAATTCAATGTTTTTTGTTCATTTTGCTTGTTTGTCGGATTTTGGGATGGACTCTTTGGCTTTGCTTTTCTTCTCCTCATTGGATTTTTCATGTTCAAAGTTGCAGAAGCCAGATTACAAGCTCATTTTGGTTCAACTTCAGCAACTGTGCATTGCATTGCCATGTAATGTGATGCAATGCTATCTTTCTAGCTCTCCCTTTTTACTTCCTTTTGGATAAACAGACATATTAGGCAAGCATTTTGGAGCTTTCACCTAAATAACTACAGGTGGTGAGATAAGCTGCACAATATAATTGACCTTTCAGTATATTGTTGCACACACACCATCTATTTAGCAAATGCCCTTGTTATCAACAGCAGCCTTTTAAACTCACCTGAGCTAACAGGTATGTGCGCTGGTTACTCTGCTGCGCTTAAAATTTCTTTTTTGGTTTGCTACAATGCCTTTTCTGAAACGTTGTCTCCTTCTGCTGGAACACTGACTTCTTTCATTTAATGCCTGCAGACTATAAAAGAGAACCCAACCCAAAAAGTTTGGTTGATTAGTCTGTGGCATTCTGTTAAACTGTTGCTTATGGCGGTCTCTGTGAGCTTCTCAGCGACATTCAGCCAGCCAGGTATCCTGCCTGCAGTAGATGGAATGTGGCAATGGAACGCTGGCTGCGCGTGTCATAATAGGCTCTGAGCCTTTATATACCTGTGCACAGCAGCAGCCACCTTCAGTCTGCTGCTGGACAGCCAGCAGCAGCAGCAGCAGGAGAGGTATGTAATCAGGAGCCCTCCTGCTAAGGGTAGACAGCTGCTCGTTCCACCCCACCCCCCGCCTTAATTGGTTCTCCTCCCTTCCAACGGTGTTGAGGCGGGTGGGAACAGCAGGGGGTGAAGGTGCTGTGTTTAAAGAGGTGGAGTTATGCAGATCTAAAACGCGTGGATTGCAGCAGCAGCAAGCCGAAAAGTGCAGGCATGTAAGGGATCTAGAGGTTGACAACATGTCTTCTTAACGGGAGTCCAGGAGCTCATCTCCACAAATGGACTTTTCAGGATCCTTGGGTGGCTCCGTAGTTTGAAACCAATTCTGGTTATCGCTTCTCGGCCTTTTGGCTAAGATCAAGTGTAGTATCTTTTGAAAAGGCAGTTTTGTCCTTGGGCTGCCCTAGTAAATTGATGCATATTACACACTGGTTTGGTGCACTTGTTAGTACGCCAGGTGGCTCATAGAGTTATCTGATGGAAAACATGGCCCTCCAGGATCGAAGTCACTAGGCTGGGTAAGTGTGAGGGCTTTGGAGCAATGTGCCCCAGGAGTAGGCGCCCTGGTGGGAGTCCAAGCTTACTGGGACTGGGAACCCCAGAAAGACTTGGCTTCGTAGCACGCCGCACCTTTGCCAATCATACTTTCTGAGCAACCCCCCCTATTCCTGGCCTCCGGGCTAGGAAGGGGAATTTTTATAAACCCGGTCGGAGGTCCGGTCAGCTTTGGGCTGAGAAACCAACACAGGCTCCAGCTCCACTAGGGTGGCAGCCTAGATGGAAGCTGGGAGCACGAAAACGGCTCTTCTCCGGCTTCGGCTAGGGAGAGCATCGGAGATCCCTGACCCTCGCTGTGGCCTTCTGGCTCGGAGGGATGGGGATGGTTTATTGGGGACCCTCTCCTCCGGGAAGGGTCCACATGAATCCTCGCCTCGTGCGCTGTTTTGGTGTGACTTCGGTCACACTTTTCAGTGCCTTGGATGCAGCTTCAATCAAAAAAATCTGTTCTTATCAGTTTAATATCTGATACGTCCCCTATCTGGGGACCATATATTAAATGGATTTTTAGAACAGGGAGATGGAAAAAGAGCTTGCTCTGTCCACTCCACGCATTGACCTGGTATTGCAGTATCTCCAGGACCGGTGCACCCCTTCTTTAATGCAGTTTCTAAAATCAGAAAGAATTGAATTCAATGTTTTTTGTTCATTTTGCTTGTTTGTCGCATTTTGGGATGGACTCTTTGGCTTTGCTTTTCTTCTCCTCATTGGATTTTTCATGTTCAAAGTTGCAGAAGCCAGATTACAAGCTCATTTTGGTTCAACTTCAGCAACTGTGCATTGCATTGCCATGTAATGTGATGCAATGCTATCTTTCTAGCTCTCCCTTTTTACTTCCTTTTGGATAAACAGACATATTAGGCAAGCATTTTGGAGCTTTCACCTAAATAACTACAGGTGGTGAGATAAGCTGCACAATATAATTGACCTTTCAGTATATTGTTGCACACACACCATCTATTTAGCAAATGCCCTTGTTATCAACAGCAGCCTTTTAAACTCACCTGAGCTAACAGGTATGTGCGCTGGTTACTCTGCTGCGCTTAAAATTTCGTTTTTGGTTTGCTACAATGCCTTTTCTGAAACGTTGTCTCCTTCTGCTGGAACACTGACTTCTTTCATTTAATGCCTGCAGACTATAAAAGAGAACCCAACCCAAAAAGTTTGGTTGATTAGTCTGTGGCATTCTGTTAAACTGTTGCTTATGGCGGTCTCTGTGAGCTTCTCAGCGACATTCAGCCAGCCAGGTATCCTGCCTGCAGTAGATGGAATGTGGCAATGGAACGCTGGCTGCGCGTGTCATAATAGGCTCTGAGCCTTTATATACCTGTGCACAGCAGCAGCCACCTTCAGTCTGCTGCTGGACAGCCAGCAGCAGCAGCAGCAGGAGAGGTATGTAATCAGGAGCCCTCCTGCTAAGGGTAGACAGCTGCTCGTTCCACCCCACCCCCCGCCTTAATTGGTTCTCCTCCCTTCCAACGGTGTTGAGGCGGGTGGGAACAGCAGGGGGTGAAGGTGCTGTGTTTAAAGAGGTGGAGTTATGCAGATCTAAAACGCGTGGATTGCAGCAGCAGCAAGCCGAAAAGTGCAGGCATGTAAGGGATCTAGAGGTTGACAACATGTCTTCTTAACGGGAGTCCAGGAGCTCATCTCCACAAATGGACTTTTCAGGATCCTTGGGTGGCTCCGTAGTTTGAAACCAATTCTGGTTATCGCTTCTCGGCCTTTTGGCTAAGATCAAGTGTAGTATCTGTTCTTATCAGTTTAATATCTGATACGTCCCCTATCTGGGGACCATATATTAAATGGATTTTTAGAACAGGGAGATGGAAAAAGAGCTTGCTCTGTCCACTCCACGCATTGACCTGGTATTGCAGTATCTCCAGGACCGGTGCACCCCTTCTTTAATGCAGTTTCTAAAATCAGAAAGAATTGAATTCAATGTTTTTTGTTCATTTTGCTTGTTTGTCGGATTTTGGGATGGACTCTTTGGCTTTGCTTTTCTTCTCCTCATTGGATTTTTCATGTTCAAAGTTGCAGAAGCCAGATTACAAGCTCATTTTGGTTCAACTTCAGCAACTGTGCATTGCATTGCCATGTAATGTGATGCAATGCTATCTTTCTAGCTCTCCCTTTTTACTTCCTTTTGGATAAACAGACATATTAGGCAAGCATTTTGGAGCTTTCACCTAAATAACTACAGGTGGTGAGATAAGCTGCACAATATAATTGACCTTTCAGTATATTGTTGCACACACACCATCTATTTAGCAAATGCCCTTGTTATCAACAGCAGCCTTTTAAACTCACCTGAGCTAACAGGTATGTGCGCTGGTTACTCTGCTGCGCTTAAAATTTCTTTTTTGGTTTGCTACAATGCCTTTTCTGAAACGTTGTCTCCTTCTGCTGGAACACTGACTTCTTTCATTTAATGCCTGCAGACTATAAAAGAGAACCCAACCCAAAAAGTTTGGTTGATTAGTCTGTGGCATTCTGTTAAACTGTTGCTTATGGCGGTCTCTGTGAGCTTCTCAGCGACATTCAGCCAGCCAGGTATCCTGCCTGCAGTAGATGGAATGTGGCAATGGAACGCTGGCTGCGCGTGTCATAATAGGCTCTGAGCCTTTATATACCTGTGCACAGCAGCAGCCACCTTCAGTCTGCTGCTGGAGAGCCAGCAGCAGCAGCAGCAGGAGAGGTATGTAATCAGGAGCCCTCCTGCTAAGGGTAGACAGCTGCTCGTTCCACCCCACCCCCCGCCTTAATTGGTTCTCCTCCCTTCCAACGGTGTTGAGGCAGGTGGGAACAGCAGGGGGTGAAGGTGCTGTGTTTAAAGAGGTGGAGTTATGCAGATCTAAAACGCGTGGATTGCAGCAGCAGCAAGCCGAAAAGTGCAGGCATGTAAGGGATCTAGAGGTTGACAACATGTCTTCTTAACGGGAGTCCAGGAGCTCATCTCCACAAATGGACTTTTCAGGATCCTTGGGTGGCTCCGTAGTTTGAAACCAATTCTGGTTATCGCTTCTCGGCCTTTTGGCTAAGATCAAGTGTAGTATCTGTTCTTATCAGTTTAATATCTGATACGTCCCCTATCTGGGGACCATATATTAAATGGATTTTTAGAACAGGGAGATGGAAAAAGAGCTTGCTCTGTCCACTCCACGCATTGACCTGGTATTGCAGTATCTCCAGGACCGGTGCACCCCTTCTTTAATGCAGTTTCTAAAATCAGAAAGAATTGAATTCAATGTTTTTTGTTCATTTTGCTTGTTTGTCGGATTTTGGGATGGACTCTTTGGCTTTGCTTTTCTTCTCCTCATTGGATTTTTCATGTTCAAAGTTGCAGAAGCCAGATTACAAGCTCATTTTGGTTCAACTTCAGCAACTGTGCATTGCATTGCCATGTAATGTGATGCAATGCTATCTTTCTAGCTCTCCCTTTTTACTTCCTGTTGGATAAACAGACATATTAGGCAAGCATTTTGGAGCTTTCACCTAAATAACTACAGGTGGTGAGATAAGCTGCACAATATAATTGACCTTTCAGTATATTGTTGCACACACACCATCTATTTAGCAAATGCCCTTGTTATCAACAGCAGCCTTTTAAACTCACCTGAGCTAACAGGTATGTGCGCTGGTTACTCTGCTGCGCTTAAAATTTCTTTTTTGGTTTGCTACAATGCCTTTTCTGAAACGTTGTCTCCTTCTGCTGGAACACTGACTTCTTTCATTTAATGCCTGCAGACTATAAAAGAGAACCCAACCCAAAAAGTTTGGTTGATTAGTCTGTGGCATTCTGTTAAACTGTTGCTTATGGCGGTCTCTGTGAGCTTCTCAGCGACATTCAGCCAGCCAGGTATCCTGCCTGCAGTAGATGGAATGTGGCAATGGAACGCTGGCTGCGCGTGTCATAATAGGCTCTGAGCCTTTATATACCTGTGCACAGCAGCAGCCACCTTCAGTCTGCTGCTGGACAGCCAGCAGCAGCAGCAGCAGGAGAGGTATGTAATCAGGAGCCCTCCTGCTAAGGGTAGACAGCTGCTCGTTCCACCCCACCCCCCGCCTTAATTGGTTCTCCTCCCTTCCAACGGTGTTGAGGCGGGTGGGAACAGCAGGGGGTGAAGGTGCTGTGTTTAAAGAGGTGGAGTTATGCAGATCTAAAACGCGTGGATTGCAGCAGCAGCAAGCCGAAAAGTGCAGGCATGTAAGGGATCTAGAGGTTGACAACATGTCTTCTTAACGGGAGTCCAGGAGCTCATCTCTACAAATGGACTTTTCAGGATCCTTGGGTGGCTCCGTAGTTTGAAACCAATTCTGGTTATCGCTTCTCGGCCTTTTGGCTAAGATCAAGTGTAGTATCTGTTCTTATCAGTTTAATATCTGATACGTCCCCTATCTGGGGACCATATATTAAATGGATTTTTAGAACAGGGAGATGGAAAAAGAGCTTGCTCTGTCCACTCCACGCATTGACCTGGTATTGCAGTATCTCCAGGACCGGTGCACCCCTTCTTTAATGCAGTTTCTAAAATCAGAAAGAATTGAATTCAATGTTTTTTGTTCATTTTGCTTGTTTGTCGGATTTTGGGATGGACTCTTTGGCTTTGCTTTTCTTCTCCTCAATGGATTTTTCATGTTCAAAGTTGCAGAAGCCAGATTACAAGCTCATTTTGGTTCAACTTCAGCAACTGTGCATTGCATTGCCATGTAATGTGATGCAATGCTATCTTTCTAGCTCTCCCTTTTTACTTCCTTTTGGATAAACAGACATATTAGGCAAGCATTTTGGAGCTTTCACCTAAATAACTACAGGTGGTGAGATAAGCTGCACAATATAATTGACCTTTCAGTATATTGTTGCACACACACCATCTATTTAGCAAATGCCCTTGTTATCAACAGCAGCCTTTTAAACTCACCTGAGCTAACAGGTATGTGCGCTGGTTACTCTGCTGCGCTTAAAATTTCTTTTTTGGTTTGCTACAATGCCTTTTCTGAAACGTTGTCTCCTTCTGCTGGAACACTGACTTCTTTCATTTAATGCCTGCAGACTATAAAAGAGAACCCAACCCAAAAAGTTTGGTTGATTAGTCTGTGGCATTCTGTTAAACTGTTGCTTATGGCGGTCTCTGTGAGCTTCTCAGCGACATTCAGCCAGCCAGGTATCCTGCCTGCAGTAGATGGAATGTGGCAATGGAACGCTGGCTGCGCGTGTCATAATAGGCTCTGAGCCTTTATATACCTGTGCACAGCAGCAGCCACCTTCAGTCTGCTGCTGGACAGCCAGCAGCAGCAGCAGCAGGAGAGGTATGTAATCAGGAGCCCTCCTGCTAAGGGTAGACAGCTGCTCGTTCCACCCCACCCCCCGCCTTAATTGGTTCTCCTCCCTTCCAACGGTGTTGAGGCGGGTGGGAACAGCAGGGGGTGAAGGTGCTGTGTTTAAAGAGGTGGAGTTATGCAGATCTAAAACGCGTGGATTGCAGCAGCAGCAAGCTGAAAAGTGCAGGCATGAAAGGGATCTAGAGGTTGACAACATGTCTTCTTAACGGGAGTCCAGGAGCTCATCTCCACAAATGGACTTTTCAGGATCCTTGGGTGGCTCCGTAGTTTGAAACCAATTCTGGTTATCGCTTCTCGGCCTTTTGGCTAAGATCAAGTGTAGTATCTGTTCTTATCAGTTTAATATCTGATACGTCCCCTATCTGGGGACCATATATTAAATGGATTTTTAGAACAGGGAGATGGAAAAAGAGCTTGCTCTGTCCACTCCACGCATTGACCTGGTATTGCAGTATCTCCAGGACCGGTGCACCCCTTCTTTAATGCAGTTTCTAAAATCAGAAAGAATTGAATTCAATGTTTTTTGTTCATTTTGCTTGTTTGTCGGATTTTGGGATGGACTCTTTGGCTTTGCTTTTCTTCTCCTCATTGGATTTTTCATGTTCAAAGTTGCAGAAGCCAGATTACAAGCTCATTTTGGTTCAACTTCAGCAACTGTGCATTGCATTGCCATGTAATGTGATGCAATGCTATCTTTCTAGCTCTCCCTTTTTACTTCCTTTTGGATAAACAGACATATTAGGCAAGCATTTTGGAGCTTTCACCTAAATAACTACAGGTGGTGAGATAAGCTGCACAATATAATTGACCTTTCAGTATATTGTTGCACACACACCATCTATTTAGCAAATGCCCTTGTTATCAACAGCAGCCTTTTAAACTCACCTGAGCTAACAGGTATGTGCGCTGGTTACTCTGCTGCGCTTAAAATTTCTTTTTTGGTTTGCTACAATGCCTTTTCTGAAACGTTGTCTCCTTCTGCTGGAACACTAACTTCTTTCATTTAATGCCTGCAGACTATAAAAGAGAACCCAACCCAAAAAGTTTGGTTGATTAGTCTGTGGCATTCTGTTAAACTGTTGCTTATGGCGGTCTCTGTGAGCTTCTCAGCGACATTCAGCCAGCCAGGTATCCTGCCTGCAGTAGATGGAATGTGGCAATGGAACGCTGGCTGCGCGTGTCATAATAGGCTCTGAGCCTTCATATACCTGTGCACAGCAGCAGCCACCTTCAGTCTGCTGCTGGACAGCCAGCAGCAGCAGCAGCAGGAGAGGTATGTAATCAGGAGCCCTCCTGCTAAGGGTAGACAGCTGCTCGTTCCACCCCACCCCCCGCCTTAATTGGTTCTCCTCCCTTCCAACGGTGTTGAGGCGGGTGGGAACAGCAGGGGGTGAAGGTGCTGTGTTTAAAGAGGTGGAGTTATGCAGATCTAAAACGCGTGGATTGCAGCAGCAGCAAGCCGAAAAGTGCAGGCATGTAAGGGATCTAGAGGTTGACAACATGTCTTCTTAACGGGAGTCCAGGAGCTCATCTCCACAAATGGACTTTTCAGGATCCTTGGGTGGCTCCGTAGTTTGAAACCAATTCTGGTTATCGCTTCTCGGCCTTTTGGCTAAGATCAAGTGTAGTATCTTTCGAAAAGGCGGTTTTGGATGTTGGCCGCCCTAGTAGATTGATACATTATGCACACTGGGGTTTAGGCGCTTGTTAGTACGCCAGGTGGCTAATATAGTCATCTGGTGGAAAGCATGGCCCCCCAGGATCGACGCCATTGGGCCGGGGAAGATCGAAAGCCCGAAGTGTGAAGTGCCCCAGGAGTGGTGACCCTGGGGTGCCTTAACTCACTGGGATTGGGAACCCCACTTGAGTTTATGGCACATTTGCACTAGCACTTCAATATTTCTTTCTTCACACACACCCTTATTCCGGGCCTTCTGGCCTTAGGATGGGGAATTTTTCAATTCCCGGTCGAAGGTCCGGGCAGTATTATACTGTGAAACCTTCACTATTTATTTAATTTTTTTTTGTCACTGTGTGTCCACTTTTTCACGTGTGTCCACGTCCTTACTAGGATTTTGTCGGGATGCGGTTCCCTTACGGGTTCCTCTCTTGGCAGGTCTAGGGGGGGAGTGTGTGGCCATCAGGTTCCGCTCCCCCATGAACCCCCCTGGCTCTCCTCTTTCGGGAGGAGAGCGTTGTTGGCTCCCCTCTTCCGGGAGGGGAGCACAGTCTTTGGCTCCCAGTGCCTTGCTCGGGTGAGAACTCGGGCAGGTATTGGGGGTAAGATTGTGTCGCCTCTGGCTCCGGCTGGAGGTGGCTATTTGTCCCTGTTCCTCGCTGTGGCCTTCTGGCTCGGAGGGACGGGGAATGGTTTGGGGGACCCTTCTCCTTTTGGAGAGGGTTTCAAGAAGACCAGCATCCTAGTGCACTTTTTTTGTGGCACTTGTCACTTTTTTAAGCGCACTCGGGTTTTGTACACGAATTCGGGCTTTCGATAAAAAAAAAAAAAAACCTGTTCTTATCAGTTTAATATCTGATACGTCCCCTATCTGGGGACCATATATTAAATGGATTTTTAGAACAGGGAGATGGAAAAAGAGCTTGCTCTGTCCACTCCACGCATTGACCTGGTATTGCAGTATCTCCAGGACCGGTGCACCCCTTCTTTAATGCAGTTTCTAAAATCAGAAAGAATTGAATTCAATGTTTTTTGTTCATTTTGCTTGTTTGTCGGATTTTGAGATGGACTCTTTGGCTTTGCTTTTCTTCTCCTCATTGGATTTTTCATGTTCAAAGTTGCAGAAGCCAGATTACAAGCTCATTTTGGTTCAACTTCAGCAACTGTGCATTGCATTGCCATGTAATGTGATGCAATGCTATCTTTCTAGCTCTCCCTTTTTACTTCCTTTTGGATAAACAGACATATTAGGCAAGCATTTTGGAGCTTTCACCTAAATAACTACAGGTGGTGAGATAAGCTGCACAATATAATTGACCTTTCAGTATATTGTTGCACACACACCATCTATTTAGCAAATGCCCTTGTTATCAACAGCAGCCTTTTAAACTCACCTGAGCTAACAGGTATGTGCGCTGGTTACTCTGCTGCGCTTAAAATTTCTTTTTTGGTTTGCTACAATGCCTTTTCTGAAACGTTGTCTCCTTCTGCTGGAACACTGACTTCTTTCATTTAATGCCTGCAGACTATAAAAGAGAACCCAACCCAAAAAGTTTGGTTGATTAGTCTGTGGCATTCTGTTAAACTGTTGCTTATGGCGGTCTCTGTGAGCTTCTCAGCGACATTCAGCCAGCCAGGTATCCTGCCTGCAGTAGATGGAATGTGGCAATGGAACGCTGGCTGCGCGTGTCATAATAGGCTCTGAGCCTTTATATACCTGTGCACAGCAGCAGCCACCTTCAGTCTGCTGCTGGACAGCCAGCAGCAGCAGCAGCAGGAGAGGTATGTAATCAGGAGCCCTCCTGCTAAGGGTAGACAGCTGCTCGTTCCACCCCACCCCCCGCCTTAATTGGTTCTCCTCCCTTCCAACGGTGTTGAGGCGGGTGGGAACAGCAGGGGGTGAAGGTGCTGTGTTTAAAGAGGTGGAGTTATGCAGATCTAAAACGCGTGGATTGCAGCAGCAGCAAGCCGAAAAGTGCAGGCATGTAAGGGATCTAGAGGTTGACAACATGTCTTCTTAACGGGAGTCCAGGAGCTCATCTCCACAAATGGACTTTTCAGGATCCTTGGGTGGCTCCGTAGTTTGAAACCAATTCTGGTTATCGCTTCTCGGCCTTTTGGCTAAGATCAAGTGTAGTATCTGTTCTTATCAGTTTAATATCTGATACGTCCCCTATCTGGGGACCATATATTAAATGGATTTTTAGAACAGGGAGATGGAAAAAGAGCTTGCTCTGTCCACTCCACGCATTGACCTGGTATTGCAGTATCTCCAGGACCGGTGCACCCCTTCTTTAATGCAGTTTCTAAAATCAGAAAGAATTGAATTCAATGTTTTTTGTTCATTTTGCTTGTTTGTCGGATTTTGGGATGGACTCTTTGGCTTTGCTTTTCTTCTCCTCATTGGATTTTTCATGTTCAAAGTTGCAGAAGCCAGATTACAAGCTCATTTTGGTTCAACTTCAGCAACTGTGCATTGCATTGCCATGTAATGTGATGCAATGCTATCTTTCTAGCTCTCCCTTTTTACTTCCTTTTGGATAAACAGACATATTAGGCAAGCATTTTGGAGCTTTCACCTAAATAACTACAGGTGGTGAGATAAGCTGCACAATATAATTGACCTTTCAGTATATTGTTGCACACACACCATCTATTTAGCAAATGCCCTTGTTATCAACAGCAGCCTTTTAAACTCACCTGAGCTAACAGGTATGTGCGCTGGTTACTCTGCTGCGCTTAAAATTTCTTTTTTGGTTTGCTACAATGCCTTTTCTGAAACGTTGTCTCCTTCTGCTGGAACACTGACTTCTTTCATTTAATGCCTGCAGACTATAAAAGAGAACCCAACCCAAAAAGTTTGGTTGATTAGTCTGTGGCATTCTGTTAAACTGTTGCTTATGGCGGTCTCTGTGAGCTTCTCAGCGACATTCAGCCAGCCAGGTATCCTGCCTGCAGTAGATGGAATGTGGCAATGGAACGCTGGCTGCGCGTGTCATAATAGGCTCTGAGCCTTTATATACCTGTGCACAGCAGCAGCCACCTTCAGTCTGCTGCTGGACAGCCAGCAGCAGCAGCAGCAGGAGAGGTATGTAATCAGGAGCCCTCCTGCTAAGGGTAGACAGCTGCTCGTTCCACCCCACCCCCCGCCTTAATTGGTTCTCCTCCCTTCCAACGGTGTTGAGGCGGGTGGGAACAGCAGGGGGTGAAGGTGCTGTGTTTAAAGAGGTGGAGTTATGCAGATCTAAAACGCGTGGATTGCAGCAGCAGCAAGCCGAAAAGTGCAGGCATGTAAGGGATCTAGAGGTTGACAACATGTCTTCTTAACGGGAGTCCAGGAGCTCATCTCCACAAATGGACTTTTCAGGATCCTTGGGTGGCTCCGTAGTTTGAAACCAATTCTGGTTATCGCTTCTCGGCCTTTTGGCTAAGATCAAGTGTAGTATCTGTTCTTATCAGTTTAATATCTGATACGTCCCCTATCTGGGGACCATATATTAAATGGATTTTTAGAACAGGGAGATGGAAAAAGAGCTTGCTCTGTCCACTCCACGCATTGACCTGGTATTGCAGTATCTCCAGGACCGGTGCACCCCTTCTTTAATGCAGTTTCTAAAATCAGAAAGAATTGAATTCAATGTTTTTTGTTCATTTTGCTTGTTTGTCGGATTTTGGGATGGACTCTTTGGCTTTGCTTTTCTTCTCCTCATTGGATTTTTCATGTTCAAAGTTGCAGAAGCCAGATTACAAGCTCATTTTGGTTCAACTTCAGCAACTGTGCATTGCATTGCCATGTAATGTGATGCAATGCTATCTTTCTAGCTCTCCCTTTTTACTTCCTTTTGGATAAACAGACATATTAGGCAAGCATTTTGGAGCTTTCACCTAAATAACTACAGGTGGTGAGATAAGCTGCACAATATAATTGACCTTTCAGTATATTGTTGCACACACACCATCTATTTAGCAAATGCCCTTGTTATCAACAGCAGCCTTTTAAACTCACCTGAGCTAACAGGTATGTGCGCTGGTTACTCTGCTGCGCTTAAAATTTCTTTTTTGGTTTGCTACAATGCCTTTTCTGAAACGTTGTCTCCTTCTGCTGGAACACTGACTTCTTTCATTTAATGCCTGCAGACTATAAAAGAGAACCCAACCCAAAAAGTTTGGTTGATTAGTCTGTGGCATTCTGTTAAACTGTTGCTTATGGCGGTCTCTGTGAGCTTCTCAGCGACATTCAGCCAGCCAGGTATCCTGCCTGCAGTAGATGGAATGTGGCAATGGAACGCTGGCTGCGCGTGTCATAATAGGTTCTGAGCCTTTATATACCTGTGCACAGCAGCAGCCACCTTCAGTCTGCTGCTGGACAGCCAGCAGCAGCAGCAGCAGGAGAGGTATGTAATCAGGAGCCCTCCTGCTAAGGGTAGACAGCTGCTCGTTCCACCCCACCCCCCGCCTTAATTGGTTCTCCTCCCTTCCAACGGTGTTGAGGCGGGTGGGAACAGCAGGGGGTGAAGGTGCTGTGTTTAAAGAGGTGGAGTTTTGCAGATCTAAAACGCGTGGATTGCAGCAGCAGCAAGCCGAAAAGTGCAGGCATGTAAGGGATCTAGAGGTTGACAACATGTCTTCTTAACGGGAGTCCAGGAGCTCATCTCCACAAATGGACTTTTCAGGATCCTTGGGTGGCTCCGTAGTTTGAAACCAATTCTGGTTATCGCTTCTCGGCCTTTTGGCTAAGATCAAGTGTAGTATCTGTTCTTATCAGTTTAATATCTGATACGTCCCCTATCTGGGGACCATATATTAAATGGATTTTTAGAACAGGGAGATGGAAAAAGAGCTTGCTCTGTCCACTCCACGCATTGACCTGGTATTGCAGTATCTCCAGGACCGGTGCACCCCTTCTTTAATGCAGTTTCTAAAATCAGAAAGAATTGAATTCAATGTTTTTTGTTCATTTTGCTTGTTTGTCGGATTTTGGGATGGACTCTTTGGCTTTGCTTTTCTTCTCCTCATTGGATTTTTCATGTTCAAAGTTGCAGAAGCCAGATTACAAGCTCATTTTGGTTCAACTTCAGCAACTGTGCATTGCATTGCCATGTAATGTGATGCAATGCTATCTTTCTAGCTCTCCCTTTTTACTTCCTTTTGGATAAACAGACATATTAGGCAAGCATTTTGGAGCTTTCACCTAAATAACTACAGGTGGTGAGATAAGCTGCACAATATAATTGACCTTTCAGTATATTGTTGCACACACACCATCTATTTAGCAAATGCCCTTGTTATCAACAGCAGCCTTTTAAACTCACCTGAGCTAACAGGTATGTGCGCTGGTTACTCTGCTGCGCTTAAAATTTCTTTTTTGGTTTGCTACAATGCCTTTTCTGAAACGTTGTCTCCTTCTGCTGGAACACTGACTTCTTTCATTTAATGCCTGCAGACTATAAAAGAGAACCCAACCCAAAAAGTTTGGTTGATTAGTCTGTGGCATTCTGTTAAACTGTTGCTTATGGCGGTCTCTGTGAGCTTCTCAGCGACATTCAGCCAGCCAGGTATCCTGCCTGCAGTAGATGGAATGTGGCAATGGAACGCTGGCTGCGCGTGTCATAATAGGTTCTGAGCCTTTATATACCTGTGCACAGCAGCAGCCACCTTCAGTCTGCTGCTGGACAGCCAGCAGCAGCAGCAGCAGGAGAGGTATGTAATCAGGAGCCCTCCTGCTAAGGGTAGACAGCTGCTCGTTCCACCCCACCCCCCGCCTTAATTGGTTCTCCTCCCTTCCAACGGTGTTGAGGCGGGTGGGAACAGCAGGGGGTGAAGGTGCTGTGTTTAAAGAGGTGGAGTTTTGCAGATCTAAAACGCGTGGATTGCAGCAGCAGCAAGCCGAAAAGTGCAGGCATGTAAGGGATCTAGAGGTTGACAACATGTCTTCTTAACGGGAGTCCAGGAGCTCATCTCCACAAATGGACTTTTCAGGATCCTTGGGTGGCTCCGTAGTTTGAAACCAATTCTGGTTATCGCTTCTCGGCCTTTTGGCTAAGATCAAGTGTAGTATCTGTTCTTATCAGTTTAATATCTGATACGTCCCCTATCTGGGGACCATATATTAAATGGATTTTTAGAACAGGGAGATGGAAAAAGAGCTTGCTCTGTCCACTCCACGCATTGACCTGGTATTGCAGTATCTCCAGGACCGGTGCACCCCTTCTTTAATGCAGTTTCTAAAATCAGAAAGAATTGAATTCAATGTTTTTTGTTCATTTTGCTTGTTTGTCGGATTTTGGGATGGACTCTTTGGCTTTGCTTTTCTTCTCCTCATTGGATTTTTCATGTTCAAAGTTGCAGAAGCCAGATTACAAGCTCATTTTGGTTCAACTTCAGCAACTGTGCATTGCATTGCCATGTAATGTGATGCAATGCTATCTTTCTAGCTCTCCCTTTTTACTTCCTTTTGGATAAACAGACATATTAGGCAAGCATTTTGGAGCTTTCACCTAAATAACTACAGGTGGTGAGATAAGCTGCACAATATAATTGACCTTTCAGTATATTGTTGCACACACACCATCTATTTAGCAAATGCCCTTGTTATCAACAGCAGCCTTTTAAACTCACCTGAGCTAACAGGTATGTGCGCTGGTTACTCTGCTGCGCTTAAAATTTCTTTTTTGGTTTGCTACAATGCCTTTTCTGAAACGTTGTCTCCTTCTGCTGGAACACTGACTTCTTTCATTTAATGCCTGCAGACTATAAAAGAGAACCCAACCCAAAAAGTTTGGTTGATTAGTCTGTGGCATTCTGTTAAACTGTTGCTTATGGCGGTCTCTGTGAGCTTCTCAGCGACATTCAGCCAGCCAGGTATCCTGCCTGCAGTAGATGGAATGTGGCAATGGAATGCTGGCTGCGCGTGTCATAATAGGCTCTGAGCCTTTATATACCTGTGCACAGCAGCAGCCACCTTCAGTCTGCTGCTGGACAGCCAGCAGCAGCAGCAGCAGGAGAGGTATGTAATCAGGAGGCCTCCTGCTAAGGGTAGACAGCTGCTCGTTCCACCCCACCCCCCGCCTTAATTGGTTCTCCTCCCTTCCAACGGTGTTGAGGCGGGTGGGAACAGCAGGGGGTGAAGGTGCTGTGTTTAAAGAGGTGGAGTTATGCAGATCTAAAACGCGTGGATTGCAGCAGCAGCAAGCCGAAAAGTGCAGGCATGTAAGGGATCTAGAGGTTGACAACATGTCTTCTTAACGGGAGTCCAGGAGCTCATCTCCACAAATGGACTTTTCAGGATCCTTGGGTGGCTCCGTAGTTTGAAACCAATTCTGGTTATCGCTTCTCGGCCTTTTGGCTAAGATCAAGTGTAGTATCTGTTCTTATCAGTTTAATATCTGATACGTCCCCTATCTGGGGACCATATATTAAATGGATTTTTAGAACAGGGAGATGGAAAAAGAGCTTGCTCTGTCCACTCCACGCATTGACCTGGTATTGCAGTATCTCCAGGATCGGTGCACCCCTTCTTTAATGCAGTTTCTAAAATCAGAAAGAATTGAATTCAATGTTTATTGTTCATTTTGCTTGTTTGTCGGATTTTGGGATGGACTCTTTGGCTTTGCTTTTCTTCTCCTCATTGGATTTTTCATGTTCAAAGTTGCAGAAGCCAGATTACAAGCTCATTTTGGTTCAACTTCAGCAACTGTGCATTGCATTGCCATGTAATGTGATGCAATGCTATCTTTCTAGCTCTCCCTTTTTACTTCCTTTTGGATAAACATACATATTAGGCAAGCATTTTGGAGCTTTCACCTAAATAACTACAGGTGGTGAGATAAGCTGCACAATATAATTGACCTTTCAGTATATTGTTGCACACACACCATCTATTTAGCAAATGCCCTTGTTATCAACAGCAGCCTTTTAAACTCACCTGAGCTAACAGGTATGTGCGCTGGTTACTCTGCTGCGCTTAAAATTTCTTTTTTGGTTTGCTACAATGCCTTTTCTGAAACGTTGTCTCCTTCTGCTGGAACACTGACTTCTTTCATTTAATGCCTGCAGACTATAAAAGAGAACCCAACCCAAAAAGTTTGGTTGATTAGTCTGTGGCATTCTGTTAAACTGTTGCTTATGGCGGTCTCTGTGAGCTTCTCAGCGACATTCAGCCAGCCAGGTATCCTGCCTGCAGTAGATGGAATGTGGCAATGGAACGCTGGCTGCGCGTGTCATAATAGGCTCTGAGCCTTTATATACCTGTGCACAGCAGCAGCCACCTTCAGTCTGCTGCTGGACAGCCAGCAGCAGCAGCAGCAGGAGAGGTATGTAATCAGGAGCCCTCCTGCTAAGGGTAGACAGCTGCTCGTTCCACCCCACCCCCCGCCTTAATTGGTTCTCCTCCCTTCCAACGGTGTTGAGGCGGGTGGGAACAGCAGGGGGTGAAGGTGCTGTGTTTAAAGAGGTGGAGTTATGCAGATCTAAAACGCGTGGATTGCAGCAGCAGCAAGCCGAAAAGTGCAGGCATGTAAGGGATCTAGAGGTTGACAACATGTCTTCTTAACGGGAGTCCAGGAGCTCATCTCCACAAATGGACTTTTCAGGATCCTTGGGTGGCTCCGTAGTTTGAAACCAATTCTGGTTATCGCTTCTCGGCCTTTTGGCTAAGATCAAGTGTAGTATCTGTTCTTATCAGTTTAATATCTGATACGTCCCCTATCTGGGGACCATATATTAAATGGATTTTTAGAACAGGGAGATGGAAAAAGAGCTTGCTCTGTCCACTCCACGCATTGACCTGGTATTGCAGTATCTCCAGGACCGGTGCACCCCTTCTTTAATGCAGTTTCTAAAATCAGAAAGAATTGAATTCAATGTTTTTTGTTCATTTTGCTTGTTTGTCGGATTTTGGGATGGACTCTTTGGCTTTGCTTTTCTTCTCCTCATTGGATTTTTCATGTTCAAAGTTGCAGAAGCCAGATTACAAGCTCATTTTGGTTCAACTTCAGCAACTGTGCATTGCATTGCCATGTAATGTGATGCAATGCTATCTTTCTAGCTCTCCCTTTTTACTTCCTTTTGGATAAACAGACATATTAGGCAAGCATTTTGGAGCTTTCACCTAAATAACTACAGGTGGTGAGATAAGCTGCACAATATAATTGACCTTTCAGTATATTGTTGCACACACACCATCTATTTAGCAAATGCCCTTGTTATCAACAGCAGCCTTTTAAACTCACCTGAGCTAACAGGTATGTGCGCTGGTTACTCTGCTGCGCTTAAAATTTCTTTTTTGGTTTGCTACAATGCCTTTTCTGAAACGTTGTCTCCTTCTGCTGGAACACTGACTTCTTTCATTTAATGCCTGCAGACTATAAAAGAGAACCCAACCCAAAAAGTTTGGTTGATTAGTCTGTGGCATTCTGTTAAACTGTTGCTTATGGCGGTCTCTGTGAGCTTCTCAGCGACATTCAGCCAGCCAGGTATCCTGCCTGCAGTAGATGGAATGTGGCAATGGAACGCTGGCTGCGCGTGTCATAATAGGCTCTGAGCCTTTATATACCTGTGCACAGCAGCAGCCACCTTCAGTCTGCTGCTGGACAGCCAGCAGCAGCAGCAGCAGGAGAGGTATGTAATCAGGAGCCCTCCTGCTAAGGGTAGACAGCTGCTCGTTCCACCCCACCCCCCGCCTTAATTGGTTCTCCTCCCTTCCAACGGTGTTGAGGCGGGTGGGAACAGCAGGGGGTGAAGGTGCTGTGTTTAAAGAGGTGGAGTTATGCAGATCTAAAACGCGTGGATTGCAGCAGCAGCAAGCCGAAAAGTGCAGGCATGTAAGGGATCTAGAGGTTGACAACATGTCTTCTTAACGGGAGTCCAGGAGCTCATCTCCACAAATGGACTTTTCAGGATCCTTGGGTGGCTCCGTAGTTTGAAACCAATTCTGGTTATCGCTTCTCGGCCTTTTGGCTAAGATCAAGTGTAGTATCTGTTCTTATCAGTTTAATATCTGATACGTCCCCTATCTGGGGACCATATATTAAATGGATTTTTAGAACAGGGAGATGGAAAAAGAGCTTGCTCTGTCCACTCCACGCATTGACCTGGTATTGCAGTATCTCCAGGACCGGTGCACCCCTTCTTTAATGCAGTTTCTAAAATCAGAAAGAATTGAATTCAATGTTTTTTGTTCATTTTGCTTGTTTGTCGGATTTTGGGATGGACTCTTTGGCTTTGCTTTTCTTCTCCTCATTGGATTTTTCATGTTCAAAGTTGCAGAAGCCAGATTACAAGCTCATTTTGGTTCAACTTCAGCAACTGTGCATTGCATTGCCATGTAATGTGATGCAATGCTATCTTTCTAGCTCTCCCTTTTTACTTCCTTTTGGATAAACAGACATATTAGGCAAGCATTTTGGAGCTTTCACCTAAATAACTACAGGTGGTGAGATAAGCTGCACAATATAATTGACCTTTCAGTATATTGTTGCACACACACCATCTATTTAGCAGATGCCCTTGTTATCAACAGCAGCCTTTTAAACTCACCTGAGCTAACAGGTATATGCGCTGGTTACTCTGCTGCGCTTAAAATTTCTTTTTTGGTTTGCTACAATGCCTTTTCTGAAACGTTGTCTCCTTCTGCTGGAACACTGACTTCTTTCATTTAATGCCTGCAGACTATAAAAGAGAACCCAACCCAAAAAGTTTGGTTGATTAGTCTGTGGCATTCTGTTAAACTGTTGCTTATGGCGGTCTCTGTGAGCTTCTCAGCGACATTCAGCCAGCCAGGTATCCTGCCTGCAGTAGATGGAATGTGGCAATGGAACGCTGGCTGCGCGTGTCATAATAGGCTCTGAGCCTTTATATACCTGTGCACAGCAGCAGCCACCTTCAGTCTGCTGCTGGACAGCCAGCAGCAGCAGCAGCAGGAGAGGTATGTAATCAGGAGCCCTCCTGCTAAGGGTAGACAGCTGCTCGTTCCACCCCACCCCCCGCCTTAATTGGTTCTCCTCCCTTCCAACGGTGTTGAGGCGGGTGGGAACAGCAGGGGGTGAAGGTGCTGTGTTTAAAGAGGTGGAGTTATGCAGATCTAAAACGCGTGGATTGCAGCAGCAGCAAGCCGAAAAGTGCAGGCATGTAAGGGATCTAGAGGTTGACAACATGTCTTCTTAACGGGAGTCCAGGAGCTCATCTCCACAAATGGACTTTTCAGGATCCTTGGGTGGCTCCGTAGTTTGAAACCAATTCTGGTTATCGCTTCTCGGCCTTTTGGCTCAGATCCAGTTGGGGGAACCCTGCTGGGTCTGGGTCGGGGGGCTTTTGGCGTGGAAGGCGACTTCCGGCGTTTTTGGAGCTGCGATCGAGTGCCGTGGGCATTGTACTAGGAATGGCTGCCATCAAGAATACTGTTCGGCTGACTGTTGCTGCTGAAATGAAGCATTCCTTACAGTTGGGGCATATTGTGCAGGATGTGATTATGGATCTGGCATGTATCGAGTTGGATAAGATTTTCTGCATTCAAGAATTCCCATCTTCTGGTAATTATGACATTTCCTTTTACCGTGAAGAAGATTGCCTTAATTTTTTCCAATATCTAAAGGAGCACAAAGACCACCAGCATATGAGGTACATTTCTGTTACTCCTTTATTTTCGGCTGTTGAGAGGCCTCTTGTTGTACATATGTTTAATCCCTTCATTGACACTACTTTAATCAAGGCTTTTTTGTCAAGATATTGTTCCTCTGTGAAGGGAGGCATAGCCCAAAGGAATATTTTTGGCGTTTACAATGGGAATTTGAAGTTTTGGGTCCGCTTTAAACCTGACTCTGAAGGTGTTGGAGGGACCATGCATCCTCCAGCGAATTTTTCAATTGGGGGTAATAGGGGGTTTCTCCACTACCCTGGGCAACCTACCTTCTGCCGTAGTTGTTTCCGTTATGGGCATTTAAAGGAGGACTGCCAGCAAGGGGTTACCTGCAGGAACTGTAAAAGAACTGGACATGATGCAGGGGCTTGCCCTTACCCCCCTGTGTGTGATCTGTGTGGGGGTGTGGATCATACATGTAGGTCCTGCCCAAGTCTGAGTGCACAGCATACCCTTGAGAGGAGGCGTTTTGATAGGAAAATGGATGCCCTTAACATACGTGCAAAGCTCCACTCTGTGGAGGATGGTGAGGGTGCTGGTGTAATACCTCCTGTAATGCCTGTGGAAGAGGTGGAGTCCCATCCTGCTCCAGCTGATGTGCCTGCTGGGGAGAGTAGTACTGGACTGGTGGTGTCTGAGGTCCTCCAGGTGCTTGGAATGGAGGCTAATGACGCCCTTGAAGTATGCAAAGTAGCTGAGAAGCCTGAATCTGCCCAGGGGAATGCTGGGACTATTGCTGGCTTCCTGGAGAGTGAAAGTCTAGATATGGGTGCAGAGGAACTCGACTCTGATCTGATTGAAATGTCCTCATCTGATGGTGAAAGTCTGGGCAAGGAAAAGATATCTGCCATTGAGCTTGCTGCAGGCTTTCATAAAGTTTTTTCAAAAAAGGGCAGCAAAGGAGTTAAAAGGCTGAAGAAGGGGCCTTTGGAGAAGCCTTCCTTTGTGTCACGTAATGTGTTTGATGTTTTGAGTCCGGAGCCAACCATTAGTGAGGGCTCTGCTTCAGGGGTCACTGAAGACCCTATTTCTCCTGGTCAAAGTTTTCTTTCCAGTGAACAGGTGGCTGTACTGGAAGAAGTTATTCAGTTTGGCAGTAGTGGAACTTGAGTTTTTTGTCTCCATGTTCTTTTTTTTGTTTAGTGTTTTTTCATGACTTTGAAGCTGAATATTGCCTCACAGAATGTGAGGGTCTTCCAGTCGGCATACAAGCGTGCATGTGTGCTGGATTTTCTAGCTTCTAAAGGTTGTGATGTGGTATGTGTGCAAGAATGTGGTTTAAATAGGGCGCCTAAGAAGAATGAATGGGATTTTGGTGAAGTGGTGTGGTCATTCTCTCCCATAAATAAGAATGACGGAGTGGGGATTTTGATTAAAAATAGGGACATTTCTATATTGCAAAGTGTAGTTGTGGAGGAGGGTAGGTGTGTGTGCTTGATTTTGTGTTTCAGGGGGTGGAAATTTAAACTAATCAACATTTATGCGCATGCTGATAAGAAGCAGAGACTTGCCCTTTTTGAGAAATTGCGTTTTTTTTTGCATGGCAGAATTCCAACTTTTGTGGTTGGTGATATTAATTGTGTCCTGGACAAAAGGGGTAGAGCTGGTTCAGTGGAATCCAAAATTGACGTGACTGGAAATCTGTGGAATCGTCTGATGTCTGATTTTTCAATGAAAGATGCTGTGGATTCTAAGCCAGGTCCCTATACATACCATGCGGAAGATGGTCGGACCGAGTCCCGTTTGGACTACTTCTTTTTTTCTTCATCTGCTGTAAAATGTGTTAATTATATTCAAGAAAGGGTGTGTTTTTCTGACCATGAGTGTTTGGTGGGGAGTTTTGAGATTGCTAATTTGTTTCATGGGCGTGGAATATGGAAAATGAATGTTAGATTTCTGCAGGATGAAAGGATGAAAATCGAGTTTGCCAGGAAGTATGCATGTTGGGTTAGGAAAAAGAAAGGTTTTGCAAATTTGTTGGTATGGTGGGACTGGGTGAAAGTAAGGATTGGTGTGTTCTTTAGGAAAGCTGGGTATATGAGAGCTAGGAAAAGGAGATGTTTGTATAAGTGGCAAAATAGGAGGTTTTCCTATTTGCATAAATGCAAATCTTTGGGTTTGGACGTTAAGTACGAGTTGGAAAGGGCCAAGAGAGAGATAAAAGAATGGTTTGGGGAGGAGGGTAGGAAAATTATTTTGAGATCTAAAATTGAGGTGAGAGAGAAGAATGAAAAGTGTACAAGTTTCTTTTTTAAGAGGATGTGTGGGGGTGGACGCGACATGAATGTTATGTTGGACAAGAATGGTTGTGAGGTGTATGGGAAGGATGTGATTGGGGTAGTGGCTGATTATTATAAGTCTTTATATAAAAGGAAGGAGTGTGAGTTGGGTGGTTTTTTGAGTGTGATTGATAACTTTGTGCCTGTGTCTGAGTTTCCTTTCTTGTTAGGTGAAATTACGGAGGATGAGGTTAAGTATGTGGTTTCCAAGTCTGCTAAAAACAAGGCTCCAGGGGGTGATGGTATCCCTTGGGAGTTTTATGCTAAGTATTGGGAGTTTGTTGGGAAAGATCTGGTGGCTATTATGAAGTGTTTGTTTTCTGGATGTGGGATGACTGAGAGTATGAAGCAAGGTATAGTGGTATTGTTGTTCAAAAAGGGAGATAGGCGTGTGGTAGGTAATTGGCGTCCGATAACTCTTTTGAATGTTGACTACAAAATCTTTGCCAAACTTTTGGCTAACCGTATGAGAGAGGTAATTTCAAATGTTGTTATGGAGGATCAAGGGTGTGCAGTTCCAAAGAGGAGGATCCATGAGAATGTGATGTTGGTGAGAGATATGATCGGGGATTGTATGGTGAGGAAGAAAGGGGTGATTGTGTGTGTGCTTGACTTCGAGAAGGCCTTTGATAGGGTGGCACATACGTACTTGTTTTGTGTGTTAAGGAAGATGGGGTTTCCAGAGCATCTGGTTAAATTGTTGCATGGATTGTATGAAGGGGCTAAGAGCAAGATTCAGGTTAATGGTTTCTTTTCTGATAGTTTTGAGATTTTTTCTGGGGTTAGGCAGGGGTGTCCATTGTCGCCCATACTGTTCATTTGTGCAATAGAGCCTTTGCTGCAATCTATTAGGAAGGACAAAGTCTTTAGGGGACTTTTGATTCCGGGTAGTGGGGGTAAGTACGTTAAAGTTTTAGGCTATATGGATGACATTTGTATCTTGTGTGATTCTGCCTGTGAAGTGTCAAGAGTGAAGCTTTTAGTTAATGTGTTTTGTGTGGCTTCTGCTTTTAGAATTAATTGGGCCAAAAGTAAGATGAAAGGGTTTTGTTTGCAGGACAAGTTAAACGATGATGATATGGAATGTGTGGTTTCTAAAGGTGTTAGGATTTTGGGTATAGACTTTGATGATGATTTGAAGGGAAAAGAGAGTTGGGAAGAAATAGGGGGCAGAATAATTAAAAAAATTGAGTTTTGGAGGTTACGGGATTTGTCCCTTACAGGGAAGGTTTTGATAGTTAAAAGTATTATTTTGCCTATGATACTGTATGTTGCTTTGATTTTTCCTCCATCAGCTGTGACTTTGAGGAAATTAAATCGGATTCTCTTTTTGTTTTTGTGGGGGTGTAAGATGGAAAGGGCAAAACGAGAGAAGCTAATGAAAAAGACATATTATGGGGGTTTGGACTTTCCAAACTTAGAGGTTTTCATCGGATTAAATTATGTTGGGCTGTTTTGTGAGCTTTTTTTCAAGGATACCAAAGCTGCTTGTATGTTGAGGTATCAAGCAGGCTCTATGTTAGGGCGTTTGAAATGGTCTGTACAGGATTTGAGGAAGCCTTTTTCCTTTATTTGTCCTGAGTGGTATGCTTTTGTGGAAGTGTTTGTGAGAAAGTTTAGACTTGAGAGTTTTAGCATGGGTCACTTTATGAATGAGAAGAAAATGTTAAAAAGAATGTGTGTGGACAGTTTTGCTTGTGGTATTATTGGTTTGAAATCAGCTGAGTGTGAAGGTGTTTGGAGGAAACTATGTAAGTTTGATGTTTCAAATAAGCAGAAAGATTTGCTGTGGCTGTCTTGGCATGGTATATTACCGGTAAGAGCGGTTCAGAAGAAAAGGGGGTTAGTACCATCTGACAGATGTCCTAGAGTTGGATGTGGTGGTACAGAGGACATAGACCATGTTTTCTGGTTTTGTAAGCATGCAAGGGATGTATGGGGTAGTCTGGGCAAGCTTTGTTTGGAGTTGACGGGTGTAAGGGCTCTAACGGTTAAAATGGTCATGTTTGGTCTATGTAATTTGAATAAGGAGAAAGAGAGAGTATTTTGGTTGTTCTTGGCATGTGTGAAAGAGGTTCTGTGGAATACAAGGAATTTGTATGTTTATAGGAATGAGGTTCTTGAGGTAAGTGATTGTGTAAGGATGGTTTTGGATAAGTTGTATTTTTGCTATAAATGGGATGTTGAAAGGAGTTTGGATGCGGAAGGTAAATGGAAATTTTTGAAATGGAAGCACTGGGTGTAGTGTTTTTTGTGTATGGATTTCTGGTTATGGATTGTTTGGCATTGGGTGTGACTACACATTTTTATCACTCTTCAAAAATAATAAAAATTGGCCATAATGATGAGTTTCTGTTGCGTCTAGATGTGTTGTGGAGCCCTTTGGGGTAAAGCTTCGGTTCTAGATGTTTATAGAACCTGAATGGTTTTAAAAAAAAAAAAAAAAAAAAAAATCTGTTCTTATCAGTTTAATATCTGATACGTCCCCTATCTGGGGACCATATATTAAATGGATTTTTAGAACAGGGAGATGGAAAAAGAGCTTGCTCTGTCCACTCCACGCATTGACCTGGTATTGCAGTATCTCCAGGACCGGTGCACCCCTTCTTTAATGCAGTTTCTAAAATCAGAAAGAATTGAATTCAATGTTTTTTGTTCATTTTGCTTGTTTGTCGGATTTTGGGATGGACTCTTTGGCTTTGCTTTTCTTCTCCTCATTGGATTTTTCATGTTCAAAGTTGCAGAAGCCAGATTACAAGCTCATTTTGGTTCAACTTCAGCAACTGTGCATTGCATTGCCATGTAATGTGATGCAATGCTATCTTTCTAGCTCTCCCTTTTTACTTCCTTTTGGATAAACAGACATATTAGGCAAGCATTTTGGAGCTTTCACCTAAATAACTACAGGTGGTGAGATAAGCTGCACAATATAATTGACCTTTCAGTATATTGTTGCACACACACCATCTATTTAGCAAATGCCCTTGTTATCAACAGCAGCCTTTTAAACTCACCTGAGCTAACAGGTATGTGCGCTGGTTACTCTGCTGCGCTTAAAATTTCTTTTTTGGTTTGCTACAATGCCTTTTCTGAAACGTTGTCTCCTTCTGCTGGAACACTGACTTCTTTCATTTAATGCCTGCAGACTATAAAAGAGAACCCAACCCAAAAAGTTTGGTTGATTAGTCTGTGGCATTCTGTTAAACTGTTGCTTATGGCGGTCTCTGTGAGCTTCTCAGCGACATTCAGCCAGCCAGGTATCCTGCCTGCAGTAGATGGAATGTGGCAATGGAACGCTGGCTGCGCGTGTCATAATAGGTTCTGAGCCTTTATATACCTGTGCACAGCAGCAGCCACCTTCAGTCTGCTGCTGGACAGCCAGCAGCAGCAGCAGCAGGAGAGGTATGTAATCAGGAGCCCTCCTGCTAAGGGTAGACAGCTGCTCGTTCCACCCCACCCCCCGCCTTAATTGGTTCTCCTCCCTTCCAACGGTGTTGAGGCGGGTGGGAACAGCAGGGGGTGAAGGTGCTGTGTTTAAAGAGGTGGAGTTTTGCAGATCTAAAACGCGTGGATTGCAGCAGCAGCAAGCCGAAAAGTGCAGGCATGTAAGGGATCTAGAGGTTGACAACATGTCTTCTTAACGGGAGTCCAGGAGCTCATCTCCACAAATGGACTTTTCAGGATCCTTGGGTGGCTCCGTAGTTTGAAACCAATTCTGGTTATCGCTTCTCGGCCTTTTGGCTAAGATCAAGTGTAGTATCTGTTCTTATCAGTTTAATATCTGATACGTCCCCTATCTGGGGACCATATATTAAATGGATTTTTAGAACAGGGAGATGGAAAAAGAGCTTGCTCTGTCCACTCCACGCATTGACCTGGTATTGCAGTATCTCCAGGACCGGTGCACCCCTTCTTTAATGCAGTTTCTAAAATCAGAAAGAATTGAATTCAATGTTTTTTGTTCATTTTGCTTGTTTGTCGGATTTTGGGATGGACTCTTTGGCTTTGCTTTTCTTCTCCTCATTGGATTTTTCATGTTCAAAGTTGCAGAAGCCAGATTACAAGCTCATTTTGGTTCAACTTCAGCAACTGTGCATTGCATTGCCATGTAATGTGATGCAATGCTATCTTTCTAGCTCTCCCTTTTTACTTCCTTTTGGATAAACAGACATATTAGGCAAGCATTTTGGAGCTTTCACCTAAATAACTACAGGTGGTGAGATAAGCTGCACAATATAATTGACCTTTCAGTATATTGTTGCACACACACCATCTATTTAGCAAATGCCCTTGTTATCAACAGCAGCCTTTTAAACTCACCTGAGCTAACAGGTATGTGCGCTGGTTACTCTGCTGCGCTTAAAATTTCTTTTTTGGTTTGCTACAATGCCTTTTCTGAAACGTTGTCTCCTTCTGCTGGAACACTGACTTCTTTCATTTAATGCCTGCAGACTATAAAAGAGAACCCAACCCAAAAAGTTTGGTTGATTAGTCTGTGGCATTCTGTTAAACTGTTGCTTATGGCGGTCTCTGTGAGCTTCTCAGCGACATTCAGCCAGCCAGGTATCCTGCCTGCAGTAGATGGAATGTGGCAATGGAACGCTGGCTGCGCGTGTCATAATAGGTTCTGAGCCTTTATATACCTGTGCACAGCAGCAGCCACCTTCAGTCTGCTGCTGGACAGCCAGCAGCAGCAGCAGCAGGAGAGGTATGTAATCAGGAGCCCTCCTGCTAAGGGTAGACAGCTGCTCGTTCCACCCCACCCCCCGCCTTAATTGGTTCTCCTCCCTTCCAACGGTGTTGAGGCGGGTGGGAACAGCAGGGGGTGAAGGTGCTGTGTTTAAAGAGGTGGAGTTTTGCAGATCTAAAACGCGTGGATTGCAGCAGCAGCAAGCCGAAAAGTGCAGGCATGTAAGGGATCTAGAGGTTGACAACATGTCTTCTTAACGGGAGTCCAGGAGCTCATCTCCACAAATGGACTTTTCAGGATCCTTGGGTGGCTCCGTAGTTTGAAACCAATTCTGGTTATCGCTTCTCGGCCTTTTGGCTAAGATCAAGTGTAGTATCTGTTCTTATCAGTTTAATATCTGATACGTCCCCTATCTGGGGACCATATATTAAATGGATTTTTAGAACAGGGAGATGGAAAAAGAGCTTGCTCTGTCCACTCCACGCATTGACCTGGTATTGCAGTATCTCCAGGACCGGTGCACCCCTTCTTTAATGCAGTTTCTAAAATCAGAAAGAATTGAATTCAATGTTTTTTGTTCATTTTGCTTGTTTGTCGGATTTTGGGATGGACTCTTTGGCTTTGCTTTTCTTCTCCTCATTGGATTTTTCATGTTCAAAGTTGCAGAAGCCAGATTACAAGCTCATTTTGGTTCAACTTCAGCAACTGTGCATTGCATTGCCATGTAATGTGATGCAATGCTATCTTTCTAGCTCTCCCTTTTTACTTCCTTTTGGATAAACAGACATATTAGGCAAGCATTTTGGAGCTTTCACCTAAATAACTACAGGTGGTGAGATAAGCTGCACAATATAATTGACCTTTCAGTATATTGTTGCACACACACCATCTATTTAGCAAATGCCCTTGTTATCAACAGCAGCCTTTTAAACTCACCTGAGCTAACAGGTATGTGCGCTGGTTACTCTGCTGCGCTTAAAATTTCTTTTTTGGTTTGCTACAATGCCTTTTCTGAAACGTTGTCTCCTTCTGCTGGAACACTGACTTCTTTCATTTAATGCCTGCAGACTATAAAAGAGAACCCAACCCAAAAAGTTTGGTTGATTAGTCTGTGGCATTCTGTTAAACTGTTGCTTATGGCGGTCTCTGTGAGCTTCTCAGCGACATTCAGCCAGCCAGGTATCCTGCCTGCAGTAGATGGAATGTGGCAATGGAATGCTGGCTGCGCGTGTCATAATAGGCTCTGAGCCTTTATATACCTGTGCACAGCAGCAGCCACCTTCAGTCTGCTGCTGGACAGCCAGCAGCAGCAGCAGCAGGAGAGGTATGTAATCAGGAGGCCTCCTGCTAAGGGTAGACAGCTGCTCGTTCCACCCCACCCCCCGCCTTAATTGGTTCTCCTCCCTTCCAACGGTGTTGAGGCGGGTGGGAACAGCAGGGGGTGAAGGTGCTGTGTTTAAAGAGGTGGAGTTATGCAGATCTAAAACGCGTGGATTGCAGCAGCAGCAAGCCGAAAAGTGCAGGCATGTAAGGGATCTAGAGGTTGACAACATGTCTTCTTAACGGGAGTCCAGGAGCTCATCTCCACAAATGGACTTTTCAGGATCCTTGGGTGGCTCCGTAGTTTGAAACCAATTCTGGTTATCGCTTCTCGGCCTTTTGGCTAAGATCAAGTGTAGTATCTGTTCTTATCAGTTTAATATCTGATACGTCCCCTATCTGGGGACCATATATTAAATGGATTTTTAGAACAGGGAGATGGAAAAAGAGCTTGCTCTGTCCACTCCACGCATTGACCTGGTATTGCAGTATCTCCAGGATCGGTGCACCCCTTCTTTAATGCAGTTTCTAAAATCAGAAAGAATTGAATTCAATGTTTATTGTTCATTTTGCTTGTTTGTCGGATTTTGGGATGGACTCTTTGGCTTTGCTTTTCTTCTCCTCATTGGATTTTTCATGTTCAAAGTTGCAGAAGCCAGATTACAAGCTCATTTTGGTTCAACTTCAGCAACTGTGCATTGCATTGCCATGTAATGTGATGCAATGCTATCTTTCTAGCTCTCCCTTTTTACTTCCTTTTGGATAAACAGACATATTAGGCAAGCATTTTGGAGCTTTCACCTAAATAACTACAGGTGGTGAGATAAGCTGCACAATATAATTGACCTTTCAGTATATTGTTGCACACACACCATCTATTTAGCAAATGCCCTTGTTATCAACAGCAGCCTTTTAAACTCACCTGAGCTAACAGGTATGTGCGCTGGTTACTCTGCTGCGCTTAAAATTTCTTTTTTGGTTTGCTACAATGCCTTTTCTGAAACGTTGTCTCCTTCTGCTGGAACACTGACTTCTTTCATTTAATGCCTGCAGACTATAAAAGAGAACCCAACCCAAAAAGTTTGGTTGATTAGTCTGTGGCATTCTGTTAAACTGTTGCTTATGGCGGTCTCTGTGAGCTTCTCAGCGACATTCAGCCAGCCAGGTATCCTGCCTGCAGTAGATGGAATGTGGCAATGGAACGCTGGCTGCGCGTGTCATAATAGGCTCTGAGCCTTTATATACCTGTGCACAGCAGCAGCCACCTTCAGTCTGCTGCTGGACAGCCAGCAGCAGCAGCAGCAGGAGAGGTATGTAATTGACGCGCCCCTGGGCCTGTGTCGCGCTGCGGTGCGCACGCGGGAGCTTACCCGGAGCCGGATCCGTGGAGGGTTGTAGTCTCGTGGCGGTGACCCGGTCCGTGCCCAGGGAGTCAAACTGGATGGCAGTCCACTAGTAGTAAATAGTTGATGACTACGCCACCCGTTGAGTGCAGCCAGGGAGCTGCTGCTGCGGGGCAGACCACTGAGGCCGATGGTAGGATTATGCAGCGTGATAGTATAACCCCCAACGGGAGGGGTATGGTCTCAGGGCAGCCGACGTGGATGATGGGGGTAGCAGGAACCACTCAGAGACGGTACGGTGTAGTTCAGGGTCTTTACTGGTAACAACGATAGACCCTCCCGGAGTACTTGCTAGCGAACGGGGCCTGGTCAGTCCTTGAGCAGATGGGATCTCCCCTGGCCAGGCGTAGTTGTAGGCCTCCCAAACTGACTGTACTCTTCTGGCTACCTTGCTAGAAGCTGATGTAAGTAGCCCACGTCCCTGAGTGTACCGTGTGGTGCTCACCCGTATGGCCGGTGACTCGGGGCCTTCTAATGGCTTCCGCTCCACGATGGCGGTGCTGGTCCCACGCGTGTGACCGTGCCTTCGGGCTTCTGGGCCAGAGGACCTGAAATCCCCTGCCTGACGGATTCTGCTGCTGGGTAAGAGTTAGCCCCCACAGCCTCGGACTCCGGGTCCGGAAAGAAGTCTTCTTAGTCAGGGCGAGCTCTGCAGCTGCCAGCCCCTGACTCCTTGTAACTCTGCTGTTTCCTATGCTGCTTCTTGTCTCTACTCCACTTGTCTCCAGGCTCAGGCCCCTGGACAGGGCCTGCCTGTGGAGCAGAGCCCATAGAGCAGCTCTGCTCCCTGTCTTCTCCTCTCAGAACTCCCTACTCTGCCTCAGCCCCAGGTTTATATAGGGGAAGTCCTTCCCCTCCCAAGACTGGGCAGGAGGTGTGGCATGCACAGGATCCCTGACCAAAGGACCTCCCACCTGCTCTCAGATGTAATATCTCTATCACTGTGGCAACCAGACCCCTGGGGTGTCACATTCCCCCCTAGTGAAATTTAGTAGTCCGGGACTAAACATATTTTTGTAACATAACAAAGTATAAACAATAACATTACAATAAGGAAACACATAAAGCTGGTCACGGCGTGTCCGTAACCGGGTGCAGTCTTTGAAGAAAGCAAGGTGTCCATTTCACCAAAACAGGGAGACGTAACCAGGTAGGGGTCTGTCCTACCCCGAGTCCTTAACAGTCTTTTAGTCCATCCTGGGTTACGCTCCACTAACTGTACAAAGGATTCCCGGTAAATCCACCAAGGACTCCTATAAATAACTGGAAACACATAATATTTACAAGATATGGCCGCTCTCAGTCCTCGGCCAGTGGGGATAAGGATTGGCTGCTCACAGTCCTCAGCCTGTGGGGAGATGGGATGGCTGCTCACAGTCCTCAGCCTGGTTAAGGATAGGGGACACACGGGAACAGTTCACACTTGTCCCAACGGGGACCATATTTTAATTAGCAACACAAGTACCCCTACGGGTAACTATGTACAGTTCCACTTTACCGTACTTCAGTAACGGCATCCTCCTGCTCCTTCTTGTGTGTAGGCTTCAGACCCGTCCGGGTCCTCTTGGCTTTCCTCGTATTGGTAGTACTGCAGCTCCTCCTTGGTTAACGTGGAGGGCGTACAGTCCTTTTGCACCTGGGGAGTTCAGGCCTTGCGACCAGGCGTGGAGAGGGTCGCCGTTGATGACGCCCGGGGTCAGAGGGTGCAACTTTGGGCCTGGGCGCGGGCTGGTGGTGGTAGTGCCCAGGGCTGGAGGGCTTGGCCGCAGGGCTTGTTGCGGGGGCTGGAGCAGGTCGGTGTCTGCAGCGCCCGAAATCGGCGGCTCCACCAGGGGGCCCGGGAGCAGGCTGACGCTGGCAGCGTCCGGGACAGGGAGACTCCTCTTACCTGCTCCCGCGACCGCTCCTGCGTCACGCGTCTTCTCCCGGCGCTGGTCGGGGCCGGCGACGACTGGGGCACTGCCGATGCTGGGCAGCTTAGTCTGCTGCCGGTCCGCCATCTTGCTGTCCGTTCCTGGTGTCCTCCTCCCCCCTAGTGGACCGTGGCCTACCTTCCGGAGATCCTCTTCCGTAGGCCGCGGCTCCGCAGTCAATCGTCGGGGTAGAGGACCTGGCGTCGCGCTCCTGTGACGTCGGCGTCTGCTGGGCTCCTTCCAGGACCTTACGCAACGTCCGGACGTGAGGCGGGGCTTCAGTTCTCGCGCGCTTTCGGAGTCCACGCCCCTCTTCTTCCCGCGCGGCGTCCTCAAGATGGCGTCCAATGGCGGGAAAACTCCACGGATGGCGGGAAGAAGGTCGAAGATGGCGCCGGATGGCGGGAAAACTTCGAGGATGGCGGGAAGAAGGTAGAAGATGGCGCCGGATGGCGGGAAACCTCCACGGATAGCGGGAATCTTCACCACTGGTAAGTTTGAACAGTCTTTGCTTTTTAGGCACGCAGTACCCGGTGGTTGCGGGCACGAGATCCTGCCGACTACGCCAAAGTTGACGCGCCCCTGGGCCTGTGTCGCGCTGCGGTGCGCACGCGGGAGCTTACCCGGAGCCGGATCCGTGGAGGGTTGTAGTCTCGTGGCGGTGACCCGGTCCGTGCCCAGGGAGTCAAACTGGACGGCAGTCTACTAGTAGTAAATAGTTGATGACTACGCCACCCGTTGAGTGCAGCCAGGGAGCTGCTGCTGCGGGGCAGACCGCTGAGGCCGATGGTAGGATTATGCAGCGTGATAGTATAACCCCCAACGGGAGGGGTATGGTCTCAGGGCAGCCGACGTGGATGATGGGGGTAGCAGGAACCACTCAGAGACGGTACGGTGTAGTTCAGGGTCTTTACTGGTAACAACGATAGACCCTCCCGGAGTACTTGCTAGCGAACGGGGCCTGGTCAGTCCTTGAGCAGATGGGATCTCCCCTGGCCAGGCGTAGTTGTAGGCCTCCCAAACTGACTGTACTCTTCTGGCTACCTTGCTAGAAGCTGATGTAAGTAGCCCACGTCCCTGAGTGTACCGTGTGGTGCTCACCCGTATGGCCGGTGACTCGGGGCCTTCTAATGGCTTCCGCTCCACGATGGCGGTGCTGGTCCCACGCGTGTGACCGTGCCTTCGGGCTTCTGGGCCAGAGGACCTGAAATCCCCTGCCTGACGGATTCTGCTGCTGGGTAAGAGTTAGCCCCCACAGCCTCGGACTCCGGGTCCGGAAAGAAGTCTTCTTAGTCAGGGCGAGCTCTGCAGCTGCCAGCCCCTGACTCCTTGTAACTCTGCTGTTTCCTATGCTGCTTCTTGTCTCTACTCCACTTGTCTCCAGGCTCAGGCCCCTGGACAGGGCCTGCCTGTGGAGCAGAGCCCATAGAGCAGCTCTGCTCCCTGTCTTCTCCTCTCAGAACTCCCTACTCTGCCTCAGCCCCAGGTTTATATAGGGGAAGTCCTTCCCCTCCCAAGACTGGGCAGGAGGTGTGGCATGCACAGGATCCCTGACCAAAGGACCTCCCACCTGCTCTCAGACGTAATATCTCTATCACTGTGGCAACCAGACCCTTGGGGTGTCACATAATCAGGAGCCCTCCTGCTAAGGGTAGACAGCTGCTCGTTCCACCCCACCCCCCGCCTTAATTGGTTCTCCTCCCTTCCAACGGTGTTGAGGCGGGTGGGAACAGCAGGGGGTGAAGGTGCTGTGTTTAAAGAGGTGGAGTTATGCAGATCTAAAACGCGTGGATTGCAGCAGCAGCAAGACGAAAAGTGCAGGCATGTAAGGGATCTAGAGGTTGACAACATGTCTTCTTAACGGGAGTCCAGGAGCTCATCTCCACAAATGGACTTTTCAGGATCCTTGGGTGGCTCCGTAGTTTGAAACCAATTCTGGTTATCGCTTCTCGGCCTTTTGGCTAAGATCAAGTGTAGTATCTGTTCTTATCAGTTTAATATCTGATTCGTCCCCTATCTGGGGACCATATATTAAATGGATTTTTAGAACAGGGAGATGGAAAAAGAGCTTGCTCTGTCCACTCCACGCATTGACCTGGTATTGCAGTATCTCCAGGACCGGTGCACCCCTTCTTTAATGCAGTTTCTAAAATCAGAAAGAATTGAATTCAATGTTTTTTGTTCATTTTGCTTGTTTGTCGGATTTTGGGATGGACTCTTTGGCTTTGCTTTTCTTCTCCTCATTGGATTTTTCATGTTCAAAGTTGCAGAAGCCAGATTACAAGCTCATTTTGGTTCAACTTCAGCAACTGTGCATTGCATTGCCATGTAATGTGATGCAATGCTATCTTTCTAGCTCTCCCTTTTTACTTCCTTTTGGATAAACAGACATATTAGGCAAGCATTTTGGAGCTTTCACCTAAATAACTACAGGTGGTGAGATAAGCTGCACAATATAATTGACCTTTCAGTATATTGTTGCACACACACCATCTATTTAGCAAATGCCCTTGTTATCAACAGCAGCCTTTTAAACTCACCTGAGCTAACAGGTATGTGCGCTGGTTACTCTGTTGCGCTTAAAATTTCTTTTTTGGTTTGCTACAATGCCTTTTCTGAAACGTTGTCTCCTTCTGCTGGAACACTGACTTCTTTCATTTAATGCCTGCAGACTATAAAAGAGAACCCAACCCAAAAAGTTTGGTTGATTAGTCTGTGGCATTCTGTTAAACTGTTGCTTATGGCGGTCTCTGTGAGCTTCTCAGCGACATTCAGCCAGCCAGGTATCCTGCCTGCAGTAGATGGAATGTGGCAATGGAACGCTGGCTGCGCGTGTCATAATAGGCTCTGAGCCTTTATATACCTGTGCACAGCAGCAGCCACCTTCAGTCTGCTGCTGGACAGCCAGCAGCAGCAGCAGCAGGAGAGGTATGTAATCAGGAGCCCTCCTGCTAAGGGTAGACAGCTGCTCGTTCCACCCCACCCCCCGCCTTAATTGGTTCTCCTCCCTTCCAACGGTGTTGAGGCGGGTGGGAACAGCAGGGGGTGAAGGTGCTGTGTTTAAAGAGGTGGAGTTATGCAGATCTAAAACGCGTGGATTGCAGCAGCAGCAAGCCGAAAAGTGCAGGCATGTAAGGGATCTAGAGGTTGACAACATGTCTTCTTAACGGGAGTCCAGGAGCTCATCTCCACAAATGGACTTTTCAGGATCCTTGGGTGGCTCCGTAGTTTGAAACCAATTCTGGTTATCGCTTCTCGGCCTTTTGGCTAAGATCAAGTGTAGTATCTGTTCTTATCAGTTTAATATCTGATACGTCCCCTATCTGGGGACCATATATTAAATGGATTTTTAGAACAGGGAGATGGAAAAAAAGCTTGCTCTGTCCACTCCACGCATTGACCTGGTATTGCAGTATCTCCAGGACCGGTGCACCCCTTCTTTAATGCAGTTTCTAAAATCAGAAAGAATTGAATTCAATGTTTTTTGTTCATTTTGCTTGTTTGTCGGATTTTGGGATGGACTCTTTGGCTTTGCTTTTCTTCTCCTCATTGGATTTTTCATGTTCAAAGTTGCAGAAGCCAGATTACAAGCTCATTTTGGTTCAACTTCAGCAACTGTGCATTGCATTGCCATGTAATGTGATGCAATGCTATCTTTCTAGCTCTCCCTTTTTACTTCCTTTTGGATAAACAGACATATTAGGCAAGCATTTTGGAGCTTTCACCTAAATAACTACAGGTGGTGAGATAAGCTGCACAATATAATTGACCTTTCAGTATATTGTTGCACACACACCATCTATTTAGCAAATGCCCGTGTTATCAACAGCAGCCTTTTAAACTCACCTGAGCTAACAGGTATGTGCGCTGGTTACTCTGCTGCGCTTAAAATTTCTTTTTTGGTTTGCTACAATGCCTTTTCTGAAACGTTGTCTCCTTCTGCTGGAACACTGACTTCTTTCATTTAATGCCTGCAGACTATAAAAGAGAACCCAACCCAAAAAGTTTGGTTGATTAGTCTGTGGCATTCTGTTAAACTGTTGCTTATGGCGGTCTCTGTGAGCTTCTCAGCGACATTCAGCCAGCCAGGTATCCTGCCTGCAGTAGATGGAATGTGGCAATGGAACGCTGGCTGCGCGTGTCATAATAGGCTCTGAGCCTTTATATACCTGTGCACAGCAGCAGCCACCTTCAGTCTGCTGCTGGACAGCCAGCAGCAGCAGCAGCAGGAGAGGTAAGTAATCAGGAGCCCTCCTGCTAAGGGTAGACAGCTGCTCGTTCCACCCCACCCCCCGCCTTAATTGGTTCTCCTCCCTTCCAACGGTGTTGAGGCGGGTGGGAACAGCAGGGGGTGAAGGTGCTGTGTTTAAAGAGGTGGAGTTATGCAGATCTAAAACGCGTGGATTGCAGCAGCAGCAAGCCGAAAAGTGCAGGCATGTAAGGGATCTAGAGGTTGACAACATGTCTTCTTAACGGGAGTCCAGGAGCTCATCTCCACAAATGGACTTTTCAGGATCCTTGGGTGGCTCCGTAGTTTGAAACCAATTCTGGTTATCGCTTCTCGGCCTTTTGGCTAAGATCAAGTGTAGTATCTGTTCTTATCAGTTTAATATCTAATACGTCCCCTATCTGGGGACCATATATTAAATGGATTTTTAGAACAGGGAGATGGAAAAAGAGCTTGCTCTGTCCACTCCACGCATTGACCTGGTATTGCAGTATCTCCAGGACCGGTGCACCCCTTCTTTAATGCAGTTTCTAAAATCAGAAAGAATTGAATTCAATGTTTTTTGTTCATTTTGCTTGTTTGTCGGATTTTGGGATGGACTCTTTGGCTTTGCTTTTCTTCTCCTCATTGGATTTTTCATGTTCAAAGTTGCAGAAGCCAGATTACAAGCTCATTTTGGTTCAACTTCAGCAACTGTGCATTGCATTGCCATGTAATGTGATGCAATGCTATCTTTCTAGCTCTCCCTTTTTACTTCCTTTTGGATAAACAGACATATTAGGCAAGCATTTTGGAGCTTTCACCTAAATAACTACAGGTGGTGAGATAAGCTGCACAATATAATTGACCTTTCAGTATATTGTTGCACACACACCATCTATTTAGCAAATGCCCTTGTTATCAACAGCAGCCTTTTAAACTCACCTGAGCTAACAGGTATGTGCGCTGGTTACTCTGCTGCGCTTAAAATTTATTTTTTGGTTTGCTACAATGCCTTTTCTGAAACGTTGTCTCCTTCTGCTGGAACACTGACTTCTTTCATTTAATGCCTGCAGACTATAAAAGAGAACCCAGCCCAAAAAGTTTGGTTGATTAGTCTGTGGCATTCTGTTAAACTGTTGCTTATGGCGGTCTCTGTGAGCTTCTCAGCGACATTCAGCCAGCCAGGTATCCTGCCTGCAGTAGATGGAATGTGGCAATGGAACGCTGGCTGCGCGTGTCATAATAGGCTCTGAGCCTTTATATACCTGTGCACAGCAGCAGCCACCTTCAGTCTGCTGCTGGACAGCCAGCAGCAGCAGCAGCAGGAGAGGTATGTAATCAGGAGCCCTCCTGCTAAGGGTAGACAGCTGCTCGTTCCACCCCACCCCCCGCCTTAATTGGTTCTCCTCCCTTCCAACGGTGTTGAGGCGGGTGGGAACAGCAGGGGGTGAAGGTGCTGTGTTTAAAGAGGTGGAGTTATGCAGATCTAAAACGCGTGGATTGCAGCAGCAGCAAGCCGAAAAGTGCAGGCATGTAAGGGATCTAGAGGTTGACAACATGTCTTCTTAACGGGAGTCCAGGAGCTCATCTCCACAAATGGACTTTTCAGGATCCTTGGGTGGCTCCGTAGTTTGAAACCAATTCTGGTTATCGCTTCTCGGCCTTTTGGCTAAGATCAAGTGTAGTATCTGTTCTTATCAGTTTAATATCTGATACGTCCCCTATCTGGGGACCATATATTAAATGGATTTTTAGAACAGGGAGATGGAAAAAGAGCTTGCTCTGTCCACTCCACGCATTGACCTGGTATTGCAGTATCTCCAGGACCGGTGCACCCCTTCTTTAATGCAGTTTCTAAAATCAGAAAGAATTGAATTCAATGTTTTTTGTTCATTTTGCTTGTTTGTCGGATTTTGGGATGGACTCTTTGGCTTTGCTTTTCTTCTCCTCATTGGATTTTTCATGTTCAAAGTTGCAGAAGCCAGATTACAAGCTCATTTTGGTTCAACTTCAGCAACTGTGCATTGCATTGCCATGTAATGTGATGCAATGCTATCTTTCTAGCTCTCCCTTTTGGATAAACAGACATATTAGGCAAGCATTTTGGAGCTTTCACCTAAATAACTACAGGTGGTGAGATAAGCTGCACAATATAATTGACCTTTCAGTATATTGTTGCACACACACCATCTATTTAGCAAATGCCCTTGTTATCAACAGCAGCCTTTTAAACTCACCTGAGCTAACAGGTATGTGCGCTGGTTACTCTGCTGCGCTTAAAATTTCTTTTTTGGTTTGCTACAATGCCTTTTCTGAAACGTTGTCTCCTTCTGCTGGAACACTGACTTCTTTCATTTAATGCCTGCAGACTATAAAAGAGAACCCAACCCAAAAAGTTTGGTTGATTAGTCTGTGGCATTCTGTTAAACTGTTGCTTATGGCGGTCTCTGTGAGCTTCTCAGCGACATTCAGCCAGCCAGGTATCCTGCCTGCAGTAGATGGAATGTGGCAATGGAACGCTGGCTGCGCGTGTCATAATAGGCTCTGAGCCTTTATATACCTGTGCACAGCAGCAGCCACCTTCAGTCTGCTGCTGGACAGCCAGCAGCAGCAGCAGGAGAGGTATGTAATCAGGAGGCCTCCTGCTAAGGGTAGACAGCTGCTCGTTCCACCCCACCCCCCGCCTTAATTGGTTCTCCTCCCTTCCAACGGTGTTGAGGCGGGTGGGAACAGCAGGGGGTGAAGGTGCTGTGTTTAAAGAGGTGGAGTTATGCAGATCTAAAACGCGTGGATTGCAGCAGCAGCAAGCCGAAAAGTGCAGGCATGTAAGGGATCTAGAGGTTGACAACATGTCTTCTTAACGGGAGTCCAGGAGCTCATCTCCACAAATGGACTTTTCAGGATCCTTGGGTGGCTCCGTAGTTTGAAACCAATTCTGGTTATCGCTTCTCGGCCTTTTGGCTAAGATCAAGTGTAGTATCTTTCGAAAAGGCGGTTTTGGATGTTGGCCGCCCTAGTAGATTGATACATTATGCACACTGGGGTTTAGGCGCTTGTTAGTACGCCAGGTGGCTAATATAGTCATCTGGTGGAAAGCATGGCCCCCCAGGATCGACGCCATTGGGCCGGGGAAGATCGAAAGCCCGAAGTGTGAAGTGCCCCAGGAGTGGTGACCCTGGGGTGCCTTAACTCACTGGGATTGGGAACCCCACTTGAGTTTATGGCACATTTGCACAAGCACTTCAAATTTTCTTTCTTCGCACACACCCTTATTCCGGGCCTTCTGGCCTTAGGATGGGGAATTTTTCAATTCCCGGTCGAAGGTCCGGGCAGTATTATACTGTGAAACCTTCACTATTAATTTAATTTCTTTGTCACTGTGTGTCCACTTATTCACGTGTGTCACGTCCTACTAGGATTTTGTCGGGATGCGGTTCCCTTACGGGTTCCTCTCTTGGCAGGTCTAGGGGGGGAGTGTGTGGCCATCAGGTTCCGCTCCCCCCTGAACCCCCCTGGCTCTCCTCTTTCGGGAGGAGAGCGTTGTTGGCTCCCCTCTTCCGGGAGGAGAGCACAGTCTTTGGCTCCCAGTGCCTTGCTCGGGTGAGAACTCGGGCAGGTGCTGGGGGTAAGATTGGGTCGCCTCTGGCTTCGGCTGGAGGTGGCTTTTTGTCCCTGTTCCTCGCTGTGGCCTTTTGGCTCGGAGGGACGGGGAATGGTTTGGGGGACCCTTCTCCTTTTGGAGAGGGTTTCAAGAAGACCAGCATCCTAGTGCACTTTTTTTGTGGCACTTGTCACTTTTTTAAGCGCACTCGGGTTTTGTACACGAATTCGGGCTTTCGAAAAAAAAAAAAAAAAAAAAAAAATCTGTTCTTATCAGTTTAATATCTGATACGTCCCCTATCTGGGGACCATATATTAAATGGATTTTTAGAACAGGGAGATGGAAAAAGAGCTTGCTCTGTCCACTCCACGCATTGACCTGGTATTGCAGTATCTCCAGGACCGGTGCACCCCTTCTTTAATGCAGTTTCTAAAATCAGAAAGAATTGAATTCAATGTTTTTTGTTCATTTTGCTTGTTTGTCGGATTTTGGGATGGACTCTTTGGCTTTGCTTTTCTTCTCCTCATTGGATTTTTCATGTTCAAAGTTGCAGAAGCCAGATTACAAGCTCATTTTGGTTCAACTTCAGCAACTGTGCATTGCATTGCCATGTAATGTGATGCAATGCTATCTTTCTAGCTCTCCCTTTTTACTTCCTTTTGGATAAACAGACATATTAGGCAAGCATTTTGGAGCTTTCACCTAAATAACTACAGGTGGTGAGATAAGCTGCACAATATAATTGACCTTTCAGTATATTGTTGCACACACACCATCTATTTAGCAAATGCCCTTGTTATCAACAGCAGCCTTTTAAACTCACCTGAGCTAACAGGTATGTGCGCTGGTTACTCTGCTGCGCTTAAAATTTCTTTTTTGGTTTGCTACAATGCCTTTTCTGAAACGTTGTCTCCTTCTGCTGGAACACTGACTTCTTTCATTTAATGCCTGCAGACTATAAAAGAGAACCCAACCCAAAAAGTTTGGTTGATTAGTCTGTGGCATTCTGTTAAACTGTTGCTTATGGCGGTCTCTGTGAGCTTCTCAGCGACATTCAGCCAGCCAGGTATCCTGCCTGCAGTAGATGGAATGTGGCAATGGAACGCTGGCTGCGCGTGTCATAATAGGCTCTGAGCCTTTATATACCTGTGCACAGCAGCAGCCACCTTCAGTCTGCTGCTGGACAGCCAGCAGCAGCAGCAGCAGGAGAGGTATGTAATCAGGAGCCCTCCTGCTAAGGGTAGACAGCTGCTCGTTCCACCCCACCCCCCGCCTTAATTGGTTCTCCTCCCTTCCAATGGTGTTGAGGCGGGTGGGAACAGCAGGGGGTGAAGGTGCTGTGTTTAAAGAGGTGGAGTTATGCAGATCTAAAACGCGTGGATTGCAGCAGCAGCAAGCCGAAAAGTGCAGGCATGTAAGGGATCTAGAGGTTGACAACATGTCTTCTTAACGGGAGTCCAGGAGCTCATCTCCACAAATGGACTTTTCAGGATCCTTGGGTGGCTCCGTAGTTTGAAACCAATTCTGGTTATCGCTTCTCGGCCTTTTGGCTAAGATCAAGTGTAGTATCTTTTGAAAAGGCGGTATTGGATGTTGGCCGCCCTAGTAGATTGATACATTATGCACACTGGGGTTTAGGCGCTTGTTAGTACGCCAGGTGGCTAATATAGTCATCTGGTGGAAAGCATGGCCCCCCACGATCGACGCCATTGGGCCGGGGAAGATCGAAAGCCCGAAGTGTGAAGTGCCCCAGGAGTGGTGACCCTGGGGTGCCTTAACTCACTGGGATTGGGAACCCCACTTGAGTTTATGGCACATTTGCACAAGCACTTCAAATTTTCTTTCTTCGCACACACCCTTATTCCGGGCCTTCTGGCCTTAGGATGGGGAATTTTTCAATTCCCGGTCGAAGGTCCGGGCAGTATTATACTGTGAAACCTTCACTATTTATTTAATTTCTTTGTCACTGTGTGTCCACTTATTCACGTGTGTCACGTCCTACTAGGATTTTGTCGGGATGCGGTTCCCTTACGGGTTCCTCTCTTGGCAGGTCTAGGGGGGGAGTGTGTGGCCATCAGGTTCCGCTCCCCCCTGAACCCCCCTGGCTCTCCTCTTTCGGGAGGAGAGCGTTGTTGGCTCCCCTCTTCCGGGAGGGGAGCACAGTCTTTGGCTCCCAGTGCCTTGCTCGGGTGAGAACTCGGGCAGGTGCTGGGGGTAAGATTGGGTCGCCTCTGGCTTCGGCTGGAGGTGGCTTTTTGTCCCTGTTCCTCGCTGTGGCCTTTTGGCTCGGAGGGACGGGGAATGGTTTGGGGGACCCTTCTCCTTTTGGAGAGGGTTTCAAGAAGACCAGCATCCTAGTGCACTTTTTTTGTGGCACTTGTCACTTTTTTAAGCGCACTCGGGTTTTGTACACGAATTCGGGCTTTCGATAAAAAAAAAAAAATCTGTTCTTATCAGTTTAATATCTGATACGTCCCCTATCTGGGGACCATATATTAAATGGATTTTTAGAACAGGGAGATGGAAAAAGAGCTTGCTCTGTCCACTCCACGCATTGACCTGGTATTGCAGTATCTCCAGGACCGGTGCACCCCTTCTTTAATGCAGTTTCTAAAATCAGAAAGAATTGAATTCAATGTTTTTTGTTCATTTTGCTTGTTTGTCGGATTTTGGGATGGACTCTTTGGCTTTGCTTTTCTTCTCCTCATTGGATTTTTCATGTTCAAAGTTGCAGAAGCCAGATTACAAGCTCATTTTGGTTCAACTTCAGCAACTGTGCATTGCATTGCCATGTAATGTGATGCAATGCTATCTTTCTAGCTCTCCCTTTTTACTTCCTTTTGGATAAACAGACATATTAGGCAAGCATTTTGGAGCTTTCACCTAAATAACTACAGGTGGTGAGATAAGCTGCACAATATAATTGACCTTTCAGTATATTGTTGCACACACACCATCTATTTAGCAAATGCCCTTGTTATCAACAGCAGCCTTTTAAACTCACCTGAGCTAACAGGTATGTGCGCTGGTTACTCTGCTGCGCTTAAAATTTCTTTTTTGGTTTGCTACAATGCCTTTTCTGAAACGTTGTCTCCTTCTGCTGGAACACTGACTTCTTTCATTTAATGCCTGCAGACTATAAAAGAGAACCCAACCCAAAAAGTTTGGTTGATTAGTCTGTGGCATTCTGTTAAACTGTTGCTTATGGCGGTCTCTGTGAGCTTCTCAGCGACATTCAGCCAGCCAGGTATCCTGCCTGCAGTAGATGGAATGCGGCAATGGAACGCTGGCTGCGCGTGTCATAATAGGCTCTGAGCCTTTATATACCTGTGCACAGCAGCAGCCACCTTCAGTCTGCTGCTGGACAGCCAGCAGCAGCAGCAGCAGGAGAGGTATGTAATCAGGAGCCCTCCTGCTAAGGGTAGACAGCTGCTCGTTCCACCCCACCCCCCGCCTTAATTGGTTCTCCTCCCTTCCAACGGTGTTGAGGCGGGTGGGAACAGCAGGGGGTGAAGGTGCTGTGTTTAAAGAGGTGGAGTTATGCAGATCTAAAACGCGTGGATTGCAGCAGCAGCAAGCCGAAAAGTGCAGGCATGTAAGGGATCTAGAGGTTGACAACATGTCTTCTTAACGGGAGTCCAGGAGCTCATCTCCACAAATGGACTTTTCAGGATCCTTGGGTGGCTCCGTAGTTTGAAACCAATTCTGGTTATCGCTTCTCGGCCTTTTGGCTAAGATCAAGTGTAGTATCTGTTCTTATCAGTTTAATATCTGATACGTCCCCTATCTGGGGACCATATATTAAATGGATTTTTAGAACAGGGAGATGGAAAAAGAGCTTGCTCTGTCCACTCCACGCATTGACCTGGTATTGCAGTATCTCCAGGACCGGTGCACCCCTTCTTTAATGCAGTTTCTAAAATCAGAAAGAATTGAATTCAATGTTTTTTGTTCATTTTGCTTGTTTGTCGGATTTTGGGATGGACTCTTTGGCTTTGCTTTTCTTCTCCTCATTGGATTTTTCATGTTCAAAGTTGCAGAAGCCAGATTACAAGCTCATTTTGGTTCAACTTCAGCAACTGTGCATTGCATTGCCATGTAATGTGATGCAATGCTATCTTTCTAGCTCTCCCTTTTTACTTCCTTTTGGATAAACAGACATATTAGGCAAGCATTTTGGAGCTTTCACCTAAATAACTACAGGTGGTGAGATAAGCTGCACAATATAATTGACCTTTCAGTATATTGTTGCACACACACCATCTATTTAGCAAATGCCCTTGTTATCAACAGCAGCCTTTTAAACTCACCTGAGCTAACAGGTATGTGCGCTGGTTACTCTGCTGCGCTTAAAATTTCTTTTTTGGTTTGCTACAATGCCTTTTCTGAAACGTTGTCTCCTTCTGCTGGAACACTGACTTCTTTCATTTAATGCCTGCAGACTATAAAAGAGAACCCAACCCAAAAAGTTTGGTTGATTAGTCTGTGGCATTCTGTTAAACTGTTGCTTATGGCGGTCTCTGTGAGCTTCTCAGCGACATTCAGCCAGCCAGGTATCCTGCCTGCAGTAGATGGAATGTGGCAATGGAACGCTGGCTGCGCGTGTCATAATAGGCTCTGAGCCTTTATATACCTGTGCACAGCAGCAGCCACCTTCAGTCTGCTGCTGGACAGCCAGCAGCAGCAGCAGCAGGAGAGGTATGTAATCAGGAGCCCTCCTGCTAAGGGTAGACAGCTGCTCGTTCCACCCCACCCCCCGCCTTAATTGGTTCTCCTCCCTTCCAACGGTGTTGAGGCGGGTGGGAACAGCAGGGGGTGAAGGTGCTGTGTTTAAAGAGGTGGAGTTATGCAGATCTAAAACGCGTGGATTGCAGCAGCAGCAAGCCGAAAAGTGCAGGCATGTAAGGGATCTAGAGGTTGACAACATGTCTTCTTAACGGGAGTCCAGGAGCTCATCTCCACAAATGGACTTTTCAGGATCCTTGGGTGGCTCCGTAGTTTGAAACCAATTCTGGTTATCGCTTCTCGGCCTTTTGGCTAAGATCAAGTGTAGTATCTGTTCTTATCAGTTTAATATCTGATACGTCCCCTATCTGGGGACCATATATTAAATGGATTTTTAGAACAGGGAGATGGAAAAAGAGCTTGCTCTGTCCACTCCACGCATTGACCTGGTATTGCAGTATCTCCAGGACCGGTGCACCCCTTCTTTAATGCAGTTTCTAAAATCAGAAAGAATTGAATTCAATGTTTTTTGTTCATTTTGCTTGTTTGTCGGATTTTGGGATGGACTCTTTGGCTTTGCTTTTCTTCTCCTCATTGGATTTTTCATGTTCAAAGTTGCAGAAGCCAGATTACAAGCTCATTTTGGTTCAACTTCAGCAACTGTGCATTGCATTGCCATGTAATGTGATGCAATGCTATCTTTCTAGCTCTCCCTTTTTACTTCCTTTTGGATAAACAGACATATTAGGCAAGCATTTTGGAGCTTTCACCTAAATAACTACAGGTGGTGAGATAAGCTGCACAATATAATTGACCTTTCAGTATATTGTTGCACACACACCATCTATTTAGCAAATGCCCTTGTTATCAACAGCAGCCTTTTAAACTCACCTGAGCTAACAGGTATGTGCGCTGGTTACTCTGCTGCGCTTAAAATTTCTTTTTTGGTTTGCTACAATGCCTTTTCTGAAACGTTGTCTCCTTCTGCTGGAACACTGACTTCTTTCATTTAATGCCTGCAGACTATAAAAGAGAACCCAACCCAAAAAGTTTGGTTGATTAGTCTGTGGCATTCTGTTAAACTGTTGCTTATGGCGGTCTCTGTGAGCTTCTCAGCGACATTCAGCCAGCCAGGTATCCTGCCTGCAGTAGATGGAATGTGGCAATGGAACGCTGGCTGCGCGTGTCATAATAGGCTCTGAGCCTTTATATACCTGTGCACAGCAGCAGCCACCTTCAGTCTGCTGCTGGACAGCCAGCAGCAGCAGCAGCAGGAGAGGTATGTAATCAGGAGCCCTCCTGCTAAGGGTAGACAGCTGCTCGTTCCACCCCACCCCCCGCCTTAATTGGTTCTCCTCCCTTCCAACGATGTTGAGGCGGGTGGGAACAGCAGGGGGTGAAGGTGCTGTGTTTAAAGAGGTGGAGTTATGCAGATCTAAAACGCGTGGATTGCAGCAGCAGCAAGCCGAAAAGTGCAGGCATGTAAGGGATCTAGAGGTTGACAACATGTCTTCTTAACGGGAGTCCAGGAGCTCATCTCCACAAATGGACTTTTCAGGATCCTTGGGTGGCTCCATAGTTTGAAACCAATTCTGGTTATCGCTTCTCGGCCTTTTGGCTAAGATCAAGTGTAGTATCTGTTCTTTTAAGAACACAAGAGCTACGATCTACACTTGACGAGAGCGATCGAACTCGGAAGGAGAAGAGCTTCGGAGCCCAGCTGACATCGGAGAACGAAGGCGGATATCGGTGGGAGGAAGAAGCTCTAAAGAATCCAGAAGAAGACGAAGACTCGGAGAAGAATCGGGCTGTCCTGTGGAATCTTCGAGGAAGAAAATCATCGAGACAAAGACCTTTCGGGGAATTTGTCCAGAACACGACGGGAGAAGAATCTGCATAGCTCCACCCATTCCGGGAAGAGTTCCAGATCCAGCTCCAAGAAGTAACTGCAGGAGGAAAGCCATGGCAAGCGCTGCGAGGAAGGCCGAAAAGAAGAGCCTGGAGCTGGGGACAGCCAGGAGGGCCCAGCCAGGAGCCGATTCTGACCCCAAGGACTCTGCCTCCACGACTGGCCAGCAGAAGGGACCCCAGAAGCCCCGCCACGAAGCTCCAGCCCTGGAGCCATGGATGCGGCAGACGGTGGCCCTGAAGCTGAAGGAAGTGGATGGGAGGGTGCCGGACATGTCCTCGGACGTGTTCTGCCAGAAGATGCTGCTGGATCGAGGCTTCTCCAGGTCGGACACCCTCAGCATCCAGACCTTCTTGACGGGGATCTTCTTCGTCACCTTCGCCACTGTGAACACCTGCAGGAGGTTCTGGGAAATGGTAAGCGCAAAAGGACCGGATAATTCTTTCTCTGCCTTTACAGGTAGCTGCCCTATCCAGAGGGATGAAAGGAGGATCACGGTCTCCATGCGCAACCCGCACACCCCAGGCCAAGACATCTGTACCTTCCTGAGACGCTTCTGTTTGGTTGTGAAGGAACCCTCTCACATCCTGAATGGACTCGGCTTCTGGACAGGTAAGTGGTCGGTGACCGTTAGACTTCACAGGGACCTGGCGTACTCAGACGGACTTCGGCACCTGCCCCCGACATTCTCCCTGGGCAACTCCTACGGCCTCATCTATTACCCGGACATGCCGCGGAACTGCAGGAGATGCGGCAAGAACGGCCACGAGATGAAGGACTGCAAGGAGGATGCCTGCAGGATTTGTCGAGTGACGGGACACAGCTCGAAGGACTGCCCGAAGAAGACGTCCTGCAACCTGTGTGGGCTGGCGGCTCATCTGTACAAGGATTGCCCCAGGCGTGAGAGATCCTGGGCATCGGTGGTTGCGACGACCCCAGCTACGGAGGACAAGGCCCCGACGACCAGGCCTGTGAAGGTCAAGGACGCGACGACCAAGGCCCCAGCGGCCAAGGCCGAGACGACCAAGGCCAAAGCGGTCAAGGAGTCGGTGGCCAAAGCCCCAGCGACGGTCCCAGCAGCTCCGAAGCAGAAGAAAAAGTCAAAGGAGGGTAAGAGTTCTGTCACCCCTCTCTCGATCCCTCCCCCTGCCACCCCCGTCCAATCCCCCCCCACCCCGGCCACCCCTGCTGAGGATTCCACTTCCTCTTCCTCCTTCCCCTACTCCTCAGCAGGTGTCCTTTCCCCTGCCCCGGCAGCCACTCTCCCTCCCCAGACCATGGTAGCGGTGGAATTAACCTTTCCTCCACCCGCCGCTATCTATTCCGAGGAGGATTTTCCCCTTCTTGTCTCCCCAGTTCCAACCCGGGGAAAGAGGAAGGTGGAGGACAGCCCTGCTACTGAATCCTCCAAAAAGAAGATTCTGGATTTCGTAGGCGAAAAGGAGGATACCCTCCCTGAGCCAGAAGAGATGGAGCACATGGTTGAGACCCTGGTGGCCGAGCCAGAAGAGGAGGAACTGGTGGTCGCCGAGATCGAGGCCGCGCTGCTTGACCAGATGGAGGAAGAGGGCCTGCTGGTGATCCCGTCACCAGCAGTCAACACCGACGAGGGACCACCCGACCGGAGTGGTAACTAAGGTGTATTGCCTGCGCTAACTTTTTCTTTTTTCCCTACATGATGGCTAATATTAACTTATTTTCCATTAATGTCAGGAGCATCAAGGACAAGTTCAGACGTCAGACTATTTATGCCTTCCTTACTTCCCAGTTGTGTGATGTTTATATGTTGCAGGAATGTTCCCTTCCCTCCTCTAGGTCCTTCAAACATCTGGCCAGGGAGTGGTCCCACGGTCCATCCTACTGGTCCGGTGGGGGTGACTGCAAGTCTGCGGGGGTCGCAATTCTGATCAGGAGGGGCGCATTCACGCTTCAGTCCGTCCAGGAGCTCATCTGCGGCAGGGCTCTTGTTGTAGATGGCAACTGGGCGGGAGAACCTGTCAGGTTCATCAACGTGTATGCGTCCCCACTGAAGAATGAGCGTTTGGAGCTTTTCCAGACCCTGCGGCTTCAGCTTGCCACCACCAGGACCTTAGTGATGGCCGGGGATTTCAACTGCCCCATCGAGGAGGACGGTCGTAGTTCTGGCACATCTGCCAAGTTGGACATCACGTCCAAGCTGCTCATCGAGATGGTAACTGAGGCCTCTCTTCAGGACGTGGTGGGCTCCATGGGGAGAGGCTCCACGAACTATTCGTGGAGCCGACCCGATGGCTCACTCCGCTCCAGGATTGACTTTGTGTTCACCTCTCGGGCAGTCAGGCAGAGTAGGCACTCGATGGTCTCCTGCTTCTTCTCCGACCACAGAGCCATTCACTTACAAGGTGTCCTCGGCGACGGTTTTCCGTCCGGCCCCGGCTCCTGGAAGCTGAATTGTGCTCTGCTGGCTCAGGATGAAGTCGTGGAGGAGCTGAGAGCAGCCTACGCAATGTGGCAGTCCTACAAGGGTAGCTTCCAAACAGTCTCTGATTGGTGGGAATATGTTAAACTTGAGTTTCGCTGTTTCTTTCAGGCCAAGGGTCGACAACAGGCGTGTGAGAAGAGGAGGGACTTCAGAGGGCTGCAGCGCGAGCTGCGGTCGCTGCAGGACCTTCTTCACTGCGGCTGGGACGTGAGGGAGGAGCTGGAGGAGACCAAGAAGAGCCTGAAAAGGCACTTTGAGGAGGAGTCCAAGCGAATCATCTTCCGTTCCAAAGTGGAGAATCTGGAGAAGGGTGAGAAATGTAACTCATTCTTTTTCAGGAAACTTCATGCCGGTCACACGCCCCTGAACGAGCTGCGAGACGAGAGCGTAAACATGCGACGTGGGAAGGAGGACGTGATGAGGGTCGTCAGCGACTTCTACAGCGAACTCTACTCCCACAAGACTACCGACCCCGACGCTGCTGATAAGTTCCTGTCAGGTATCACTAACCATCTTGATCCTGCAGGCACGGCAGCCTTGGACAAACCTCTGATGGTGGGCGAATTGCTCTCTGCCGCTAAATCCTTTAGGACCGGCAGGACCCCGGGCAGTGATGGTCTTCCAGCGGAGCTCTATGTAGCGCTGGGAGACCTCATCTGTCCGGACCTGTTGGACCTGTACGAGGAGATGGTGGTGGAGGGTAGAATGCCTCCATCTTTGAGGGAAGGAATGGTCACGATCCTGTACAAGCGGAAGGGAGAGAGGTGCGACCTGAGGAATTGGCGTCCCATCACTCTGCTCAACGTGGACTACAAGATCCTGGCCAAGACGATGGCGACACGACTTAAGACGGTCATCGGACGGATCATCCACCCGGACCAGACCTGCGGCATCCCTGGACGTCGCATCGCAGACAGCCTCGCTCTCGTGCGGGACACGGTCGAGTACATCAAGGTCCGCCGCGCACACGCGGCCCTGGTCTCCTTGGATCAGGAGAAGGCCTTCGACCGGGTTTCCCACGAGTTCATGGGCCGAGCTCTGCACCAGTTAGGTTTGGGTAACATGTTTTGTTCGTATGTCCGTCTGATGTATTTTGATATCCACAGCTCGGTGTTGGTGAACGGCTGGAAGACTGACCCCTTCCCTGTCCTCTCTGGGGTCAGACAAGGCTGCCCTCTATCACCTCTTCTTTTTGTTTGTGTTATAGAACTCTTCGCAGAGGCTATCCGGCAGAATGGAGAGATCAGAGGGATCACCGCACCGGGTCCGGGACGACACGAGGTCAAGTGCTCGCTCTACATGGACGACGTCACCGTCTTCTGCGCTGATCGTGGTTCAGTCGACGCCCTCGTCCAGACGTGTGAGAGGTTCGGCCGGGCTTCAGGGGCCAAAGTCAACTGCAGGAAGTCGGAAGCCATGCTCTTCGGGGATTGGCAGCCGGCCTCCTCCGCCCCCTTCCCCTTCAACATTCAACCGGATTTCCTCAAGGTGCTGGGAGTCTGGTTCGGGAAGGAAGGAGCGGCCCTCAAGTCCTGGCAAGAACGCTTGGCCAAGGTGAAGCAACGGATCGGACTCTGGAGCCTCAGACACCTCACTTGTGAGGGTAAGGCACTCATCCTGCGTAATGAGGTCCTGCCCGTCTTGCAGTACACGGCGCAGGCCTGGCCCCCACACGTCACTGTGTGCAGGGCCATTACCAGGACAGTGTTTCACTTTGTCTGGGGATCCAAGATGGACAGAGTCAGGCGGGCCGTCATGTACAAGGAGCCTCGCAAGGGTGGGAAGGGCGTTCCAGATATCCCCACCCTCCTGCGATCCTCTTTTGTGTGTGATTGTGTCCGCCGGACTTTGCAAGTCAAGAATGGCTCCGCGGGCAGGTCCATGTCTCGCTTCTTCCTGCTTCCTCTTTGGAGGCGACTCGGCTGGGACAAGTGGGACAGCTCCTTCCCCTACAACTGGACGACGCCATGGTTCTACGGAGACGTCGTTCGATTTGTGGGGGAGCATCAACTGGAGGGACTCAAGCCCGACTTGTGGAAGCCCAAAACTATCCACAAGCTAATCAGAGCCAAGGATGACGTGGAGAACATCACAGGACTTCACCAGGACACGCTGGAGACTGTGTGGACAAATGTGTCGTCTGACAGGCTGACCAACGGGCACAAGGACTTGTCGTGGATGGCGATTCAGGGCGGACTGCCCGTCCGGTCATTCATGCATGCCCGGAACCTGTGCAAGACCCGGTACTGCCCAAGGTGCCCCTTCGTGGAGGAAACATCTTTGCACACTTTTTGGGACTGCGGATTTGCACAGCGCCTATTGACTGCACTTGAGGACGACCTGAGGAACTCTGTCCCCAGGGCGAGCCTATCGCACCATTCTGTGCTTTACGGACTCTTCCCTGGGGTTCATACCGTCGGAGCCATCCAGGAGGCTTGGCGCCTTATGAACTGCTTCAAGGATGCCGTTTGGGTCGCCAGGAACCGGCTCATCTTGAGGAGGGAGAGGATGTCCATCCAGGACTGCCGCAGGCTGATCCACAGCCTGCTCAGAGACTATTCCATCATGGACGGTCCGGAGGACGAGGACGAGGACTAAACCCCTCCTCCCCCTCTCCCCTTATGTGTCTTGTCTTTCAATAAAGCTTCGGGCCTGTGATTTTCCCCTCCCCATCCCCTTTTTCCCAATCCCCATCCCTTATCACGGTTCGTCGTACTGTATTGATTGACATGCTTTTTCTTTCAGATTGAGTGTTTTGTGTAGCATAGGGGTGTGATGTGTCTAGTTAGTGCGTCGTATCCTCATGCTATGTAAATATGATGTAGAATTCTGTGTGTACTGGGCTGCGGCACTGTACACTGTCTGTTAACTTATTTTTTGTGCTAATAAAAGATATATTCAATCAAAAAATCTGTTCTTATCAGTTTAATATCTGATACGTCCCCTATCTGGGGACCATATATTAAATGGATTTTTAGAACAGGGAGATGGAAAAAGAGCTTGCTCTGTCCACTCCACGCATTGACCTGGTATTGCAGTATCTCCAGGACCGGTGCACCCCTTCTTTAATGCAGTTTCTAAAATCAGAAAGAATTGAATTCAATGTTTTTTGTTCATTTTGCTTGTTTGTCGGATTTTGGGATGGACTCTTTGGCTTTGCTTTTCTTCTCCTCATTGGATTTTTCATGTTCAAAGTTGCAGAAGCCAGATTACAAGCTCATTTTGGTTCAACTTCAGCAACTGTGCATTGCATTGCCATGTAATGTGATGCAATGCTATCTTTCTAGCTCTCCCTTTTTACTTCCTTTTGGATAAACAGACATATTAGGCAAGCATTTTGGAGCTTTCACCTAAATAACTACAGGTGGTGAGATAAGCTGCACAATATAATTGACCTTTCAGTATATTGTTGCACACACACCATCTATTTAGCAAATGCCCTTGTTATCAACAGCAGCCTTTTAAACTCACCTGAGCTAACAGGTATGTGCGCTGGTTACTCTGCTGCGCTTAAAATTTCTTTTTTGGTTTGCTACAATGCCTTTTCTGAAACGTTGTCTCCTTCTGCTGGAACACTGACTTCTTTCATTTAATGCCTGCAGACTATAAAAGAGAACCCAACCCAAAAAGTTTGGTTGATTAGTCTGTGGCATTCTGTTAAACTGTTGCTTATGGCGGTCTCTGTGAGCTTCTCAGCGACATTCAGCCAGCCAGGTATCCTGCCTGCAGTAGATGGAATGTGGCAATGGAACGCTGGCTGCGCGTGTCATAATAGGCTCTGAGCCTTTATATACCTGTGCACAGCAGCAGCCACCTTCAGTCTGCTGCTGGACAGCCAGCAGCAGCAGCAGCAGGAGAGGTATGTAATCAGGAGCCCTCTTGCTAAGGGTAGACAGCTGCTCGTTCCACCCCACCCCCCGCCTTAATTGGTTCTCCTCCCTTCCAACGGTGTTGAGGCGGGTGGGAACAGCAGGGGGTGAAGGTGCTGTGTTTAAAGAGGTGGAGTTATGCAGATCTAAAATGCGTGGATTGCAGCAGCAGCAAGCCGAAAAGTGCAGGCATGTAAGGGATCTAGAGGTTGACAACATGTCTTCTTAACGGGAGTCCAGGAGTTCATCTCCACAAATGGACTTTTCAGGATCCTTGGGTGGCTCCGTAGTTTGAAACCAATTCTGGTTATCGCTTCTACGGCCTTTTGGCTAAGATCAAGTGTAGTATCTGTTCTTATCAGTTTAATATCTGATACGTCCCCTATCTGGGGACCATATATTAAATGGATTTTTAGAACAGGGAGATGGAAAAAGAGCTTGCTCTGTCCACTCCACGCATTGACCTGGTATTGCAGTATCTCCAGGACCGGTGCACCCCTTCTTTAATGCAGTTTCTAAAATCAGAAAGAATTGAATTCAATGTTTTTTGTTCATTTTGCTTGTTTGTCGGATTTTGGGATGGACTCTTTGGCTTTGCTTTTCTTCTCCTCATTGGATTTTTCATGTTCAAAGTTGCAGAAGCCAGATTACAAGCTCATTTTGGTTCAACTTCAGCAACTGTGCATTGCATTGCCATGTAATGTGATGCAATGCTATCTTTCTAGCTCTCCCTTTTTACTTCCTTTTGGATAAACAGACATATTAGGCAAGCATTTTGGAGCTTTCACCTAAATAACTACAGGTGGTGAGATAAGCTGCACAATATAATTGACCTTTCAGTATATTGTTGCACACACACCATCTATTTAGCAAATGCCCTTGTTATCAACAGCAGCCTTTTAAACTCACCTGAGCTAACAGGTATGTGCGCTGGTTACTCTGCTGCGCTTAAAATTTCTTTTTTGGTTTGCTACAATGCCTTTTCTGAAACGTTGTCTCCTTCTGCTGGAACACTGACTTCTTTCATTTAATGCCTGCAGACTATAAAAGAGAACCCAACCCAAAAAGTTTGGTTGATTAGTCTGTGGCATTCTGTTAAACTGTTGCTTATGGCGGTCTCTGTGAGCTTCTCAGCGACATTCAGCCAGCCAGGTATCCTGCCTGCAGTAGATGGAATGTGGCAATGGAACGCTGGCTGCGCGTGTCATAATAGGCTCTGAGCCTTTATATACCTGTGCACAGCAGCAGCCACCTTCAGTCTGCTGCTGGACAGCCAGCAGCAGCAGCAGCAGGAGAGGTATGTAATCAGGAGCCCTCTTGCTAAGGGTAGACAGCTGCTCGTTCCACCCCACCCCCCGCCTTAATTGGTTCTCCTCCCTTCCAACGGTGTTGAGGCGGGTGGGAACAGCAGGGGGTGAAGGTGCTGTGTTTAAAGAGGTGGAGTTATGCAGATCTAAAATGCGTGGATTGCAGCAGCAGCAAGCCGAAAAGTGCAGGCATGTAAGGGATCTAGAGGTTGACAACATGTCTTCTTAACGGGAGTCCAGGAGCTCATCTCCACAAATGGACTTTTCAGGATCCTTGGGTGGCTCCGTAGTTTGAAACCAATTCTGGTTATCGCTTCTCGGCCTTTTGGCTAAGATCAAGTGTAGTATCTGTTCTTATCAGTTTAATATCTGATACGTCCCCTATCTGGGGACCATATATTAAATGGATTTTTAGAACAGGGAGATGGAAAAAGAGCTTGCTCTGTCCACTCCACGCATTGACCTGGTATTGCAGTATCTCCAGGACCGGTGCACCCCTTCTTTAATGCAGTTTCTAAAATCAGAAAGAATTGAATTCAATGTTTTTTGTTCATTTTGCTTGTTTGTCGGATTTTGGGATGGACTCTTTGGCTTTGCTTTTCTTCTCCTCATTGGATTTTTCATGTTCAAAGTTGCAGAAGCCAGATTACAAGCTCATTTTGGTTCAACTTCAGCAACTGTGCATTGCATTGCCATGTAATGTGATGCAATGCTATCTTTCTAGCTCTCCCTTTTTACTTCCTTTTGGATAAACAGACATATTAGGCAAGCATTTTGGAGCTTTCACCTAAATAACTACAGGTGGTGAGATAAGCTGCACAATATAATTGACCTTTCAGTATATTGTTGCACACACACCATCTATTTAGCAAATGCCCTTGTTATCAACAGCAGCCTTTTAAACTCACCTGAGCTAACAGGTATGTGCGCTGGTTACTCTGCTGCGCTTAAAATTTCTTTTTTGGTTTGCTACAATGCCTTTTCTGAAACGTTGTCTCCTTCTGCTGGAACACTGACTTCTTTCATTTAATGCCTGCAGACTATAAAAGAGAACCCAACCCAAAAAGTTTGGTTGATTAGTCTGTGGCATTCTGTTAAACTGTTGCTTATGGCGGTCTCTGTGAGCTTCTCAGCGACATTCAGCCAGCCAGGTATCCTGCCTGCAGTAGATGGAATGTGGCAATGGAACGCTGGCTGCGCGTGTCATAATAGGCTCTGAGCCTTTATATACCTGTGCACAGCAGCAGCCACCTTCAGTCTGCTGCTGGACAGCCAGCAGCAGCAGCAGCAGGAGAGGTATGTAATCAGGAACCCTCCTGCTAAGGGTAGACAGCTGCTCGTTCCACCCCACCCCCCGCCTTAATTGGTTCTCCTCCCTTCCAACGGTGTTGAGGCGGGTGGGAACAGCAGGGGGTGAAGGTGCTGTGTTTAAAGAGGTGGAGTTATGCAGATCTAAAACGCGTGGATTGCAGCAGCAGCAAGCCGAAAAGTGCAGGCATGTAAGGGATCTAGAGGTTGACAACATGTCTTCTTAACGGGAGTCCAGGAGCTCATCTCCACAAATGGACTTTTCAGGATCCTTGGGTGGCTCCGTAGTTTGAAACCAATTCTGGTTATCGCTTCTCGGCCTTTTGGCTAAGATCAAGTGTAGTATCTGTTCTTATCAGTTTAATATCTGATACGTCCCCTATCTGGGGACCATATATTAAATGGATTTTTAGAACAGGGAGATGGAAAAAGAGCTTGCTCTGTCCACTCCACGCATTGACCTGGTATTGCAGTATCTCCAGGACCGGTGCACCCCTTCTTTAATGCAGTTTCTAAAATCAGAAAGAATTGAATTCAATGTTTTTTGTTCATTTTGCTTGTTTGTCGGATTTTGGGATGGACTCTTTGGCTTTGCTTTTCTTCTCCTCATTGGATTTTTCATGTTCAAAGTTGCAGAAGCCAGATTACAAGCTCATTTTGGTTCAACTTCAGCAACTGTGCATTGCATTGCCATGTAATGTGATGCAATGCTATCTTTCTAGCTCTCCCTTTTTACTTCCTTTTGGATAAACAGACATATTAGGCAAGCATTTTGGAGCTTTCACCTAAATAACTACAGGTGGTGAGATAAGCTGCACAATATAATTGACCTTTCAGTATATTGTTGCACACACACCATCTATTTAGCAAATGCCCTTGTTATCAACAGCAGCCTTTTAAACTCACCTGAGCTAACAGGTATGTGCGCTGGTTACTCTGCTGCGCTTAAAATTTCTTTTTTGGTTTGCTACAATGCCTTTTCTGAAACGTTGTCTCCTTCTGCTGGAACACTGACTTCTTTCATTTAATGCCTGCAGACTATAAAAGAGAACCCAACCCAAAAAGTTTGGTTGATTAGTCTGTGGCATTCTGTTAAACTGTTGCTTATGGCGGTCTCTGTGAGCTTCTCAGCGACATTCAGCCAGCCAGGTATCCTGCCTGCAGTAGATGGAATGTGGCAATGGAACGCTGGCTGCGCGTGTCATAATAGGCTCTGAGCCTTTATATACCTGTGCACAGCAGCAGCCACCTTCAGTCTGCTGCTGGACAGCCAGCAGCAGCAGCAGCAGGAGAGGTATGTAATCAGGAGCCCTCCTGCTAAGGGTAGACAGCTGCTCGTTCCACCCCACCCCCCGCCTTAATTGGTTCTCCTCCCTTCCAACGGTGTTGAGGCGGGTGGGAACAGCAGGGGGTGAAGGTGCTGTGTTTAAAGAGGTGGAGTTATGCAGATCTAAAACGCGTGGATTGCAGCAGCAGCAAGCCGAAAAGTGCAGGCATGTAAGGGATCTAGAGGTTGACAACATGTCTTCTTAACGGGAGTCCAGGAGCTCATCTCCACAAATGGACTTTTCAGGATCCTTGGGTGGCTCCGTAGTTTGAAACCAATTCTGGTTATCGCTTCTCGGCCTTTTGGCTCAGATCCAGTTGGGGGAACCCTGCTGGGTCTGGGTCGGGGGGCTTTTGGCGTGGAAGGCGACTTCCGGCGTTTTTGGAGCTGCGATCGAGTGCCGTGGGCATTGTACTAGGAATGGCTGCCATCAAGAATACTGTTCGGCTGACTGTTGCTGCTGAAATGAAGCATTCCTTACAGTTGGGGCATATTGTGCAGGATGTGATTATGGATCTGGCATGTATCGAGTTGGATAAGATTTTCTGCATTCAAGAATTCCCATCTTCTGGTAATTATGACATTTCCTTTTACCGTGAAGAAGATTGCCTTAATTTTTTCCAATATCTAAAGGAGCACAAAGACCACCAGCATATGAGGTACATTTCTGTTACTCCTTTATTTTCGGCTGTTGAGAGGCCTCTTGTTGTACATATGTTTAATCCCTTCATTGACACTACTTTAATCAAGGCTTTTTTGTCAAGATATTGTTCCTCTGTGAAGGGAGGCATAGCCCAAAGGAATATTTTTGGCGTTTACAATGGGAATTTGAAGTTTTGGGTCCGCTTTAAACCTGACTCTGAAGGTGTTGGAGGGACCATGCATCCTCCAGCGAATTTTTCAATTGGGGGTAATAGGGGGTTTCTCCACTACCCTGGGCAACCTACCTTCTGCCGTAGTTGTTTCCGTTATGGGCATTTAAAGGAGGACTGCCAGCAAGGGGTTACCTGCAGGAACTGTAAAAGAACTGGACATGATGCAGGGGCTTGCCCTTACCCCCCTGTGTGTGATCTGTGTGGGGGTGTGGATCATACATGTAGGTCCTGCCCAAGTCTGAGTGCACAGCATACCCTTGAGAGGAGGCGTTTTGATAGGAAAATGGATGCCCTTAACATACGTGCAAAGCTCCACTCTGTGGAGGATGGTGAGGGTGCTGGTGTAATACCTCCTGTAATGCCTGTGGAAGAGGTGGAGTCCCATCCTGCTCCAGCTGATGTGCCTGCTGGGGAGAGTAGTACTGGACTGGTGGTGTCTGAGGTCCTCCAGGTGCTTGGAATGGAGGCTAATGACGCCCTTGAAGTATGCAAAGTAGCTGAGAAGCCTGAATCTGCCCAGGGGAATGCTGGGACTATTGCTGGCTTCCTGGAGAGTGAAAGTCTAGATATGGGTGCAGAGGAACTCGACTCTGATCTGATTGAAATGTCCTCATCTGATGGTGAAAGTCTGGGCAAGGAAAAGATATCTGCCATTGAGCTTGCTGCAGGCTTTCATAAAGTTTTTTCAAAAAAGGGCAGCAAAGGAGTTAAAAGGCTGAAGAAGGGGCCTTTGGAGAAGCCTTCCTTTGTGTCACGTAATGTGTTTGATGTTTTGAGTCCGGAGCCAACCATTAGTGAGGGCTCTGCTTCAGGGGTCACTGAAGACCCTATTTCTCCTGGTCAAAGTTTTCTTTCCAGTGAACAGGTGGCTGTACTGGAAGAAGTTATTCAGTTTGGCAGTAGTGGAACTTGAGTTTTTTGTCTCCATGTTCTTTTTTTTGTTTAGTGTTTTTTCATGACTTTGAAGCTGAATATTGCCTCACAGAATGTGAGGGTCTTCCAGTCGGCATACAAGCGTGCATGTGTGCTGGATTTTCTAGCTTCTAAAGGTTGTGATGTGGTATGTGTGCAAGAATGTGGTTTAAATAGGGCGCCTAAGAAGAATGAATGGGATTTTGGTGAAGTGGTGTGGTCATTCTCTCCCATAAATAAGAATGACGGAGTGGGGATTTTGATTAAAAATAGGGACATTTCTATATTGCAAAGTGTAGTTGTGGAGGAGGGTAGGTGTGTGTGCTTGATTTTGTGTTTCAGGGGGTGGAAATTTAAACTAATCAACATTTATGCGCATGCTGACAAGAAGCAGAGACTTGCCCTTTTTGAGAAATTGCGTTTTTTTTTGCATGGCAGAATTCCAACTTTTGTGGTTGGTGATATTAATTGTGTCCTGGACAAAAGGGGTAGAGCTGGTTCAGTGGAATCCAAAATTGACGTGACTGGAAATCTGTGGAATCGTCTGATGTCTGATTTTTCAATGAAAGATGCTGTGGATTCTAAGCCAGGTCCCTATACATACCATGCGGAAGATGGTCGGACCGAGTCCCGTTTGGACTACTTCTTTTTTTCTTCATCTGCTGTAAAATGTGTTAATTATATTCAAGAAAGGGTGTGTTTTTCTGACCATGAGTGTTTGGTGGGGAGTTTTGAGATTGCTAATTTGTTTCATGGGCGTGGAGTATGGAAAATGAATGTTAGATTTCTGCAGGATGAAAGGATGAAAATCGAGTTTGCCAGGAAGTATGCATGTTGGGTTAGGAAAAAGAAAGGTTTTGCAAATTTGTTGGTATGGTGGGACTGGGTGAAAGTAAGGATTGGTGTGTTCTTTAGGAAAGCTGGGTATATGAGAGCTAGGAAAAGGAGATGTTTGTATAAGTGGCAAAATAGGAGGTTTTCCTATTTGCATAAATGCAAATCTTTGGGTTTGGACGTTAAGTACGAGTTGGAAAGGGCCAAGAGAGAGATAAAAGAATGGTTTGGGGAGGAGGGTAGGAAAATTATTTTGAGATCTAAAATTGAGGTGAGAGAGAAGAATGAAAAGTGTACAAGTTTCTTTTTTAAGAGGATGTGTGGGGGTGGACGCGACATGAATGTTATGTTGGACAAGAATGGTTGTGAGGTGTATGGGAAGGATGTGATTGGGGTAGTGGCTGATTATTATAAGTCTTTATATAAAAGGAAGGAGTGTGAGTTGGGTGGTTTTTTGAGTGTGATTGATAACTTTGTGCCTGTGTCTGAGTTTCCTTTCTTGTTAGGTGAAATTACGGAGGATGAGGTTAAGTATGTGGTTTCCAAGTCTGCTAAAAACAAGGCTCCAGGGGGTGATGGTATCCCTTGGGAGTTTTATGCTAAGTATTGGGAGTTTGTTGGGAAAGATCTGGTGGCTATTATGAAGTGTTTGTTTTCTGGATGTGGGATGACTGAGAGTATGAAGCAAGGTATAGTGGTATTGTTGTTCAAAAAGGGAGATAGGCGTGTGGTAGGTAATTGGCGTCCGATAACTCTTTTGAATGTTGACTACAAAATCTTTGCCAAACTTTTGGCTAACCGTATGAGAGAGGTAATTTCAAATGTTGTTATGGAGGATCAAGGGTGTGCAGTTCCAAAGAGGAGGATCCATGAGAATGTGATGTTGGTGAGAGATATGATCGGGGATTGTATGGTGAGGAAGAAAGGGGTGATTGTGTGTGTGCTTGACTTCGAGAAGGCCTTTGATAGGGTGGCACATACGTACTTGTTTTGTGTGTTAAGGAAGATGGGGTTTCCAGAGCATCTGGTTAAATTGTTGCATGGATTGTATGAAGGGGCTAAGAGCAAGATTCAGGTTAATGGTTTCTTTTCTGATAGTTTTGAGATTTTTTCTGGGGTTAGGCAGGGGTGTCCATTGTCGCCCATACTGTTCATTTGTGCAATAGAGCCTTTGCTGCAATCTATTAGGAAGGACAAAGTCTTTAGGGGACTTTTGATTCCGGGTAGTGGGGGTAAGTACGTTAAAGTTTTAGGCTATATGGATGACATTTGTATCTTGTGTGATTCTGCCTGTGAAGTGTCAAGAGTGAAGCTTTTAGTTAATGTGTTTTGTGTGGCTTCTGCTTTTAGAATTAATTGGGCCAAAAGTAAGATGAAAGGGTTTTGTTTGCAGGACAAGTTAAACGATGATGATATGGAATGTGTGGTTTCTAAAGGTGTTAGGATTTTGGGTATAGACTTTGATGATGATTTGAAGGGAAAAGAGAGTTGGGAAGAAATAGGGGGCAGAATAATTAAAAAAATTGAGTTTTGGAGGTTACGGGATTTGTCCCTTACAGGGAAGGTTTTGATAGTTAAAAGTATTATTTTGCCTATGATACTGTATGTTGCTTTGATTTTTCCTCCATCAGCTGTGACTTTGAGGAAATTAAATCGGATTCTCTTTTTGTTTTTGTGGGGGTGTAAGATGGAAAGGGCAAAACGAGAGAAGCTAATGAAAAAGACATATTATGGGGGTTTGGACTTTCCAAACTTAGAGGTTTTCATCGGATTAAATTATGTTGGGCTGTTTTGTGAGCTTTTTTTCAAGGATACCAAAGCTGCTTGTATGTTGAGGTATCAAGCAGGCTCTATGTTAGGGCGTTTGAAATGGTCTGTACAGGATTTGAGGAAGCCTTTTTCCTTTATTTGTCCTGAGTGGTATGCTTTTGTGGAAGTGTTTGTGAGAAAGTTTAGACTTGAGAGTTTTAGCATGGGTCACTTTATGAATGAGAAGAAAATGTTAAAAAGAATGTGTGTGGACAGTTTTGCTTGTGGTATTATTGGTTTGAAATCAGCTGAGTGTGAAGGTGTTTGGAGGAAACTATGTAAGTTTGATGTTTCAAATAAGCAGAAAGATTTGCTGTGGCTGTCTTGGCATGGTATATTACCGGTAAGAGCGGTTCAGAAGAAAAGGGGGTTAGTACCATCTGACAGATGTCCTAGAGTTGGATGTGGTGGTACAGAGGACATAGACCATGTTTTCTGGTTTTGTAAGCATGCAAGGGATGTATGGGGTAGTCTGGGCAAGCTTTGTTTGGAGTTGACGGGTGTAAGGGCTCTAACGGTTAAAATGGTCATGTTTGGTCTATGTAATTTGAATAAGGAGAAAGAGAGAGTATTTTGGTTGTTCTTGGCATGTGTGAAAGAGGTTCTGTGGAATACAAGGAATTTGTATGTTTATAGGAATGAGGTTCTTGAGGTAAGTGATTGTGTAAGGATGGTTTTGGATAAGTTGTATTTTTGCTATAAATGGGATGTTGAAAGGAGTTTGGATGCGGAAGGTAAATGGAAATTTTTGAAATGGAAGCACTGGGTGTAGTGTTTTTTGTGTATGGATTTCTGGTTATGGATTGTTTGGCATTGGGTGTGACTACACATTTTTATCACTCTTCAAAAATAATAAAAATTGGCCATAATGATGAGTTTCTGTTGCGTCTAGATGTGTTGTGGAGCCCTTTGGGGTAAAGCTTCGGTTCTAGATGTTTATAGAACCTGAATGGTTTTAAAAAAAAAAAAAAAAAAAAAAAAAAATCTGTTCTTATCAGTTTAATATCTGATACGTCCCCTATCTGGGGACCATATATTAAATGGATTTTTAGAACAGGGAGATGGAAAAAGAGCTTGCTCTGTCCACTCCACGCATTGACCTGGTATTGCAGTATCTCCAGGACCGGTGCACCCCTTCTTTAATGCAGTTTCTAAAATCAGAAAGAATTGAATTCAATGTTTTTTGTTCATTTTGCTTGTTTGTCGGATTTTGGGATGGACTCTTTGGCTTTGCTTTTCTTCTCCTCATTGGATTTTTCATGTTCAAAGTTGCAGAAGCCAGATTACAAGCTCATTTTGGTTCAACTTCAGCAACTGTGCATTGCATTGCCATGTAATGTGATGCAATGCTATCTTTCTAGCTCTCCCTTTTTACTTCCTTTTGGATAAACAGACATATTAGGCAAGCATTTTGGAGCTTTCACCTAAATAACTACAGGTGGTGAGATAAGCTGCACAATATAATTGACCTTTCAGTATATTGTTGCACACACACCATCTATTTAGCAAATGCCCTTGTTATCAACAGCAGCCTTTTAAACTCACCTGAGCTAACAGGTATGTGCGCTGGTTACTCTGCTGCGCTTAAAATTTCTTTTTTGGTTTGCTACAATGCCTTTTCTGAAACGTTGTCTCCTTCTGCTGGAACACTGACTTCTTTCATTTAATGCCTGCAGACTATAAAAGAGAACCCAACCCAAAAAGTTTGGTTGATTAGTCTGTGGCATTCTGTTAAACTGTTGCTTATGGCGGTCTCTGTGAGCTTCTCAGCGACATTCAGCCAGCCAGGTATCCTGCCTGCAGTAGATGGAATGTGGCAATGGAACGCTGGCTGCGCGTGTCATAATAGTGTAGCACCCTGAGGATTCGGCTGCTACAGGGGTATTGCACCTCAACCCAGAGGTGTGATATTCCACTCCCGGGTAAGGATGGAGTGTGGAACTGAGCTCAGATAGACTGCATGCACTACATACATCCCATTTCAGAGGAGCAGGCCGACGGTACTCCCACTTAGAAATGTGCAGGTACAACCGAGCCTGTTCCTGGCTGGAGTGGGAGGGGGGTGGTACATCCCATGTAGTGTAGGGGCAGATAGGGGGAGCAGTCTGGGTAGTGATAGGAGCTCATTGGGTGCTGGTCACCTGAGCTCACACATAGAGGGATATATAAGGAGGGCACCAACTAGAATCAGGGTCAGACGCAGAGAGTCAGTCAGCTGCAGAGGACAAGTCAGATGCAGAGAGCAGGAAACAGCAGCCCTGGAGAGAGAGAGAGTGGAGCAGAGAAAGACCCAGAGGGGGAAGACTGAAGGGACCCAAGAACCCAAATTAGAGCACCGGGTGAGGAGTCAGCATCAGGGTACCGGAACCCAAACTGGTGGGGGTAAAAACAATCCCCAGCCAGAGACCGGAGACCGTGGGCAGTGTCTGCCACGGTCACCCATCACATCCACCCCGAAGGCACACCACATGAAGGGTCAGGGAACCCAGGGCCAAGGGTGTCCCAACAGAAGGCCCGAGGGAGCTGGACCTAGGTGGATCACTGGTGGGGACGGCGGAAGAAAGGACAGAGGGAGAGCTCAGGGCCACGCTCCGGACTTGTTTGGGGGTTGGCTGGATCCAGGACCTGGTGGACGCAGCACGGCTCGGGTGGTCACTAGCAGCTGGAGTGACCAGTACAACATCTGCAGTAAGTAAACACCCTTAACTGCACAACCCGACTCTGTCTTCACTGCCGTCTGCACTACACCACCACAACCCCCATCCTCTGCGCCTGTCCCCTCTGAGGCTATACCCCTCCCGTTGGGGGTTATCCCACCAAGCTGCGCATCCACCATCAGCCTCAGCGGAACCTGCTGCAGCGGCGGCCCCAGTGACCGCATCACAACGGGTGGCGTAGTCGACACAAAAGAACTCTTAATAACATCTGTAGGACTGCCACATAACCCTGAGCTTGACGCCCTGGGCACGGGGCCGGGTCACAGCCGCTCGGAGACTACAACCCCCCATCTGATCCGGTGCCGGGTATTCCCCTCAAAAAGGAATATGTCCCAGGGGGCGCGTCAACTTTGGCGTAGTCGGCAGGATTACGTGCCCGCAACACCCGGGTACTGCGTGCCTGAAGAAAAGTGCAAGTTTACCTCAGAAAGAAGTCTCCCGCCGGTTCCGGAGGGTCCACGCCATCGGACTCCATCACCAGTCGTTTCCCGCCGATTGTCCGCCATTTCCAACTTGTTCCCGCCATCTGCAGAGTTTCCCGCCACTGGGCGACGCTTCCCGCCAAAACCGCAGATTTCCCGCCTTGGAAGAGCAGCGGACGCCATTATGGACGTGCCAAAGGAGGGCAAGAGGCCACCTCCCATCGTGGGCCAGGACAGAAAATGGCGCCAAAAGTGGAAACCGCCCCCACCAACAGAGACTGTGATGCTGGAGGTGTCTGTCAGCGTGAAAGAACTACCCCTGGAGCTGACAGTCACCGAGTTGCCCCGGGACCGCCCTCGAGGTGGGAGGAGACGAAAGAGAAGAGAAAAGATGGGTGTCGCCTGGAGCAGTCTGGAGCGAGCGCACCCGGAGGCAAGAGGTCTAACGAGGAGTAGCGGAGGAGCTCACCCGGAGATGGAGAGAAAGCAGAACAGCACCGGCCCGCTGGCCAGGAGTCTGCTAGAGACCGAGGAAGGAGGGCAGAGCAGCACCGGCCCGCTGGCCAGGAGCCTGCCGGAAGCAGAGCAGAGCAGCACCGACCCGATGGTCAGGAGCCTGCTAGAGTCCACAACCCCGCTAGGTCTAGCGGAGATCCTAGCGCAGCTCCCCCGAGACCGGGAGTGTGCACAAACTGCCCTGGAGGGCCTCGCAAGGAGGATGGCCCGGGTACAGCGTGAGATACTGGCGGAGTGGAGCCGGGAGATGGCCCAGCAAGCAGAGACCAGTCAACGGAGCACGCTACCCTGGAAGAGGAAGCAGACCGCCTCTGAGGATGGCGCGGGAGGACCCAAGGCCGGAGACGGCGCCGAGGAGGGAGCCGAACGCATGGAGGCAGGTAAAGGGGACGCCTATACCCCAAGCCGTGACACCGCTTACCTGTCCCAGCTCCCCGTCGCAGAGCCCGAAAGTTCCCCTGCTGTGCCCGTAGCCGCCAGGTCACCGCCATGGACTAGGCCCCGACCGGAAGCCGCCGCAGCGACCCCTGTGACGTCACGCGCCTCGACCCGGAGCGTGACAAAGCAGGAAATACCACCAGCCTGGTCGCAAGGCCTAGTACCCCCGGGCGCCGCATCACCAACAGCGCCCCCTACCTCCGCGGAGCCTCCGGCCTAGCCGCAAGGCCAGGTAGCCCAGGGTGCCGCCGTCCTAACGGTGCCCTTCACCTTCCAGGTGCCCCAGGCCTGGCCGCAAGGCCTGGGCAACCCGGGCGCCACGACCACCGCGCCCGCGCCCGCAATACCAAGGGTGCCACACCTGGGGGAGGACCTCTTCAGCCAGCTCACATGGCCGGACGGGCGGCCCTTCATCTGGCCCGAAGGATACCATGAGCTGGAGCGGCAACAAAGACTAGGGCCCTTGTGTGAGCCCCTGATCCCGGCTCCGAAGCCCGTGACTCGGGTCTCGCCTCCTTTAGAAGAAGCCCAATTCGTGTGGGACCCCACGGGAGAAGATTTGATGGGGTTCACCGGAGAAACTCGGGCAGTCGCCGCTGAGCGTACTGAGTGTTGTCGTCAGCAGCTAGCAGAGTTTAAGAGAGAACGGGAGGAGAGGCGGGTCAGAGAACAACAGGCCCAAATCCGGAGCGCGGAGCAGAAGAGCCGGACTAGGAGGAACCCCCCGTGCAGCGCATTGTCCCCGCACCATCGGGACAGTGATAAAGTTCAACCCGCAGCATGGGTGGGGCTTTATTCGGGACCGTAACAACCGCGGTGACGTTTTTGTGACTCGCAGAGACGTCGAGTCCCACCTGCCGGAAGGTCACAAAGGCCGTGACCTCTACGTCGGAGACGAAGTCACCTTCACCCGGCACAAGTGTGCCAAAGGACCTTACGCCCTCCACGTACACCGCTTGACGGAGGAGGAGTTGCGGTACGGAGAGGAGGAGCCAGAGGACCCGGACGGGTCTGAAGAAACATCATATCAAGAAAGAGCAGGAGGAAGACGCCGTTGAGTGCGGCAGAGCAGAAGCTGTAGATAGTTACCCAATCGGGGTATAAAGAAACTGAAACTGTTGATACTTATATATAGTCCCCGTTGGGACCAGCTGAGTGAACTGTTCACCCGTTAACCCCTTAATCCCACAGGCTGAGGACTGTGAGCAGCCATTTCTTTCCCTCCTTACCTGGCCGAGGACTGAGAGCGGCCAACTTCCCTGTATATAGTTGCGCTTCCTAAAGCGCCCCCTACCGGTTTTATAGGAAAAACCAGTTTTTCTAAGAGACTGTCGCACTTTTTCCCGGACACACGTTGCACAGTGTCCGGAGGAGGAACCAGAGACGAGAGAAGTCTACGAGAATGTTTATATAAAAAAGTTTTTATATATATATAATGTTTTATATGTTCATATGAAAATTTTGTATGTTTTGGTGTTTTTGTCTTTACAGCCCGAGGACGTGCTGTGATTTACCAGGGGGGAATGTAGCACCCTGAGGATTCGGCTGCTACAGGGGTATTGCACCTCAACCCAGAGGTGTGATATTCCACTCCCGGGTAAGGATGGAGTGTGGAACTGAGCTCAGATAGACTGCATGCACTACATACATCCCATTTCAGAGGAGCAGGCCGACGGTACTCCCACTTAGAAATGTGCAGGTACAACCGAGCCTGTTCCTGGCTGGAGTGGGAGGGGGGTGGTACATCCCATGTAGTGTAGGGGCAGATAGGGGGAGCAGTCTGGGTAGTGATAGGAGCTCATTGGGTGCTGGTCACCTGAGCTCACACATAGAGGGATATATAAGGAGGGCACCAACTAGAATCAGGGTCAGACGCAGAGAGTCAGTCAGCTGCAGAGGACAAGTCAGATGCAGAGAGCAGGAAACAGCAGCCCTGGAGAGAGAGAGAGTGGAGCAGAGAAAGACCCAGAGGGGGAAGACTGAAGGGACCCAAGAACCCAAATTAGAGCACCGGGTGAGGAGTCAGCATCAGGGTACCGGAACCCAAACTGGTGGGGGTAAAAACAATCCCCAGCCAGAGACCGGAGACCGTGGGCAGTGTCTGCCACGGTCACCCATCACATCCACCCCGAAGGCACACCACATGAAGGGTCAGGGAACCCAGGGCCAAGGGTGTCCCAACAGAAGGCCCGAGGGAGCTGGACCTAGGTGGATCACTGGTGGGGACGGCGGAAGAAAGGACAGAGGGAGAGCTCAGGGCCACGCTCCGGACTTGTTTGGGGGTTGGCTGGATCCAGGACCTGGTGGACGCAGCACGGCTCGGGTGGTCACTAGCAGCTGGAGTGACCAGTACAACATCTGCAGTAAGTAAACACCCTTAACTGCACAACCCGACTCTGTCTTCACTGCCGTCTGCACTACACCACCACAACCCCCATCCTCTGCGCCTGTCCCCTCTGAGGCTATACCCCTCCCGTTGGGGGTTATCCCACCAAGCTGCGCATCCACCATCAGCCTCAGCGGAACCTGCTGCAGCGGCGGCCCCAGTGACCGCATCACAACGGGTGGCGTAGTCGACACAAAAGAACTCTTAATAACATCTGTAGGACTGCCACATAACCCTGAGCTTGACGCCCTGGGCACGGGGCCGGGTCACAGCCGCTCGGAGACTACAACCCCCCATCTGATCCGGTGCCGGGTATTCCCCTCAAAAAGGAATATGTCCCAGGGGGCGCGTCAATAGGCTCTGAGCCTTTATATACCTGTGCACAGCAGCAGCCACCTTCAGTCTGCTGCTGGACAGCCAGCAGCAGCAGCAGCAGGAGAGGTATGTAATCAGGAGCCCTCCTGCTAAGGGTAGACAGCTGCTCGTTCCACCCCACCCCCCGCCTTAATTGGTTCTCCTCCCTTCCAACGGTGTTGAGGCGGGTGGGAACAGCAGGGGGTGAAGGTGCTGTGTTTAAAGAGGTGGAGTTATGCAGATCTAAAACGCGTGGATTGCAGCAGCAGCAAGCCGAAAAGTGCAGGCATGTAAGGGATCTAGAGGTTGACAACATGTCTTCTTAACGGGAGTCCAGGAGCTCATCTCCACAAATGGACTTTTCAGGATCCTTGGGTGGCTCCGTAGTTTGAAACCAATTCTGGTTATCGCTTCTCGGCCTTTTGGCTAAGATCAAGTGTAGTATCTGTTCTTATCAGTTTAATATCTGATACGTCCCCTATCTGGGGACCATATATTAAATGGATTTTTAGAACAGGGAGATGGAAAAAGAGCTTGCTCTGTCCACTCCACGCATTGACCTGGTATTGCAGTATCTCCAGGACCGGTGCACCCCTTCTTTAATGCAGTTTCTAAAATCAGAAAGAATTGAATTCAATGTTTTTTGTTCATTTTGCTTGTTTGTCGGATTTTGGGATGGACTCTTTGGCTTTGCTTTTCTTCTCCTCATTGGATTTTTCATGTTCAAAGTTGCAGAAGCCAGATTACAAGCTCATTTTGGTTCAACTTCAGCAACTGTGCATTGCATTGCCATGTAATGTGATGCAATGCTATCTTTCTAGCTCTCCCTTTTTACTTCCTTTTGGATAAACAGACATATTAGGCAAGCATTTTGGAGCTTTCACCTAAATAACTACAGGTGGTGAGATAAGCTGCACAATATAATTGACCTTTCAGTATATTGTTGCACACACACCATCTATTTAGCAAATGCCCTTGTTATCAACAGCAGCCTTTTAAACTCACCTGAGCTAACAGGTATGTGCGCTGGTTACTCTGCTGCGCTTAAAATTTCTTTTTTGGTTTGCTACAATGCCTTTTCTGAAACGTTGTCTCCTTCTGCTGGAACACTGACTTCTTTCATTTAATGCCTGCAGACTATAAAAGAGAACCCAACCCAAAAAGTTTGGTTGATTAGTCTGTGGCATTCTGTTAAACTGTTGCTTATGGCGGTCTCTGTGAGCTTCTCAGCGACATTCAGCCAGCCAGGTATCCTGCCTGCAGTAGATGGAATGTGGCAATGGAACGCTGGCTGCGCGTGTCATAATAGGCTCTGAGCCTTTATATACCTGTGCACAGCAGCAGCCACCTTCAGTCTGCTGCTGGACAGCCAGCAGCAGCAGCAGCAGGAGAGGTATGTAATCAGGAGCCCTCCTGCTAAGGGTAGACAGCTGCTCGTTCCACCCCACCCCCCGCCTTAATTGGTTCTCCTCCCTTCCAACGGTGTTGAGGCGGGTGGGAACAGCAGGGGGTGAAGGTGCTGTGTTTAAAGAGGTGGAGTTATGCAGATCTAAAACGCGTGGATTGCAGCAGCAGCAAGCCGAAAAGTGCAGGCATGTAAGGGATCTAGAGGTTGACAACATGTCTTCTTAACGGGAGTCCAGGAGCTCATCTCCACAAATGGACTTTTCAGGATCCTTGGGTGGCTCCGTAGTTTGAAACCAATTCTGGTTATCGCTTCTCGGCCTTTTGGCTAAGATCAAGTGTAGTATCTGTTCTTATCAGTTTAATATCTGATACGTCCCCTATCTGGGGACCATATATTAAATGGATTTTTAGAACAGGGAGATGGAAAAAGAGCTTGCTCTGTCCACTCCACGCATTGACCTGGTATTGCAGTATCTCCAGGACCGGTGCACCCCTTCTTTAATGCAGTTTCTAAAATCAGAAAGAATTGAATTCAATGTTTTTTGTTCATTTTGCTTGTTTGTCGGATTTTGGGATGGACTCTTTGGCTTTGCTTTTCTTCTCCTCATTGGATTTTTCATGTTCAAAGTTGCAGAAGCCAGATTACAAGCTCATTTTGGTTCAACTTCAGCAACTGTGCATTGCATTGCCATGTAATGTGATGCAATGCTATCTTTCTAGCTCTCCCTTTTTACTTCCTTTTGGATAAACAGACATATTAGGCAAGCATTTTGGAGCTTTCACCTAAATAACTACAGGTGGTGAGATAAGCTGCACAATATAATTGACCTTTCAGTATATTGTTGCACACACACCATCTATTTAGCAAATGCCCTTGTTATCAACAGCAGCCTTTTAAACTCACCTGAGCTAACAGGTATGTGCGCTGGTTACTCTGCTGCGCTTAAAATTTCTTTTTTGGTTTGCTACAATGCCTTTTCTGAAACGTTGTCTCCTTCTGCTGGAACACTGACTTCTTTCATTTAATGCCTGCAGACTATAAAAGAGAACCCAACCCAAAAAGTTTGGTTGATTAGTCTGTGGCATTCTGTTAAACTGTTGCTTATGGCGGTCTCTGTGAGCTTCTCAGCGACATTCAGCCAGCCAGGTATCCTGCCTGCAGTAGATGGAATGTGGCAATGGAACGCTGGCTGCGCGTGTCATAATAGGCTCTGAGCCTTTATATACCTGTGCACAGCAGCAGCCACCTTCAGTCTGCTGCTGGACAGCCAGCAGCAGCAGCAGCAGGAGAGGTATGTAATCAGGAGCCCTCCTGCTAAGGGTAGACAGCTGCTCATTCCACCCCACCCCCCGCCTTAATTGGTTCTCCTCCCTTCCAACAGTGTTGAGGCGGGTGGGAACAGCAGGGGGTGAAGGTGCTGTGTTTAAAGAGGTGGAGTTATGCAGATCTAAAACGCGTGGATTGCAGCAGCAGCAAGCCGAAAAGTGCAGGCATGTAAGGGATCTAGAGGTTGACAACATGTCTTCTTAACGGGAGTCCAGGAGCTCATCTCCACAAATGGACTTTTCAGGATCCTTGGGTGGCTCCGTAGTTTGAAACCAATTCTGGTTATCGCTTCTCGGCCTTTTGGCTAAGATCAAGTGTAGTATCTGTTCTTATCAGTTTAATATCTGATACGTCCCCTATCTGGGGACCATATATTAAATGGATTTTTAGAACAGGGAGATGGAAAAAGAGCTTGCTCTGTCCACTCCACGCATTGACCTGGTATTTCAGTATCTCCAGGACCGGTGCACCCCTTCTTTAATGCAGTTTCTAAAATCAGAAAGAATTGAATTCAATGTTTTTTGTTCATTTTGCTTGTTTGTCGGATTTTGGGATGGACTCTTTGGCTTTGCTTTTCTTCTCCTCATTGGATTTTTCATGTTCAAAGTTGCAGAAGCCAGATTACAAGCTCATTTTGGTTCAACTTCAGCAACTGTGCATTGCATTGCCATGTAATGTGATGCAATGCTATCTTTCTAGCTCTCCCTTTTTACTTCCTTTTGGATAAACAGACATATTAGGCAAGCATTTTGGAGCTTTCACCTAAATAACTACAGGTGGTGAGATAAGCTGCACAATATAATTGACCTTTCAGTATATTGTTGCACACACACCATCTATTTAGCAAATGCCCTTGTTATCAACAGCAGCCTTTTAAACTCACCTGAGCTAACAGGTATGTGCGCTGGTTACTCTGCTGCGCTTAAAATTTCTTTTTTGGTTTGCTACAATGCCTTTTCTGAAACGTTGTCTCCTTCTGCTGGAACACTGACTTCTTTCATTTAATGCCTGCAGACTATAAAAGAGAACCCAACCCAAAAAGTTTGGTTGATTAGTCTGTGGCATTCTGTTAAACTGTTGCTTATGGCGGTCTCTGTGAGCTTCTCAGCGACATTCAGCCAGCCAGGTATCCTGCCTGCAGTAGATGGAATGTGGCAATGGAACGCTGGCTGCGCGTGTCATAATAGGCTCTGAGCCTTTATATACCTGTGCACAGCAGCAGCCACCTTCAGTCTGCTGCTGGACAGCCAGCAGCAGCAGCAGCAGGAGAGGTATGTAATCAGGAGCCCTCCTGCTAAGGGTAGACAGCTGCTCGTTCCACCCCACCCCCCGCCTTAATTGGTTCTCCTCCCTTCCAACGGTGTTGAGGCGGGTGGGAACAGCAGGGGGTGAAGGTGCTGTGTTTAAAGAGGTGGAGTTATGCAGATCTAAAACGCGTGGATTGCAGCAGCAGCAAGCCGAAAAGTGCAGGCATGTAAGGGATCTAGAGGTTGACAACATGTCTTCTTAACGGGAGTCCAGGAGCTCATCTCCACAAATGGACTTTTCAGGATCCTTGGGTGGCTCCGTAGTTTGAAACCAATTCTGGTTATCGCTTCTCGGCCTTTTGGCACGATCTATCAGGTTTACCTGTGTGGTCTTGCCTGTGAGGTGCTCTTGGTACCCTTTCTCTCGGCCTGGGGGGATCGTTCCTTTTCGGAGGGACTTAACCCCCCTGCTGCTATTGGGAGGAAGGATTAGTCCGGGAGCAACGGGAAGGGATCCCATGAAGGCTTGCGCCTTTCAGAGAGAAGAGTCGGTACGTTCCTGAGTGAAGGATGCCGGCAACGCTCACATATTCATCGGGTGATGCCCGGATGCGGAACACCGTGAGGATTGAAGTTGGAGCAGGATCGAGGACGGAGAAGAATTTGTATTACATCTGCCATAGGATTCTGCTTGGAGTTCTGGAGTTTCGGCGGGAAGACATATTCTGCTTCCAGGACAATGAGTACAAGGGGACTTACACCATCACCTTCAAGAGCCAGGGATGCTGTCACCAACTCGTACAAAAGGTAAATGAGAAAAACTACTTGGATGAATTGGATGGACTAACCTTTTGTCTCTTGTATGCCTATGACGAGATCCCTATCGTGGTGCATTTCCCGAACCCCTTTGTGGAAGCTGCAGACATCTCGACCTACCTTATCCGTTATTGTGACGATCTGAGATACCTGGGCACTGTGAAGAACGCGGTAGGCTTCTGGTGCGGCAAGAGGAGGTATATGGCCCGTCTAAAGAGGGACCCAAGCGGAGTGGGAGGAATGCTACACCCTCCCTCAACATTTGTGATCGGTAAGAGCAGAGGCTACTTATTTTACCCTGGAATGCCGGTATGTTGCAGGAACTGTGGACAAATGGGTCATACCCAAACGTCCTGCACGGGCAGGAAAGTAGACCGCTGCAATAATTGCAGCTGTTACGGACATTTAATGAAGGACTGTCCCGTTGGGAGGAAATGCAATCTTTGTGGTGAGGCGGGGCACATGTTCCGAGGATGCCCCAACAGGACCAGGACCAGGACCTACGCAGAAGCTGCATCTTCTGCAGCTGAGCCGATGCGCCCGCCGGTCTTCACTGGCGGGCCGGCGTCGGAGGGCGGTTCGAAGGGCGAGAAGGCTGGGATGGAGCAGGGAGCCGGAGGCCCCTCTGGGGCGGCCCCTGCATCGAAGTCCCTTAACGATGGGCGGACCTCGCATGGACCGGAGCGGAGGGGTCCTCCTTCTGGGAGGGTATCCTCCGTGTCGATGGTTCCCGATACCGATCCTGTTGGGCTGGAGGGTGGTGCCCCTGTGCGGTTGGCTACAGGGGACCACGCAGCGATGGCCTCAGGATCTTCCAGGGCGATTAGCCAGCCAGATGAGGGGGCTTTGCTTCTAGGTGGCGAACATCAGGGAATCGGTGTTGGTGATCTTATCCTGATGGACCAGTCTCTCCCGCTGGAGGAGGTGGAGGAAGAGGAGGACTGTACCAGTGACCTGGTGGAGTCTGCCCCGAAAAAGAGACGGAATGTCGAAGCCCCAGCGTCTCCTGGAATGTGGCTGGGAACCGTGACCTACGAGGGGGCAACCGCCGGCTCACAGAATATCGAGTCGTTTGGGTCCTCTAGCCCGGATGTCCTGGAGCAATTTGACATACAGGGCTTTGAGTCAGGTGTCCTCATGGAAGATCCACCACCCTGACCTATGAATGCCGACATTAAGACTTGTCTCACTGAATGTGAGGTCATTAAAGAGCCCAGTTCGTAGGGCTGCTCTATTCAAGTATTTAGAAACCGCTGACTTTGACATTTGTTTATTACAGGAATGCGGGATACAACATGCACTAAATTATAATGACATCAAGACAGATTGGAGACTGGGGCCCTCCATCTGGTCTGGCTCCAATGACAACAAGTCAGCGGGGGTGGGCTTCCTCTGTCGTGGGAGAAATATTACTGTAAATGCTGTCACAGAAATAGTACCAGGCAGAGTGGTTTTAGTGCATTTTAAATTTAATGGTTTTACCCTACGTGTAATGAATATTTATGCTCCCCCTGATAAGCAAGAGAGAATTAATTTATTTGGGATATTGCCATTGTACTGTACTGGGTCATCTCCCCTGATCGTAGGGGGTGATTTTAATTGTCTTTGTGCTAGTGAACAACGAGCGGGGGGTGACCCTTTACGCAAATTGGATAAGTCATGTCATCTATTGAAAGATTTTATAACTGATTTTAAATTATGCGATGCGTGGAGGTCACTCCTGCCGACGGACCCTGGTTATACGTGGTCCGGAAGAGGGGTGTCCTCCAGGATCGATTTTATTTTCCTATCAGATGATTTCAACCCTGTAAAATGTGTTTTAACATCAAATATATTTTCTGACCATAAGGGCTTGGAGGTGCACCTAGAATACCGGGATGAACAGAGGGTCAACAGGGGCCTCTGGCTTCTAAGTACTTACCTGCTGGAGGACCCTCTGATTCGACAAGACTTTGGTAAAGCCTATCAAGCCTGGCGGCGACAAAAACCTTCTGATGCCCCTATGGTAACCTGGTGGGAAAATTTGAAAAAAAAAAGTCAGAATGTTTTTTATAAAAGCAGGGAGACGTAAAGCTAGAGAGAAAAAAAGATGTTTTAGTGATCTTAACACCAAACTACAAACACTTTTTAAATTCAAAGAGCTAGGGGTGGAGGTGGGAGATGATATTGCTAGCCTAAAAACTGAAATCCAGAACTGCATAGACACAAAGGGGAAAGAGATTATTTTTAACTCTAGAGTGCAGCACTTGGAGGAGGGGGAGAAGTGCTCTCGCTTCTTCTTCAAAAAAGTCATGGATAAAAGAGAAGTGATCACAAATCTAGAGGGTGAAACATCTATGCAGGGAATGTTGAATGCTACTTTTAACTTTTATAAGCATCTTTTTAGTAAAAAGTGTATAGATGAGTCCTTTTTATCTGATGCTCTTAATGATCTCGATTTTAAGTTAAATTTTACAGACCAGGAGTTTTTAGAACGCGATATTGTTTTAGAGGAATTATTTTATGTTTTTAAAAGTTTCTCTAAGGGTAAAGCACCTGGGTGTGACGGACTACCTGTAGAGTTTTATCTTACTTTTTGGGACATTTTAAAAGAGGACCTTTTTATGCTTTTTAAAGAAGTTTTTATTTCTGAACAGTTGCCATTTTCGTGGAGGAGAGGAGTGGTGTCTTTGATATATAAAAAAGGTGATCGCAGTGCTCTAGCGAATTGGAGACCCATAACTCTCCTAAACGTTGATTACAAGGTACTTGCTAAGGTGGTTGCAAACCGGCTCAGGAATGTCATTGCCAAACTAATCCAGCCTGAGCAGGTTTGTAGTGTACCAGGCAGAAGTATTTCAGAGGTTTTAAACGTATTAAGGGATGTAATTTGGTATTCCAGAGACCGGGGTCAAAATGTAGCCCTTTTAGCCCTAGATTTTGAAAAAGCTTTCGATAGAGTCTCTCATAGATTTCTTTTTAGAGTTTTAAAAAGAATGGGTATCCCTAATATGCTTTTAAATTGTATTAAGATTTTATATAAAAATTGTTTTAGTCAAATTTCTCTTAATGGCTTTTTAACAGATGGAGTTCCCCTTGAGTCCGGAGTGAAGCAGGGATGCCCCTTGTCGCCCATCCTGTTCATCTGCGCCATGGAGCCCCTGCTGAGCGCAATAAGAAAAGACAAAGTGATTAGAGGGGTTCCTGTTCCTGGCGGAGGTGGCAGTGATGTGAGAGTCTTTGGCTACATGGATGACGTGACGGTTGTGTGCGTGGACCCTGCTTCCCTCCGGAGGGCGGTGTTGCGCATTGATTTTTTTTCCCAGGCATCCGGTTTTAAACTTAATTTAAATAAATCTGAATGTCTGACTTTGGGATCCTGGGACACCGCCCAACTCCCGCAGCTCACTATAAAACGAGACAATGTAAAAATTCTTGGAGTTGTTTTTAACGAGGAGAATGTGGGAACTCAAAGCTGGGAGAATGTCATAGAAAAAATGTCAAAGAAAATATCATTTTGGGGTTTGAGGTCCCTAACAATGGAGGGGAAAATTTTAATTATAAAATCAGTGTTGTTACCCCTCATACTGTATATAGCGATGGTGTACCCCCCCTCTGATGTTTTAATTAAAAAAATGACTAGGATGATCTTTATGTTTTTATGGAACTCCAAAATGGAAAAATTAAGGCGAGAAATAATGAGGAAGAATAAAATGAACGGCGGAAGGGATGTCCCCGACTTACATATTTATTTGTATTTAAATTATTTCTGCTTTTGTTTCAAACATTTTAATGGTAATAGTGCGCTAAGTTATTTTTTAAAATATACTTGTGGGATGATTTTTAAAAGATGGTTTAAGTTGTCGTTGAATTCCCCTGTTTTACTATGCCCCCCCAAACACCAAGCAATCTTAGAAAAGACTGTTCGATTTTATAGCCTTGGTGATTTTAATATGGACATTTTTAAAGACCGCAAGAAGCTTTTATCTTTTCTGAGGAGGAATGAAGATGTGACCCCCATAGTAAATTTCTCAGAAGAGAGATCGAAGCAAGTTTGGAAGAATGTCTTCGGGAAATTCTTAGCAAATGGACATAAGGATATCGCATGGATGGTGGTCCACCAGTGCCTCCCCACCAGAGAGTTTCAACACAGGAGAGGCCTGGTGGCCAGAGCAAAATGCCCCAGAGACTCATGTGTTTATGACGAAACCACCTTGCACCTTATGTGGAATTGCCCATTTGCACAGGAACTTTGGCACAAAGTTGGGATTCTTTTAAAATGGACTTGCGGTTTAAGAGATTTTAACCATGAATATGTTTTATATGGCCTTTTTAAATGTCCGACCCCTCAACAGTATTGTATATGTTGGTGTATGATTAACTGTTTTAAAGACGCCCTTTGGAAGGCACGCAATATTTTACTTTTTAAACGTGATGCTATTTCTGTGAAGGATTGTCTTAAAATTGCTTTTAGCCAGATGTATATTTATTACTTGAGGGATGTCAAATGTATTGGGAGAAGGGATGCCAATCGTATATGGGGTTTTTATGGGTGGAATTCTGTGTTTTAATAATGTACTGTTTGTGTTGTTGTTTTTGATTGTAAACCATCTTTTACGCACTTAATAAAATATGTTGAAACCTGATCTGTTCTTATCAGTTTAATATCTGATACGTCCCCTATCTGGGGACCATATATTAAATGGATTTTTAGAACAGGGAGATGGAAAAAGAGCTTGCTCTGTCCACTCCACGCATTGACCTGGTATTGCAGTATCTCCAGGACCGGTGCACCCCTTCTTTAATGCAGTTTCTAAAATCAGAAAGAATTGAATTCAATGTTTTTTGTTCATTTTGCTTGTTTGTCGGATTTTGGGATGGACTCTTTGGCTTTGCTTTTCTTCTCCTCATTGGATTTTTCATGTTCAAAGTTGCAGAAGCCAGATTACAAGCTCATTTTGGTTCAACTTCAGCAACTGTGCATTGCATTGCCATGTAATGTGATGCAATGCTATCTTTCTAGCTCTCCCTTTTTACTTCCTTTTGGATAAACAGACATATTAGGCAAGCATTTTGGAGCTTTCACCTAAATAACTACAGGTGGTGAGATAAGCTGCACAATATAATTGACCTTTCAGTATATTGTTGCACACACACCATCTATTTAGCAAATGCCCTTGTTATCAACAGCAGCCTTTTAAACTCACCTGAGCTAACAGGTATGTGCGCTGGTTACTCTGCTGCGCTTAAAATTTCTTTTTTGGTTTGCTACAATGCCTTTTCTGAAACGTTGTCTCCTTCTGCTGGAACACTGACTTCTTTCATTTAATGCCTGCAGACTATAAAAGAGAACCCAACCCAAAAAGTTTGGTTGATTAGTCTGTGGCATTCTGTTAAACTGTTGCTTATGGCGGTCTCTGTGAGCTTCTCAGCGACATTCAGCCAGCCAGGTATCCTGCCTGCAGTAGATGGAATGTGGCAATGGAACGCTGGCTGCGCGTGTCATAATAGGCTCTGAGCCTTTATATACCTGTGCACAGCAGCAGCCACCTTCAGTCTGCTGCTGGACAGCCAGCAGCAGCAGCAGCAGCAGGAGAGGTATGTAATCAGGAGCCCTCCTGCTAAGGGTAGACAGCTGCTCGTTCCACCCCACCCCCCGCCTTAATTGGTTCTCCTCCCTTCCAACGGTGTTGAGGCGGGTGGGAACAGCAGGGGGTGAAGGTGCTGTGTTTAAAGAGGTGGAGTTATGCAGATCTAAAACGCGTGGATTGCAGCAGCAGCAAGCCGAAAAGTGCAGGCATGTAAGGGATCTAGAGGTTGACAACATGTCTTCTTAAAGGGAGTCCAGGAGCTCATCTCCACAAATGGACTTTTCAGGATCCTTGGGTGGCTCCGTAGTTTGAAACCAATTCTGGTTATCGCTTCTCGGCCTTTTGGCTAAGATCAAGTGTAGTATCTGTTCTTATCAGTTTAATATCTGATACGTCCCCTATCTGGGGACCATATATTAAATGGATTTTTAGAACAGGGAGATGGAAAAAGAGCTTGCTCTGTCCACTCCACGCATTGACCTGGTATTGCAGTATCTCCAGGACCGGTGCACCCCTTCTTTAATGCAGTTTCTAAAATCAGAAAGAATTGAATTCAATGTTTTTTGTTCATTTTGCTTGTTTGTCGGATTTTGGGATGGACTCTTTGGCTTTGCTTTTCTTCTCCTCATTGGATTTTTCATGTTCAAAGTTGCAGAAGCCAGATTACAAGCTCATTTTGGTTCAACTTCAGCAACTGTGCATTGCATTGCCATGTAATGTGATGCAATGCTATCTTTCTAGCTCTCCCTTTTTACTTCCTTTTGGATAAACAGACATATTAGGCAAGCATTTTGGAGCTTTCACCTAAATAACTACAGGTGGTGAGATAAGCTGCACAATATAATTGACCTTTCAGTATATTGTTGCACACACACCATCTATTTAGCAAATGCCCTTGTTATCAACAGCAGCCTTTTAAACTCACCTGAGCTAACAGGTATGTGCGCTGGTTACTCTGCTGCGCTTAAAATTTCTTTTTTGGTTTGCTACAATGCCTTTTCTGAAACGTTGTCTCCTTCTGCTGGAACACTGACTTCTTTCATTTAATGCCTGCAGACTATAAAAGAGAACCCAACCCAAAAAGTTTGGTTGATTAGTCTGTGGCATTCTGTTAAACTGTTGCTTATGGCGGTCTCTGTGAGCTTCTCAGCGACATTCAGCCAGCCAGGTATCCTGCCTGCAGTAGATGGAATGTGGCAATGGAACGCTGGCTGCGCGTGTCATAATAGGCTCTGAGCCTTTATATACCTGTGCACAGCAGCAGCCACCTTCAGTCTGCTGCTGGACAGCCAGCAGCAGCAGCAGCAGCAGGAGAGGTATGTAATCAGGAGCCCTCCTGCTAAGGGTAGACAGCTGCTCGTTCCACCCCACCCCCCGCCTTAATTGGTTCTCCTCCCTTCCAACGGTGTTGAGGCGGGTGGGAACAGCAGGGGGTGAAGGTGCTGTGTTTAAAGAGGTGGAGTTATGCAGATCTAAAACGCGTGGATTGCAGCAGCAGCAAGCCGAAAAGTGCAGGCATGTAAGGGATCTAGAGGTTGACAACATGTCTTCTTAAAGGGAGTCCAGGAGCTCATCTCCACAAATGGACTTTTCAGGATCCTTGGGTGGCTCCGTAGTTTGAAACCAATTCTGGTTATCGCTTCTCGGCCTTTTGGCTAAGATCAAGTGTAGTATCTGTTCTTATCAGTTTAATATCTGATACGTCCCCTATCTGGGGACCATATATTAAATGGATTTTTAGAACAGGGAGATGGAAAAAGAGCTTGCTCTGTCCACTCCACGCATTGACCTGGTATTGCAGTATCTCCAGGACCGGTGCACCCCTTCTTTAATGCAGTTTCTAAAATCAGAAAGAATTGAATTCAATGTTTTTTGTTCATTTTGCTTGTTTGTCGGATTTTGGGATGGACTCTTTGGCTTTGCTTTTCTTCTCCTCATTGGATTTTTCATGTTCAAAGTTGCAGAAGCCAGATTACAAGCTCATTTTGGTTCAACTTCAGCAACTGTGCATTGCATTGCCATGTAATGTGATGCAATGCTGTCTTTCTAGCTCTCCCTTTTTACTTCCTTTTGGATAAACAGACATATTAGGCAAGCATTTTGGAGCTTTCACCTAAATAACTACAGGTGGTGAGATAAGCTGCACAATATAATTGACCTTTCAGTATATTGTTGCACACACACCATCTATTTAGCAAATGCCCTTGTTATCAACAGCAGCCTTTTAAACTCACCTGAGCTAACAGGTATGTGCGCTGGTTACTCTGCTGCGCTTAAAATTTCTTTTTTGGTTTGCTACAATGCCTTTTCTGAAACGTTGTCTCCTTCTGCTGGAACACTGACTTCTTTCATTTAATGCCTGCAGACTATAAAAGAGAACCCAACCCAAAAAGTTTGGTTGATTAGTCTGTGGCATTCTGTTAAACTGTTGCTTATGGCGGTCTCTGTGAGCTTCTCAGCGACATTCAGCCAGCCAGGTATCCTGCCTGCAGTAGATGGAATGTGGCAATGGAACGCTGGCTGCGCGTGTCATAATAGGCTCTGAGCCTTTATATACCTGTGCACAGCAGCAGCCACCTTCAGTCTGCTGCTGGACAGCCAGCAGCAGCAGCAGCAGGAGAGGTATGTAATCAGGAGCCCTCCTGCTAAGGGTAGACAGCTGCTCGTTCCACCCCACCCCCCGCCTTAATTGGTTCTCCTCCCTTCCAACGGTGTTAAGGCGGGTGGGAACAGCAGGGGGTGAAGGTGCTGTGTTTAAAGAGGTGGAGTTATGCAGATCTAAAACGCGTGGATTGCAGCAGCAGCAAGCCGAAAAGTGCAGGCATGTAAGGGATCTAGAGGTTGACAACATGTCTTCTTAACGGGAGTCCAGGAGCTCATCTCCACAAATGGACTTTTCAGGATCCTTGGGTGGCTCCGTAGTTTGAAACCAATTCTGGTTATCGCTTCTCGGCCTTTTGGCTAAGATCAAGTGTAGTATCTGTTCTTATCAGTTTAATATCTGATACGTCCCCTATCTGGGGACCATACATTAAATGGATTTTTAGAACAGGGAGATGGAAAAAGAGCTTGCTCTGTCCACTCCACGCATTGACCTGGTATTGCAGTATCTCCAGGACCGGTGCACCCCTTCTTTAATGCAGTTTCTAAAATCAGAAAGAATTGAATTCAATGTTTTTTGTTCATTTTGCTTGTTTGTCGGATTTTGGGATGGACTCTTTGGCTTTGCTTTTCTTCTCCTCATTGGATTTTTCATGTTCAAAGTTGCAGAAGCCAGATTACAAGCTCATTTTGGTTCAACTTCAGCAACTGTGCATTGCATTGCCATGTAATGTGATGCAATGCTATCTTTCTAGCTCTCCCTTTTTACTTCCTTTTGGATAAACAGACATATTAGGCAAGCATTTTGGAGCTTTCACCTAAATAACTACAGGTGGTGAGATAAGCTGCACAATATAATTGACCTTTCAGTATATTGTTGCACACACACCATCTATTTAGCAAATGCCCTTGTTATCAACAGCAGCCTTTTAAACTCACCTGAGCTAACAGGTATGTGCGCTGGTTACTCTGCTGCGCTTAAAATTTCTTTTTTGGTTTGCTACAATGCCTTTTCTGAAACGTTGTCTCCTTCTGCTGGAACACTGACTTCTTTCATTTAATGCCTGCAGACTATAGAAGAGAACCCAACCCAAAAAGTTTGGTTGATTAGTCTGTGGCATTCTGTTAAACTGTTGCTTATGGCGGTCTCTGTGAGCTTCTCAGCGACATTCAGCCAGCCAGGTATCCTGCCTGCAGTAGATGGAATGTGGCAATGGAACGCTGGCTGCGCGTGTCATAATAGGCTCTGAGCCTTTATATACCTGTGCACAGCAGCAGCCACCTTCAGTCTGCTGCTGGACAGCCAGCAGCAGCAGCAGCAGGAGAGGTATGTAATCAGGAGCCCTCCTGCTAAGGGTAGACAGCTGCTCGTTCCACCCCACCCCCCGCCTTAATTGGTTCTCCTCCCTTCCAACGGTGTTGAGGCGGGTGGGAACAGCAGGGGGTGAAGGTGCTGTGTTTAAAGAGGTGGAGTTATGCAGATCTAAAACGCGTGGATTGCAGCAGCAGCAAGCCGAAAAGTGCAGGCATGTAAGGGATCTAGAGGTTGACAACATGTCTTCTTAACGGGAGTCCAGGAGCTCATCTCCACAAATGGACTTTTCAGGATCCTTGGGTGGCTCCGTAGTTTGAAACCAATTCTGGTTATCGCTTCTCGGCCTTTTGGCTAAGATCAAGTGTAGTATCTGTTCTTATCAGTTTAATATCTGATACGTCCCCTATCTGGGGACCATATATTAAATGGATTTTTAGAACAGGGAGATGGAAAAAGAGCTTGCTCTGTCCACTCCACGCATTGACCTGGTATTGCAGTATCTCCAGGACCGGTGCACCCCTTCTTTAATGCAGTTTCTAACATCAGAAAGAATTGAATTCAATGTTTTTTGTTCATTTTGCTTGTTTGTCGGATTTTGGGATGGACTCTTTGGCTTTGCTTTTCTTCTCCTCATTGGATTTTTCATGTTCAAAGTTGCAGAAGCCAGATTACAAGCTCATTTTGGTTCAACTTCAGCAACTGTGCATTGCATTGCCATGTAATGTGATGCAATGCTATCTTTCTAGCTCTCCCTTTTTACTTCCTTTTGGATAAACAGACATATTAGGCAAGCATTTTGGAGCTTTCACCTAAATAACTACAGGTGGTGAGATAAGCTGCACAATATAATTGACCTTTCAGTATATTGTTGCACACACACCATCTATTTAGCAAATGCCCTTGTTATCAACAGCAGCCTTTTAAACTCACCTGAGCTAACAGGTATGTGCGCTGGTTACTCTGCTGCGCTTAAAATTTCTTTTTTGGTTTGCTACAATGCCTTTTCTGAAACGTTGTCTCCTTCTGCTGGAACACTGACTTCTTTCATTTAATGCCTGCAGACTATAAAAGAGAACCCAACCCAAAAAGTTTGGTTGATTAGTCTGTGGCATTCTGTTAAACTGTTGCTTATGGCGGTCTCTGTGAGCTTCTCAGCGACATTCAGCCAGCCAGGTATCCTGCCTGCAGTAGATGGAATGTGGCATTGGAACGCTGGCTGCGCGTGTCATAATAGGCTCTGAGCCTTTATATACCTGTGCACAGCAGCAGCCACCTTCAGTCTGCTGCTGGACAGCCAGCAGCAGCAGCAGCAGGAGAGGTATGTAATCAGGAGCCCTCCTGCTAAGGGTAGACAGCTGCTCGTTCCACCCCACCCCCCGCCTTAATTGGTTCTCCTCCCTTCCAACGGTGTTGAGGCGGGTGGGAACAGCAGGGGGTGAAGGTGCTGTGTTTAAAGAGGTGGAGTTATGCAGATCTAAAACGCGTGGATTGCAGCAGCAGCAAGCCGAAAAGTGCAGGCATGTAAGGGATCTAGAGGTTGACAACATGTCTTCTTAACGGGAGTCCAGGAGCTCATCTCCACAAATGGACTTTTCAGGATCCTTGGGTGGCTCCGTAGTTTGAAACCAATTCTGGTTATCGCTTCTCGGCCTTTTGGCTAAGATCAAGTGTAGTATCTGTTCTTATCAGTTTAATATCTGATACGTCCCCTATCTGGGGACCATATATTAAATGGATTTTTAGAACAGGGAGATGGAAAAAGAGCTTGCTCTGTCCACTCCACGCATTGACCTGGTATTGCAGTATCTCCAGGACCGGTGCACCCCTTCTTTAATGCAGTTTCTAAAATCAGAAAGAATTGAATTCAATGTTTTTTGTTCATTTTGCTTGTTTGTCGGATTTTGGGATGGACTCTTTGGCTTTGCTTTTCTTCTCCTCATTGGATTTTTCATGTTCAAAGTTGCAGAAGCCAGATTACAAGCTCATTTTGGTTCAACTTCAGCAACTGTGCATTGCATTGCCATGTAATGTGATGCAATGCTATCTTTCTAGCTCTCCCTTTTTACTTCCTTTTGGATAAACAGACATATTAGGCAAGCATTTTGGAGCTTTCACCTAAATAACTACAGGTGGTGAGATAAGCTGCACAATATAATTGACCTTTCAGTATATTGTTGCACACACACCATCTATTTAGCAAATGCCCTTGTTATCAACAGCAGCCTTTTAAACTCACCTGAGCTAACAGGTATGTGCGCTGGTTACTCTGTTGCGCTTAAAATTTCTTTTTTGGTTTGCTACAATGCCTTTTCTGAAACGTTGTCTCCTTCTGCTGGAACACTGACTTCTTTCATTTAATGCCTGCAGACTATAAAAGAGAACCCAACCCAAAAAGTTTGGTTGATTAGTCTGTGGCATTCTGTTAAACTGTTGCTTATGGCGGTCTCTGTGAGCTTCTCAGCGACATTCAGCCAGCCAGGTATCCTGCCTGCAGTAGATGGAATGTGGCAATGGAACGCTGGCTGCGCGTGTCATAATAGGCTCTGAGCCTTTATATACCTGTGCACAGCAGCAGCCACCTTCAGTCTGCTGCTGGACAGCCAGCAGCAGCAGCAGCAGGAGAGGTATGTAATCAGGAGCCCTCCTGCTAAGGGTAGACAGCTGCTCGTTCCACCCCACCCCCCGCCTTAATTGGTTCTCCTCCCTTCCAACAGTGTTGAGGCGGGTGGGAACAGCAGGGGGTGAAGGTGCTGTGTTTAAAGAGGTGGAGTTATGCAGATCTAAAACGCGTGGATTGCAGCAGCAGCAAGCCGAAAAGTGCAGGCATGTAAGGGATCTAGAGGTTGACAACATGTCTTCTTAACGGGAGTCCAGGAGCTCATCTCCACAAATGGACTTTTCAGGATCCTTGGGTGGCTCCGTAGTTTGAAACCAATTCTGGTTATCGCTTCTCGGCCTTTTGGCTAAGATCAAGTGTAGTATCTGTTCTTATCAGTTTAATATCTGATACGTCCCCTATCTGGGGACCATATATTAAATGGATTTTTAGAACAGGGAGATGGAAAAAGAGCTTGCTCTGTCCACTCCACGCATTGACCTGGTATTGCAGTATCTCCAGGACCGGTGCACCCCTTCTTTAATGCAGTTTCTAAAATCAGAAAGAATTGAATTCAATGTTTTTTGTTCATTTTGCTTGTTTGTCGGATTTTGGGATGGACTCTTTGGCTTTGCTTTTCTTCTCCTCATTGGATTTTTCATGTTCAAAGTTGCAGAAGCCAGATTACAAGCTCATTTTGGTTCAACTTCAGCAACTGTGCATTGCATTGCCATGTAATGTGATGCAATGCTATCTTTCTAGCTCTCCCTTTTTACTTCCTTTTGGATAAACAGACATATTAGGCAAGCATTTTGGAGCTTTCACCTAAATAACTACAGGTGGTGAGATAAGCTGCACAATATAATTGACCTTTCAGTATATTGTTGCACACACACCATCTATTTAGCAAATGCCCTTGTTATCAACAGCAGCCTTTTAAACTCACCTGAGCTAACAGGTATGTGCGCTGGTTACTCTGCTGCGCTTAAAATTTCTTTTTTGGTTTGCTACAATGCCTTTTCTGAAACGTTGTCTCCTTCTGCTGGAACACTGACTTCTTTCATTTAATGCCTGCAGACTATAAAAGAGAACCCAACCCAAAAAGTTTGGTTGATTAGTCTGTGGCATTCTGTTAAACTGTTGCTTATGGCGGTCTCTGTGAGCTTCTCAGCGACATTCAGCCAGCCAGGTATCCTGCCTGCAGTAGATGGAATGTGGCAATGGAACGCTGGCTGCGCGTGTCATAATAGGCTCTGAGCCTTTATATACCTGTGCACAGCAGCAGCCACCTTCAGTCTGCTGCTGGACAGCCAGCAGCAGCAGCAGCAGGAGAGGTATGTAATCAGGAGCCCTCCTGCTAAGGGTAGACAGCTGCTCGTTCCACCCCACCCCCCGCCTTAATTGGTTCTCCTCCCTTCCAACGGTGTTGAGGCGGGTGGGAACAGCAGGGGGTGAAGGTGCTGTGTTTAAAGAGGTGGAGTTATGCAGATCTAAAACGCGTGGATTGCAGCAGCAGCAAGCCAAAAAGTGCAGGCATGTAAGGGATCTAGAGGTTGACAACATGTCTTCTTAACGGGAGTCCAGGAGCTCATCTCCACAAATGGACTTTTCAGGATCCTTGGGTGGCTCCGTAGTTTGAAACCAATTCTGGTTATCGCTTCTCGGCCTTTTGGCTAAGATCAAGTGTAGTATCTGTTCTTATCAGTTTAATATCTGATACGTCCCCTATCTGGGGACCATATATTAAATGGATTTTTAGAACAGGGAGATGGAAAAAGAGCTTGCTCTGTCCACTCCACGCATTGACCTGGTATTGCAGTATCTCCAGGACCGGTGCACCCCTTCTTTAATGCAGTTTCTAAAATCAGAAAGAATTGAATTCAATGTTTTTTGTTCATTTTGCTTGTTTGTCGGATTTTGGGATGGACTCTTTGGCTTTGCTTTTCTTCTCCTCATTGGATTTTTCATGTTCAAAGTTGCAGAAGCCAGATTACAAGGTCATTTTGGTTCAACTTCAGCAACTGTGCATTGCATTGCCATGTAATGTGATGCAATGCTATCTTTCTAGCTCTCCCTTTTTACTTCCTTTTGGATAAACAGACATATTAGGCAAGCATTTTGGAGCTTTCACCTAAATAACTACAGGTGGTGAGATAAGCTGCACAATATAATTGACCTTTCAGTATATTGTTGCACACACACCATCTATTTAGCAAATGCCCTTGTTATCAACAGCAGCCTTTTAAACTCACCTGAGCTAACAGGTATGTGCGCTGGTTACTCTGCTGCGCTTAAAATTTCTTTTTTGGTTTGCTACAATGCCTTTTCTGAAACGTTGTCTCCTTCTGCTGGAACACTGACTTCTTTCATTTAATGCCTGCAGACTATAAAAGAGAACCCAACCCAAAAAGTTTGGTTGATTAGTCTGTGGCATTCTGTTAAACTGTTGCTTATGGCGGTCTCTGTGAGCTTCTCAGCGACATTCAGCCAGCCAGGTATCCTGCCTGCAGTAGATGGAATGTGGCAATGGAACGCTGGCTGCGCGTGTCATAATAGGCTCTGAGCCTTTATATACCTGTGCACAGCAGCAGCCACCTTCAGTCTGCTGCTGGACAGCCAGCAGCAGCAACAGCAGGAGAGGTATGTAATCAGGAGCCCTCCTGCTAAGGGTAGACAGCTGCTCGTTCCACCCCACCCCCCGCCTTAATTGGTTCTCCTCCCTTCCAACGGTGTTGAGGCGGGTGGGAACAGCAGGGGGTGAAGGTGCTGTGTTTAAAGAGGTGGATTTATGCAGATCTAAAACGCGTGGATTGCAGCAGCAGCAAGCCGAAAAGTGCAGGCATGTAAGGGATCTAGAGGTTGACAACATGTCTTCTTAACGGGAGTCCAGGAGCTCATCTCCACAAATGGACTTTTCAGGATCCTTGGGTGGCTCCGTAGTTTGAAACCAATTCTGGTTATCGCTTCTCGGCCTTTTGGCTAAGATCAAGTGTAGTATCTTTCGAAAAGGCGGTTTTGGATGTTGGCCGCCCTAGTAGATTGATACATTATGCACACTGGGGTTTAGGCGCTTGTTAGTACGCCAGGTGGCTAATATAGTCATCTGGTGGAAAGCATGGCCCCCCAGGATCGACGCCATTGGGCCGGGGAAGATCGAAAGCCCGAAGTGTGAAGTGCCCCAGGAGTGGTGACCCTGGGGTGCCTTAACTCACTGGGATTGGGAACCCCACTTGAGTTTATGGCACATTTGCACTAGCACTTCAATATTTCTTTCTTCACACACACCCTTATTCCGGGCCTTCTGGCCTTAGGATGGGGAATTTTACAATTCCCGGTCGAAGGTCCGGGCAGTATTATACTGTGAAACCTTCACTATTTATTTAATTTTTTTTTGTCACTGTGTGTCCACTTTTTCACGTGTGTCCACGTCCTTACTAGGATTTTGTCGGGATGCGGTTCCCTTACGGGTTCCTCTCTTGGCAGGTCTAGGGGGGGAGTGTGTGGCCATCAGGTTCCGCTCCCCCCTGAACCCCACTGGCTCTCCTCTTTCGGGAGGAGAGCGTTGTTGGCTCCCCTCTTCCGGGAGGGGAGCACAGTCTTTGGCTCCCAGTGCCTTGCTCGGGTGAGAACTCGGGCAGGTATTGGGGGTAAGATTGGGTCGCCTCTGGCTCCGGCTGGAGGTGGCTATTTGTCCCTGTTCCTCGCTGTGGCCTTCTGGCTCGGAGGGACGGGGAATGGTTTGGGGGACCCTTCTCCTTTTGGAGAGGGTTTCAAGAAGACCAGCATCCTAGTGCACTTTTTTTTGTGGCACTTGTCACTTTTTTAAGCGCACTCGGGTTTTGTACACGAATTCGGGCTTTCGATAAAAAAAAAATCTGTTCTTATCAGTTTAATATCTGATACGTCCCCTATCTGGGGACTATATATTAAATGGATTTTTAGAACAGGGAGATGGAAAAAGAGCTTGCTCTGTCCACTCCACGCATTGACCTGGTATTGCAGTATCTCCAGGACCGGTGCACCCCTTCTTTAATGCAGTTTCTAAAATCAGAAAGAATTGAATTCAATGTTTTTTGTTCATTTTGCTTGTTTGTCGGATTTTGGGATGGACTCTTTGGCTTTGCTTTTCTTCTCCTCATTGGATTTTTCATGTTCAAAGTTGCAGAAGCCAGATTACAAGCTCATTTTGGTTCAACTTCAGCAACTGTGCATTGCATTGCCATGTAATGTGATGCAATGCTATCTTTCTAGCTCTCCCTTTTTACTTCCTTTTGGATAAACAGACATATTAGGCAAGCATTTTGGAGCTTTCACCTAAATAACTACAGGTGGTGAGATAAGCTGCACAATATAATTGACCTTTCAGTATATTGTTGCACACACACCATCTATTTAGCAAATGCCCTTGTTATCAACAGCAGCCTTTTAAACTCACCTGAGCTAACAGGTATGTGCGCTGGTTACTCTGCTGCGCTTAAAATTTCTTTTTTGGTTTGCTACAATGCCTTTTCTGAAACGTTGTATCCTTCTGCTGGAACACTGACTTCTTTCATTTAATGCCTGCAGACTATAAAAGAGAACCCAACCCAAAAAGTTTGGTTGATTAGTCTGTGGCATTCTGTTAAACTGTTGCTTATGGCGGTCTCTGTGAGCTTCTCAGCGACATTCAGCTAGCCAGGTATCCTGCCTGCAGTAGATGGAATGTGGCAATGGAACGCTGGCTGCGCGTGTCATAATAGGCTCTGAGCCTTTATATACCTGTGCACAGCAGCAGCCACCTTCAGTCTGCTGCTGGACAGCCAGCAGCAGCAGCAGCAGGAGAGGTATGTAATCAGGAGCCCTCCTGCTAAGGGTAGACAGCTGCTCGTTCCACCCCACCCCCCGCCTTAATTGGTTCTCCTCCCTTCCAACGTTGTTGAGGCGGGTGGGAACAGCAGGGGGTGAAGGTGCTGTGTTTAAAGAGGTGGAGTTATGCAGATCTAAAACGCGTGGATTGCAGCAGCAGCAAGCCGAAAAGTGCAGGCATGTAAGGGATCTAGAGGTTGACAACATGTCTTCTTAACGGGAGTCCAGGAGCTCATCTCCACAAATGGACTTTTCAGGATCCTTGGGTGGCTCCGTAGTTTGAAACCAATTCTGGTTATCGCTTCTCGGCCTTTTGGCTAAGATCAAGTGTAGTATCTGTTCTTATCAGTTTAATATCTGATACGTCCCCTATCTGGGGACCATATATTAAATGGATTTTTAGAACAGGGAGATGGAAAAAGAGCTTGCTCTGTCCACTCCACGCATTGACCTGGTATTGCAGTATCTCCAGGACCGGTGCACCCCTTCTTTAATGCAGTTTCTAAAATCAGAAAGAATTGAATTCAATGTTTTTTGTTCATTTTGCTTGTTTGTCGGATTTTGGGATGGACTCTTTGGCTTTGCTTTTCTTCTCCTCATTGGATTTTTCATGTTCAAAGTTGCAGAAGCCAGATTACAAGCTCATTTTGGTTCAACTTCAGCAACTGTGCATTGCATTGCCATGTAATGTGATGCAATGCTATCTTTCTAGCTCTCCCTTTTTACTTCCTTTTGGATAAACAGACATATTAGGCAAGCATTTTGGAGCTTTCACCTAAATAACTACAGGTGGTGAGATAAGCTGCACAATATAATTGACCTTTCAGTATATTGTTGCACACACACCATCTATTTAGCAAATGCCCTTGTTATCAACAGCAGCCTTTTAAACTCACCTGAGCTAACAGGTATGTGCGCTGGTTACTCTGCTGCGCTTAAAATTTCTTTTTTGGTTTGCTACAATGCCTTTTCTGAAACGTTGTCTCCTTCTGCTGGAACACTGACTTCTTTCATTTAATGCCTGCAGACTATAAAAGAGAACCCAACCCAAAAAGTTTGGTTGATTAGTCTGTGGCATTCTGTTAAACTGTTGCTTATGGCGGTCTCTGTGAGCTTCTCAGCGACATTCAGCCAGCCAGGTATCCTGCCTGCAGTAGATGGAATGTGGCAATGGAACGCTGGCTGCGCGTGTCATAATAGGCTCTGAGCCTTTATATACCTGTGCACAGCAGCAGCCACCTTCAGTCTGCTGCTGGACAGCCAGCAGCAGCAGCAGGAGAGGTATGTAATCAGGAGCCCTCCTGCTAAGGGTAGACAGCTGCTCGTTCCACCCCACCCCGCGCCTTAATTGGTTCTCCTCCCTTCCAACGGTGTTGAGGCGGGTGGGAACAGCAGGGGGTGAAGGTGCTGTGTTTAAAGAGGTGGAGTTATGCAGATCTAAAACGCGTGGATTGCAGCAGCAGCAAGCCGAAAAGTGCAGGCATGTAAGGGATCTAGAGGTTGACAACATGTCTTCTTAACGGGAGTCCAGGAGCTCATCTCCACAAATGGACTTTTCAGGATCCTTGGGTGGCTCCGTAGTTTGAAACCAATTCTGGTTATCGCTTCTCGGCCTTTTGGCTAAGATCAAGTGTAGTATCTGTTCTTATCAGTTTAATATCTGATACGTCCCCTATCTGGGGACCATATATTAAATGGATTTTTAGAACAGGGAGATGGAAAAAGAGCTTGCTCTGTCCACTCCACGCATTGACCTGGTATTGCAGTATCTCCAGGACCGGTGCACCCCTTCTTTAATGCAGTTTCTAAAATCAGAAAGAATTGAATTCAATGTTTTTTGTTCATTTTGCTTGTTTGTCGGATTTTGGGATGGACTCTTTGGCTTTGCTTTTCTTCTCCTCATTGGATTTTTCATGTTCAAAGTTGCAGAAGCCAGATTACAAGCTCATTTTGGTTCAACTTCAGCAACTGTGCATTGCATTGCCATGTAATGTGATGCAATGCTATCTTTCTAGCTCTCCCTTTTTACTTCCTTTTTGATAAACAGACATATTAAGCAAGCATTTTGGAGCTTTCACCTAAATAACTACAGGTGGTGAGATAAGCTGCACAATATAATTGACCTTTCAGTATATTGTTGCACACACACCATCTATTTAGCAAATGCCCTTGTTATCAACAGCAGCCTTTTAAACTCACCTGAGCTAACAGGTATGTGCGCTGGTTACTCTGCTGCGCTTAAAATTTCTTTTTTGGTTTGCTACAATGCCTTTTCTGAAACGTTGTCTCCTTCTGCTGGAACACTGACTTCTTTCATTTAATGCCTGCAGACTATAAAAGAGAACCCAACCCAAAAAGTTTGGTTGATTAGTCTGTGGCATTCTGTTAAACTGTTGCTTATGGCGGTCTCTGTGAGCTTCTCAGCGACATTCAGCCAGCCAGGTATCCTGCCTGCAGTAGATGGAATGTGGCAATGGAACGCTGGCTGCGCGTGTCATAATAGGCTCTGAGCCTTTATATACCTGTGCACAGCAGCAGCCACCTTCAGTCTGCTGCTGGACAGCCAGCAGCAGCAGCAGCAGGAGAGGTATGTAATCAGGAGCCCTCCTGCTAAGGGTAGACAGCTGCTCGTTCCACCCCACCCCCCGCCTTAATTGGTTCTCCTCCCTTCCAACGGTGTTGAGGCGGGTGGGAACAGCAGGGGGTGAAGGTGCTGTGTTTAAAGAGGTGGAGTTATGCAGATCTAAAACGCGTGGATTGCAGCAGCAGCAAGCCGAAAAATGCAGGCATGTAAGGGATCTAGAGGTTGACAACATGTCTTCTTAACGGGAGTCCAGGAGCTCATCTCCACAAATGGACTTTTCAGGATCCTTGGGTGGCTCCGTAGTTTGAAACCAATTCTGGTTATCGCTTCTCGGCCTTTTGGCTCAGATCTGTAATGGGTCTAGTCATTTGGCTGTCTGTGCGTTAACTCTTGGCCCTGTGGCATCGCCATTTTATGGCTTAAGCCACTTGCTGCTATAAGGAGTTGGCCAGTAGACACGACTAGCGATAATGGGACGCATTCGATACGCTGGGCCCGGTGAGGCTCGAGTGAAGTTTGGAATCCAGATTGATGTGGAAGAAGGTAAAGAAGGAATCTTTACCCTCAGCTTCGTGGTGAAGGAGATTTTGTTTGGACTCCTTGAAGTGAAGAAGGAAGAAATCTTGTGCCTCCAGCAATTCAAAAGCAAGTATAATCTTGTATTTACTTCTATGGCTGTTTGCAACAATTTCTATGATTGTTTGAAAAAGAATCTGGACAATCAATATTTGGATGGGCTGACTTTTGTCATCTTGTATTGCTCCAAAGAGGTACCTCTGACTGTTTTCATGTACAACCCACATGTGGACTTGGCTTTGATTTATGCCTTTCTAAATAGGCACTGCTATATTACCAAGGTGGCAGTAAAAGTCATGAATGAGGAGGAACTATGGACCGGTAAATATCGTTTCATGGTCAAGTTCCGGGAAAGTCCTGATGAACCAGGGGGTATACATTATCCTCCATCAAATTTTTCCATTGGGAGTGAGCGGGGTTACCTGTTCTTCCCCAATGCGCCCAGGTTTTGTCGTCATTGTAGGAGGTATGGCCATACTCAGGAAGCATGCGACATCAGACAGATTATTTGCAGGAAGTGCAATGAGGTGGGTCATTCTTCCAATAATTGCAAAAATGAAATAGTCTGTAACCTCTGCGGAGAGAAGGGGCATGCCTTCAGAGACTGTATATTCCATCCTGGTTCATATGCGGGGGCAGCGGGAAGGGGAAGGAGAAGAAATGAATCTCCTGCACCCACAGCTACAACTCCGACTGCTCCAACTCCGACTGCTCCGATATCTACTCTGGCTTTCCTGGATGAGGAGGAGGCTCGGGTTGCTTTTCCAGAACTGGTTCGTGTGAATGTAAGAGGAAATATGGAGCTGGCACCTGAGCCACCGGTGCAGAGGGCCGCGTCTGTGGCTTCAGATGTCAGTGAGTCTGAGACGATAACTGATGATCGTATAGGCATGGAAGTGGCCCCGGTGGAGGATCTGGAGGCTGAAATTCCAGACATGATGGTTACATTGCAGGGGGAAGAGGAGTCTGATCTGACCAGAACACCGCATGTGGCCTGGAGCGATGTCGTTTCTGACCTTGAGGAGGAGGGAGGTCAGGGGGACTTTGACCCCCAGCGGCGGGATTATAGTTCAGATGAAGATGGAGGCGCTTCAGTGAAGAAAAAGAAGAAAACTGAGCCATCCTTTTCCCCTTTAAGTGACTGCAGTGTGAGTCCAGCCCGGGTGTACCCTACTGCATCCGATCCCCAAGATGTGTCTTTTTTGGGGGAAGGCACAAACTACGATATCTGCACGTCCAGCGTCCTACCCCCAGAAGGGTTAGGATGATGTACAGGTGGGCATGTTGTCGTGACCTGCCACATCAAATTAATAGATGGGTGCCCAAGTTGCTCTCAGCATCTTGTCGCTAAATGTTCGGCTGATTAAATCTGAGTCGAGAAGAGTGGCAATTTTGGACTACTTGAGCAACTTGGATGCGGACGTATACTGTGTCCAGGAGTGTGGGATCTCCGATCCCTTAAGTGAAAATGCATGGCCTTTAGGTCAAAGTGTGTGGTCTGGTTCTGTATGTAATAAAAATTGTGGGGTAGGTGTTTTGGTGAAGGGTTATAGTGTTAAGATAGAAAGTTACATGGTGGTGGAGGCGGGGAGGTGTGTAATATGTGAGTTAAATTGTAGGGGGTGGAGGGTTAGGGTGGTAAATATGTATGCACCAATAGATAAAGGGGAGAGGCTGGAAATTTTTGAGAAATTATGTTTTTTTTATCTGGCAAAATGCCAATAATTTTTGTTGGAGATTTCAATTGTGTGACGGAGGGGGATAAGATGGATGTTACAGGTAAAAGACTCAAGAGTCTTGTGGCGGATTTTTCCTTACAGGATGCTGCGGAAGTTTTTTTAGGTAATCCACCTCCTGCGACCTATAAAGCCGACAGGGGAGGCATAGAGTCTAGAATAGACCGTATCTTCTTTTCTTCACAAAATGTTATTTGTAGGAATTTCCAGCAGGAAGATGTTCCCTTCTCTGACCATGTGTGTTTGAGGGCACGTCTAGAAGGTAAGATTTCCTTTGTATATGGTGGTGGCGTGTGGAAACTTAATGTGCGTTTGCTGGAAGATAATAGGATCATGCGTGATTTTAGGCGAATGTATGTTAGGTGGAGGGATAAAAAAAGTGATTTCAGGAATGTGCTTGAGTGGTGGGACTGGATGAAGAGTGAGATTGGTTTTTTCTTTAGAAAAAGGGGCAGGAGGAAAGCAGCAATGAATAGAGCAAAATTTAATGATTTAAGCTCTAGACTGGAGTGGCTGAGGATGTTAAGGATGATTGGAGTGGATGTGGATGTTTTGATGTGTCAAGTGAAAGAAGAGATTAAGAAATATATTGAGGGTAAAGGGAAAGAAATTATTTACCGTTCTAAGATTGAACATTTGGAGAAAAATGAGAAATGCACAAGGTTTTTTTTCAAAAAAGTTTTTGGGAAGAAAGTAGATATGGATGAGGTGGTGAATGGTGATGGGGTGTGTGTGAGTGGGAAGGATGTGATGCAGGAGGTGGTGTTGTTTTATAAGGAGTTGTATGGGGAAAAATGGGTTGATGATAGGATGTTGACTGATGCTTTGGGGTGTTTAGAAGGTTGTTTGGGTGAGGATGAACGTGAAATATTGGATGATGTAATTGTGTTGGATGAAGTTAAAAAAGTGGTGATGTCTGCGAGTAAGAATAAAACACCTGGGAAGGATGGACTGCCCGTGGAGTTATATGTTAAGGAATGGGACACGATGGGAAATGACTTATTGGAGGTGTGCCAGTATATGTTCACGGAGAATATGTTGAGTGAATCTATGAGAGATGGGGTGGTGGTTTTGGTTCATAAGAAAGGTGATAAAAAGGATTTGGGGAATTGGAGGCCAATCACCCTTTTGAATGCAGACTATAAGGTGTTTAGTAAATTGTTGGCTAGCCGGATGCGGGAAGTGATTGGCGGTGTGGTGGATGAAGACCAAGTGTGTGCAGTGCCTGGGAGAAGTATGACTGAAAATTTGGTGTTGTTGCGTGATGTGATTGGGGATTGTATGAGTCGTAAGCAGAAATGTTTGTTGTTTTCGGTTGATTTTGAAAAAGCTTTTGACCGTGTGTCACATAGCTTTATGTTTAAGGTTTTGTCTAAGATGGGTTATTCCAGGAATTTTGTAAACTGTGTTAGGAGTTTGTATTGTAATGTTTCAAGTGAATTTTTGGTGAATGGGTGGTTGAGTGAGAAAGTGAGAATTAAATCAGGAGTGCGTCAGGGGTGCCCTATGTCCCCTTTTTTGTTTATTAGTGTGATTGAAGTGTTGATGTGTATGGTTAGGAAGGATAAGGTTATGAGAGGTGTGATGATTCCTGGGAGTAATGGAAAGGATGTGAGAATTCTAGGTTACATGGATGATGTAGTGATTGTGAGTGGGAATATGGCTGCGATGAGTAGGGCAAGGTTGATATTAAGTTTGTTTTGTAGTGTCTCAGCTTTTAAGGTCAATTGGACTAAGAGTTCCTTTAAATGTTTTGGTGAGAGGAATGTACGGATGGATGGTGTGAGGTGTGAGGATGGTGCAATAAAGGTGCTTGGGATTAAGTTTAATGATGATTTGAAAGGAAATGAGAGTTGGGAAGATTGTGGGGTGAGAGTGGTGCGCAAGTTGATTTTTTGGCGAATGAGAGAATTAACTCTGACTGGGAAAGTTCTGATTATTAAGGCGGTTATTTTGCCTATTTTGTTGTTTGTTGCGAATGTATATCCTGCTGCTTTTAAGAAAATTAGGAAAACTGAGAAATTCATCTTTAATTTTCTTTGGGGAAGTCGCATGGAGAAATTGAAACGGGAATATGTCTATAAGTTATGTGTAAATGGTGGTTTGGATTTTCCAAATATTGATTTCTTTTTAGGGATTAGTTACGTGAAAATGGTGGTGGTGGTTCTAGGGAAAAGTAATAAGTGTGCTTATATGATGAAGTATTCGGCTGGATGGATGCTTTATGGCTTAAAGTGGGTCAAAAGGGATGCTAGAGTGCCTGTTGCTTTTAAGTGTCCTGTATGGTATGGTTGTGTTGAGAAATTTGTAAGGAAGTATGATTTGTTGTCCGTTAACATGAGTGATTTTAGGCAAAAGAAGAAAGTCATTAGGATGGTGCGTGAGCGTGAGGTGGTATGTAATATCAATGGGTTGAGAGGGGAGGAAGTAACCGAGATGTGGAGAAAATTAAGTATAGATGGTGTGACTAACAGACAGAGAGATATCGCTTGGATGATATTGCATGACATTTTGCCTGTTAGAGATGTGCAAAAGAAGAGGGATTTAGTTAAATCTGAGGTATGCCCGAGGGATGGATGTGGTTTGAGAGAGCATGTTAGACATATGGTATGGGATTGTGATTTTGCATATGATGTATGGAAGGGTATAGGGGGACTTTGCAAGGAATTGGTGGGTGTAAAGTATGTTAATTGGAAACTTGCTATGTTTGGGATGGGTGCATGTAGTAGAATTAAGGATAGGATTTTATGGTTGTTGGTGGTGTGTGTAATTGAAAGTTTGTGGGATGCGAGGAATTTGTTAGTTTTTAAAAGGAAGAAAATGTCATTTAATGAATGTTTGAGATTGATTCTGTCACGTATGTATGTAATATACCTCTGGGATCAGGAACGTGGAAGTATTATAGATGCTGAAGGGATCTGGAAATTTAAAAAGTGGAGGTTTTTGGTAAAGTTTAATTAGTAGTGTATAATGTACCTGATGATAAGGTTTGGTTTTATTTTTGATTATATACCAAGTGTGATGAAAGGCTAAGTGTCAATGAAAGGCTTTTGTAAGTCGATTTGATTGAGCTTATGCTCCGGCCTATCTGATTTGGTTAAAAAGAAAAAAAAAAAAAAAAAATCTGTTCTTATCAGTTTAATATCTGATACGTCCCCTATCTGGGGACCATATATTAAATGGATTTTTAGAACAGGGAGATGGAAAAAGAGCTTGCTCTGTCCACTCCACGCATTGACCTGGTATTGCAGTATCTCCAGGACCGGTGCACCCCTTCTTTAATGCAGTTTCTAAAATCAGAAAGAATTGAATTCAATGTTTTTTGTTCATTTTGCTTGTTTGTCGGATTTTGGGATGGACTCTTTGGCTTTGCTTTTCTTCTCCTCATTGGATTTTTCATGTTCAAAGTTGCAGAAGCCAGATTACAAGCTCATTTTGGTTCAACTTCAGCAACTGTGCATTGCATTGCCATGTAATGTGATGCAATGCTATCTTTCTAGCTCTCCCTTTTTACTTCCTTTTGGATAAACAGACATATTAGGCAAGCATTTTGGAGCTTTCACCTAAATAACTACAGGTGGTGAGATAAGCTGCACAATATAATTGACCTTTCAGTATATTGTTGCACACACACCATCTATTTAGCAAATGCCCTTGTTATCAACAGCAGCCTTTTAAACTCACCTGAGCTAACAGGTATGTGCGCTGGTTACTCTGCTGCGCTTAAAATTTCTTTTTTGGTTTGCTACAATGCCTTTTCTGAAACGTTGTCTCCTTCTGCTGGAACACTGACTTCTTTCATTTAATGCCTGCAGACTATAAAAGAGAACCCAACCCAAAAAGTTTGGTTGATTAGTCTGTGGCATTCTGTTAAACTGTTGCTTATGGCGGTCTCTGTGAGCTTCTCAGCGACATTCAGCCAGCCAGGTATCCTGCCTGCAGTAGATGGAATGTGGCAATGGAACGCTGGCTGCGCGTGTCATAATAGGCTCTGAGCCTTTATATACCTGTGCACAGCAGCAGCCACCTTCAGTCTGCTGCTGGACAGCCAGCAGCAGCAGCAGCAGGAGAGGTATGTAATCAGGAGCCCTCCTGCTAAGGGTAGACAGCTGCTCGTTCCACCCCACCCCCCGCCTTAATTGGTTCTCCTCCCTTCCAACGGTGTTGAGGCGGGTGGGAACAGCAGGGGGTGAAGGTGCTGTGTTTAAAGAGGTGGAGTTATGCAGATCTAAAACGCGTGGATTGCAGCAGCAGCAAGCCGAAAAGTGCAGGCATGTAAGGGATCTAGAGGTTGACAACATGTCTTCTTAACGGGAGTCCAGGAGCTCATCTCCACAAATGGACTTTTCAGGATCCTTGGGTGGCTCCGTAGTTTGAAACCAATTCTGGTTATCGCTTCTCGGCCTTTTGGCTAAGATCAAGTGTAGTATCTGTTCTTATCAGTTTAATATCTGATACGTCCCCTATCTGGGGACCATATATTAAATGGATTTTTAGAACAGGGAGATGGAAAAAGAGCTTGCTCTGTCCACTCCACGCATTGACCTGGTATTGCAGTATCTCCAGGACCGGTGCACCCCTTCTTTAATGCAGTTTCTAAAATCAGAAAGAATTGAATTCAATGTTTTTTGTTCATTTTGCTTGTTTGTCGGATTTTGGGATGGACTCTTTGGCTTTGCTTTTCTTCTCCTCATTGGATTTTTCATGTTCAAAGTTGCAGAAGCCAGATTACAAGCTCATTTTGGTTCAACTTCAGCAACTGTGCATTGCATTGCCATGTAATGTGATGCAATGCTATCTTTCTAGCTCTCCCTTTTTACTTCCTTTTGGATAAACAGACATATTAGGCAAGCATTTTGGAGCTTTCACCTAAATAACTACAGGTGGTGAGATAAGCTGCACAATATAATTGACCTTTCAGTATATTGTTGCACACACACCATCTATTTAGCAAATGCCCTTGTTATCAACAGCAGCCTTTTAAACTCACCTGAGCTAACAGGTATGTGCGCTGGTTACTCTGCTGCGCTTAAAATTTCTTTTTTGGTTTGCTACAATGCCTTTTCTGAAACGTTGTCTCCTTCTGCTGGAACACTGACTTCTTTCATTTAATGCCTGCAGACTATAAAAGAGAACCCAACCCAAAAAGTTTGGTTGATTAGTCTGTGGCATTCTGTTAAACTGTTGCTTATGGCGGTCTCTGTGAGCTTCTCAGCGACATTCAGCCAGCCAGGTATCCTGCCTGCAGTAGATGGAATGTGGCAATGGAACGCTGGCTGCGCGTGTCATAATAGGCTCTGAGCCTTTATATACCTGTGCACAGCAGCAGCCACCTTCAGTCTGCTGCTGGACAGCCAGCAGCAGCAGCAGCAGGAGAGGTATGTAATCAGGAGCCCTCCTGCTAAGGGTAGACAGCCGCTCGTTCCACCCCACCCCCCGCCTTAATTGGTTCTCCTCCCTTCCAACGGTGTTGAGGCGGGTGGGAACAGCAGGGGGTGAAGGTGCTGTGTTTAAAGAGGTGGAGTTATGCAGATCTAAAACGCGTGGATTGCAGCAGCAGCAAGCCGAAAAGTGCAGGCATGTAAGGGATCTAGAGGTTGACAACATGTCTTCTTAACGGGAGTCCAGGAGCTCATCTCCACAAATGGACTTTTCAGGATCCTTGGGTGGCTCCGTAGTTTGAAACCAATTCTGGTTATCGCTTCTCGGCCTTTTGGCTAAGATCAAGTGTAGTATCTGTTCTTATCAGTTTAATATCTGATACGTCCCCTATCTGGGGACCATATATTAAATGGATTTTTAGAACAGGGAGATGGAAAAAGAGCTTGCTCTGTCCACTCCACGCATTGACCTGGTATTGCAGTATCTCCAGGACCGGTGCACCCCTTCTTTAATGCAGTTTCTAAAATCAGAAAGAATTGAATTCAATGTTTTTTGTTCATTTTGCTTGTTTGTCGGATTTTGGGATGGACTCTTTGGCTTTGCTTTTCTTCTCCTCATTGGATTTTTCATGTTCAAAGTTGCAGAAGCCAGATTACAAGCTCATTTTGGTTCAACTTCAGCAACTGTGCATTGCATTGCCATGTAATGTGATGCAATGCTATCTTTCTAGCTCTCCCTTTTTACTTCCTTTTGGATAAACAGACATATTAGGCAAGCATTTTGGAGCTTTCACCTAAATAACTACAGGTGGTGAGATAAGCTGCACAATATAATTGACCTTTCAGTATATTGTTGCACACACACCATCTATTTAGCAAATGCCCTTGTTATCAACAGCAGCCTTTTAAACTCACCTGAGCTAACAGGTATGTGCGCTGGTTACTCTGCTGCGCTTAAAATTTCTTTTTTGGTTTGCTACAATGCCTTTTCTGAAACGTTGTCTCCTTCTGCTGGAACACTGACTTCTTTCATTTAATGCCTGCAGACTATAAAAGAGAACCCAACCCAAAAAGTTTGGTTGATTAGTCTGTGGCATTCTGTTAAACTGTTGCTTATGGCGGTCTCTGTGAGCTTCTCAGCGACATTCAGCCAGCCAGGTATCCTGCCTGCAGTAGATGGAATGTGGCAATGGAACGCTGGCTGCGCGTGTCATAATAGGCTCTGAGCCTTTATATACCTGTGCACAGCAGCAGCCACCTTCAGTCTGCTGCTGGACAGCCAGCAGCAGCAGCAGCAGGAGAGGTATGTAATCAGGAGCCCTCCTGCTAAGGGTAGACAGCTGCTCATTCCACCCCACCCCCCGCCTTAATTGGTTCTCCTCCCTTCCAACAGTGTTGAGGCGGGTGGGAACAGCAGGGGGTGAAGGTGCTGTGTTTAAAGAGGTGGAGTTATGCAGATCTAAAACGCGTGGATTGCAGCAGCAGCAAGCCGAAAAGTGCAGGCATGTAAGGGATCTAGAGGTTGACAACATGTCTTCTTAACGGGAGTCCAGGAGCTCATCTCCACAAATGGACTTTTCAGGATCCTTGGGTGGCTCCGTAGTTTGAAACCAATTCTGGTTATCGCTTCTCGGCCTTTTGGCACGATCTATCAGGTTTACCTGTGTGGTCTTGCCTGTGAGGTGCTCTTGGTACCCTTTCTCTCGGCCTGGGGGGATCGTTCCTTTTCGGAGGGACTTAACCCCCCTGCTGCTATTGGGAGGAAGGATTAGTCCGGGAGCAACGGGAAGGGATCCCATGAAGGCTTGCGCCTTTCAGAGAGAAGAGTCGGTACGTTCCTGAGTGAAGGATGCCGGCAACGCTCACATATTCATCGGGTGATGCCCGGATGCGGAACACCGTGAGGATTGAAGTTGGAGCAGGATCGAGGACGGAGAAGAATTTGTATTACATCTGCCATAGGATTCTGCTTGGAGTTCTGGAGTTTCGGCGGGAAGACATATTCTGCTTCCAGGACAATGAGTACAAGGGGACTTACACCATCACCTTCAAGAGCCAGGGATGCTGTCACCAACTCGTACAAAAGGTAAATGAGAAAAACTACTTGGATGAATTGGATGGACTAACCTTTTGTCTCTTGTATGCCTATGACGAGATCCCTATCGTGGTGCATTTCCCGAACCCCTTTGTGGAAGCTGCAGACATCTCGACCTACCTTATCCGTTATTGTGACGATCTGAGATACCTGGGCACTGTGAAGAACGCGGTAGGCTTCTGGTGCGGCAAGAGGAGGTATATGGCCCGTCTAAAGAGGGACCCAAGCGGAGTGGGAGGAATGCTACACCCTCCCTCAACATTTGTGATCGGTAAGAGCAGAGGCTACTTATTTTACCCTGGAATGCCGGTATGTTGCAGGAACTGTGGACAAATGGGTCATACCCAAACGTCCTGCACGGGCAGGAAAGTAGACCGCTGCAATAATTGCAGCTGTTACGGACATTTAATGAAGGACTGTCCCGTTGGGAGGAAATGCAATCTTTGTGGTGAGGCGGGGCACATGTTCCGAGGATGCCCCAACAGGACCAGGACCAGGACCTACGCAGAAGCTGCATCTTCTGCAGCTGAGCCGATGCGCCCGCCGGTCTTCACTGGCGGGCCGGCGTCGGAGGGCGGTTCGAAGGGCGAGAAGGCTGGGATGGAGCAGGGAGCCGGAGGCCCCTCTGGGGCGGCCCCTGCATCGAAGTCCCTTAACGATGGGCGGACCTCGCATGGACCGGAGCGGAGGGGTCCTCCTTCTGGGAGGGTATCCTCCGTGTCGATGGTTCCCGATACCGATCCTGTTGGGCTGGAGGGTGGTGCCCCTGTGCGGTTGGCTACAGGGGACCACGCAGCGATGGCCTCAGGATCTTCCAGGGCGATTAGCCAGCCAGATGAGGGGGCTTTGCTTCTAGGTGGCGAACATCAGGGAATCGGTGTTGGTGATCTTATCCTGATGGACCAGTCTCTCCCGCTGGAGGAGGTGGAGGAAGAGGAGGACTGTACCAGTGACCTGGTGGAGTCTGCCCCGAAAAAGAGACGGAATGTCGAAGCCCCAGCGTCTCCTGGAATGTGGCTGGGAACCGTGACCTACGAGGGGGCAACCGCCGGCTCACAGAATATCGAGTCGTTTGGGTCCTCTAGCCCGGATGTCCTGGAGCAATTTGACATACAGGGCTTTGAGTCAGGTGTCCTCATGGAAGATCCACCACCCTGACCTATGAATGCCGACATTAAGACTTGTCTCACTGAATGTGAGGTCATTAAAGAGCCCAGTTCGTAGGGCTGCTCTATTCAAGTATTTAGAAACCGCTGACTTTGACATTTGTTTATTACAGGAATGCGGGATACAACATGCACTAAATTATAATGACATCAAGACAGATTGGAGACTGGGGCCCTCCATCTGGTCTGGCTCCAATGACAACAAGTCAGCGGGGGTGGGCTTCCTCTGTCGTGGGAGAAATATTACTGTAAATGCTGTCACAGAAATAGTACCAGGCAGAGTGGTTTTAGTGCATTTTAAATTTAATGGTTTTACCCTACGTGTAATGAATATTTATGCTCCCCCTGATAAGCAAGAGAGAATTAATTTATTTGGGATATTGCCATTGTACTGTACTGGGTCATCTCCCCTGATCGTAGGGGGTGATTTTAATTGTCTTTGTGCTAGTGAACAACGAGCGGGGGGTGACCCTTTACGCAAATTGGATAAGTCATGTCATCTATTGAAAGATTTTATAACTGATTTTAAATTATGCGATGCGTGGAGGTCACTCCTGCCGACGGACCCTGGTTATACGTGGTCCGGAAGAGGGGTGTCCTCCAGGATCGATTTTATTTTCCTATCAGATGATTTTAACCCTGTAAAATGTGTTTTAACATCAAATATATTTTCTGACCATAAGGGCTTGGAGGTGCACCTAGAATACCGGGATGAACAGAGGGTCAACAGGGGCCTCTGGCGTCTAAGTACTTACCTGCTGGAGGACCCTCTGATTCGACAAGACTTTGGTAAAGCCTATCAAGCCTGGCGGCGACAAAAACCTTCTGATGCCCCTATGGTAACCTGGTGGGAAAATTTGAAAAAAAAAGTCAGAATGTTTTTTATAAAAGCAGGGAGACGTAAAGCTAGAGAGAAAAAAAGATGTTTTAGTGATCTTAACACCAAACTACAAACACTTTTTAAATTCAAAGAGCTAGGGGTGGAGGTGGGAGATGATATTGCTAGCCTAAAAACTGAAATCCAGAACTGCATAGACACAAAGGGGAAAGAGATTATTTTTAACTCTAGAGTGCAGCACTTGGAGGAGGGGGAGAAGTGCTCTCGCTTCTTCTTCAAAAAAGTCATGGATAAAAGAGAAGTGATCACAAATCTAGAGGGTGAAACATCTATGCAGGGAATGTTGAATGCTACTTTTAACTTTTATAAGCATCTTTTTAGTAAAAAGTGTATAGATGAGTCCTTTTTATCTGATGCTCTTAATGATCTCGATTTTAAGTTAAATTTTACAGACCAGGAGTTTTTAGAACGCGATATTGTTTTAGAGGAATTATTTTATGTTTTTAAAAGTTTCTCTAAGGGTAAAGCACCTGGGTGTGACGGACTACCTGTAGAGTTTTATCTTACTTTTTGGGACATTTTAAAAGAGGACCTTTTTATGCTTTTTAAAGAAGTTTTTATTTCTGAACAGTTGCCATTTTCGTGGAGGAGAGGAGTGGTGTCTTTGATATATAAAAAAGGTGATCGCAGTGCTCTAGCGAATTGGAGACCCATAACTCTCCTAAATGTTGATTACAAGGTACTTGCTAAGGTGGTTGCAAACCGGCTCAGGAATGTCATTGCCAAACTAATCCAGCCTGAGCAGGTTTGTAGTGTACCAGGCAGAAGTATTTCAGAGGTTTTAAACGTATTAAGGGATGTAATTTGGTATTCCAGAGACCGGGGTCAAAATGTAGCCCTTTTAGCCCTAGATTTTGAAAAAGCTTTCGATAGAGTCTCTCATAGATTTCTTTTTAGAGTTTTAAAAAGAATGGGTATCCCTAATATGCTTTTAAATTGTATTAAGATTTTATATAAAAATTGTTTTAGTCAAATTTCTCTTAATGGCTTTTTAACAGATGGAGTTCCCCTTGAGTCCGGAGTGAAGCAGGGATGCCCCTTGTCGCCCATCCTGTTCATCTGCGCCATGGAGCCCCTGCTGAGCGCAATAAGAAAAGACAAAGTGATTAGAGGGGTTCCTGTTCCTGGCGGAGGTGGCAGTGATGTGAGAGTCTTTGGCTACATGGATGACGTGACGGTTGTGTGCGTGGACCCTGCTTCCCTCCGGAGGGCGGTGTTGCGCATTGATTTTTTTTCCCAGGCATCCGGTTTTAAACTTAATTTAAATAAATCTGAATGTCTGACTTTGGGATCCTGGGACACCGCCCAACTCCCGCAGCTCACTATAAAACGAGACAATGTAAAAATTCTTGGAGTTGTTTTTAACGAGGAGAATGTGGGAACTCAAAGCTGGGAGAATGTCATAGAAAAAATGTCAAAGAAAATATCATTTTGGGGTTTGAGGTCCCTAACAATGGAGGGGAAAATTTTAATTATAAAATCAGTGTTGTTACCCCTCATACTGTATATAGCGATGGTGTACCCCCCCTCTGATGTTTTAATTAAAAAAATGACTAGGATGATCTTTATGTTTTTATGGAACTCCAAAATGGAAAAATTAAGGCGAGAAATAATGAGGAAGAATAAAATGAACGGCGGAAGGGATGTCCCCGACTTACATATTTATTTGTATTTAAATTATTTCTGCTTTTGTTTCAAACATTTTAATGGTAATAGTGCGCTAAGTTATTTTTTAAAATATACTTGTGGGATGATTTTTAAAAGATGGTTTAAGTTGTCGTTGAATTCCCCTGTTTTACTATGCCCCCCCAAACACCAAGCAATCTTAGAAAAGACTGTTCGATTTTATAGCCTTGGTGATTTTAATATGGACATTTTTAAAGACCGCAAGAAGCTTTTATCTTTTCTGAGGAGGAATGAAGATGTGACCCCCATAGTAAATTTCTCAGAAGAGAGATCGAAGCAAGTTTGGAAGAATGTCTTCGGGAAATTCTTAGCAAATGGACATAAGGATATCGCATGGATGGTGGTCCACCAGTGCCTCCCCACCAGAGAGTTTCAACACAGGAGAGGCCTGGTGGCCAGAGCAAAATGCCCCAGAGACTCATGTGTTTATGACGAAACCACCTTGCACCTTATGTGGAATTGCCCATTTGCACAGGAACTTTGGCACAAAGTTGGGATTCTTTTAAAATGGACTTGCGGTTTAAGAGATTTTAACCATGAATATGTTTTATATGGCCTTTTTAAATGTCCGACCCCTCAACAGTATTGTATATGTTGGTGTATGATTAACTGTTTTAAAGACGCCCTTTGGAAGGCACGCAATATTTTACTTTTTAAACGTGATGCTATTTCTGTGAAGGATTGTCTTAAAATTGCTTTTAGCCAGATGTATATTTATTACTTGAGGGATGTCAAATGTATTGGGAGAAGGGATGCCAATCGTATATGGGGTTTTTATGGGTGGAATTCTGTGTTTTAATAATGTACTGTTTGTGTTGTTGTTTTTGATTGTAAACCATCTTTTACGCACTTAATAAAATATGTTGAAACCTGATCTGTTCTTATCAGTTTAATATCTGATACGTCCCCTATCTGGGGACCATATATTAAATGGATTTTTAGAACAGGGAGATGGAAAAAGAGCTTGCTCTGTCCACTCCACGCATTGACCTGGTATTGCAGTATCTCCAGGACCGATGCACCCCTTCTTTAATGCAGTTTCTAAAATCAGAAAGAATTGAATTCAATGTTTTTTGTTCATTTTGCTTGTTTGTCGGATTTTGGGATGGACTCTTTGGCTTTGCTTTTCTTCTCCTCATTGGATTTTTCATGTTCAAAGTTGCAGAAGCCAGATTACAAGCTCATTTTGGTTCAACTTCAGCAACTGTGCATTGCATTGCCATGTAATGTGATGCAATGCTATCTTTCTAGCTCTCCCTTTTTACTTCCTTTTGGATAAACAGACATATTAGGCAAGCATTTTGGAGCTTTCACCTAAATAACTACAGGTGGTGAGATAAGCTGCACAATATAATTGACCTTTCAGTATATTGTTGCACACACACCATCTATTTAGCAAATGCCCTTGTTATCAACAGCAGCCTTTTAAACTCACCTGAGCTAACAGGTATGTGCGCTGGTTACTCTGCTGCGCTTAAAATTTCTTTTTTGGTTTGCTACAATGCCTTTTCTGAAACGTTGTCTCCTTCTGCTGGAACACTGACTTCTTTCATTTAATGCCTGCAGACTATAAAAGAGAACCCAACCCAAAAAGTTTGGTTGATTAGTCTGTGGCATTCTGTTAAACTGTTGCTTATGGCGGTCTCTGTGAGCTTCTCAGCGACATTCAGCCAGCCAGGTATCCTGCCTGCAGTAGATGGAATGTGGCAATGGAACGCTGGCTGCGCGTGTCATAATAGGCTCTGAGCCTTTATATACCTGTGCACAGCAGCAGCCACCTTCAGTCTGCTGCTGGACAGCCAGCAGCAGCAGCAGCAGCAGGAGAGGTATGTAATCAGGAGCCCTCCTGCTAAGGGTAGACAGCTGCTCGTTCCACCCCACCCCCCGCCTTAATTGGTTCTCCTCCCTTCCAACGGTGTTGAGGCGGGTGGGAACAGCAGGGGGTGAAGGTGCTGTGTTTAAAGAGGTGGAGTTATACAGATCTAAAACGCGTGGATTGCAGCAGCAGCAAGCCGAAAAGTGCAGGCATGTAAGGGATCTAGAGGTTGACAACATGTCTTCTTAAAGGGAGTCCAGGAGCTCATCTCCACAAATGGACTTTTCAGGATCCTTGGGTGGCTCCGTAGTTTGAAACCAATTCTGGTTATCGCTTCTCGGCCTTTTGGCTAAGATCAAGTGTAGTATCTGTTCTTATCAGTTTAATATCTGATACGTCCCCTATCTGGGGACCATATATTAAATGGATTTTTAGAACAGGGAGATGGAAAAAGAGCTTGCTCTGTCCACTCCACGCATTGACCTGGTATTGCAGTATCTCCAGGACCGGTGCACCCCTTCTTTAATGCAGTTTCTAAAATCAGAAAGAATTGAATTCAATGTTTTTTGTTCATTTTGCTTGTTTGTCGGATTTTGGGATGGACTCTTTGGCTTTGCTTTTCTTCTCCTCATTGGATTTTTCATGTTCAAAGTTGCAGAAGCCAGATTACAAGCTCATTTTGGTTCAACTTCAGCAACTGTGCATTGCATTGCCATGTAATGTGATGCAATGCTGTCTTTCTAGCTCTCCCTTTTTACTTCCTTTTGGATAAACAGACATATTAGGCAAGCATTTTGGAGCTTTCACCTAAATAACTACAGGTGGTGAGATAAGCTGCACAATATAATTGACCTTTCAGTATATTGTTGCACACACACCATCTATTTAGCAAATGCCCTTGTTATCAACAGCAGCCTTTTAAACTCACCTGAGCTAACAGGTATGTGCGCTGGTTACTCTGCTGCGCTTAAAATTTCTTTTTTGGTTTGCTACAATGCCTTTTCTGAAACGTTGTCTCCTTCTGCTGGAACACTGACTTCTTTCATTTAATGCCTGCAGACTATAAAAGAGAACCCAACCCAAAAAGTTTGGTTGATTAGTCTGTGGCATTCTGTTAAACTGTTGCTTATGGCGGTCTCTGTGAGCTTCTCAGCGACATTCAGCCAGCCAGGTATCCTGCCTGCAGTAGATGGAATGTGGCAATGGAACGCTGGCTGCGCGTGTCATAATAGGCTCTGAGCCTTTATATACCTGTGCACAGCAGCAGCCACCTTCAGTCTGCTGCTGGACAGCCAGCAGCAGCAGCAGGAGAGGTATGTAATCAGGAGCCCTCCTGCTAAGGGTAGACAGCTGCTCGTTCCACCCCACCCCCCGCCTTAATTGGTTCTCCTCCCTTCCAACGGTGTTAAGGCGGGTGGGAACAGCAGGGGGTGAAGGTGCTGTGTTTAAAGAGGTGGAGTTATGCAGATCTAAAACGCGTGGATTGCAGCAGCAGCAAGCCGAAAAGTGCAGGCATGTAAGGGATCTAGAGGTTGACAACATGTCTTCTTAACGGGAGTCCAGGAGCTCATCTCCACAAATGGACTTTTCAGGATCCTTGGGTGGCTCCGTAGTTTGAAACCAATTCTGGTTATCGCTTCTCGGCCTTTTGGCTAAGATCAAGTGTAGTATCTGTTCTTATCAGTTTAATATCTGATACGTCCCCTATCTGGGGACCATACATTAAATGGATTTTTAGAACAGGGAGATGGAAAAAGAGCTTGCTCTGTCCACTCCACGCATTGACCTGGTATTGCAGTATCTCCAGGACCGGTGCACCCCTTCTTTAATGCAGTTTCTAAAATCAGAAAGAATTGAATTCAATGTTTTTTGTTCATTTTGCTTGTTTGTCGGATTTTGGGATGGACTCTTTGGCTTTGCTTTTCTTCTCCTCATTGGATTTTTCATGTTCAAAGTTGCAGAAGCCAGATTACAAGCTCATTTTGGTTCAACTTCAGCAACTGTGCATTGCATTGCCATGTAATGTGATGCAATGCTATCTTTCTAGCTCTCCCTTTTTACTTCCTTTTGGATAAACAGACATATTAGGCAAGCATTTTGGAGCTTTCACCTAAATAACTACAGGTGGTGAGATAAGCTGCACAATATAATTGACCTTTCAGTATATTGTTGCACACACACCATCTATTTAGCAAATGCCCTTGTTATCAACAGCAGCCTTTTAAACTCACCTGAGCTAACAGGTATGTGCGCTGGTTACTCTGCTGCGCTTAAAATTTCTTTTTTGGTTTGCTACAATGCCTTTTCTGAAACGTTGTCTCCTTCTGCTGGAACACTGACTTCTTTCATTTAATGCCTGCAGACTATAAAAGAGAACCCAACCCAAAAAGTTTGGTTGATTAGTCTGTGGCATTCTGTTAAACTGTTGCTTATGGCGGTCTCTGTGAGCTTCTCAGCGACATTCAGCCAGCCAGGTATCCTGCCTGCAGTAGATGGAATGTGGCAATGGAACGCTGGCTGCGCGTGTCATAATAGGCTCTGAGCCTTTATATACCTGTGCACAGCAGCAGCCACCTTCAGTCTGCTGCTGGACAGCCAGCAGCAGCAGCAGCAGGAGAGGTATGTAATCAGGAGCCCTCCTGCTAAGGGTAGACAGCTGCTCGTTCCACCCCACCCCCCGCCTTAATTGGTTCTCCTCCCTTCCAACGGTGTTGAGGCGGGTGGGAACAGCAGGGGGTGAAGGTGCTGTGTTTAAAGAGGTGGAGTTATGCAGATCTAAAACGCGTGGATTGCAGCAGCAGCAAGCCGAAAAGTGCAGGCATGTAAGGGATCTAGAGGTTGACAACATGTCTTCTTAACGGGAGTCCAGGAGCTCATCTCCACAAATGGACTTTTCAGGATCCTTGGGTGGCTCCGTAGTTTGAAACCAATTCTGGTTATCGCTTCTCGGCCTTTTGGCTAAGATCAAGTGTAGTATCTGTTCTTATCAGTTTAATATCTGATACGTCCCCTATCTGGGGACCATATATTAAATGGATTTTTAGAACAGGGAGATGGAAAAAGAGCTTGCTCTGTCCACTCCACGCATTGACCTGGTATTGCAGTATCTCCAGGACCGGTGCACCCCTTCTTTAATGCAGTTTCTAAAATCAGAAAGAATTGAATTCAATGTTTTTTGTTCATTTTGCTTGTTTGTCGGATTTTGGGATGGACTCTTTGGCTTTGCTTTTCTTCTCCTCATTGGATTTTTCATGTTCAAAGTTGCAGAAGCCAGATTACAAGCTCATTTTGGTTCAACTTCAGCAACTGTGCATTGCATTGCCATGTAATGTGATGCAATGCTATCTTTCTAGCTCTCCCTTTTTACTTCCTTTTGGATAAACAGACATATTAGGCAAGCATTTTGGAGCTTTCACCTAAATAACTACAGGTGGTGAGATAAGCTGCACAATATAATTGACCTTTCAGTATATTGTTGCACACACACCATCTATTTAGCAAATGCCCTTGTTATCAACAGCAGCCTTTTAAACTCACCTGAGCTAACAGGTATGTGCGCTGGTTACTCTGCTGCGCTTAAAATTTCTTTTTTGGTTTGCTACAATGCCTTTTCTGAAACGTTGTCTCCTTCTGCTGGAACACTGACTTCTTTCATTTAATGCCTGCAGACTATAGAAGAGAACCCAACCCAAAAAGTTTGGTTGATTAGTCTGTGGCATTCTGTTAAACTGTTGCTTATGGCGGTCTCTGTGAGCTTCTCAGCGACATTCAGCCAGCCAGGTATCCTGCCTGCAGTAGATGGAATGTGGCAATGGAACGCTGGCTGCGCGTGTCATAATAGGCTCTGAGCCTTTATATACCTGTGCACAGCAGCAGCCACCTTCAGTCTGCTGCTGGACAGCCAGCAGCAGCAGCAGCAGGAGAGGTATGTAATCAGGAGCCCTCCTGCTAAGGGTAGACAGCTGCTCGTTCCACCCCACCCCCCGCCTTAATTGGTTCTCCTCCCTTCCAACGGTGTTGAGGCGGGTGGGAACAGCAGGGGGTGAAGGTGCTGTGTTTAAAGAGGTGGAGTTATGCAGATCTAAAACGCGTGGATTGCAGCAGCAGCAAGCCGAAAAGTGCAGGCATGTAAGGGATCTAGAGGTTGACAACATGTCTTCTTAACGGGAGTCCAGGAGCTCATCTCCACAAATGGACTTTTCAGGATCCTTGGGTGGCTCCGTAGTTTGAAACCAATTCTGGTTATCGCTTCTCGGCCTTTTGGCTAAGATCAAGTGTAGTATCTGTTCTTATCAGTTTAATATCTGATACGTCCCCTATCTGGGGACCATATATTAAATGGATTTTTAGAACAGGGAGATGGAAAAAGAGCTTGCTCTGTCCACTCCACGCATTGACCTGGTATTGCAGTATCTCCAGGACCGGTGCACCCCTTCTTTAATGCAGTTTCTAACATCAGAAAGAATTGAATTCAATGTTTTTTGTTCATTTTGCTTGTTTGTCGGATTTTGGGATGGACTCTTTGGCTTTGCTTTTCTTCTCCTCATTGGATTTTTCATGTTCAAAGTTGCAGAAGCCAGATTACAAGCTCATTTTGGTTCAACTTCAGCAACTGTGCATTGCATTGCCATGTAATGTGATGCAATGCTATCTTTCTAGCTCTCCCTTTTTACTTCCTTTTGGATAAACAGACATATTAGGCAAGCATTTTGGAGCTTTCACCTAAATAACTACAGGTGGTGAGATAAGCTGCACAATATAATTGACCTTTCAGTATATTGTTGCACACACACCATCTATTTAGCAAATGCCCTTGTTATCAACAGCAGCCTTTTAAACTCACCTGAGCTAACAGGTATGTGCGCTGGTTACTCTGCTGCGCTTAAAATTTCTTTTTTGGTTTGCTACAATGCCTTTTCTGAAACGTTGTCTCCTTCTGCTGGAACACTGACTTCTTTCATTTAATGCCTGCAGACTATAAAAGAGAACCCAACCCAAAAAGTTTGGTTGATTAGTCTGTGGCATTCTGTTAAACTGTTGCTTATGGCGGTCTCTGTGAGCTTCTCAGCGACATTCAGCCAGCCAGGTATCCTGCCTGCAGTAGATGGAATGTGGCAATGGAACGCTGGCTGCGCGTGTCATAATAGGCTCTGAGCCTTTATATACCTGTGCACAGCAGCAGCCACCTTCAGTCTGCTGCTGGACAGCCAGCAGCAGCAGCAGCAGGAGAGGTATGTAATCAGGAGCCCTCCTGCTAAGGGTAGACAGCTGCTCGTTCCACCCCACCCCCCGCCTTAATTGGTTCTCCTCCCTTCCAACAGTGTTGAGGCGGGTGGGAACAGCAGGGGGTGAAGGTGCTGTGTTTAAAGAGGTGGAGTTATGCAGATCTAAAACGCGTGGATTGCAGCAGCAGCAAGCCGAAAAGTGCAGGCATGTAAGGGATCTAGAGGTTGACAACATGTCTTCTTAACGGGAGTCCAGGAGCTCATCTCCACAAATGGACTTTTCAGGATCCTTGGGTGGCTCCGTAGTTTGAAACCAATTCTGGTTATCGCTTCTCGGCCTTTTGGCTAAGATCAAGTGTAGTATCTGTTCTTATCAGTTTAATATCTGATACGTCCCCTATCTGGGGACCATATATTAAATGGATTTTTAGAACAGGGAGATGGAAAAAGAGCTTGCTCTGTCCACTCCACGCATTGACCTGGTATTGCAGTATCTCCAGGACCGGTGCACCCCTTCTTTAATGCAGTTTCTAACATCAGAAAGAATTGAATTCAATGTTTTTTGTTCATTTTGCTTGTTTGTCGGATTTTGGGATGGACTCTTTGGCTTTGCTTTTCTTCTCCTCATTGGATTTTTCATGTTCAAAGTTGCAGAAGCCAGATTACAAGCTCATTTTGGTTCAACTTCAGCAACTGTGCATTGCATTGCCATGTAATGTGATGCAATGCTATCTTTCTAGCTCTCCCTTTTTACTTCCTTTTGGATAAACAGACATATTAGGCAAGCATTTTGGAGCTTTCACCTAAATAACTACAGGTGGTGAGATAAGCTGCACAATATAATTGACCTTTCAGTATATTGTTGCACACACACCATCTATTTAGCAAATGCCCTTGTTATCAACAGCAGCCTTTTAAACTCACCTGAGCTAACAGGTATGTGCGCTGGTTACTCTGCTGCGCTTAAAATTTCTTTTTTGGTTTGCTACAATGCCTTTTCTGAAACGTTGTCTCCTTCTGCTGGAACACTGACTTCTTTCATTTAATGCCTGCAGACTATAAAAGAGAACCCAACCCAAAAAGTTTGGTTGATTAGTCTGTGGCATTCTGTTAAACTGTTGCTTATGGCGGTCTCTGTGAGCTTCTCAGCGACATTCAGCCAGCCAGGTATCCTGCCTGCAGTAGATGGAATGTGGCAATGGAACGCTGGCTGCGCGTGTCATAATAGGCTCTGAGCCTTTATATACCTGTGCACAGCAGCAGCCACCTTCAGTCTGCTGCTGGACAGCCAGCAGCAGCAGCAGCAGGAGAGGTATGTAATCAGGAGCCCTCCTGCTAAGGGTAGACAGCTGCTCGTTCCACCCCACCCCCCGCCTTAATTGGTTCTCCTCCCTTCCAACAGTGTTGAGGCGGGTGGGAACAGCAGGGGGTGAAGGTGCTGTGTTTAAAGAGGTGGAGTTATGCAGATCTAAAACGCGTGGATTGCAGCAGCAGCAAGCCGAAAAGTGCAGGCATGTAAGGGATCTAGAGGTTGACAACATGTCTTCTTAACGGGAGTCCAGGAGCTCATCTCCACAAATGGACTTTTCAGGATCCTTGGGTGGCTCCGTAGTTTGAAACCAATTCTGGTTATCGCTTCTCGGCCTTTTGGCTAAGATCAAGTGTAGTATCTGTTCTTATCAGTTTAATATCTGATACGTCCCCTATCTGGGGACCATATATTAAATGGATTTTTAGAACAGGGAGATGGAAAAAGAGCTTGCTCTGTCCACTCCACGCATTGACCTGGTATTGCAGTATCTCCAGGACCGGTGCACCCCTTCTTTAATGCAGTTTCTAAAATCAGAAAGAATTGAATTCAATGTTTTTTGTTCATTTTGCTTGTTTGTCGGATTTTGGGATGGACTCTTTGGCTTTGCTTTTCTTCTCCTCATTGGATTTTTCATGTTCAAAGTTGCAGAAGCCAGATTACAAGCTCATTTTGGTTCAACTTCAGCAACTGTGCATTGCATTGCCATGTAATGTGATGCAATGCTATCTTTCTAGCTCTCCCTTTTTACTTCCTTTTGGATAAACAGACATATTAGGCAAGCATTTTGGAGCTTTCACCTAAATAACTACAGGTGGTGAGATAAGCTGCACAATATAATTGACCTTTCAGTATATTGTTGCACACACACCATCTATTTAGCAAATGCCCTTGTTATCAACAGCAGCCTTTTAAACTCACCTGAGCTAACAGGTATGTGCGCTGGTTACTCTGCTGCGCTTAAAATTTCTTTTTTGGTTTGCTACAATGCCTTTTCTGAAACGTTGTCTCCTTCTGCTGGAACACTGACTTCTTTCATTTAATGCCTGCAGACTATAAAAGAGAACCCAACCCAAAAAGTTTGGTTGATTAGTCTGTGGCATTCTGTTAAACTGTTGCTTATGGCGGTCTCTGTGAGCTTCTCAGCGACATTCAGCCAGCCAGGTATCCTGCCTGCAGTAGATGGAATGTGGCAATGGAACGCTGGCTGCGCGTGTCATAATAGGCTCTGAGCCTTTATATACCTGTGCACAGCAGCAGCCACCTTCAGTCTGCTGCTGGACAGCCAGCAGCAGCAGCAGCAGGAGAGGTATGTAATCAGGAGCCCTCCTGCTAAGGGTAGACAGCTGCTCGTTCCACCCCACCCCCCGCCTTAATTGGTTCTCCTCCCTTCCAACGGTGTTGAGGCGGGTGGGAACAGCAGGGGGTGAAGGTGCTGTGTTTAAAGAGGTGGAGTTATGCAGATCTAAAACGCGTGGATTGCAGCAGCAGCAAGCCGAAAAGTGCAGGCATGTAAGGGATCTAGAGGTTGACAACATGTCTTCTTAACGGGAGTCCAGGAGCTCATCTCCACAAATGGACTTTTCAGGATCCTTGGGTGGCTCCGTAGTTTGAAACCAATTCTGGTTATCGCTTCTCGGCCTTTTGGCTAAGATCAAGTGTAGTATCTGTTCTTATCAGTTTAATATCTGATACGTCCCCTATCTGGGGACCATATATTAAATGGATTTTTAGAACAGGGAGATGGAAAAAGAGCTTGCTCTGTCCACTCCACGCATTGACCTGGTATTGCAGTATCTCCAGGACCGGTGCACCCCTTCTTTAATGCAGTTTCTAAAATCAGAAAGAATTGAATTCAATGTTTTTTGTTCATTTTGCTTGTTTGTCGGATTTTGGGATGGACTCTTTGGCTTTGCTTTTCTTCTCCTCATTGGATTTTTCATGTTCAAAGTTGCAGAAGCCAGATTACAAGGTCATTTTGGTTCAACTTCAGCAACTGTGCATTGCATTGCCATGTAATGTGATGCAATGCTATCTTTCTAGCTCTCCCTTTTTACTTCCTTTTGGATAAACAGACATATTAGGCAAGCATTTTGGAGCTTTCACCTAAATAACTACAGGTGGTGAGATAAGCTGCACAATATAATTGACCTTTCAGTATATTGTTGCACACACACCATCTATTTAGCAAATGCCCTTGTTATCAACAGCAGCCTTTTAAACTCACCTGAGCTAACAGGTATGTGCGCTGGTTACTCTGCTGCGCTTAAAATTTCTTTTTTGGTTTGCTACAATGCCTTTTCTGAAACGTTGTCTCCTTCTGCTGGAACACTGACTTCTTTCATTTAATGCCTGCAGACTATAAAAGAGAACCCAACCCAAAAAGTTTGGTTGATTAGTCTGTGGCATTCTGTTAAACTGTTGCTTATGGCGGTCTCTGTGAGCTTCTCAGCGACATTCAGCCAGCCAGGTATCCTGCCTGCAGTAGATGGAATGTGGCAATGGAACGCTGGCTGCGCGTGTCATAATAGGCTCTGAGCCTTTATATACCTGTGCACAGCAGCAGCCACCTTCAGTCTGCTGCTGGACAGCCAGCAGCAGCAACAGCAGGAGAGGTATGTAATCAGGAGCCCTCCTGCTAAGGGTAGACAGCTGCTCGTTCCACCCCACCCCCCGCCTTAATTGGTTCTCCTCCCTTCCAACGGTGTTGAGGCGGGTGGGAACAGCAGGGGGTGAAGGTGCTGTGTTTAAAGAGGTGGATTTATGCAGATCTAAAACGCGTGGATTGCAGCAGCAGCAAGCCGAAAAGTGCAGGCATGTAAGGGATCTAGAGGTTGACAACATGTCTTCTTAACGGGAGTCCAGGAGCTCATCTCCACAAATGGACTTTTCAGGATCCTTGGGTGGCTCCGTAGTTTGAAACCAATTCTGGTTATCGCTTCTCGGCCTTTTGGCTAAGATCAAGTGTAGTATCTTTCGAAAAGGCGGTTTTGGATGTTGGCCGCCCTAGTAGATTGATACATTATGCACACTGGGGTTTAGGCGCTTGTTAGTACGCCAGGTGGCTAATATAGTCATCTGGTGGAAAGCATGGCCCCCCAGGATCGACGCCATTGGGCCGGGGAAGATCGAAAGCCCGAAGTGTGAAGTGCCCCAGGAGTGGTGACCCTGGGGTGCCTTAACTCACTGGGATTGGGAACCCCACTTGAGTTTATGGCACATTTGCACTAGCACTTCAATATTTCTTTCTTCACACACACCCTTATTCCGGGCCTTCTGGCCTTAGGATGGGGAATTTTACAATTCCCGGTCGAAGGTCCGGGCAGTATTATACTGTGAAACCTTCACTATTTATTTAATTTTTTTTTGTCACTGTGTGTCCACTTTTTCACGTGTGTCCACGTCCTTACTAGGATTTTGTCGGGATGCGGTTCCCTTACGGGTTCCTCTCTTGGCAGGTCTAGGGGGGGAGTGTGTGGCCATCAGGTTCCGCTCCCCCCTGAACCCCACTGGCTCTCCTCTTTTGGGAGGAGAGCGTTGTTGGCTCCCCTCTTCCGGGAGGGGAGCACAGTCTTTGGCTCCCAGTGCCTTGCTCGGGTGAGAACTCGGGCAGGTATTGGGGGTAAGATTGGGTCGCCTCTGGCTCCGGCTGGAGGTGGCTATTTGTCCCTGTTCCTCGCTGTGGCCTTCTGGCTCGGAGGGACGGGGAATGGTTTGGGGGACCCTTCTCCTTTTGGAGAGGGTTTCAAGAAGACCAGCATCCTAGTGCACTTTTTTTTGTGGCACTTGTCACTTTTTTAAGCGCACTCGGGTTTTGTACACGAATTCGGGCTTTCGATAAAAAAAAAATCTGTTCTTATCAGTTTAATATCTGATACGTCCCCTATCTGGGGACTATATATTAAATGGATTTTTAGAACAGGGAGATGGAAAAAGAGCTTGCTCTGTCCACTCCACGCATTGACCTGGTATTGCAGTATCTCCAGGACCGGTGCACCCCTTCTTTAATGCAGTTTCTAAAATCAGAAAGAATTGAATTCAATGTTTTTTGTTCATTTTGCTTGTTTGTCGGATTTTGGGATGGACTCTTTGGCTTTGCTTTTCTTCTCCTCATTGGATTTTTCATGTTCAAAGTTGCAGAAGCCAGATTACAAGCTCATTTTGGTTCAACTTCAGCAACTGTGCATTGCATTGCCATGTAATGTGATGCAATGCTATCTTTCTAGCTCTCCCTTTTTACTTCCTTTTGGATAAACAGACATATTAGGCAAGCATTTTGGAGCTTTCACCTAAATAACTACAGGTGGTGAGATAAGCTGCACAATATAATTGACCTTTCAGTATATTGTTGCACACACACCATCTATTTAGCAAATGCCCTTGTTATCAACAGCAGCCTTTTAAACTCACCTGAGCTAACAGGTATGTGCGCTGGTTACTCTGCTGCGCTTAAAATTTCTTTTTTGGTTTGCTACAATGCCTTTTCTGAAACGTTGTATCCTTCTGCTGGAACACTGACTTCTTTCATTTAATGCCTGCAGACTATAAAAGAGAACCCAACCCAAAAAGTTTGGTTGATTAGTCTGTGGCATTCTGTTAAACTGTTGCTTATGGCGGTCTCTGTGAGCTTCTCAGCGACATTCAGCTAGCCAGGTATCCTGCCTGCAGTAGATGGAATGTGGCAATGGAACGCTGGCTGCGCGTGTCATAATAGGCTCTGAGCCTTTATATACCTGTGCACAGCAGCAGCCACCTTCAGTCTGCTGCTGGACAGCCAGCAGCAGCAGCAGCAGGAGAGGTATGTAATCAGGAGCCCTCCTGCTAAGGGTAGACAGCTGCTCGTTCCACCCCACCCCCCGCCTTAATTGGTTCTCCTCCCTTCCAACGTTGTTGAGGCGGGTGGGAACAGCAGGGGGTGAAGGTGCTGTGTTTAAAGAGGTGGAGTTATGCAGATCTAAAACGCGTGGATTGCAGCAGCAGCAAGCCGAAAAGTGCAGGCATGTAAGGGATCTAGAGGTTGACAACATGTCTTCTTAACGGGAGTCCAGGAGCTCATCTCCACAAATGGACTTTTCAGGATCCTTGGGTGGCTCCGTAGTTTGAAACCAATTCTGGTTATCGCTTCTCGGCCTTTTGGCTAAGATCAAGTGTAGTATCTGTTCTTATCAGTTTAATATCTGATACGTCCCCTATCTGGGGACCATATATTAAATGGATTTTTAGAACAGGGAGATGGAAAAAGAGCTTGCTCTGTCCACTCCACGCATTGACCTGGTATTGCAGTATCTCCAGGACCGGTGCACCCCTTCTTTAATGCAGTTTCTAAAATCAGAAAGAATTGAATTCAATGTTTTTTGTTCATTTTGCTTGTTTGTCGGATTTTGGGATGGACTCTTTGGCTTTGCTTTTCTTCTCCTCATTGGATTTTTCATGTTCAAAGTTGCAGAAGCCAGATTACAAGCTCATTTTGGTTCAACTTCAGCAACTGTGCATTGCATTGCCATGTAATGTGATGCAATGCTATCTTTCTAGCTCTCCCTTTTTACTTCCTTTTGGATAAACAGACATATTAGGCAAGCATTTTGGAGCTTTCACCTAAATAACTACAGGTGGTGAGATAAGCTGCACAATATAATTGACCTTTCAGTATATTGTTGCACACACACCATCTATTTAGCAAATGCCCTTGTTATCAACAGCAGCCTTTTAAACTCACCTGAGCTAACAGGTATGTGCGCTGGTTACTCTGCTGCGCTTAAAATTTCTTTTTTGGTTTGCTACAATGCCTTTTCTGAAACGTTGTCTCCTTCTGCTGGAACACTGACTTCTTTCATTTAATGCCTGCAGACTATAAAAGAGAACCCAACCCAAAAAGTTTGGTTGATTAGTCTGTGGCATTCTGTTAAACTGTTGCTTATGGCGGTCTCTGTGAGCTTCTCAGCGACATTCAGCCAGCCAGGTATCCTGCCTGCAGTAGATGGAATGTGGCAATGGAACGCTGGCTGCGCGTGTCATAATAGGCTCTGAGCCTTTATATACCTGTGCACAGCAGCAGCCACCTTCAGTCTGCTGCTGGACAGCCAGCAGCAGCAGCAGGAGAGGTATGTAATCAGGAGCCCTCCTGCTAAGGGTAGACAGCTGCTCGTTCCACCCCACCCCGCGCCTTAATTGGTTCTCCTCCCTTCCAACGGTGTTGAGGCGGGTGGGAACAGCAGGGGGTGAAGGTGCTGTGTTTAAAGAGGTGGAGTTATGCAGATCTAAAACGCGTGGATTGCAGCAGCAGCAAGCCGAAAAGTGCAGGCATGTAAGGGATCTAGAGGTTGACAACATGTCTTCTTAACGGGAGTCCAGGAGCTCATCTCCACAAATGGACTTTTCAGGATCCTTGGGTGGCTCCGTAGTTTGAAACCAATTCTGGTTATCGCTTCTCGGCCTTTTGGCTAAGATCAAGTGTAGTATCTGTTCTTATCAGTTTAATATCTGATACGTCCCCTATCTGGGGACCATATATTAAATGGATTTTTAGAACAGGGAGATGGAAAAAGAGCTTGCTCTGTCCACTCCACGCATTGACCTGGTATTGCAGTATCTCCAGGACCGGTGCACCCCTTCTTTAATGCAGTTTCTAAAATCAGAAAGAATTGAATTCAATGTTTTTTGTTCATTTTGCTTGTTTGTCGGATTTTGGGATGGACTCTTTGGCTTTGCTTTTCTTCTCCTCATTGGATTTTTCATGTTCAAAGTTGCAGAAGCCAGATTACAAGCTCATTTTGGTTCAACTTCAGCAACTGTGCATTGCATTGCCATGTAATGTGATGCAATGCTATCTTTCTAGCTCTCCCTTTTTACTTCCTTTTTGATAAACAGACATATTAAGCAAGCATTTTGGAGCTTTCACCTAAATAACTACAGGTGGTGAGATAAGCTGCACAATATAATTGACCTTTCAGTATATTGTTGCACACACACCATCTATTTAGCAAATGCCCTTGTTATCAACAGCAGCCTTTTAAACTCACCTGAGCTAACAGGTATGTGCGCTGGTTACTCTGCTGCGCTTAAAATTTCTTTTTTGGTTTGCTACAATGCCTTTTCTGAAACGTTGTCTCCTTCTGCTGGAACACTGACTTCTTTCATTTAATGCCTGCAGACTATAAAAGAGAACCCAACCCAAAAAGTTTGGTTGATTAGTCTGTGGCATTCTGTTAAACTGTTGCTTATGGCGGTCTCTGTGAGCTTCTCAGCGACATTCAGCCAGCCAGGTATCCTGCCTGCAGTAGATGGAATGTGGCAATGGAACGCTGGCTGCGCGTGTCATAATAGGCTCTGAGCCTTTATATACCTGTGCACAGCAGCAGCCACCTTCAGTCTGCTGCTGGACAGCCAGCAGCAGCAGCAGCAGGAGAGGTATGTAATCAGGAGCCCTCCTGCTAAGGGTAGACAGCTGCTCGTTCCACCCCACCCCCCGCCTTAATTGGTTCTCCTCCCTTCCAACGGTGTTGAGGCGGGTGGGAACAGCAGGGGGTGAAGGTGCTGTGTTTAAAGAGGTGGAGTTATGCAGATCTAAAACGCGTGGATTGCAGCAGCAGCAAGCCGAAAAATGCAGGCATGTAAGGGATCTAGAGGTTGACAACATGTCTTCTTAACGGGAGTCCAGGAGCTCATCTCCACAAATGGACTTTTCAGGATCCTTGGGTGGCTCCGTAGTTTGAAACCAATTCTGGTTATCGCTTCTCGGCCTTTTGGCTCAGATCTGTAATGGGTCTAGTCATTTGGCTGTCTGTGCGTTAACTCTTGGCCCTGTGGCATCGCCATTTTATGGCTTAAGCCACTTGCTGCTATAAGGAGTTGGCCAGTAGACACGACTAGCGATAATGGGACGCATTCGATACGCTGGGCCCGGTGAGGCTCGAGTGAAGTTTGGAATCCAGATTGATGTGGAAGAAGGTAAAGAAGGAATCTTTACCCTCAGCTTCGTGGTGAAGGAGATTTTGTTTGGACTCCTTGAAGTGAAGAAGGAAGAAATCTTGTGCCTCCAGCAATTCAAAAGCAAGTATAATCTTGTATTTACTTCTATGGCTGTTTGCAACAATTTCTATGATTGTTTGAAAAAGAATCTGGACAATCAATATTTGGATGGGCTGACTTTTGTCATCTTGTATTGCTCCAAAGAGGTACCTCTGACTGTTTTCATGTACAACCCACATGTGGACTTGGCTTTGATTTATGCCTTTCTAAATAGGCACTGCTATATTACCAAGGTGGCAGTAAAAGTCATGAATGAGGAGGAACTATGGACCGGTAAATATCGTTTCATGGTCAAGTTCCGGGAAAGTCCTGATGAACCAGGGGGTATACATTATCCTCCATCAAATTTTTCCATTGGGAGTGAGCGGGGTTACCTGTTCTTCCCCAATGCGCCCAGGTTTTGTCGTCATTGTAGGAGGTATGGCCATACTCAGGAAGCATGCGACATCAGACAGATTATTTGCAGGAAGTGCAATGAGGTGGGTCATTCTTCCAATAATTGCAAAAATGAAATAGTCTGTAACCTCTGCGGAGAGAAGGGGCATGCCTTCAGAGACTGTATATTCCATCCTGGTTCATATGCGGGGGCAGCGGGAAGGGGAAGGAGAAGAAATGAATCTCCTGCACCCACAGCTACAACTCCGACTGCTCCAACTCCGACTGCTCCGATATCTACTCTGGCTTTCCTGGATGAGGAGGAGGCTCGGGTTGCTTTTCCAGAACTGGTTCGTGTGAATGTAAGAGGAAATATGGAGCTGGCACCTGAGCCACCGGTGCAGAGGGCCGCGTCTGTGGCTTCAGATGTCAGTGAGTCTGAGACGATAACTGATGATCGTATAGGCATGGAAGTGGCCCCGGTGGAGGATCTGGAGGCTGAAATTCCAGACATGATGGTTACATTGCAGGGGGAAGAGGAGTCTGATCTGACCAGAACACCGCATGTGGCCTGGAGCGATGTCGTTTCTGACCTTGAGGAGGAGGGAGGTCAGGGGGACTTTGACCCCCAGCGGCGGGATTATAGTTCAGATGAAGATGGAGGCGCTTCAGTGAAGAAAAAGAAGAAAACTGAGCCATCCTTTTCCCCTTTAAGTGACTGCAGTGTGAGTCCAGCCCGGGTGTACCCTACTGCATCCGATCCCCAAGATGTGTCTTTTTTGGGGGAAGGCACAAACTACGATATCTGCACGTCCAGCGTCCTACCCCCAGAAGGGTTAGGATGATGTACAGGTGGGCATGTTGTCGTGACCTGCCACATCAAATTAATAGATGGGTGCCCAAGTTGCTCTCAGCATCTTGTCGCTAAATGTTCGGCTGATTAAATCTGAGTCGAGAAGAGTGGCAATTTTGGACTTCTTGAGCAACTTGGATGCGGACGTATACTGTGTCCAGGAGTGTGGGATCTCCGATCCCTTAAGTGAAAATGCATGGCCTTTAGGTCAAAGTGTGTGGTCTGGTTCTGTATGTAATAAAAATTGTGGGGTAGGTGTTTTGGTGAAGGGTTATAGTGTTAAGATAGAAAGTTACATGGTGGTGGAGGCGGGGAGGTGTGTAATATGTGAGTTAAATTGTAGGGGGTGGAGGGTTAGGGTGGTAAATATGTATGCACCAATAGATAAAGGGGAGAGGCTGGAAATTTTTGAGAAATTATGTTTTTTTTATCTGGCAAAATGCCAATAATTTTTGTTGGAGATTTCAATTGTGTGACGGAGGGGGATAAGATGGATGTTACAGGTAAAAGACTCAAGAGTCTTGTGGCGGATTTTTCCTTACAGGATGCTGCGGAAGTTTTTTTAGGTAATCCACCTCCTGCGACCTATAAAGCCGACAGGGGAGGCATAGAGTCTAGAATAGACCGTATCTTCTTTTCTTCACAAAATGTTATTTGTAGGAATTTCCAGCAGGAAGATGTTCCCTTCTCTGACCATGTGTGTTTGAGGGCACGTCTAGAAGGTAAGATTTCCTTTGTATATGGTGGTGGCGTGTGGAAACTTAATGTGCGTTTGCTGGAAGATAATAGGATCATGCGTGATTTTAGGCGAATGTATGTTAGGTGGAGGGATAAAAAAAGTGATTTCAGGAATGTGCTTGAGTGGTGGGACTGGATGAAGAGTGAGATTGTTTTTTTCTTTAGAAAAAGGGGCAGGAGGAAAGCAGCAATGAATAGAGCAAAATTTAATGATTTAAGCTCTAGACTGGAGTGGCTGAGGATGTTAAGGATGATTGGAGTGGATGTGGATGTTTTGATGTGTCAAGTGAAAGAAGAGATTAAGAAATATATTGAGGGTAAAGGGAAAGAAATTATTTACCGTTCTAAGATTGAACATTTGGAGAAAAATGAGAAATGCACAAGGTTTTTTTTCAAAAAAGTTTTTGGGAAGAAAGTAGATATGGATGAGGTGGTGAATGGTGATGGGGTGTGTGTGAGTGGGAAGGATGTGATGCAGGAGGTGGTGTTGTTTTATAAGGAGTTGTATGGGGAAAAATGGGTTGATGATAGGATGTTGACTGATGCTTTGGGGTGTTTAGAAGGTTGTTTGGGTGAGGATGAACGTGAAATATTGGATGATGTAATTGTGTTGGATGAAGTTAAAAAAGTGGTGATGTCTGCGAGTAAGAATAAAACACCTGGGAAGGATGGACTGCCCGTGGAGTTATATGTTAAGGAATGGGACACGATGGGAAATGACTTATTGGAGGTGTGCCAGTATATGTTCACGGAGAATATGTTGAGTGAATCTATGAGAGATGGGGTGGTGGTTTTGGTTCATAAGAAAGGTGATAAAAAGGATTTGGGGAATTGGAGGCCAATCACCCTTTTGAATGCAGACTATAAGGTGTTTAGTAAATTGTTGGCTAGCCGGATGCGGGAAGTGATTGGCGGTGTGGTGGATGAAGACCAAGTGTGTGCAGTGCCTGGGAGAAGTATGACTGAAAATTTGGTGTTGTTGCGTGATGTGATTGGGGATTGTATGAGTCGTAAGCAGAAATGTTTGTTGTTTTCGGTTGATTTTGAAAAAGCTTTTGACCGTGTGTCACATAGCTTTATGTTTAAGGTTTTGTCTAAGATGGGTTATTCCAGGAATTTTGTAAACTGTGTTAGGAGTTTGTATTGTAATGTTTCAAGTGAATTTTTGGTGAATGGGTGGTTGAGTGAGAAAGTGAGAATTAAATCAGGAGTGCGTCAGGGGTGCCCTATGTCCCCTTTTTTGTTTATTAGTGTGATTGAAGTGTTGATGTGTATGGTTAGGAAGGATAAGGTTATGAGAGGTGTGATGATTCCTGGGAGTAATGGAAAGGATGTGAGAATTCTAGGTTACATGGATGATGTAGTGATTGTGAGTGGGAATATGGCTGCGATGAGTAGGGCAAGGTTGATATTAAGTTTGTTTTGTAGTGTCTCAGCTTTTAAGGTCAATTGGACTAAGAGTTCCTTTAAATGTTTTGGTGAGAGGAATGTACGGATGGATGGTGTGAGGTGTGAGGATGGTGCAATAAAGGTGCTTGGGATTCAGTTTAATGATGATTTGAAAGGAAATGAGAGTTGGGAAGATTGTGGGGTGAGAGTGGTGCGCAAGTTGATTTTTTGGCGAATGAGAGAATTAACTCTGACTGGGAAAGTTCTGATTATTAAGGCGGTTATTTTGCCTATTTTGTTGTTTGTTGCGAATGTATATCCTGCTGCTTTTAAGAAAATTAGGAAAACTGAGAAATTCATCTTTAATTTTCTTTGGGGAAGTCGCATGGAGAAATTGAAACGGGAATATGTCTATAAGTTATGTGTAAATGGTGGTTTGGATTTTCCAAATATTGATTTCTTTTTAGGGATTAGTTACGTGAAAATGGTGGTGGTGGTTCTAGGGAAAAGTAATAAGTGTGCTTATATGATGAAGTATTCGGCTGGATGGATGCTTTATGGCTTAAAGTGGGTCAAAAGGGATGCTAGAGTGCCTGTTGCTTTTAAGTGTCCTGTATGGTATGGTTGTGTTGAGAAATTTGTAAGGAAGTATGATTTGTTGTCCGTTAACATGAGTGATTTTAGGCAAAAGAAGAAAGTCATTAGGATGGTGCGTGAGCGTGAGGTGGTATGTAATATCAATGGGTTGAGAGGGGAGGAAGTAACCGAGATGTGGAGAAAATTAAGTATAGATGGTGTGACTAACAGACAGAGAGATATCGCTTGGATGATATTGCATGACATTTTGCCTGTTAGAGATGTGCAAAAGAAGAGGGATTTAGTTAAATCTGAGGTATGCCCGAGGGATGGATGTGGTTTGAGAGAGCATGTTAGACATATGGTATGGGATTGTGATTTTGCATATGATGTATGGAAGGGTATAGGGGGACTTTGCAAGGAATTGGTGGGTGTAAAGTATGTTAATTGAAAACTTGCTATGTTTGGGATGGGTGCATGTAGTAGAATTAAGGATAGGATTTTATGGTTGTTGGTGGTGTGTGTAATTGAAAGTTTGTGGGATGCGAGGAATTTGTTAGTTTTTAAAAGGAAGAAAATGTCAGTTAATGAATGTTTGAGATTGATTCTGTCACGTATGTATGTAATATACCTCTGGGATCAGGAACGTGGAAGTATTATAGATGCTGAAGGGATCTGGAAGTTTAAAAAGTGGAGGTTTTTGGTAAAGTTTAATTAGTAGTGTATAATGTACCTGATGATAAGGTTTGGTTTTATTTTTGATTATATACCAAGTGTGATGAAAGGCTAAGTGTCAATGAAAGGCTTTTGTAAGTCGATTTGATTGAGCTTATGCTCCGGCCTATCTGATTTGGTTAAAAAGAAAAAAAAAAAAAAAAAAAAAAAAAAAAAATCTGTTCTTATCAGTTTAATATCTGATACGTCCCCTATCTGGGGACCATATATTAAATGGATTTTTAGAACAGGGAGATGGAAAAAGAGCTTGCTCTGTCCACTCCACGCATTGACCTGGTATTGCAGTATCTCCAGGACCGGTGCACCCCTTCTTTAATGCAGTTTCTAAAATCAGAAAGAATTGAATTCAATGTTTTTTGTTCATTTTGCTTGTTTGTCGGATTTTGGGATGGACTCTTTGGCTTTGCTTTTCTTCTCCTCATTGGATTTTTCATGTTCAAAGTTGCAGAAGCCAGATTACAAGCTCATTTTGGTTCAACTTCAGCAACTGTGCATTGCATTGCCATGTAATGTGATGCAATGCTATCTTTCTAGCTCTCCCTTTTTACTTCCTTTTGGATAAACAGACATATTAGGCAAGCATTTTGGAGCTTTCACCTAAATAACTACAGGTGGTGAGATAAGCTGCACAATATAATTGACCTTTCAGTATATTGTTGCACACACACCATCTATTTAGCAAATGCCCTTGTTATCAACAGCAGCCTTTTAAACTCACCTGAGCTAACAGGTATGTGCGCTGGTTACTCTGCTGCGCTTAAAATTTCTTTTTTGGTTTGCTACAATGCCTTTTCTGAAACGTTGTCTCCTTCTGCTGGAACACTGACTTCTTTCATTTAATGCCTGCAGACTATAAAAGAGAACCCAACCCAAAAAGTTTGGTTGATTAGTCTGTGGCATTCTGTTAAACTGTTGCTTATGGCGGTCTCTGTGAGCTTCTCAGCGACATTCAGCCAGCCAGGTATCCTGCCTGCAGTAGATGGAATGTGGCAATGGAACGCTGGCTGCGCGTGTCATAATAGGCTCTGAGCCTTTATATACCTGTGCACAGCAGCAGCCACCTTCAGTCTGCTGCTGGACAGCCAGCAGCAGCAGCAGCAGGAGAGGTATGTAATCAGGAGCCCTCCTGCTAAGGGTAGACAGCTGCTCGTTCCACCCCACCCCCCGCCTTAATTGGTTCTCCTCCCTTCCAACGGTGTTGAGGCGGGTGGGAACAGCAGGGGGTGAAGGTGCTGTGTTTAAAGAGGTGGAGTTATGCAGATCTAAAACGCGTGGATTGCAGCAGCAGCAAGCCGAAAAGTGCAGGCATGTAAGGGATCTAGAGGTTGACAACATGTCTTCTTAACGGGAGTCCAGGAGCTCATCTCCACAAATGGACTTTTCAGGATCCTTGGGTGGCTCCGTAGTTTGAAACCAATTCTGGTTATCGCTTCTCGGCCTTTTGGCTAAGATCAAGTGTAGTATCTGTTCTTATCAGTTTAATATCTGATACGTCCCCTATCTGGGGACCATATATTAAATGGATTTTTAGAACAGGGAGATGGAAAAAGAGCTTGCTCTGTCCACTCCACGCATTGACCTGGTATTGCAGTATCTCCAGGACCGGTGCACCCCTTCTTTAATGCAGTTTCTAAAATCAGAAAGAATTGAATTCAATGTTTTTTGTTCATTTTGCTTGTTTGTCGGATTTTGGGATGGACTCTTTGGCTTTGCTTTTCTTCTCCTCATTGGATTTTTCATGTTCAAAGTTGCAGAAGCCAGATTACAAGCTCATTTTGGTTCAACTTCAGCAACTGTGCATTGCATTGCCATGTAATGTGATGCAATGCTATCTTTCTAGCTCTCCCTTTTTACTTCCTTTTGGATAAACAGACATATTAGGCAAGCATTTTGGAGCTTTCACCTAAATAACTACAGGTGGTGAGATAAGCTGCACAATATAATTGACCTTTCAGTATATTGTTGCACACACACCATCTATTTAGCAAATGCCCTTGTTATCAACAGCAGCCTTTTAAACTCACCTGAGCTAACAGGTATGTGCACTGGTTACTCTGCTGCGCTTAAAATTTCTTTTTTGGTTTGCTACAATGCCTTTTCTGAAACGTTGTCTCCTTCTGCTGGAACACTGACTTCTTTCATTTAATGCCTGCAGACTATAAAAGAGAACCCAACCCAAAAAGTTTGGTTGATTAGTCTGTGGCATTCTGTTAAACTGTTGCTTATGGCGGTCTCTGTGAGCTTCTCAGCGACATTCAGCCAGCCAGGTATCCTGCCTGCAGTAGATGGAATGTGGCAATGGAACGCTGGCTGCGCGTGTCATAATAGGCTCTGAGCCTTTATATACCTGTGCACAGCAGCAGCCACCTTCAGTCTGCTGCTGGACAGCCAGCAGCAGCAGCAGCAGGAGAGGTATGTAATCAGGAGCCCTCCTGCTAAGGGTAGACAGCTGCTCGTTCCACCCCACCCCCCGCCTTAATTGGTTCTCCTCCCTTCCAACGGTGTTGAGGCGGGTGGGAACAGCAGGGGGTGAAGGTGCTGTGTTTAAAGAGGTGGAGTTATGCAGATCTAAAACGCGTGGATTGCAGCAGCAGCAAGCCGAAAAGTGCAGGCATGTAAGGGATCTAGAGGTTGACAACATGTCTTCTTAACGGGAGTCCAGGAGCTCATCTCCACAAATGGACTTTTCAGGATCCTTGGGTGGCTCCGTAGTTTGAAACCAATTCTGGTTATCGCTTCTCGGCCTTTTGGCTAAGATCAAGTGTAGTATCTGTTCTTATCAGTTTAATATCTGATACGTCCCCTATCTGGGGACCATATATTAAATGGATTTTTAGAACAGGGAGATGGAAAAAGAGCTTGCTCTGTCCACTCCACGCATTGACCTGGTATTGCAGTATCTCCAGGACCGGTGCACCCCTTCTTTAATGCAGTTTCTAAAATCAGAAAGAATTGAATTCAATGTTTTTTGTTCATTTTGCTTGTTTGTCGGATTTTGGGATGGACTCTTTGGCTTTGCTTTTCTTCTCCTCATTGGATTTTTCATGTTCAAAGTTGCAGAAGCCAGATTACAAGCTCATTTTGGTTCAACTTCAGCAACTGTGCATTGCATTGCCATGTAATGTGATGCAATGCTATCTTTCTAGCTCTCCCTTTTTACTTCCTTTTGGATAAACAGACATATTAGGCAAGCATTTTGGAGCTTTCACCTAAATAACTACAGGTGGTGAGATAAGCTGCACAATATAATTGACCTTTCAGTATATTGTTGCACACACACCATCTATTTAGCAAATGCCCTTGTTATCAACAGCAGCCTTTTAAACTCACCTGAGCTAACAGGTATGTGCGCTGGTTACTCTGCTGCGCTTAAAATTTCTTTTTTGGTTTGCTACAATGCCTTTTCTGAAACGTTGTCTCCTTCTGCTGGAACACTGACTTCTTTCATTTAATGCCTGCAGACTATAAAAGAGAACCCAACCCAAAAAGTTTGGTTGTTAAGTCTGTGGCATTCTGTTAAACTGTTGCTTATGGCGGTCTCTGTGAGCTTCTCAGCGACATTCAGCCAGCCAGGTATCCTGCCTGCAGTAGATGGAATGTGGCAATGGAACGCTGGCTGCGCGTGTCATAATAGGCTCTGAGCCTTTATATACCTGTGCACAGCAGCAGCCACCTTCAGTCTGCTGCTGGACAGCCAGCAGCAGCAGCAGCAGGAGAGGTATGTAATCAGGAGCCCTCCTGCTAAGGGTAGACAGCTGCTCGTTCCACCCCACCCCCCGCCTTAATTGGTTCTCCTCCCTTCCAACGGTGTTGAGGCGGGTGGGAACAGCAGGGGGTGAAGGTGCTGTGTTTAAAGAGGTGGAGTTATGCAGATCTAAAACGCGTGGATTGCAGCAGCAGCAAGCCGAAAAGTGCAGGCATGTAAGGGATCTAGAGGTTGACAACATGTCTTCTTAACGGGAGTCCAGGAGCTCATCTCCACAAATGGACTTTTCAGGATCCTTGGGTGGCTCCGTAGTTTGAAACCAATTCTGGTTATCGCTTCTCGGCCTTTTGGCTAAGATCAAGTGTAGTATCTGTTCTTATCAGTTTAATATCTGATACGTCCCCTATCTGGGGACCATATATTAAATGGATTTTTAGAACAGGGAGATGGAAAAAGAGCTTGCTCTGTCCACTCCACGCATTGACCTGGTATTGCAGTATCTCCAGGACCGGTGCACCCCTTCTTTAATGCAGTTTCTAAAATCAGAAAGAATTGAATTCAATGTTTTTTGTTCATTTTGCTTGTTTGTCGGATTTTGGGATGGACTCTTTGGCTTTGCTTTTCTTCTCCTCATTGGATTTTTCATGTTCAAAGTTGCAGAAGCCAGATTACAAGCTCATTTTGGTTCAACTTCAGCAACTGTGCATTGCATTGCCATGTAATGTGATGCAATGCTATCTTTCTAGCTCTCCCTTTTTACTTCCTTTTGGATAAACAGACATATTAGGCAAGCATTTTGGAGCTTTCACCTAAATAACTACAGGTGGTGAGATAAGCTGCACAATATAATTGACCTTTCAGTATATTGTTGCACACACACCATCTATTTAGCAAATGCCCTTGTTATCAACAGCAGCCTTTTAAACTCACCTGAGCTAACAGGTATGTGCGCTGGTTACTCTGCTGCGCTTAAAATTTCTTTTTTGGTTTGCTACAATGCCTTTTCTGAAACGTTGTCTCCTTCTGCTGGAACACTGACTTCTTTCATTTAATGCCTGCAGACTATAAAAGAGAACCCAACCCAAAAAGTTTGGTTGATTAGTCTGTGGCATTCTGTTAAACTGTTGCTTATGGCGGTCTCTGTGAGCTTCTCAGCGACATTCAGCCAGCCAGGTATCCTGCCTGCAGTAGATGGAATGTGGCAATGGAACGCTGGCTGCGCGTGTCATAATAGGCTCTGAGCCTTTATATACCTGTGCACAGCAGCAGCCACCTTCAGTCTGCTGCTGGACAGCCAGCAGCAGCAGCAGGAGAGGTATGTAATCAGGAGCCCTCCTGCTAAGGGTAGACAGCTGCTCGTTCCACCCCACCCCCCGCCTTAATTGGTTCTCCTCCCTTCCAACGGTGTTGAGGCGGGTGGGAACAGCAGGGGGTGAAGGTGCTGTGTTTAAAGAGGTGGAGTTATGCAGATCTAAAACGCGTGGATTGCAGCAGCAGCAAGCCGAAAAGTGCAGGCATGTAAGGGATCTAGAGGTTGACAACATGTCTTCTTAACGGGAGTCCAGGAGCTCATCTCCACAAATGGACTTTTCAGGATCCTTGGGTGGCTCCGTAGTTTGAAACCAATTCTGGTTATCGCTTCTCGGCCTTTTGGCTAAGATCAAGTGTAGTATCTGTTCTTATCAGTTTAATATCTGATACGTCCCCTATCTGGGGACCATATATTAAATGGATTTTTAGAACAGGGAGATGGAAAAAGAGCTTGCTCTGTACACTCCACGCATTGACCTGGTATTGCAGTATCTCCAGGACCGGTGCACCCCTTCTTTAATGCAGTTTCTAAAATCAGAAAGAATTGAATTCAATGTTTTTTGTTCATTTTGCTTGTTTGTCGGATTTTGGGATGGACTCTTTGGCTTTGCTTTTCTTCTCCTCATTGGATTTTTCATGTTCAAAGTTGCAGAAGCCAGATTACAAGCTCATTTTGGTTCAACTTCAGCAACTGTGCATTGCATTGCCATGTAATGTGATGCAATGCTATCTTTCTAGCTCTCCCTTTTTACTTCCTTTTGGATAAACAGACATATTAGGCAAGCATTTTGGAGCTTTCACCTAAATAACTACAGGTGGTGAGATAAGCTGCACAATATAATTGACCTTTCAGTATATTGTTGCACACACACCATCTATTTAGCAAATGCCCTTGTTATCAACAGCAGCCTTTTAAACTCACCTGAGCTAACAGGTATGTGCGCTGGTTACTCTGCTGCGCTTAAAATTTCTTTTTTGGTTTGCTACAATGCCTTTTCTGAAACGTTGTCTCCTTCTGCTGGAACACTGACTTCTTTCATTTAATGCCTGCAGACTATAAAAGAGAACCCAACCCAAAAAGTTTGGGTGATTAGTCTGTGGCATTCTGTTAAACTGTTGCTTATGGCGGTCTCTGTGAGCTTCTCAGCGACATTCAGCCAGCCAGGTATCCTGCCTGCAGTAGATGGAATGTGGCAATGGAACGCTGGCTGCGCGTGTCATAATAGGCTCTGAGCCTTTATATACCTGTGCACAGCAGCAGCCACCTTCAGTCTGCTGCTGGACAGCCAGCAGCAGCAGCAGCAGCAGGAGAGGTATGTAATCAGGAGCCCTCCTGCTAAGGGTAGACAGCTGCTCGTTCCACCCCACCCCCCGCCTTAATTGGTTCTCCTCCCTTCCAACGGTGTTGAGGCGGGTGGGAACAGCAGGGGGTGAAGGTGCTGTGTTTAAAGAGGTGGAGTTATGCAGATCTAAAACGCGTGGATTGCAGCAGCAGCAAGCCGAAAAGTGCAGGCATGTAAGGGATCTAGAGGTTGACAACATGTCTTCTTAACGGGAGTCCAGGAGCTCATCTCCACAAATGGACTTTTCAGGATCCTTGGGTGGCTCCGTAGTTTGAAACCAATTCTGGTTATCGCTTCTCGGCCTTTTGGCTAAGATCAAGTGTAGTATCTGTTCTTATCAGTTTAATACCTGATACGTCCCCTATCTGGGGACCATATATTAAATGGATTTTTAGAACAGGGAGATGGAAAAAGAGCTTGCTCTGTCCACTCCACGCATTGACCTGGTATTGCAGTATCTCCAGGACCGGTGCACCCCTTCTTTAATGCAGTTTCTAAAATCAGAAAGAATTGAATTCAATGTTTTTTGTTCATTTTGCTTGTTTGTCGGATTTTGGGATGGACTCTTTGGCTTTGCTTTTCTTCTCCTCATTGGATTTTTCATGTTCAAAGTTGCAGAAACCAGATTACAAGCTCATTTTGGTTCAACTTCAGCAACTGTGCATTGCATTGCCATGTAATGTGATGCAATGCTATCTTTCTAGCTCTCCCTTTTTACTTCCTTTTGGATAAACAGACATATTAGGCAAGCATTTTGGAGCTTTCACCTAAATAACTACAGGTGGTGAGATAAGCTGCACAATATAATTGACCTTTCAGTATATTGTTGCACACACACCATCTATTTAGCAAATGCCCTTGTTATCAACAGCAGCCTTTTAAACTCACCTGAGCTAACAGGTATGTGCGCTGGTTACTCTGCTGCGCTTAAAATTTCTTTTTTGGTTTGCTACAATGCCTTTTCTGAAACGTTGTCTCCTTCTGCTGGAACACTGACTTCTTTCATTTAATGCCTGCAGACTATAAAAGAGAACCCAACCCAAAAAGTTTGGTTGATTAGTCTGTGGCATTCTGTTAAACTGTTGCTTATGGCGGTCTCTGTGAGCTTCTCAGCGACATTCAGCCAGCCAGGTATCCTGCCTGCAGTAGATGGAATGTGGCAATGGAACGCTGGCTGCGCGTGTCATAATAGGCTCTGAGCCTTTATATACCTGTGCACAGCAGCAGCCACCTTCAGTCTGCTGCTGGACAGCCAGCAGCAGCAGCAGCAGGAGAGGTATGTAATCAGGAGCCCTCCTGCTAAGGGTAGACAGCTGCTCGTTCCACCCCACCCCCCGCCTTAATTGGTTCTCCTCCCTTCCAACGGTGTTGAGGCGGGTGGGAACAGCAGGGGGTGAAGGTGCTGTGTTTAAAGAGGTGGAGTTATGCAGATCTAAAACGCGTGGATTGCAGCAGCAGCAAGCCGAAAAGTGCAGGCATGTAAGGGATCTAGAGGTTGACAACATGTCTTCTTAACGGGAGTCCAGGAGCTCATCTCCACAAATGGACTTTTCAGGATCCTTGGGTGGCTCCGTAGTTTGAAACCAATTCTGGTTATCGCTTCTCGGCCTTTTGGCACGATCTATCAGGTTTACCTGTGTGGTCTTGCCTGTGAGGTGCTCTTGGTACCCTTTCTCTCGGCCTGGGGGGATCGTTCCTTTTCGGAGGGACTTAACCCCCCTGCTGCTATTGGGAGGAAGGATTAGTCCGGGAGCAACGGGAAGGGATCCCATGAAGGCTTGCGCCTTTCAGAGAGAAGAGTCGGTACGTTCCTGAGTGAAGGATGCCGGCAACGCTCACATATTCATCGGGTGATGCCCGGATGCGGAACACCGTGAGGATTGAAGTTGGAGCAGGATCGAGGACGGAGAAGAATTTGGATTACATCTGCCATAGGATTCTGCTTGGAGTTCTGGAGTTTCGGCGGGAAGACATATTCTGCTTCCAGGACAATGAGTACAAGGGGACTTACACCATCACCTTCAAGAGCCAGGGATGCTGTCACCAACTCGTACAAAAGGTAAATGAGAAAAACTACTTGGATGAATTGGATGGACTAACCTTTTGTCTCTTGTATGCCTATGACGAGATCCCTATCGTGGTGCATTTCCCGAACCCCTTTGTGGAAGCTGCAGACATCTCGACCTACCTTATCCGTTATTGTGACGATCTGAGATACCTGGGCACTGTGAAGAACGCAGTAGGCTTCTGGTGCGGCAAGAGGAGGTACATGGCCCGTCTAAAGAGGGACCCAAGCGGAGTGGGAGGAATGCTACACCCTCCCTCAACATTTGTGATTGGTAAGAGCAGAGGCTACTTATTTTACCCTGGAATGCCGGTATGTTGCAGGAACTGTGGACAAATGGGTCATACCCAAACGTCCTGCACGGGCAGGAAAGTAGACCGCTGCAATAATTGCAGCTGTTACGGACATTTAATGAAGGACTGTCCCGCTGGGAGGAAATGCAATCTTTGTGGTGAGGCGGGGCACATGTTCCGAGGATGCTCCAACAGGACCAGGACCAGGACCTACGCAGAAGCTGCATCTTCTGCAGCTGAGCCGATGCGCCCGCCGGTCTTCACTGGCGGGCCGGCGTCGGAGGGCGGTTCGAAGGGCGAGAAGGCTGGGATGGAGCAGGGAGCCGGAGGCCCCTCTGGGGCGGCCCCTGCATCGAAGTCCCTTAACGATGGGCGTTCCTCGCATGGACCGGAGCGGAGGGGTCCTCCTTCTGGGAGGGTATCCTCCGTGTCGATGGTTCCCGATACCGATCCTGTTGGGCTGGAGGGTGGTGCCCCTGTGCGGTTGGCTACAGGGGACCACGCAGCGATGGCCTCAGGATCTTCCAGGGCGATTAGCCAGCCAGATGAGGGGGCTTTGCTTCTAGGTGGCGAACATCAGGGAATCGGTGTTGGTGATCTTATCCTGATGGACCAGTCTCTCCCCCTGGAGGAGGTGGAGGAAGAGGAGGACTGCACCGGTGACCTAGTGGAGTCTGCCCCGAAAAAGAGACGGAATGTCGAAGCCCCAGCGTCTCCTGGAATGTGGCTGGGAACCGTGACCTACGAGGGGGCAACCGCCGGCTCACAGAATATCGAGTCGTTTGGGTCCTCTAGCCCGGATGTCCTGGAGCAATTTGACATACAGGGCTTTGAGTCAGGTGTCCTCATGGAAGATCCACCACCCTGACCTATGAATGCCGACATTAAGACTTGTCTCACTGAATGTGAGGTCATTAAAGAGCCCAGTTCGTAGGGCTGCTCTATTCAAGTATTTAGAAACCGCTGACTTTGACATTTGTTTATTACAGGAATGCGGGATACAACATGCACTAAATTATAATGACATCAAGACAGATTGGAGACTGGGGCCCTCCATCTGGTCTGGCTCCAATGACAACAAGTCAGCGGGGGTGGGCTTCCTCTGTCGTGGGAGAAATATTACTGTAAATGCTGTCACAGAAATAGTACCAGGCAGAGTGGTTTTAGTGCATTTTAAATTTAATGGTTTTACCCTACGTGTAATGAATATTTATGCTCCCCCTGATAAGCAAGAGAGAATTAATTTATTTGAGATATTGCCATTGTACTGTACTGGGTCATCTCCCCTGATCGTAGGGGGTGATTTTAATTGTCTTTGTGCTAGTGAACAACGAGCGGGGGGTGACCCTTTACGCAAATTGGATAAATCATGTCATCTATTGAAAGATTTTATAACTGATTTTAAATTATGCGATGCGTGGAGGTCACTCCTGCCGACGGACCCTGGTTATACGTGGTCCGGAAGAGGGGTGTCCTCCAGGATCGATTTTATTTTCCTATCAGATGATTTTAACCCTGTAAAATGTGTTTTAACATCAAATATATTTTCTGACCATAAGGGCTTGGAGGTGCACCTAGAATACCGGGATGAACAGAGGGTCAACAGGGGCCTCTGGCGTCTAGGTACTTACCTGCTGGAGGACCCTCTGATTCGACAAGACTTTGGTAAAGCCTATCAAGCCTGGCGGCGACAAAAACCTTCTGATGCCCCTATGGTAACCTGGTGGGAAAATTTGAAAAAAAAAGTCAGAATGTTTTTTATAAAAGCAGGGAGACGTAAAGCTAGAGAGAAAAAAAGATGTTTTAGTGATCTTAACACCAAGCTACAAACACTTTTTAAATTCAAAGAGCTAGGGGTGGAGGTGGGAGATGATATTGCTAGCCTAAAAGCTGAAATCCAGAACTGCATAGACACAAAGGGGAAAGAGATTATTTTTAACTCTAGAGTGCAGCACTTGGAGGAGGGGGAGAAGTGCTCTCGCTTCTTCTTCAAAAAAGTCATGGATAAAAGAGAAGTGATCACAAATCTAGAGGGTGAAACATCTATGCAGGGAATGTTGAATGCTACTTTTAACTTTTATAAGCATCTTTTTAGTAAAAAGTGTATAGATGAGTCCTTTTTATCTGATGCTCTTAATGATCTCGATTTTAAGTTAAATTTTACAGACCAGGAGTTTTTAGAACGCGATATTGTTTTAGAGGAATTATTTTATGTTTTTAAAAGTTTCTCTAAGGGCAAAGCACCTGGGTGTGATGGACTACCTGTAGAGTTTTATCTTACTTTTTGGGACATTTTAAAAGAGGACCTTTTTATGCTTTTTAAAGAAGTTTTTATTTCTGAACAGTTGCCATTTTCGTGGAGGAGAGGAGTGGTGTCTTTGATATATAAAAAAGGTGACCGCAGTACTCTAGCGAATTGGAGACCCATAACTCTCCTAAACGTTGATTACAAGGTACTTGCTAAGGTGGTTGCAAACCGGCTCAGGAATGTCATTGCCAAACTAATCCAGCCTGAGCAGGTTTGTAGTGTACCAGGCAGAAGTATTTCAGAGGTTTTAAACGTATTAAGGGATGTAATTTGGTATTCCAGAGACCGGGGTCAAAATGTAGCCCTTTTAGCCCTAGATTTTGAAAAAGCTTTCGATAGAGTCTCTCATAGATTTCTTTTTAGAGTTTTAAAAAGAATGGGTATCCCTAATATGCTTTTAAATTGTATTAAGATTTTATATAAAAATTGTTTTAGTCAAATTTCTCTTAATGGCTTTTTAACAGATGGAGTTCCCCTTGAGTCCGGAGTGAAGCAGGGATGCCCCTTGTCGCCCATCCTGTTCATCTGCGCCATGGAGCCCCTGCTGAGCGCAATAAGAAAAGACAAAGTGATTAGAGGGGTTCCTGTTCCTGGCGGAGGTGGCAGTGATGTGAGAGTCTTTGGCTACATGGATGACGTGACGGTTGTGTGCGTGGACCCTGCTTCCCTCCGGAGGGCGGTGTTGCGCATTGATTTTTTTTCCCAGGCATCCGGTTTTAAACTTAATTTAAATAAATCTGAATGTCTGACTTTGGGATCCTGGGACACCGCCCAACTCCCGCAGCTCACTATAAAACGAGACAATGTAAAAATTCTTGGAGTTGTTTTTAACGAGGAGAATGTGGGAACTCAAAGCTGGGAGAATGTCATAGAAAAAATGTCAAAGAAAATATCATTTTGGGGTTTGAGGTCCCTAACAATGGAGGGGAAAATTTTAATTATAAAATCAGTGTTGTTACCCCTCATACTGTATATAGCGATGGTGTACCCCCCCTCTGATGTTTTAATTAAAAAAATGACTAGGATGATCTTTATGTTTTTATGGAACTCCAAAATGGAAAAATTAAGGCGAGAAATAATGAGGAAGAATAAAATGAACGGCGGAAGGGATGTCCCCGATTTACATATTTATTTGTATTTAAATTATTTCTGCTTTTGTTTCAAACATTTTAATGGTAATAGTGCGCTAAGTTATTTTTTAAAATATACTTGTGGGATGATTTTTAAAAGATGGTTTAAGTTGTCGTTGAATTCCCCTGTTTTACTATGCCCCCCCAAACACCAAGCAATCTTAGAAAAGACTGTTCGATTTTATAGCCTTGGTGATTTTAATATGGACATTTTTAAAGACCGCAAGAAGCTTTTATCTTTTCTGAGGAGGAATGAAGATGTGACCCCCATAGTAAATTTCTCAGAAGAGAGATCGAAGCAAGTTTGGAAGAATGTCTTCGGGAAATTCTTAGCAAATGGACATAAGGATATCGCATGGATGGTGGTCCACCAGTGCCTCCCCACCAGAGAGTTTCAACACAGGAGAGGCCTGGTGGCCAGAGCAAAATGCCCCAGAGACTCATGTGTTTATGACGAAACCACCTTGCACCTTATGTGGAATTGCCCATTTGCACAGGAACTTTGGCACAAAGTTGGGATTCTTTTAAAATGGACTTGCGGTTTAAGAGATTTTAACCATGAATATGTTTTATATGGCCTTTTTAAATGTCCGACCCCTCAACAGTATTGTATATGTTGGTGTATGATTAACTGTTTTAAAGACGCCCTTTGGAAGGCACGCAATATTTTACTTTTTAAACGTGATGCTATTTCTGTGAAGGATTGTCTTAAAATTGCTTTTAGCCAGTTGTATATTTATTACTTGAGGGATGTCAAATGTATTGGGAGAAGGGATGCCAATCGTATATGGGGTTTTTATGGGTGGAATTCTGTGTTTTAATAATGTACTGTTTGTGTTGTTGTTTTTGATTGTAAACCATCTTTTACGCACTTAATAAAATATGTTGAAACCTGATCTGTTCTTATCAGTTTAATATCTGATACGTCCCCTATCTGGGGACCATATATTAAATGGATTTTTAGAACAGGGAGATGGAAAAAGAGCTTGCTCTGTCCACTCCACGCATTGACCTGGTATTGCAGTATCTCCAGGACCGGTGCACCCCTTCTTTAATGCAGTTTCTAAAATCAGAAAGAATTGAATTCAATGTTTTTTGTTCATTTTGCTTGTTTGTCGGATTTTGGGATGGACTCTTTGGCTTTGCTTTTCTTCTCCTCATTGGATTTTTCATGTTCAAAGTTGCAGAAGCCAGATTACAAGCTCATTTTGGTTCAACTTCAGCAACTGTGCATTGCATTGCCATGTAATGTGATGCAATGCTGTCTTTCTAGCTCTCCCTTTTTACTTCCTTTTGGATAAACAGACATATTAGGCAAGCATTTTGGAGCTTTCACCTAAATAACTACAGGTGGTGAGATAAGCTGCACAATATAATTGACCTTTCAGTATATTGTTGCACACACACCATCTATTTAGCAAATGCCCTTGTTATCAACAGCAGCCTTTTAAACTCACCTGAGCTAACAGGTATGTGCGCTGGTTACTCTGCTGCGCTTAAAATTTCTTTTTTGGTTTGCTACAATGCCTTTTCTGAAACGTTGTCTCCTTCTGCTGGAACACTGACTTCTTTCATTTAATGCCTGCAGACTATAAAAGAGAACCCAACCCAAAAAGTTTGGTTGATTAGTCTGTGGCATTCTGTTAAACTGTTGCTTATGGCGGTCTCTGTGAGCTTCTCAGCGACATTCAGCCAGCCAGGTATCCTGCCTGCAGTAGATGGAATGTGGCAATGGAACGCTGGCTGCGCGTGTCATAATAGGCTCTGAGCCTTTATATACCTGTGCACAGCAGCAGCCACCTTCAGTCTGCTGCTGGACAGCCAGCAGCAGCAGCAGCAGGAGAGGTATGTAATCAGGAGCCCTCCTGCTAAGGGTAGACAGCTGCTCGTTCCACCCCACCCCCCGCCTTAATTGGTTCTCCTCCCTTCCAACGGTGTTGAGGCGGGTGGGAACAGCAGGGGGTGAAGGTGCTGTGTTTAAAGAGGTGGAGTTATGCAGATCTAAAACGCGTGGATTGCAGCAGCAGCAAGCCGAAAAGTGCAGGCATGTAAGGGATCTAGAGGTTGACAACATGTCTTCTTAACGGGAGTCCAGGAGCTCATCTCCACAAATGGACTTTTCAGGATCCTTGGGTGGCTCCGTAGTTTGAAACCAATTCTGGTTATCGCTTCTCGGCCTTTTGGCTAAGATCAAGTGTAGTATCTGTTCTTATCAGTTTAATATCTGATACGTCCCCTATCTGGGGACCATATATTAAATGGATTTTTAGAACAGGGAGATGGAAAAAGAGCTTGCTCTGTCCACTCCACGCATTGACCTGGTATTGCAGTATCTCCAGGACCGGTGCACCCCTTCTTTAATGCAGTTTCTAAAATCAGAAAGAATTGAATTCAATGTTTTTTGTTCATTTTGCTTGTTTGTCGGATTTTGGGATGGACTCTTTGGCTTTGCTTTTCTTCTCCTCATTGGATTTTTCATGTTCAAAGTTGCAGAAGCCAGATTACAAGCTCATTTTGGTTCAACTTCAGCAACTGTGCATTGCATTGCCATGTAATGTGATGCAATGCTATCTTTCTAGCTCTCCCTTTTTACTTCCTTTTGGATAAACAGACATATTAGGCAAGCATTTTGGAGCTTTCACCTAAATAACTACAGGTGGTGAGATAAGCTGCACAATATAATTGACCTTTCAGTATATTGTTGCACACACACCATCTATTTAGCAAATGCCCTTGTTATCAACAGCAGCCTTTTAAACTCACCTGAGCTAACAGGTATGTGCGCTGGTTACTCTGCTGCGCTTAAAATTTCTTTTTTGGTTTGCTACAATGCCTTTTCTGAAACGTTGTCTCCTTCTGCTGGAACACTGACTTCTTTCATTTAATGCCTGCAGACTATAAAAGAGAACCCAACCCAAAAAGTTTGGTTGATTAGTCTGTGGCATTCTGTTAAACTGTTGCTTATGGCGGTCTCTGTGAGCTTCTCAGCGACATTCAGCCAGCCAGGTATCCTGCCTGCAGTAGATGGAATGTGGCATTGGAACGCTGGCTGCGCGTGTCATAATAGGCTCTGAGCCTTTATATACCTGTGCACAGCAGCAGCCACCTTCAGTCTGCTGCTGGACAGCCAGCAGCAGCAGCAGCAGGAGAGGTATGTAATCAGGAGCCCTCCTGCTAAGGGTAGACAGCTGCTCGTTCCACCCCACCCCCCGCCTTAATTGGTTCTCCTCCCTTCCAACGGTGTTGAGGCGGGTGGGAACAGCAGGGGGTGAAGGTGCTGTGTTTAAAGAGGTGGAGTTATGCAGATCTAAAACGCGTGGATTGCAGCAGCAGCAAGCCGAAAAGTGCAGGCATGTAAGGGATCTAGAGGTTGACAACATGTCTTCTTAACGGGAGTCCAGGAGCTCATCTCCACAAATGGACTTTTCAGGATCCTTGGGTGGCTCCGTAGTTTGAAACCAATTCTGGTTATCGCTTCTCGGCCTTTTGGCTCAGATCCAGTTGGGGGAACCCTGCTGGGTCTGGGTCGGGGGGCTTTTGGCGTGGAAGGCGACTTCCGGCGTTTTTGGAGCTGCGATCGAGTGCCGTGGGCATTGTACTAGGAATGGCTGCCATCAAGAATACTGTTCGGCTGACTGTTGCTGCTGAAATGAAGCATTCCTTACAGTTGGGGCATATTGTGCAGGATGTGATTATGGATCTGGCATGTATCGAGTTGGATAAGATTTTCTGCATTCAAGAATTCCCATCTTCTGGTAATTATGACATTTCCTTTTACCGTGAAGAAGATTGCCTTAATTTTTTCCAATATCTAAAGGAGCACAAAGACCACCAGCATATGAGGTACATTTCTGTTACTCCTTTATTTTCGGCTGTTGAGAGGCCTCTTGTTGTACATATGTTTAATCCCTTCATTGACACTACTTTAATCAAGGCTTTTTTGTCAAGATATTGTTCCTCTGTGAAGGGAGGCATAGCCCAAAGGAATATTTTTGGCGTTTACAATGGGAATTTGAAGTTTTGGGTCCGCTTTAAACCTGACTCTGAAGGTGTTGGAGGGACCATGCATCCTCCAGCGAATTTTTCAATTGGGGGTAATAGGGGGTTTCTCCACTACCCTGGGCAACCTACCTTCTGCCGTAGTTGTTTCCGTTATGGGCATTTAAAGGAGGACTGCCAGCAAGGGGTTACCTGCAGGAACTGTAAAAGAACTGGACATGATGCAGGGGCTTGCCCTTACCCCCCTGTGTGTGATCTGTGTGGGGGTGTGGATCATACATGTAGGTCCTGCCCAAGTCTGAGTGCACAGCATACCCTTGAGAGGAGGCGTTTTGATAGGAAAATGGATGCCCTTAACATACGTGCAAAGCTCCACTCTGTGGAGGATGGTGAGGGTGCTGGTGTAATACCTCCTGTAATGCCTGTGGAAGAGGTGGAGTCCCATCCTGCTCCAGCTGATGTGCCTGCTGGGGAGAGTAGTACTGGACTGGTGGTGTCTGAGGTCCTCCAGGTGCTTGGAATGGAGGCTAATGACGCCCTTGAAGTATGCAAAGTAGCTGAGAAGCCTGAATCTGCCCAGGGGAATGCTGGGACTATTGCTGGCTTCCTGGAGAGTGAAAGTCTAGATATGGGTGCAGAGGAACTCGACTCTGATCTGATTGAAATGTCCTCATCTGATGGTGAAAGTCTGGGCAAGGAAAAGATATCTGCCATTGAGCTTGCTGCAGGCTTTCATAAAGTTTTTTCAAAAAAGGGCAGCAAAGGAGTTAAAAGGCTGAAGAAGGGGCCTTTGGAGAAGCCTTCCTTTGTGTCACGTAATGTGTTTGATGTTTTGAGTCCGGAGCCAACCATTAGTGAGGGCTCTGCTTCAGGGGTCACTGAAGACCCTATTTCTCCTGGTCAAAGTTTTCTTTCCAGTGAACAGGTGGCTGTACTGGAAGAAGTTATTCAGTTTGGCAGTAGTGGAACTTGAGTTTTTTGTCTCCATGTTCTTTTTTTTGTTTAGTGTTTTTTCATGACTTTGAAGCTGAATATTGCCTCACAGAATGTGAGGGTCTTCCAGTCGGCATACAAGCGTGCATGTGTGCTGGATTTTCTAGCTTCTAAAGGTTGTGATGTGGTATGTGTGCAAGAATGTGGTTTAAATAGGGCGCCTAAGAAGAATGAATGGGATTTTGGTGAAGTGGTGTGGTCATTCTCTCCCATAAATAAGAATGACGGAGTGGGGATTTTGATTAAAAATAGGGACATTTCTATATTGCAAAGTGTAGTTGTGGAGGAGGGTAGGTGTGTGTGCTTGATTTTGTGTTTCAGGGGGTGGAAATTTAAACTAATCAACATTTATGCACATGCTGACAAGAAGCAGAGACTTGCCCTTTTTGAGAAATTGCGTTTTTTTTTGCATGGCAGAATTCCAACTTTTGTGGTTGGTGATATTAATTGTGTCCTGGACAAAAGGGGTAGAGCTGGTTCAGTGGAATCCAAAATTGACGTGACTGGAAATCTGTGGAATCGTCTGATGTCTGATTTTTCAATGAAAGATGCTGTGGATTCTAAGCCAGGTCCCTATACATACCATGCGGAAGATGGTCGGACCGAGTCCCGTTTGGACTACTTCTTTTTTTCTTCATCTGCTGTAAAATGTGTTAATTATATTCAAGAAAGGGTGTGTTTTTCTGACCATGAGTGTTTGGTGGGGAGTTTTGAGATTGCTAATTTGTTTCATGGGCGTGGAGTATGGAAAATGAATGTTAGATTTCTGCAGGATGAAAGGATGAAAATCGAGTTTGCCAGGAAGTATGCATGTTGGGTTAGGAAAAAGAAAGGTTTTGCAAATTTGTTGGTATGGTGGGACTGGGTGAAAGTAAGGATTGGTGTGTTCTTTAGGAAAGCTGGGTATATGAGAGCTAGGAAAAGGAGATGTTTGTATAAGTGGCAAAATAGGAGGTTTTCCTATTTGCATAAATGCAAATCTTTGGGTTTGGACGTTAAGTACGAGTTGGAAAGGGCCAAGAGAGAGATAAAAGAATGGTTTGGGGAGGAGGGTAGGAAAATTATTTTGAGATCTAAAATTGAGGTGAGAGAGAAGAATGAAAAGTGTACAAGTTTCTTTTTTAAGAGGATGTGTGGGGGTGGACGCGACATGAATGTTATGTTGGACAAGAATGGTTGTGAGGTGTATGGGAAGGATGTGATTGGGGTAGTGGCTGATTATTATAAGTCTTTATATAAAAGGAAGGAGTGTGAGTTGGGTGGTTTTTTGAGTGTGATTGATAACTTTGTGCCTGTGTCTGAGTTTCCTTTCTTGTTAGGTGAAATTACGGAGGATGAGGTTAAGTATGTGGTTTCCAAGTCTGCTAAAAACAAGGCTCCAGGGGGTGATGGTATCCCTTGGGAGTTTTATGCTAAGTATTGGGAGTTTGTTGGGAAAGATCTGGTGGCTATTATGAAGTGTTTGTTTTCTGGATGTGGGATGACTGAGAGTATGAAGCAAGGTATAGTGGTATTGTTGTTCAAAAAGGGAGATAGGCGTGTGGTAGGTAATTGGCGTCCGATAACTCTTTTGAATGTTGACTACAAAATCTTTGCCAAACTTTTGGCTAACCGTATGAGAGAGGTAATTTCAAATGTTGTTATGGAGGATCAAGGGTGTGCAGTTCCAAAGAGGAGGATCCATGAGAATGTGATGTTGGTGAGAGATATGATCGGGGATTGTATGGTGAGGAAGAAAGGGGTGATTGTGTGTGTGCTTGACTTCGAGAAGGCCTTTGATAGGGTGGCACATACGTACTTGTTTTGTGTGTTAAGGAAGATGGGGTTTCCAGAGCATCTGGTTAAATTGTTGCATGGATTGTATGAAGGGGCTAAGAGCAAGATTCAGGTTAATGGTTTCTTTTCTGATAGTTTTGAGATTTTTTCTGGGGTTAGGCAGGGGTGTCCATTGTCGCCCATACTGTTCATTTGTGCAATAGAGCCTTTGCTGCAATCTATTAGGAAGGACAAAGTCTTTAGGGGACTTTTGATTCCGGGTAGTGGGGGTAAGTACGTTAAAGTTTTAGGCTATATGGATGACATTTGTATCTTGTGTGATTCTGCCTGTGAAGTGTCAAGAGTGAAGCTTTTAGTTAATGTGTTTTGTGTGGCTTCTGCTTTTAGAATTAATTGGGCCAAAAGTAAGATGAAAGGGTTTTGTTTGCAGGACAAGTTAAACGATGATGATATGGAATGTGTGGTTTCTAAAGGTGTTAGGATTTTGGGTATAGACTTTGATGATGATTTGAAGGGAAAAGAGAGTTGGGAAGAAATAGGGGGCAGAATAATTAAAAAAATTGAGTTTTGGAGGTTACGGGATTTGTCCCTTACAGGGAAGGTTTTGATAGTTAAAAGTATTATTTTGCCTATGATACTGTATGTTGCTTTGATTTTTCCTCCATCAGCTGTGACTTTGAGGAAATTAAATCGGATTCTCTTTTTGTTTTTGTGGGGGTGTAAGATGGAAAGGGCAAAACGAGAGAAGCTAATGAAAAAGACATATTATGGGGGTTTGGACTTTCCAAACTTAGAGGTTTTCATCGGATTAAATTATGTTGGGCTGTTTTGTGAGCTTTTTTTCAAGGATACCAAAGCTGCTTGTATGTTGAGGTATCAAGCAGGCTCTATGTTAGGGCGTTTGAAATGGTCTGTACAGGATTTGAGGAAGCCTTTTTCCTTTATTTGTCCTGAGTGGTATGCTTTTGTGGAAGTGTTTGTGAGAAAGTTTAGACTTGAGAGTTTTAGCATGGGTCACTTTATGAATGAGAAGAAAATGTTAAAAAGAATGTGTGTGGACAGTTTTGCTTGTGGTATTATTGGTTTGAAATCAGCTGAGTGTGAAGGTGTTTGGAGGAAACTATGTAAGTTTGATGTTTCAAATAAGCAGAAAGATTTGCTGTGGCTGTCTTGGCATGGTATATTACCGGTAAGAGCGGTTCAGAAGAAAAGGGGGTTAGTACCATCTGACAGATGTCCTAGAGTTGGATGTGGTGGTACAGAGGACATAGACCATGTTTTCTGGTTTTGTAAGCATGCAAGGGATGTATGGGGTAGTCTGGGCAAGCTTTGTTTGGAGTTGACGGGTGTAAGGGCTCTAACGGTTAAAATGGTCATGTTTGGTCTATGTAATTTGAATAAAGAGAAAGAGAGAGTATTTTGGTTGTTCTTGGCATGTGTGAAAGAGGTTCTGTGGAATACAAGGAATTTGTATGTTTATAGGAATGAGGTTCTTGAGGTAAGTGATTGTGTAAGGATGGTTTTGGATAAGTTGTATTTTTGCTATAAATGGGATGTTGAAAGGAGTTTGGATGCGGAAGGTAAATGGAAATTTTTGAAATGGAAGCACTGGGTGTAGTGTTTTTTGTGTATGGATTTCTGGTTATGGATTGTTTGGCATTGGGTGTGACTACACATTTTTATCACTCTTCAAAAATAATAAAAATTGGCCATAATGATGAGTTTCTGTTGCGTCTAGATGTGTTGTGGAGCCCTTTGGGGTAAAGCTTCGGTTCTAGATGTTTATAGAACCTGAATGGTTTTAAAAAAAAAAAAAAAAAAAATCTGTTCTTATCAGTTTAATATCTGATACGTCCCCTATCTGGGGACCATATATTAAATGGATTTTTAGAACAGGGAGATGGAAAAAGAGCTTGCTCTGTCCACTCCACGCATTGACCTGGTATTGCAGTATCTCCAGGACCGGTGCACCCCTTCTTTAATGCAGTTTCTAAAATCAGAAAGAATTGAATTCAATGTTTTTTGTTCATTTTGCTTGTTTGTCGGATTTTGGGATGGACTCTTTGGCTTTGCTTTTCTTCTCCTCATTGGATTTTTCATGTTCAAAGTTGCAGAAGCCAGATTACAAGCTCATTTTGGTTCAACTTCAGCAACTGTGCATTGCATTGCCATGTAATGTGATGCAATGCTATCTTTCTAGCTCTCCCTTTTTACTTCCTTTTGGATAAACAGACATATTAGGCAAGCATTTTGGAGCTTTCACCTAAATAACTACAGGTGGTGAGATAAGCTGCACAATATAATTGACCTTTCAGTATATTGTTGCACACACACCATCTATTTAGCAAATGCCCTTGTTATCAACAGCAGCCTTTTAAACTCACCTGAGCTAACAGGTATGTGCGCTGGTTACTCTGTTGCGCTTAAAATTTCTTTTTTGGTTTGCTACAATGCCTTTTCTGAAACGTTGTCTCCTTCTGCTGGAACACTGACTTCTTTCATTTAATGCCTGCAGACTATAAAAGAGAACCCAACCCAAAAAGTTTGGTTGATTAGTCTGTGGCATTCTGTTAAACTGTTGCTTATGGCGGTCTCTGTGAGCTTCTCAGCGACATTCAGCCAGCCAGGTATCCTGCCTGCAGTAGATGGAATGTGGCAATGGAACGCTGGCTGCGCGTGTCATAATAGGCTCTGAGCCTTTATATACCTGTGCACAGCAGCAGCCACCTTCAGTCTGCTGCTGGACAGCCAGCAGCAGCAGCAGCAGGAGAGGTATGTAATCAGGAGCCCTCCTGCTAAGGGTAGACAGCTGCTCGTTCCACCCCACCCCCCGCCTTAATTGGTTCTCCTCCCTTCCAACGGTGTTGAGGCGGGTGGGAACAGCAGGGGGTGAAGGTGCTGTGTTTAAAGAGGTGGAGTTATGCAGATCTAAAACGCGTGGATTGCAGCAGCAGCAAGCCGAAAAGTGCAGGCATGTAAGGGATCTAGAGGTTGACAACATGTCTTCTTAACGGGAGTCCAGGAGCTCATCTCCACAAATGGACTTTTCAGGATCCTTGGGTGGCTCCGTAGTTTGAAACCAATTCTGGTTATCGCTTCTCGGCCTTTTGGCTAAGATCAAGTGTAGTATCTTTTGAAAAGGCAGTTTTGTCCTTGGGCTGCCCTAGTAAATTGATGCATATTACACACTGGTTTGGTGCACTTGTTAGTACGCCAGGTGGCTCATAGAGTTATCTGATGGAAAACATGGCCCTCCAGGATCGAAGTCACTAGGCTGGGTAAGTGTGAGGGCTTTGGAGCAATGTGCCCCAGGAGTAGGCGCCCTGGTGGGAGTCCAAGCTTACTGGGACTGGGAACCCCAGAAAGACTTGGCTTCGTAGCACGCCGCACCTTTGCCAATCATACTTTCTGAGCAACCCCCCCTATTCCTGGCCTCCGGGCTAGGAAGGGGAATTTTTATAAACCCCGTCGGAGGTCCGGTCAGCTTTGGGCTGAGAAACCAACACAGGCTCCAGCTCCACTAGGGTGGCAGCCTAGATGGAAGCTGGGAGCACGAAAACGGCTCTTCTCCGGCTTCGGCTAGGGAGAGCATCGGAGATCCCTGACCCTCGCTGTGGCCTTCTGGCTCGGAGGGATGGGGATGGTTTATTGGGGACCCTCTCCTCCGGGAAGGGTCCACATGAATCCTCGCCTCGTGCGCTGTTTTGGTGTGACTTCGGTCACATTTTTCAGTGCCTTGGATGCAGCTTCAATCAAAATCTGTTCTTATCAGTTTAATATCTGATACGTCCCCTATCTGGGGACCATATATTAAATGGATTTTTAGAACAGGGAGATGGAAAAAGAGCTTGCTCTGTCCACTCCACGCATTGACCTGGTATTGCAGTATCTCCAGGACCGGTGCACCCCTTCTTTAATGCAGTTTCTAAAATCAGAAAGAATTGAATTCAATGTTTTTTGTTCATTTTGCTTGTTTGTCGGATTTTGGGATGGACTCTTTGGCTTTGCTTTTCTTCTCCTCATTGGATTTTTCATGTTCAAAGTTGCAGAAGCCAGATTACAAGCTCATTTTGGTTCAACTTCAGCAACTGTGCATTGCATTGCCATGTAATGTGATGCAATGCTATCTTTCTAGCTCTCCCTTTTTACTTCCTTTTGGATAAACAGACATATTAGGCAAGCATTTTGGAGCTTTCACCTAAATAACTACAGGTGGTGAGATAAGCTGCACAATATAATTGACCTTTCAGTATATTGTTGCACACACACCATCTATTTAGCAAATGCCCTTGTTATCAACAGCAGCCTTTTAAACTCACCTGAGCTAACAGGTATGTGCGCTGGTTACTCTGCTGCGCTTAAAATTTCTTTTTTGGTTTGCTACAATGCCTTTTCTGAAACGTTGTCTCCTTCTGCTGGAACACTGACTTCTTTCATTTAATGCCTGCAGACTATAAAAGAGAAGCCAACCCAAAAAGTTTGGTTGATTAGTCTGTGGCATTCTGTTAAACTGTTGCTTATGGCGGTCTCTGTGAGCTTCTCAGCGACATTCAGCCAGCCAGGTATCCTGCCTGCAGTAGATGGAATGTGGCAATGGAACGCTGGCTGCGTGTGTCATAATAGGCTCTGAGCCTTTATATACCTGTGCACAGCAGCAGCCACCTTCAGTCTGCTGCTGGACAGCCAGCAGCAGCAGCAGCAGGAGAGGTTTGTAATCAGGAGCCCTCCTGCTAAGGGTAGACAGCTGCTCGTTCCACCCCACCCCCCGCCTTAATTGGTTCTCCTCCCTTCCAACGGTGTTGAGGCGGGTGGGAACAGCAGGGGGTGAAGGTGCTGTGTTTAAAGAGGTGGAGTTATGCAGATCTAAAACGCGTGGATTGCAGCAGCAGCAAGCCGAAAAGTGCAGGCATGTAAGGGATCTAGAGGTTGACAACATGTCTTCTTAACTGGAGTCCAGGAGCTCATCTCCACAAATGGACTTTTCAGGATCCTTGGGTGGCTCCGTAGTTTGAAACCAATTCTGGTTATCGCTTCTCAGCCTTTTGGCTAAGATCAAGTGTAGTATCTGTTCTTATCAGTTTAATATCTGATACGTCCCCTATCTGGGGACCATATATTAAATGGATTTTTAGAACAGGGAGATGGAAAAAGAGCTTGCTCTGTCCACTCCACGCATTGACCTGGTATTGCAGTATCTCCAGGACCGGTGCACCCCTTCTTTAATGCAGTTTCTAAAATCAGAAAGAATTGAATTCAATGTTTTTTGTTCATTTTGCTTGTTTGTCGGATTTTGGGATGGACTTTTTGGCTTTGCTTTTCTTCTCCTCATTGGATTTTTCATGTTCAAAGTTGCAGAAGCCAGATTACAAGCTCATTTTGGTTCAACTTCAGCAACTGTGCATTGCATTGCCATGTAATGTGATGCAATGCTATCTTTCTAGCTCTCCCTTTTTACTTCCTTTTGGATAAACAGACATATTAGGCAAGCATTTTGGAGCTTTCACCTAAATAACTACAGGTGGTGAGATAAGCTGCACAATATAATTGACCTTTCAGTATATTGTTGCACACACACCATCTATTTAGCAAATGCCCTTGTTATCAACAGCAGCCTTTTAAACTCACCTGAGCTAACAGGTATGTGCGCTGGTTACTCTGCTGCGCTTAAAATTTCTTTTTTGGTTTGCTACAATGCCTTTTCTGAAACGTTGTCTCCTTCTGCTGGAACACTGACTTCTTTCATTTAATGCCTGCAGACTATAAAAGAGAACCCAACCCAAAAAGTTTGGTTGATTAGTCTGTGGCATTCTGTTAAACTGTTGCTTATGGCGGTCTCTGTGAGCTTCTCAGCGACATTCAGCCAGCCAGGTATCCTGCCTGCAGTAGATGGAATGTGGCAATGGAACGCTGGCTGCGCGTGTCATAATAGGCTCTGAGCCTTTATATACCTGTGCACAGCAGCAGCCACCTTCAGTCTGCTGCTGGACAGCCAGCAGCAGCAGCAGGAGAGGTATGTAATCAGGAGCCCTCCTGCTAAGGGTAGACAGCTGCTCGTTCCACCCCACCCCCCGCCTTAATTGGTTCTCCTCCCTTCCAACGGTGTTGAGGCGGGTGGGAACAGCAGGGGGTGAAGGTGCTGTGTTTAAAGAGGTGGAGTTATGCAGATCTAAAACGCGTGGATTGCAGCAGCAGCAAGCCGAAAAGTGCAGGCATGTAAGGGATCTAGAGGTTGACAACATGTCTTCTTAACGGGAGTCCAGGAGCTCATCTCCACAAATGGACTTTTCAGGATCCTTGGGTGGCTCCGTAGTTTGAAACCAATTCTGGTTATCGCTTCTCGGCCTTTTGGCTAAGATCAAGTGTAGTATCTGTTCTTATCAGTTTAATATCTGATACGTCCCCTATCTGGGGACCATATATTAAATGGATTTTTAGAACAGGGAGATGGAAAAAGAGCTTGCTCTGTCCACTCCACGCATTGACCTGGTATTGCAGTATCTCCAGGACCGGTGCACCCCTTCTTTAATGCAGTTTCTAAAATCAGAAAGAATTGAATTCAATGTTTTTTGTTCATTTTGCTTGTTTGTCGGATTTTGGGATGGACTCTTTGGCTTTGCTTTTCTTCTCCTCATTGGATTTTTCATGTTCAAAGTTGCAGAAGCCAGATTACAAGCTCATTTTGGTTCAACTTCAGCAACTGTGCATTGCATTGCCATGTAATGTGATGCAATGCTATCTTTCTAGCTCTCCCTTTTTACTTCCTTTTGGATAAACAGACATATTAGGCAAGCATTTTGGAGCTTTCACCTAAATAACTACAGGTGGTGAGATAAGCTGCACAATATAATTGACCTTTCAGTATATTGTTGCACACACACCATCTATTTAGCAAATGCCCTTGTTATCAACAGCAGCCTTTTAAACTCACCTGAGCTAACAGGTATGTGCGCTGGTTACTCTGCTGCGCTTAAAATTTCTTTTTTGGTTTGCTACAATGCCTTTTCTGAAACGTTGTCTCCTTCTGCTGGAACACTGACTTCTTTCATTTAATGCCTGCAGACTATAAAAGAGAACCCAACCCAAAAAGTTTGGTTGATTAGTCTGTGGCATTCTGTTAAACTGTTGCTTATGGCGGTCTCTGTGAGCTTCTCAGCGACATTCAGCCAGCCAGGTATCCTGCCTGCAGTAGATGGAATGTGGCAATGGAACGCTGGCTGCGCGTGTCATAATAGGCTCTGAGCCTTTATATACCTGTGCACAGCAGCAGCCACCTTCAGTCTGCTGCTGGACAGCCAGCAGCAGCAGCAGCAGGAGAGGTATGTAATCAGGAGCCCTCCTGCTAAGGGTAGACAGCTGCTCGTTCCACCCCACCCCCCGCCTTAATTGGTTCTCCTCCCTTCCAACGGTGTTGAGGCGGGTGGGAACAGCAGGGGGTGAAGGTGCTGTGTTTAAAGAGGTGGAGTTATGCAGATCTAAAACGCGTGGATTGCAGCAGCAGCAAGCCGAAAAGTGCAGGCATGTAAGGGATCTAGAGGTTGACAACATGTCTTCTTAACGGGAGTCCAGGAGCTCATCTCCACAAATGGACTTTTCAGGATCCTTGGGTGGCTCCGTAGTTTGAAACCAATTCTGGTTATCGCTTCTCGGCCTTTTGGCTAAGATCAAGTGTAGTATCTGTTCTTATCAGTTTAATATCTGATACGTCCCCTATCTGGGGACCATATATTAAATGGATTTTTAGAACAGGGAGATGGAAAAAGAGCTTGCTCTGTCCACTCCACGCATTGACCTGGTATTGCAGTATCTCCAGGACCGGTGCACCCCTTCTTTAATGCAGTTTCTAAAATCAGAAAGAATTGAATTCAATGTTTTTTGTTCATTTTGCTTGTTTGTCGGATTTTGGGATGGACTCTTTGGCTTTGCTTTTCTTCTCCTCATTGGATTTTTCATGTTCAAAGTTGCAGAAGCCAGATTACAAGCTCATTTTGGTTCAACTTCAGCAACTGTGCATTGCATTGCCATGTAATGTGATGCAATGCTATCTTTCTAGCTCTCCGTTTTTACTTCCTTTTGGATAAACAGACATATTAGGCAAGCATTTTGGAGCTTTCACCTAAATAACTACAGGTGGTGAGATAAGCTGCACAATATAATTGACCTTTCAGTATATTGTTGCACACACACCATCTATTTAGCAAATGCCCTTGTTATCAACAGCAGCCTTTTAAACTCACCTGAGCTAACAGGTATGTGCGCTGGTTACTCTGCTGCGCTTAAAATTTCTTTTTTGGTTTGCTACAATGCCTTTTCTGAAACGTTGTCTCCTTCTGCTGGAACACTGACTTCTTTCATTTAATGCCTGCAGACTATAAAAGAGAACCCAACCCAAAAAGTTTGGTTGATTAGTCTGTGGCATTCTGTTAAACTGTTGCTTATGGCGGTCTCTGTGAGCTTCTCAGCGACATTCAGCCAGCCAGGTATCCTGCCTGCAGTAGATGGAATGTGGCAATGGAACGCTGGCTGCGCGTGTCATAATAGGCTCTGAGCCTTTATATACCTGTGCACAGCAGCAGCCACCTTCAGTCTGCTGCTGGACAGCCAGCAGCAGCAGCAGCAGGAGAGGTATGTAATCAGGAGCCCTCCTGCTAAGGGTAGACAGCTGCTCGTTCCACCCCACCCCCCGCCTTAATTGGTTCTCCTCCCTTCCAACGGTGTTGAGGCGGGTGGGAACAGCAGGGGGTGAAGGTGCTGTGTTTAAAGAGGTGGAGTTATGCAGATCTAAAACGCGTGGATTGCAGCAGCAGCAAGCCGAAAAGTGCAGGCATGTAAGGGATCTAGAGGTTGACAACATGTCTTCTTAACGGGAGTCCAGGAGCTCATCTCCACAAATGGACTTTTCAGGATCCTTGGGTGGCTCCGTAGTTTGAAACCAATTCTGGTTATCGCTTCTCGGCCTTTTGGCTAAGATCAAGTGTAGTATCTGTTCTTATCAGTTTAATATCTGATACGTCCCCTATCTGGGGACCATATATTAAATGGATTTTTAGAACAGGGAGATGGAAAAAGAGCTTGCTCTGTCCACTCCACGCATTGACCTGGTATTGCAGTATCTCCAGGACCGGTGCACCCCTTCTTTAATGCAGTTTCTAAAATCAGAAAGAATTGAATTCAATGTTTTTTGTTCATTTTGCTTGTTTGTCGGATTTTGGGATGGACTCTTTGGCTTTGCTTTTCTTCTCCTCATTGGATTTTTCATGTTCAAAGTTGCAGAAGCCAGATTACAAGCTCATTTTGGTTCAACTTCAGCAACTGTGCATTGCATTGCCATGTAATGTGATGCAATGCTATCTTTCTAGCTCTCCCTTTTTACTTCCTTTTGGATAAACAGACATATTAGGCAAGCATTTTGGAGCTTTCACCTAAATAACTACAGGTGGTGAGATAAGCTGCACAATATAATTGACCTTTCAGTATATTGTTGCACACACACCATCTATTTAGCAAATGCCCTTGTTATCAACAGCAGCCTTTTAAACTCACCTGAGCTAACAGGTATGTGCGCTGGTTACTCTGCTGCGCTTAAAATTTCTTTTTTGGTTTGCTACAATGCCTTTTCTGAAACGTTGTCTCCTTCTGCTGGAACACTGACTTCTTTCATTTAATGCCTGCAGACTATAAAAGAGAACCCAACCCAAAAAGTTTGGTTGATTAGTCTGTGGCATTCTGTTAAACTGTTGCTTATGGCGGTCTCTGTGAGCTTCTCAGCGACATTCAGCCAGCCAGGTATCCTGCCTGCAGTAGATGGAATGTGGCAATGGAACGCTGGCTGCGCGTGTCATAATAGGCTCTGAGCCTTTATATACCTGTGCACAGCAGCAGCCACCTTCAGTCTGCTGCTGGACAGCCAGCAGCAGCAGCAGCAGGAGAGGTATGTAATCAGGAGCCCTCCTGCTAAGGGTAGACAGCTGCTCGTTCCACCCCACCCCCCGCCTTAATTGGTTCTCCTCCCTTCCAACGGTGTTGAGGCGGGTGGGAACAGCAGGGGGTGAAGGTGCTGTGTTTAAAGAGGTGGAGTTATGCAGATCTAAAATGCGTGGATTGCAGCAGCAGCAAGCCGAAAAGTGCAGGCATGTAAGGGATCTAGAGGTTGACAACATGTCTTCTTAACGGGAGTCCAGGAGCTCATCTCCACAAATGGACTTTTCAGGATCCTTGGGTGGCTCCGTAGTTTGAAACCAATTCTGGTTATCGCTTCTCGGCCTTTTGGCTAAGATCAAGTGTAGTATCTTTTGAAAAGGCGGTTTTGGATGTTGGCCGCCCTAGTAGATTGATACATTATGCACACTGGGGTTTAGGCGCTTGTTAGTACGCCAGGTGGCTAATATAGTCATCTGGTGGAAAGCATGGCCCCCCAGGATCGACGCCATTGGGCCGGGGAAGATCGAAAGCCCGAAGTGTGAAGTGCCCCAGGAGTGGTGACCCTGGGGTGCCTTAACTCACTGGGATTGGGAACCCCACTTGAGTTTATGGCACATTTGCACTAGCACTTCAATATTTCTTTCTTCACACACACCCTTATTCCGGGCCTTCTGGCCTTAGGATGGGGAATTTTTCAATTCCCGGTCGAAGGTCCGGGCAGTATTATACTGTGAAACCTTCACTATTTATTTAATTTCTTTGTCACTGTGTGTCCACTTATTCACGTGTGTCACGTCCTACTAGGATTTTGTCGGGATGCGGTTCCCTTACGGGTTCCTCTCTTGGCAGGTCTAGGGGGGGAGTGTGTGGCCATCAGGTTCCGCTCCCCCCTGAACCCCCCTGGCTCTCCTCTTTCGGGAGGAGAGCGTTGTTGGCTCCCCTCTTCCGGGAGGGGAGCACAGTCTTTGGCTCCCAGTGCCTTGCTCGGGTGAGAACTCGGGCAGGTGCTGGGGGTAAGATTGGGTCGCCTCTGGCTTCGGCTGGAGGTGGCTTTTTGTCCCTGTTCCTCGCTGTGGCCTTTTGGCTCGGAGGGACGGGGAATGGTTTGGGGGACCCTTCTCCTTTTGGAGAGGGTTTCAAGAAGACCAGCATCCTAGTGCACTTTTTTTGTGGCACTTGTCACTTTTTTAAGCGCACTCGGGTTTTGTACACGAATTCGGGCTAAAAAAAAAAAAAAGAAAAAAAAAAAAAAAAAAATCTGTTCTTATCAGTTTAATATCTGATACGTCCCCTATCTGGGGACCATATATTAAATGGATTTTTAGAACAGGGAGATGGAAAAAGAGCTTGCTCTGTCCACTCCACGCATTGACCTGGTATTGCAGTATCTCCAGGACCGGTGCACCCCTTCTTTAATGCAGTTTCTAAAATCAGAAAGAATTGAATTCAATGTTTTTTGTTCATTTTGCTTGTTTGTCGGATTTTGGGATGGACTCTTTGGCTTTGCTTTTCTTCTCCTCATTGGATTTTTCATGTTCAAAGTTGCAGAAGCCAGATTACAAGCTCATTTTGGTTCAACTTCAGCAACTGTGCATTGCATTGCCATGTAATGTGATGCAATGCTATCTTTCTAGCTCTCCCTTTTTACTTCCTTTTGGATAAACAGACATATTAGGCAAGCATTTTGGAGCTTTCACCTAAATAACTACAGGTGGTGAGATAAGCTGCACAATATAATTGAACTTTCAGTATATTGTTGCACACACACCATCTATTTAGCAAATGCCCTTGTTATCAACAGCAGCCTTTTAAACTCACCTGAGCTAACAGGTATGTGCGCTGGTTACTCTGCTGCGCTTAAAATTTCTTTTTTGGTTTGCTACAATGCCTTTTCTGAAACGTTGTCTCCTTCTGCTGGAACACTGACTTCTTTCATTTAATGCCTGCAGACTATAAAAGAGAACCCAACCCAAAAAGTTTGGTTGATTAGTCTGTGGCATTCTGTTAAACTGTTGCTTATGGCGGTCTCTGTGAGCTTCTCAGCGACATTCAGCCAGCCAGGTATCCTGCCTGCAGTAGATGGAATGTGGCAATGGAATGCTGGCTGCGCGTGTCATAATAGGCTCTGAGCCTTTATATACCTGTGCACAGCAGCAGCCACCTTCAGTCTGCTGCTGGACAGCCAGCAGCAGCAGCAGCAGGAGAGGTATGTAATCAGGAGCCCTCCTGCTAAGGGTAGACAGCTGCTCGTTCCACCCCACCCCCCGCCTTAATTGGTTCTCCTCCCTTCCAACGGTGTTGAGGCGGGTGGGAACAGCAGGGGGTGAAGGTGCTGTGTTTAAAGAGGTGGAGTTATGCAGATCTAAAACGCGTGGATTGCAGCAGCAGCAAGCCGAAAAGTGCAGGCATGTAAGGGATCTAGAGGTTGACAACATGTCTTCTTAACGGGAGTCCAGGAGCTCATCTCCACAAATGGACTTTTCAGGATCCTTGGGTGGCTCCGTAGTTTGAAACCAATTCTGGTTATCGCTTCTCGGCCTTTTGGCTAAGATCAAGTGTAGTATCTGTTCTTATCAGTTTAATATCTGATACGTCCCCTATCTGGGGACCATATATTAAATGATTGATGTATGATTGTTCAGAGCAAATTCGGCAAGTGGCAGAAACTCAGACCACCCCTCTTGATTGTCTGCCACAAAACAACGCAAGATCTGCTCAACATCCTGGTTTTTCCTTTCTGTCTGGCCATTAGATTCAGGATGATATCCGGACGAAAACGACAAATGAATTCCCAACCTGTCACAAAAGGCACGCCAAAAACGAGCCACGAACTGAGGACCCCTATCAGAAACAATGTCAGTAGGAACGCCATGAAGTCTGACAATTTCCTTGACAAAGGCCTTAGCGAGAGTTTTAGCGCAGGGCAGTTTGATGAAGGGAACCAAGTGACACATCTTGCTAAAACGGTCCACGACCACCCAGATGACAGTAAAACCCTCAGAGGGGGGAAGGTCAGTTATAAAGTCCATAGCCAAATGTGTCCAAGGAGCACTGGGGACCTCCAAAGGACAAAGTAACCCCGCAGCAGGAGTATGTGAGGACTTAGATCTAGCACATATAGTACATTGGCGCACCCACTTAATGACTTCCTTCTGCCATCCAGGCCACCAAAAACTGCGACCCACCAGTCTCTTGGTCTCAGAGATTCCGGGATGACCTGCCAACCGAGATTCGTGACACTCAACAAACAAATCTCTCCTAAAGGTCCCAGGCACAAACAACCTCCCATGAGGAGTGTTAGATGGGGCATTCTCCTGAGCTTTAAGAATCTCATCTTCCAAAACGGAGTCTAAAGCAGCTATCACAACACCTTCTTGTAAAATGTTTTCCTCTTTCTCAGCACCGACTATGGGAGAAAAACTGCGAGACAAGGCATCCGCTTTAACATTCTTAGTACCAGGGATGTAAGTAACGGAGAAATTAAACCGCGAGAAAAACAGTGCCCACCTAGCCTGACGGGCATTCAGGCGCTTGGCAGCATCAAGATATATCAGATTTTTATGATCCGTAAGAACCTGAACGGGAAATTCCGCACCTTCCAAGAAGTGGCGCCAGTGTTCAAATGCGAGTTTAATAGCCAATAATTCCCGATTACCAATATCGTAATTCAATTCAGTCTCCGAAAATTTTTTTTGAAAAAAAGGCACAGGGATGTAATCCATCCCCGTTATCCTGAGACAATACTGCGCCAACCCCCACAGAGGAAGCATCAACCTCAACCAAAAACGGCCTAGTAACATCAGGCTGCATAAGGATGGGAGCAGAGGTGAACCTCTCCTTGAGATACACAAAAGCTTCAATGGCCTCAGAAGACCACTGAACCGCATCAGCACCTTTCCTGGTGAGATCAGTCAGAGGTTTGACAATACTAGAAAATTTTTTTATGAATTTTCTATAGTAATTGGCGAAACCCAAAAACCTCTGTATCGATTTCAAACCAATAGGCCTAGGCCATTCCTGCACAGCCTGAACCTTAACCGGATCCATCTCAAAACCTTTGCTGGAGATAATGTAGCCCAAAAAACTAATTCTCTGTACAGCGAACTCACATTTCTCCAGCTTAGCAAAAAGCGAATTGTCCATTAATAACTGTAATACCTCACGCACGCTCCGCCAATGAGACTCCAGATCTGGCGAATAAATCAAAATGTCATCCAAATACACAACCACATTTTTACCGATCAAAGGTCTAAGGATGTCATTAATCAGATTCTGAAAAAATGCAGGAGCATTAGTAAGACCAAAAGGCATAACCAGATTCTCAAAATGACCCACAGGAGTGTTAAAAGCAGTCTTCCATTCATCACCCTCCTTCATGCGCAACAGATTGTATGCCCCCTTAAGGTCAATTTTAGAGAACCACTTGGCCCCCAATAACTGGTTAAACAGATCAGGAATCAATGGCAGTGGGTAAGGATTGCGTACCGTAATTTTGTTAATCTCACGAAAATCCAGACAAGGACGTAAACCGCCGTCCTTTTTTTTTACAAAAAAAAATCCAACCGCCACAGGAGACTTAGAGGGCCTAATGTGACCGGCGGCCAAACTTGTCTGTATGTATTCCTCCAAAGCCTTCCTCTCAGGAATAGTAAGGTTAAATAAACGACTTTTAGGAAGAATCGCTCCAGGGACAAATTCAATAGAACAATCATAGTCTCTATGGGGAGGCAAAACCTGCGATTCTTTCTCAGAAAAAACTCTCCAAAAATCCTGAATAGGAACAGGCAATTCTCCCCTATCCAAAGCTGCAATACGCCCGTTACAACACTTGTCATAACATTTATGGCTCCAGGATTTAATTTCACTGGTAGACCAATCCAGTACAGGATTGTGAAATTTTAACCAGGGCAAACCCAATATTACTGGAGAAGGCAAGTTATTCAACACTACCAAATCCAATTTCTCATGGTGAACACCATTAATAGTGAGAGGAAATTCACAGACCTTGAGAGTAATATTCTTCAAAGGGGAGCCATCCACAGAAACCACAGCAATGGGGGATGATAAAGGTTCAGGTTTTAAATTGAGTTTTTCCACGAATCACCCATCAATTACATTCAGTGTAGACCCGCAATCAACAAACACCCGAAATTCCATTAATTTTTCCTGAGCAATCGTGGAAGCAGCTAAAAATATACCCTTGGAATTTAAACAGGCAATACGGGCGTGACTGACCATTTTTTTTTCTTTCTTCATACGAAGCTCACAGCCTTTAATCAAATGACCAGATTTTCCGCAATAGAAACACAAGCCTTCCGAAAAACGACGGTCTTTTTCTTGAGAGCGAGGTGCCACCGATCCAATCTCCATCGGTTCACCACTGTTAGTACACACATTATCATAACCAGAAACTGACATAGCAGAGGATTTGCTCTCATTAACCCTAGCACGCAGTCTTCTATCCACCCGTATAGCTAATTGCATAGCCTGTTGCAAATCCTCAGGTGTAGGATAAGCAATTAGCAGGTCTTTAACCCTTTCACTGAGCCCAGCAAGAAATAGACTTTTCAGAGCAGAATCGTTCCACCCTGTTTGAGTGGACCAACGACGAAAATGAGTACAATATTTTTCCACATTACCTGATCCTTGTTTTAAACGTCTCAACTCAGTCTCAGCTGATGCCACACGGTCAGGATCATCATATAATAATCCTAAAGCAGAAAAAAAACTATCCACTGATCTGAAGCATGTATCACTAGGTTGCAAAGAAAAGGCCCACTCCTGAGGCTCTTTGCGCAAAAGTGACATTATGAACCCTACGCGCTGGGATTCATCCCCAGAGGACTTGGGTCTCAAACGAAAATACAATAAGCAAGCATTTTTAAATGAAAAAAATTCTCGATGTTCACCAAAAAATAAATCCGGCAAACATACCTTAGGCTCCAAGAAATATGCTCCAGGGCAGTTACTCACGTGCTGACGGAGTTCGGCCACTTCCAGAGAGAGTCCCTGCAGGTGTTTAGCCAAATCCTGAACCGACACCATGATGGAACAAAAAAAAAAAATCTTTCCTTAGAGAATTTGCAGGCTGGACTTACTGTTATGTTCTGCTACCAAAGCTAAGGAAAGAGAGGAGATCTGTCCCTACTATAGGACTCAGCTGAATCCCTACGATGTAACAGGGAACCTGATCCTGCGATCAGACCTGCTAAAGTCCTAATCTAGTCTGTACGGAGACCTATAGATGTGGGGAGGGAATCCCTACAAGTACTAAGGACTGGGAGGAATATGGGACACCTCCTAACAGAAATAGTAGCAGACAGACGAACAAACAAAATAGATAGAACATAGAGGTCCGTAGACCAAGCAAACTAACAGAGCTAGATACAGAGCACAGGCTAGCTAGAAAGTAGATATACAATGAAGTCCAGCAAAGCCAGAAGGGCGGAGCAGGATTAAATAGGCCAACAAGGTCATGTGACCAGCAAAGGAAAAAAAACCTAACAGCAAGGTTCTAACACTATCACCAGGTCAGCAGGTGCAAAGAGAGACAGTAACCAAGCTAGGCCTAGCTTCAGGCAGGTCAGAAGCTTAGAGAATAAAGCAACGGATCAGGAGGCCCTATACTCGCTCACTGGGGAGAGTCCAAAAGTGTGCCCTTCACCTGGAGTACCCTGGACCGTGCCTGCAACATCACCAGTAAAGGTACTGAAGCTTACCCCCTTGTGAGTGTCCGTCTTTCCTCCGAGACTGTCCTGCCGTCTCTCCCCTGCACCACCATCCATTACACCCCACGCTGCCCTGGAGCAAGCTCTACCTGTGGAGAGCCACACCATCCCTGCTGCCGTAACACCAGCTCCAGAGGACTGCTCCGCAGCGGCGGCTCCCTCTAGCTGCAATCCACAGGTGGCGTCACGAACACTTTCACAAATCCCCTATATCTCCCCCTTTGACTGACCGCCCTGGGTCACGGACCGGGCCAGCTACCATGATATACCCCAGCAACCAGAGGCCCGGCTGCCGAGTACCCCACGGCCCTGGGGGCGCGTCAGAACAAAGGGTAGTTATTAATGGAACACACTTAGACTGGGTCTCAGTTAACAGTGGGGTACCACAGGAGTAAGTATTGGGCCAGATTCTTTTTAACATATTTATTAATGACCTTGTAGGGGGCATACAGAGTAGTATTTCAATATTTGCAGATGACACTAAACTCTGCAGGGTAATCAATACAGAGGAGGACAATTTTATATTACAGGAGGATCTATGTAAATTAGAAGCTTGGGCTGATAAATGGCAATTGAGCTTCAATGGGGATAAATGTAAGGTAATGCACTTGGGCAGAGGAAATAAAATGTATAATCATATGCTTAATTGTAAAACACTGGGCAAAACTGTAACTGAAAAAGAACTGGGTGTATTGGTGGACGACAAGCTCACGTTTGGTGGCCAGTGTCAGGCATCTGCTGCAAAGGCAAATAAAATAATGGGATGTATTAAAAGAGGCCTAGATGCTCATGAGGAGAACATAATTTTACCTCTATACAAGTCATTAGTGCGACCACACTTAGAATACTATGTACAGTTCTGGTCTCTGGTGAATAAGAAAGACATAGAGCGGGTGTAGAGAAGAGCGACCAAGGTTATTAGAGGACTGGGGGGTCTGCAATACCAAGACAGGTTATTACACTCGGGGTTATTTACTTTGGAAAAACAAAGGCTTAGGGGTGATCTTATTACTATGTACAAGCATATGAGGGGACAGTACAAAGACCTGTCTACTGATCCTTTTACTCTGAGGCCTGAGACAAGGGGACAAGGGGGCATCTTCTACGTCTGGAGGAAAGAAGGTTTAATCATAATCACAGACAGGGATTTTTTACTGTAAGAGCAGTGAGACTATGGAACTCTCTGCCGCATGATATTGTAATGAGTGATTCACTACTAAAATTTAAGAAGGGCATGGACGTCTTTCTTGAAAAATATAGTATTACAGGTTATATATACTAGATTCCTTGATAGGGCGTTGATCCAGGGAACTAGTCTGATTGTCATATGGAGTCAGGAAGGAATTTTTTTCCCCAATGTGGAGCTTAGTGTTTGCCACATGTGTTTTTTTGCCTTCCTCTGGATCAACATGTTAGGTTATGGGTTGAACTAGATAGATTTAGTCTTCCTTCAACCTTAAAAACTATGTTACTATGTACAGTACAGACAAAAAGTTAAAAAGATTTTTCTGTATGTTCATGACTATGAAAATTGTACATTCACACTGATGGCATCAAAACTATGAATTAACACATGTGGAATTATATACTTAACAAAAAAGTGTGAAACAACTGAAAATATGTCTTATATTCTAGGTTCTTCAAAGTAGCCACCTTTTGCTTTGATGACTGCTTTGCACACTCTTGGCATTCTCTTGATGAGCTTCAAGAGGTAGTCACCGGAAATGGTTTTCACTTCACAGGTGTGCCCTGTCAGGTTTAATAAGTGGGATTTCTTGCCTTATAAATGGGGTTGGGACCATCAGTTGTGTTGTGCAGAAGTCAGGTGGATACACAGCTGATAGTCCTACTGAATAAACTGTTAAAATTTGTATTATGGCAAGAAAAAAGCAGCTAAGTAAAGAAAAACGAGTGGCCATCATTACTTTAAGAAATGAAGGTCAGTCAGTCCGAAAAATTGGGCAAACTTTGAAAGTGTCCCCAAGTGCAGTTGCAAAAACCATCAAGCGCAACAAAGAAACTGGCTCACATGAGGACCGCCCCAGGAAAGGAAGACCAAGAGTCACCTCTGCTTCTGAGAATAACTTTATCCGAGTCACCAGCCTCAGAAATCGCAGGTTAACAGCAGCTCAGATTAGAGACCAGGTCAATGCCACACAGAGTTCTAGCAGCAGACACATCTCTACAACAACTGTTAAAAGGAGACTTTGTGCAGTAGGACTTCATGGTAAAATAGCTGCTAGGAAACCACTGCTAAGGACAGGCAACAAGCAGAAGAGACTTGTTTGGGCTAAAGAATGCAAGGAATGGACATTCGACCAGTGGAATCTGTGCTTTGGTCTGATGAATCCAAATTTGAGATCTTTGGTTCCAACCACCGTGTCTTTGTGCGACGCAGAAAAGGTGAACGGATGGACTCTACATGCCTGGTTCCCACCATGAAGCATGGAGGAGGAGGTGTGATGGTGTGGGGGTGCTTTGCTGGTGACACTGTTGGGGATTTATTCAAAATTGAAGGCATACTGAACCAGCATGGCAACCACCACATCTTGCAGCGGCATCCTATTCCATCCGGTTTGCGTTTATTTGGACCATCATTTATTTTTCAACAGGACAATGACCCCAAACACACCTCCAGGCTCTGTAAGGGCTATTTGACCAAGAAGGAGAGTGTTGGGGTGCTACGCCAGATGACCTGGCCTCCACAGTCACCAGACCTGAACCCAATCGAGATGGTTTGGGGTGAGCTGGACCGCAGAGTGAAGGCAAAAGGGCCAACAAGTGCTAAGCATCTCTGGGAAGTCCTTCAAGATTGTTGGAAGACCATTTCCGGTGACTACCTCTTGAAGCTCATCAAGAGAATGCCAAGAGTGTGCAAAGCAGTCATCAAAGCAAAAGGTGGCTACTTTGAAGAACCTAGAATATAAGACATATTTTCAGTTGTTTCACGCTTTTTTGCTAAGTATATAATTCCACATGTGTTAATTCATAGTTTTGATGCCTTCAGTGTGAATGTACAATTTTCATAGTCATGAAAATACAGAAAAATCTTGAAATGAGAAGGTGTGTCCAAACTTTTGGTCTGTACTGTAACTATGTATGGAATAATGGAGGACTCACTACTAGATATTGTGGTGTCTCTGCACAAACCACTTAGTGTAACTCCAGTCAAAGTACCTGTATCCCTGGCCTTACTAATGACTCGCTGTCAGGGTATGTGCACATGGCGTCTTTTAGACCTCAGTATATCTGCATTTTTCTTGTAGGAAAACGTTTGAATAAAGCTCTGATGGTGTTTTACCTGAAGTGTCTTTTGCGATGTCTTTGTGTTAGTTTTTTTGCAGCGGCTTCACTGCGAAATCAGTCTATATATAAAATAGTAGCAGCTTCCAAGCGGAAGCTTCTAGAAGAAAAGACCAATCACTTCTTTTAGCCACTTCATAACTTTTGAAGCCAAAAGCAGTTAAAAGAAGTGACAACAGACGGATCATATGCACAGCAAGTCCTTTTGACTTTTCAGTACATATGTTCATTCTTTTTGACGTTTGTACAACTTTTATTTTAGAATAGACATTTATCATCAATCCACCTGCTCTGTGCACAATGTTATGGAGTTCCCAGTATGCATACCATGCAAATAAGGTGAAAGCCACAGAATCAATATAATTGGTATAACATTCTTTAATGTGTATACATATATATATATATATATATATATATATATATATATATATTATGAACAAGGTCATGTGACCTAAACGTTGGCCCATTGCACACAGACGTTTGCTGATGATTGTTGTAATAAACTTCTAACTTTCGGCTTATATTGGAGAGCCTGGTTTCCTCTCTATCTACTTTCCAGAGCATCTTCAAAATCTCCTCACAGAAAAGAGAGAAGGGGGTTCATCCGAAAATCGTCATGTGCAGGAGCAGTTTCTTCTTCAGAGTCTCAATAATATCACAGAAAGAAGACCGCTATTTCATTGATCCTCATCTGAGAACTCAGTACTGGTACGATGTTTCCCAAAGCTGATGGTAAACTAAAGAAAAGACAGAACAGAAGTAAAGGTGAATTATTTTTTTTAGCATTTGAAATGAATGCAGATGTAATCTATATGTTCTCTCTTACCTGGGCTGACGTACAAGATGGACTCTTCTAGTGTCACTGCCAAACTCTTAACTTCTTCCATGAAGATTTAAGATGTTCCACTGAATTTTAGAAGGAAGCAGTGTTTGCGACACAGGGGGCACCGAAGGTTGGAGTTGAGCCAGGTAGAGATGCAACCCTGATGGAAACAATGATTGCATGGTAGCACTGTGACTTCCTCTCCGGTCTCATAATCCGTCATGCAGATGACACACGACTCCTCCTGAGATGTTACAGTTCTTGTTGGGAGGTTCCTAATTTGCTGAGCTCGCCAAGTCTGCTGCCTTTCCTGCAGATTATATTGTGCAGGTGGTGATGGTGGCCGCATCTGTGGCGGAGGCGTCATCACTCCCATTCCCTGCTGCTGAAAGATGATGTTGAACAGACGGTTTGCCTGCAGTAATTGTACAGGAGATCCACTTGCAGCTGGAGACTCCCTGAGTCTGCGGCTGGGCAGAACGGGAAATGGCCGTCTGAATTCAAACTCAGTGACGGTGTCTGAGGATCCACTGTCATCCCTTCTGCTCTCTGATGTTTCTCTGGAGGGCTCTGCAGGGACTGGTCTAAGTGGAGAGCGGCTTCTTTCCCTGCTCTCTTGTCCTCTTTGCCGGAGAGGAGTTCTGGCTTCTCTGCCTCTCGCAGTGACAGCAGTGGCGTCTGTTCTGTGTCCACCAGTAGTAATTAGTCTTCTCTGATCCCTTTGAGAAGATCTCAATTGATGGACAATCATAGCCTGACCTATAAAGAAATAAAATGTACTATAAATATGCAAAAGTTTATAAAAAACACTTTTGAACCAAAGAGAAATAACCTGCTGTTGCTTTGGGGTTTAGGGAGAGGAGCAAAAATTGATTAATGTTTGGGCTAAATAAACCTGCTCAGTGGATCCCCTCTCTACAGACATCACAGAGCAGGGGTGGAACCAGATTGCGACTAACTCATCCCCCAAGGACTATGAATGGGAAGGTGGAGGATGCACTGAGTGTACTGAAACCGCTTACCCCAGGGAAATCTCCTCCCAGAAAAGATCCTATAAGGTGGGAAAATTCTCTCACTTACCCTGATTTTCTGGTCGGCTCATCCAAGTCTCGTTGTCAGCAATAAGCTGATGCAGCTCCCTGGAAGTCATGGTTCAGTTTCCCGGGGCTGAGATGGTAGAGTGATAGAAAATGAGAACTAAGTTCTCTGCTGGCACGGATGTTATGGTGCCAAAATATCAATAAGAAGCTGTAGAAGTAAAGCACTAGATGTATGAAACAAACTAGCTCGCACTTCCAAAACCAAGGTAGAGTCTCAGCGAAAACTTCAACTCTGAAAATGGGGCTGATGTCACCGAGTGCATAGATTGTATAACCTCACAGCATTCTATGTCACTGTGACATCACATGTGAGACCAACAACGCGCTGTCATGATGGCTGACTGTCCAATCTGTTATATACATATTATAAAATGTTATATTATTATATATTATAATACACATTGTAAAAAAATATATATTATTACTAACCATCTAACACTCTTAAGGTGTGTATATGTGTCTAAAGCATAGGATATATATATATACATCTTATGAATATCAGATGCCTTGGAATAATAATCCTATACTCACCTTTCAGACCCCCAGTACTGCTGCTGTCAGTGTCCCCGCCGACCTCCGGGCTTCTCTTTCCCGCAGGGGCCATTGTGTGACCACTGCAGCTAATCAGTTAATACATATTTCCCATTCATATGTTTCATGTTGATGTAAATTAAACACTTTTAGAAAAGAAAACAGATAAATAAGATTTTCAGAATACGGCATGTACTAAGGTGGATACTCATGGTATGATATGCAGAGAGAGGAATACTGGGAGGACACAGAACATGTTAGTCCACCTGCTTAACCCTCAGGATAATTCTTATCAGGTCATATAGGGGTGTACATAGAAATCCACAGACCCCATAGCAAAGATCTGAAATGGGACCTCTTATTGGCCCCTGGCTGCCATTAAGCAACCCAGTGATGGTCACAGAGACCCCCTGTCTAGCTGCTTAGATACCATAGTTGCTGGTCACTATGGAAGCTAAGGGGTTAAACTGATGTAATCAGAGCTAGCTTGAATTGCAGCAATTACGATTGGCTGTCTGCTGTGTAAAACAGCCGGCACCCACTGGATATGGAGTGGGCTGAGCATGTGAGTTTGCCCCTTATAAACCATCATAACTTATGCTGTATATATACGATATAAGCAGGGGATGGGGCTATTCGGCACTAGGCTCCTCCTGTTCATGGGCTCCATAGCGGTCATGTGGCCTGCCAAAATTGGGTGTATGCTACTGAGGTCATACATATAATATGGAAAAAAATATCATACAAGGTAAATAATTGAAATTCATATCAGAAATAGTCCAGTTCTTTAGTGCCCATTCACATTAAAGGAAAATCATCTGAATTGACTGAATTTTGTGGGACAGGCCCATTATCCTCCCATGGAAAGCACATGCATGCTCGACTGAATCAGGCATACATGAGTATAGGAGCAGAGAGGGAGAGAAGAGAGGAAGGGAGAAGACGGTGATTGGTGAGTATCTTAATCTGCCTACATCACATAGATATTTAGGATGGATTAGGGAAACGTTAGCTTGGAGCGCTTCTTTCTCCAATAAGTTTTATTGATTTTTATAAACAAAGAAAAATATACAAACAATGAACAGAGAACGCAAAAGCGTAGGCAAATTATAGATGAAAGTTACCATAACATTGAGTGATGAAAATATCCAGCATGTGAAAAAGTGGAAATAATAGGAGGGGTATAGATGCGGAGAAGGTTGGGACTGCTTGCCTCCCATGTAGACAGATTTTGATAAGGCATATGGGGCTCTATTACCCTAATCGAGATCTCAAGTAGGGGAATGACACCTTTGCTCTCACCCAGGTTCACCTGTCATGGCAGGTGTTGGTGTAACACAGAGGGAAAAGGGAAAGGGAGCCCAGACACTAGGGAAAGGGGGAAGTGGAGACCTCATAGTCTGGTCTAGCGTCACCCTGTCTCAACTACCGTCCCTATAATGCCTCTTCAGCAATCGCCGCACGCGTGCCTTGCCCTACTTTCCCTGGCGTATGGCTATGGCTAGGGATGGAAGGAGATGAGCATTAGTGAACCTCCAGTAAACACTATAGACAACAAGGGAAGACAAAACAGGGGGAAATTGCTTAGCTTTAGATGACTCCAAATATGCCCACGGCCTCAAACTCCAGAGAGGACAAAGAACTGCTCCTGCTAAGCCTCACAAGTAGAAATGAATATAGCCAGCGACTCCCTCTCAGACACACCAGGTATATATACACCCAGGCCAGAGAGATAATTAGCAAGAGAGAGGTAGCCGCTCAGTTGTAAAGACAGCCTCTTATTTAAGAAGCTGTCTGCAATGCCAAACGTAGAGATCTCCTGCAACCCACTGCAGGGCGACAGTCTGTCACCTCTGACACACTCGTGACATCACCAGAGGGAAACAGTTGATAACATAATTGGGAGAATAGGGGAACAGGAGGTAGGATTGATGTACTCAGACTGAAGAGTCCACCTGGCGAAACCAAATTTAGCAAAAACATTTTCAAACTGCATCCATCTGTGAGATTAATTTGATAAGTATTGGATTACTGCTATGCAAGAGCTAGGTGTGAGAACCTGTCTAGTTCAGATTTATGCAAAAAAACACTGCACAGCTGTTTAAAGTGGTGCACAGATTTATGTGAATGATAAAAATGGTAGAAATGTTTCTTAAAGGGAACTGTCACCCCCTGCGAGATTTCAGACCTCTAATATGGGCATACAATCTATTCATACCTGTATGGCCCATAGTAGAGTTCTGAATGCAGAGAAATGTAGTATTATAAAATCTGTTTTCACATGCTTGGCGTCCCCCGGAAGGGAAGAAATCCCTGCCTATATCTTTAGTTAGCCCAGAAATCCCCGCCTATCTGCTTATTTAGCATGTTCCCCCATCCCCTGCGCGTCACAGGGCCCTGTGACGTGCACCGGTGTAACTCATTTCCCGTGCATGCGCAATGCGAATCTCACATCAGGAGCATTTTGTTTCTCCCGGCCCCGTTTGTCTCTGCACTATTCCATAGTGTTCTAAATATGGACACACAGACCAAATACTGATGTCACACTGATCCAAAATGCTGATGACACTGGAACTATTATTGTCCACTTAAACGTTTAAACATGGACTTGTGAATGAAAAATATCAGATAATATAGCTGAGAGTTTCTCATTAATCATATACCAAGAGATCTGTCCTTTTCACTTCCTAGAAATCAGGTACTGGTTTTCTCCAGGCTAAGGCATCTGTGTTGGTTAGTGATGAGCGAGCATACTCGCAAGTACTCGGTACTCGCCTGAGCATCTCAGTACTCGAGATGCTCGAAGCTCGCCGAGTACTTCCGGGATGCTCGGGCGGATGCTGGGGTCTCCTCCCTGCATGTTTGGCGCTCTTTAGAGTGCCATTCAACATGCAGGAATTGTCTGTCACACACTGTAATGCTGCAGCCATGTTAGTTGTGGCATTACATTGATTGGCTGGCCGCACAGCATCATCAGGTCTATACCAGACCTAGCGCCGCCGTGCTCATCAGTCTACTCTGCAATCAGATAGTGTAGGGAGAGGTGCTGCTGAGCTAGGGAGAGATTTGGCTGTTTATTAGTTAGTGTAGGTATTCCACAAGATTCTCTACACATATTCATCTGAACTAACAGTCCTTCTGAGGACTAATCCAGCTGCAGAGATACCAGTGCTAGGCAGGCAGGCAGGGTATATAGCAGACTGCAGTCCATATAGCAAGAGGATCCATTTCAGTTCTGTCTGCTGGTGCTTTTACAGATATTATATTTGTAGAAATAGCCCCACGTATCAGGGGCCAGGAATATTTTCTTTTTATCTTTATCTGATTGTTTGCTTAAGGCTGTGTGCCCACGATGCGTTTATTAAGTGTTTCCGCAGGGCAAAAATGCTGCAGAAATGCTTAAAAAACGGATGGTAGAAGGCCTGCCATGTTGCCTAATGATAATTTGCATGTGCTTTGCACATGCTGCGGAAATTTCAGCTGCAGATTATCATTGCGGAAAAAAACGCAGCACTACCAATTATTTTGCGGAAGCTCTGCATTTTCGCTGCCATTGACTTGCATTGGAACACTTGGATTCCGCATCACTGGATCTGTACATGCGGAATCCAAGCGTTTCAATGTGCGGATGGTACCCGGGTCTGGATGAGAGGAGACTCTCCTCCGGACCCGGGTACCATACAAACTGTAAAAAAAAAGAATAAAATAAAAAATAAATATGATGCTTACCTTCTGATGGCCCCCGGTGTGCTTGTCTTCGCTTGCCGGCAGATAGCGGTGGACGGAAGGACCTGCGCTGACGTCATTTAGTCATGTGACGGCAGGTCCTTCAGTGTACCGCGAGCTGCCGACAAGCCAGGACGGAGCGAATAAAGACTGCGCGGGCCATCAGAAGGTAAGCATATATTTATTTTTTAATTTTTTACCATTCTTTAAGGTCACACTATATAAATCCATGACGTTTGCCTGGATTTATATAGTGTGACCAAGTTGTCAAGCACTTTCCAAGTGATGCTAAAATCGCTTGGAAAGCGCTTGTCTACCCGCATGCGGAAATGCATGTGAAGAACGCTTCACATCCGGTTGTCCCTGGCAGGAAAAACGCATGCACAATCCGCATGCTTTTTTTCTGCCAGGGAGATGCAGAAATGCTCAGGAAAAAATCCAGAGCATTTCTGTATCATGGGCACATAGCCTAAAAACCATGCCAGAGAACACAGTTTTTCTTCGCCATTTGCTTGTTGGAACTGCATAATACAGCCAGGTCCTTTCCATATTACAGCGCTAAAAATCCATCTATTGAAAACTGTGGTTTGCCCGTCACACGGATCACATATAATTGCCCTCAACAAAGCAGTTACTGGGAAAGTCTACCTAACCACGGACACGTGGACAAGTGCTTGTGGGCAGGGACGATACATCTCTCTGACGGCACACTGGGTTAACATAGTGGAAGTCGGGACCCAGTCGGACCTTGGGACGGAACACATCCTGCCGATTCTGAGGATTGCGGGCCCTAGGTCAATCGGGGTTGCCCCCACAGTCTACAGCTCCTGCACCTCATCTTCCTCAGCCTCCTCCTCCTCTTCAGCCTCCATCTCCGAAATGACCACATCTGTCACAAGCTGGAAGCACTGCAGCACTGCCTCAGCCAAGCGGCAACAGGCTGTGCTGAAGCTAATATGCTTAGGTGACAAACCGCACAATGCTGAAGAGTTGTGGACAGCTCTGAAAGAACAGGCAGATCTGTGGCTGACACCGCTGAACCTACAGCCAGGCATGGTCGTGTGTAACAATGGCAGGAACCTGGTGGCGGCTCTGAGGCGAGGCGAGCTCACACATATACCATGCCTCGCCCATGTGCTTAACCTCGTGGTTCAGCGGTTTCTCAAAACCTACCCGGAGTTGCCTCATCTGCTTGTCAAAGTACCCCGCCTGTGTGCCCATTTTAGAAAGTGAGCTACAGCTTCCGCCGCCCTAGCCGTGCTTCAGCATCATTTGCTGGTGTGTGATGTCCCCACGCATTGGAATTTTACACTGCAGATGTTGGGAAGGATTTGTGAGCAGAAGGGGGCAGTTGTTGACTACCACCATCAACAAGGCCATCGGTATTCAGTTCAGACTCCACACATAAGAAATCAGGAGTGGACATGGATGTCAGACATATGTACCATCCTCCAAAACTTTGAGGACACCTCCAAGATGGTGAGTGGTGATGATGCCATAATAAGCGTCACAATTCCGCTTCTCTGTCTTCTGAAACGCTCACTGCTAACAATCAAAGAGGATGCATTGCAGGAGGAGCTCGATGAGATGGAGCAAGAAACCATACAGAGTGATTCCTCACAGCCCAGCCTCATTTCATCCCAACGTGGATTGGGTGACAATGAGGAAGAGGAGGAGGAGGAGGAAGAACAGGAGCTAGTTTCATGCACTATAGACGGTACTACCTGCACAAATTTCATACCGTATGTTCATCATGGATGGCCTGAGAACAGGGAGGAGGAGGAGGAGAGAATGGTCAGTTGTCCTCTTGGTGAGGACACGGAAGTCTTGCCTGTTAGCAGCCTGGCACGCATGGCTGAGTTTATGTTACGCTGCCTTTCCCGTGACCCTTGCGTTCTCAAAATTTTGGGAGACAGTCATTACTGGTTGATGACACTTCTAGACCCACGCTACAAGGAGATCTTTCTATCTCTTATTCCTGAGGCGGACAGGTCTACAAAGATGGGGCAGTACCAAAAAGCCCTTGTTACGGAACTATTAAAAAAATTCCCATCTGAAAACGCTGGTGGCAGAGGTCACAGTTCGTTGGACAACCAAGGAGTACAGGAAAGAGGGACACAAATCCAATCCAGCAGAGGCAGGGGAACACTGTCAAACTTCTGGGAGAGTTTTCTCAGCCCCTCCCATCGCACAGGCCCTGAGGCACGGGGTACTCTCACAAGGAGTGCAAAGTTTGGGAAGATGCTGAGGGAGTACCTTTCCGACCATACCAACATCCTCCGTGATTCCTCTGTGCCTTATAATTATTGGGTATCCAAGCTGGAGACGTGGAATGAACTGTCTCTCTACACCTTGGAGGTCCTGGCCTGCCCTGCCGCTAGCGTTTTGTCAGGGCTGGATTGGGCCAGACTTCTCAATACCACTGAATGATAGCAGTGTAACATAAACTCAAATCCAGTTTCTTTTTTGTGAAGTGTATTCCCATGCACCTTTTGACACCCAGACATGGGTATATGCTTCCTGATTTTGGCTATTTGCTCTTGTCCTCCTCCTTCTCCTCATCCTCATCCTCCACCACCATATCACCAGGGTGACATGGTCTGTGATGCAACACCCACATATTTTTTTTAAAGGGTGTTTATGATGCTAGTAAAAAAAATGTTTTATACAGTATGTTCATGTATACCCCCAGGGGTAAATGTTTGTCAGCCCATACACTTAGTGCATGGGCGTTACAAGTATAGGAGACCCGCTCCTTTCTAATGGTAAACATTTTTTTATGAGGTCCTCCTCCACGTCTTTTCCAAGGTGCATTGGAATGCCTCCCAATTTTTGGCAACACTATGGGAGACCCACTTCCCAATAATGGGAACATTTTTTCATGAGGTCCTCTACGTCTCTTCCAAGGGGCTTTGGAGTGCCTCCCAAATTTTGGCAGGCCTTGCATTCACTACATAGGCCAACTCTATGGGAGACCCACTTCCCAATAATGGGAACATTTTTTCATGAGGCCCTCTACGTCTTTTCCAAGGGGCATTGGAGTGCCTCCAAATTTTTGGCAGCCCTTGCATTCACTACATAGGCCAACACTATGGGAGTCCCACTTACTAATAATGGGAACATTGTTTTCAGTAAGCCCTCTGACCTCCACGTCTCTTCCAAGGGGCATTGGAGTGCCTCCAGATTTTTGGCATCCCTTGCATTCACTTCATAGGCAAACACAATGGGAGACCCACTTCCTAATAATGGGACCATTTTTTTTACGGAGGCCCTCCTCTACGTCTCTTCCAAGGGGCATTGGAGTAGGTCCAAATTTTTGGTAGCCCTTGCATTTACTGCATATGCAACAACAGTATAGGAGACCCACTCTTTAGTAATGGAAACAACAAAGCATAGCCAGCCGCTGGCTCTTTAAGAATAGTAAAGACCGCCTGATGGCCCTATAAAAATAGGCTTTGAGACTTTCAGAGTCCCTCCTTCATAAATGAAACATGATGTGTCTGATCATGTCTCACACACCACATGGCCAGATAAGGTTGTAAAATGTTAAAATGACATTTCCTGGTGAATGCATTTGTCACGGTTGAAAGCAATGCAAAAGTGCAAAAATGCATCAAAAACGCTACGTGTGAACATAGCCCAAGCTGTGGAGGAGTATTTTTGTTTTTGGTTATGTATTTTGCCTTATATACAAGTCATTACCCTGGAAAGGATGTTCCTTTACATATTTCTCAGGAAAATCCATTTTGGTTTCATTTTTGTATGTTTTATTGTGAGTCCGCAAAAGTGGCGTAATACCTCTGACAACATTGTTCACAGCAGTGACCTGGGAGTCAGAAATGCTTCCAGGGGTCTTCCCCATGCTGTTCCCATGTCATTTGAGCACTGTTCCCATTGATTTGGGCAATTTTTAAGCCCTGTGCAGACTGCCGGGGGGAGCCACCTGAATAATGATCGAGTTTCCCATAGACTTACATTGGGCTCGTTGCTCGGGTCGAGCACCTGAGTATTCCACTGTGCTCGACCCGAGCAACGAGCACCCGAGCATTTTAGTGCTTGCCCATCACTAGTGTTGATGTGTTGATGGACATGGGGGACATGGGAGACATAACTGGACTACTATCTAAGGTGTATAGGCACAAGGCAGTTTAGGAGTTAAGGTTAAAGATGTTACAAGATATTACATGAAATGTTACATTTTTTGCTGATCACTAATGGTTCACATAAACCTAAAATCTTCAGTCTTAACTTTTTCTTAAGACATTATTGTAAAGTCTATGAGAAGATATGATGGGTTCAAAGAACTTCTGGAATTTTAACAAATGCAGAAGACAATTTTTGAGATGGGGATGGATAAATAAATAACATATCACCAATTATAAGAAGAGATCCTACTTTTTGGGGGTCGTGTTTTACTATAATCAATTGTCTATTCCATCTGGAATGGAAGTTGTGCCTTGATTTTGTCAGAGATAATCTGGGGAGGCAAAACCATGGGGGGTCACACAAACCTCCACTTTTGGTACCCTGACTGCTGTTAGGTGCTGTGATGAAATCCTTGGAGCCATTGTCAGACAATACACCGGTGCAGTTGTCCTGGGTTTCTCCTGGTACAAGACAATATCCATCCTCATGTGATCAGACTGTGGAGACAGTTTCTGGATGAGGAAGACATTTATGCCTTTGACTGGCCCTCATGTTTCCCAGAGCTGAATCCTTTTGAGATCCGGTGGTTTGTTCTGTATCAGGCATCCAACAAAGTCAAGTAACATTACAAACTATGCAGGAGCTCACCGATGCCCTGATAACCCAGAATACCGCCCGTTGTCTCATCAGGAGCATGCCCAGACATTGTCAGGAGTGCTACAGACACGTGGGGTCATACTTTTATTTTTCACGTCACTGTAAATACTTCTATACCATCCTTTGTTATTATTCTGTACGTCAAAAGATATCATAAGCAGAGAATGGGAAGATAAACAGCAAAACAAATAATTATTAAAACAAATCCAATGGAAATATTTATTTTTTATTTATTTAATTTTTAGTTCTTCAAACTCGAATTGTCTTCTTTCTTTTCTCACTTTATGCAGAGAAGTTTTGCTACAAGAAGCAGACGTTCCACGGGTAAGTCCTTACTGATACAACGCTGTTACAATGCCTTATACCAAGGTTCTCAGCCGGCAGCTCTCTGCTGGCGTCAGAACTGCAACTCCTAGAATGGCATAAATAGCCATAGATTGGGCAAAACTGGCCGACACATCCACTGGTAAAGCTCCAGAATAGTAATTTACAGGACTGACCGGAATGAAACAAGGATACTGATAGATGATGATGAATGGGTGAAGCTGCAGAAGAGACGATGTAGGACGGGGCGTTGCTTTGCCCGCTGTCAAGTTCTTCAAAAGTTGAACCATTTCGTCTCCAGATATGTTACTCCAGTTCCTGTAGTCCTTGACTGGGGTAACACTTCTGAAGGGGCACACGTACACGCACACCACTCATCAGATATGCCAAGTTCATTAAGTGTTGTGCGCCTCTTAATGAAAAGCATTCATGAATAAGATTTGCCGATTTCTTTAAGACTGGGGCCTGAAAAAGCACTCACAAAATGATTAAAATCATTTTCCTAGTCATTTCTATGGATAGAATATTTATGCACCTAAAGTGGCATAATTCTTGATGAATTTGCCCGTCAGGCTTCCACAAGCACAGTAGTGCCTTAGTTTTGCAACTTTTGGTGGATCCAGCCAGGAGTGGAGTAAAAATGCTAAAATTCGCAACATTTTTGTGCTACTTTGAATTGCGACCAAAATTTTGCAACGTTTCAAAGTGTTGAACACTAGAAAACTGTTGAAAACAACTTGATGAGTCGGGCCCTATATCTCCAGCAGTGGCAGTAAATAAATGGAGCAATGAATGGAGTAATGAAGCTTGTGCAAAACTATATCCCTCCATTCAAATGGAACAGAAAAAAACACAGAGGCGCTCTATGTGTGAACCAGCTTGGAGGTCCAGAAATCCAGCGTTCTGGAATTGCTCACCTGGGATACTTGTGCTAACCATGTGTGAAGCCCAGCTGTGCTTGGTATCACAAATCCTAGAAGGGTGTATTGATGGATTCCTCCTCAAGAGGCCCCCATAACCATTCACACATCTCCACCTTCCACCTCAGACCACGAGAGGGAGCCCGTTAGCGATATAAAAGGGAAGGTGGAGCTAGGCAGCAGTTAGTTGGAGTCAGAGTCTAGTTCAGTCTGGTTTAGCCGTGAGTCCAGTACAGCCTGAGAGGAGTTACCTCAGAGGACAAAAGCCTGTTCCAGCTCCTGCAATTGCTAGCCTGCAGTGGAGCTTATCCAGATCAAGACTCCATGTAGCTCAGAGAGGTGAGCTTCAGGTGTGCCAGCGCCATAAGATCGGTGAAGCGCGGCAAGCTGCCATTAGTGTGAGTAGCCTAGAGAGGGCCCGAGTAGGCCGAAAGAGAGTAGAGAGTTAGTTCATAGGGGGCAGAGGAGCTTAACTAGCTCACCCCGAAGAAGCAGTTACCGGACACCGGGTCCGAAGCTTACCGGGATCTCCATGACCCAGTAAGATAAACCGGAATCCCTGGAGAACTACAAGTCCCATGCTGATTCGTACCAGAGCCAGGAGACCCATAGGCCCCGTAGGTCGGGAGCGTGCACTCCAAGAGAAGGCCCTACCACAAGGACAGCCAGCGCAGGACAGAGACAAAGTTAGGCCTTGCTCCAGGCAGGTCAGAAACTTACTACGCAGAGTCAAGAAGCAGGAGGCCCAAAACCCGCTCATTGGGGAGGATCCGGACATACACCCTTCACCCTACAGTGCTCCGGGGAGTGCCTGAATTTCCATCAGTAAAAGGTACTGAAGTGACTATTGTGTCTGTCCCTGTTCTTGCTCCGACTCGGCTGAGTCTCCTTGTCCTGCATACCCCGTCCGTACCCTGCCCTGAGCCATACCATCCAGCTGCCTTATCACTGGCCTCAGTGGACTGCGCAGCGCTGGTGAATATCATCAGAAACCATAGGTGGCGTCACGAACTTTTATAAACTTGATATCTATCAACGCCTTTTTAAAGAGAGACCCCAGAATACGGGCCCGGAAGCCGACCACCGCGACCTCCTTAAGGCTAAAGGCCCGGGTAACCGAGTCTTCCCCCATCCCCTGGGCTAGTCACATGCACAACACTGCATGAAATGTGAACTGAAAACACTCAAAGCTGCGGCACCGACCTCCTGTCCCAATTGCCAGAGAAGGAAGCAAAGGATAATCCAGGAAGGAGGAAGAAATGCAGTTTCTCCAGGCGCTGCCACACAGGATGACGAGACAGATGGTAAGTAAGATTTTTCTATTGTTTTGTAATGGTAACAAGACTACACATTTCTGGGATGATTCAATTCAAATGGGACACTCTAGAGCCCCATGTTTTAAACTGTGGAGGTCCCAGTGTGGGATACCCAGTGGTCAGCAAGTATTTACTTTTTCGGTCGAAAGGTGATAACTTGCAGCCTTTGTAGCATATCTTTAAATGATTATTCTCATTTCTTCTTCAGAAGCGCGCTGCTCCCCTGTCTTCCTACTTTCTGCTCGGCAGGGCAAAGTGCGCTCCGGACTGACTGACATTTTGGAGAAGCATCATAGATGCGCAATTGGCCCAAACTTAGTTCCCATGCCGCTATATGAAGCATCGGAGGATCACAGAAGTACTCAAGCTGGTTGGATTCACTCATCTGGCCAACTTCAGAGCAGCACTTGTAAGCTCTACAGCAAAGAGCTTGTAACTGTTGCGCTTCTCGCCTTGGAGAATGACCACCGAAATGAAATGGAAAAGACAGAAAATCATCTTTCCAGGTAATGCACTAATGTATGTTTTTCTTTATATTAAGCCATGTTTCCACATATTCAATATAATAAAATCTCATTCTCCCTCTATGAATGTTCATGTGCAGGAAAAAAACTGAGTAAAACTCTCTTCTTTATTAATTCCGGCATCTTTTTGACTTGCTACATATGAAAATAGTAGAAGATAAATATATAAGACTAATGCAGAAGACGGCAGTCCAATGGGAACAGATATTGTGCCTTTATAGAAACAAATGTGGGGCCTTTGCAGTTGTCACCAAATTGATGCAATGTATCCTTATTAATAAAACAAAGATGTCTCTGCCGGGTTCTCAAAATACTATTTATTGATTTATATAGCTCTGTTTCTAACAATCCAAACAATACAATAACTGCAAATATACAGCGAGTATAATAAGTATTGAACGTTTCACCAATGTTCTACATAAATATGTTTTGAATGGTGCTATTGACATGAAATTCTCACCAGATTTCAGTAAAAACCCATCCAATCCACACAGGCAAAGAAATGAAACCATAAATGTCCATAAATGAAATCATGTGTAATAATGAAGATGACACAGGGAAAAAGTATTGAACAAGCTTCCTGAAATGTATTTAATACTTCATACAAAAGCCTTTGGTGGTGATGACAGCTTTAAGACGCCTCCCGTATGGAGAAACTAGTCGCATGCATTGCTCAGGAGTGATTTTGGCCAATTCTTCTACACAAGCACTCTTCAAATCCTGAAGGTTCGGTGGGCTCCTTCTATGAATTTTGAACTTTAGTTCCTTCTATAAATTATGCAATTTTTACCAAATGTGGCAATACACCATATGTGGTTGTACACTAGAGTTTGAGCACACGGCAGGGATCGGATGAGTAGAAGCGCCACTTGGGTTTTAGAATGCAGATTCTGTTTGAATAGATTGAGGGTGCCATTAGCCGAGCCCCTGAGGTGTAAGATCAGCAGAAACCCCCACAAGTGACCCCATATTGGAAACTTTACTGCTTAAGGAATTCATCAAGGGGTGTAGTGAGTATTTTGAACCTACAGATGCCTCACAGAATATTATAACATTGGAATGTGGAAATTTCACATTTTAGTTGTTAAAATGTAATTTTTTTTTATTAGCTACAAATGTGTCAGTTACATGAGGGTTAGTAGGTGAAACTGGACCCCAAAATTTATTCTGCAATTTCTCCCGAATATGGTGATGCTCTATATGTTGTCAGAAACTACTGTTTAGCCTCACGTCATGGCTGAGAAGGAAGGAGCGCTATTTGGATTTGAACCACAGATTTTGCTAGAACAATTTTCGGGAAACATTTGCAGAGCTGTTAAGGTGCCAGAACAGCAGAAAACCTCCAAAAGAGACCCCATTGCAGAATTTGGACCTCTCAATGAATTCATCTACGGCTCAAGTGACTATTTTGTAACATCCACGCCATAGTTTTTTGGGGGGAGAATTGCAACTATGCCAGCTCAGTGCCCACACATTGTGCCCAGTTGGTGTTTCTGGGGAAAACCCGTAAAATGTTAAGTGCGCTCTTCCAGCTACAATAATGCCAAAAATGTAGCCTCTTACTGTAGTTTAGGCACAGTGGGGCTCAGAAGGAGGCGGTATTTGGGAGCGTATATTTCACTGTATTTTATTTGAGGGGTGGGAGCCATGTTGCTTTTCCAGAGTCTTTCTTCTACCAGTAACATGGGAACCCTCTACATTTCCAGTGACAGATGGCAGATCTGAGTGGGGGCTGGTTTTGTACAGGAAAAGTTAGGGTTTTTTTGGTAACATTTTGGAGTACAAAATATTTTTTGATCACTTTCAGTATGGTGGGATCACATTCTTGTGTTCTACGCTGAGCATTTATAACACGGTTTCTGAGTAAATCTCACAAAAATGCGATTCAAACGAAATCCCCAGAGGAACCATCCATCATAATGAGGCAGATGGAGACACTTTGGACTCTGTTTGCCGTCTATTCCGGTGGTATCCATCTTTTTTGGCGTGCACAAAACTGTGGTCGCCCACACTTGTGCGCTAAAAAGATGCATAAAATAATGTGACACCACTGTAACAGACACCAGAGTCCAAAGTGCCTCCATCTGCCTCTTTATAGTGAGTGGTTCCATTGGGAGTTTTGTCTGAATCGTGTTTTGTCTGAATCGCGTTTTCTCTGATTTACATAGAAACTCCAATGTAAGCGCTCAACAGAGAGCGCAGGATAAATGTGAATCGAGCCATATTCCAATTTTTGGGATGTAGAATGAACAAATAGACAGTAGTACAAGAACAGTTTTTATTTTTATTTTTGCGCTGCTCATTGTGCGGTATAAATTAATCTACGGGTCAGTGCAATTACAGCGATACCAGATTTATATAGTTTTTTATGTTTTGCTGCTGTCACGCAGTAAAAATGATTGTTTATAAAAAAAATAGGTTTTTTTTGTCGCCATATTGTGAGAGCTATAAATTCTTTATCTTTTGACGAACAGAGCTGTATGAGGGCTTATTTTTCACAACGAGTTGAAGATTTTTTTGGTACCATTTTGGTTTACATAACAATTTTTGATTGCTTTTTACTAAGATTTTTCAGACACAGAATGAATAAAAAACAGCAATTCAGCTATTGTTTTTATACTGTACATTCTTTTGCACCGTTCACCATGCGGTAAAAGTGATAAGACTGATTTATTCTTCTGGCCTGTATGACTGTATGATTACAGTGATATCATATTCATATGACCCCCTGATTCATTTGCTGTTTTGGGGTAACTTTGTTTCTTCTATTTTCCCTTGTCCATCTCTTCTTAAGGGTATTATATAGACCTGTTTACCTATCAAAATATATTTGTTTAATTCACCTTATGGACATCTATGGCATACAGTATATGTTCTATATGCATTTCATGTCCCTTTTGATCAGGGATATTCACTCAGTATACATATTTTTGTACTGTTTGTACCTTTCTCTACGTGACCCCAGGTGTTCATGTCACTTATATTGATTGTCTATCATTATTGCTGGGGGATATTTTAGCACACTTTTTATTGTTATATTTTTTAATAATTTGTGGAATATTTATTATCCCCCACACATTTTTTGGTACACCAGTGCACTTATTTTGCACGTATTCATTGTTAGTGCTTATGGCATTTATGTTCAATATTATTGCTGTTATTATTGTAACAGGTTAACCCTTTTTATTATTCACTTTTTTATGTATCTCTTAGTACACTAGTGCACTTGCTCCGCACTTATTCACCCACAGTGCTTATGGTATTATGTCTAACATCATTGCTGTCATTAGTAATAGGTTATTTCATCCATCCTCTCTCTTGTAGCTTCTAATTCCATCTGACTTATATACCAGGTTCAAGCGTTTATTAGGATTACTATGTATTATGTATTACCTTTTCCACCTCCTTTACCCACAATGTGATATGAGTCCTGTCCAATAGCGATCTGGGCTCCCCCATTTTTTGTACACCTAGCGGTATTTGCTAGCCGCACACTTTACTTACTTCCTTTCCTTGGGCTTGTGCGCATGCACATTCATGGCACTCAGTGGCTTCCGGCCTTGCGCACTCGGAACAGTGTGCATGCCACGTGTGCGTTCCAAGCGCACAATCCTGAAGTCACCTTTTACATCTATGAGTTACTTAGGAACGCTTCATATGCCGCCTTCCACCCATGGCAACAATTGGATATAAGGCTAAAAATGTTGATTAATGGCTGTATATATAAGGAACACTGTCCCCTCCCTAGTTAACACCCCTTGGAAGATGCACTGGCGAAACGGCGTTGTCGGGGGTCCATCCACATGTAGATCTGACTACTAACAGTAATTTCTAAGTGACAACTCCTTTCAAATCAGTACTACCGGGATTCAAAGCCTCCAAGCATTGCACTGTGCACTTTATGATGGGCTAGTCCCTATAATCTGTGTTTTATTTGATTCATGTTTACTGTTTTATGCCAATAGACTTCTCCATGCAAAACCTTGATTTATTAGGTTTCTTTTCTCCAGCACAATGCACCTCAGACGTGGGGTTATACAGTACAGACCAAAAGTTTGGACACACCATCTCATTTAAAGATTTTTCTGTATTTTCATAACTATGAAAATTGTACAGTCACACTGAAGGCATCAAGACTATGAATTAACACATGTGGAATTATATACTTAACTAAAAAGTGTGAAACAACTGAAAGTATGTCTTATATTCTAGGTTCTTCAAAGTAGCCACCTTTTGCTTTGATGACTGCTTTGCAAACTCTTGGCATTCTCTTGATGAGCTTCAAGAGGTAGTCACCGGAAATGGTTTTCACTTCACAGCTGTGCCGTGTCAAGTTTAATAAGTGGGATTTCTTGCCTTATAAATGGGGTTGGGACCATCAGTTGTGTTGTGCAGAAGTCAGGTGGATACACAGCTGATAGTCCTACTGAATAGACTGTTAGAATTTGTATTATGGCAAGAAAAATGCAGCTAAGTAAAGAAAAACGAGTGGCCATCATTACTTTAAGAAATGAAGGTCAGTCAGTCTGAAAAATTGGGCAAACTTTGAATGTGTCCCCAAGTGCAGTTGCAAAAACCATCAAGCGCTACAAAGAAACTGGCTCACATGAGGACCGCCCCAGGAAAGGAAGACCAAGAGTCACCTCTGCTTCTGAAGATAAGTTTATCCGAGTCACCAGCCTCAGAAATCGCAGGTTAACAGCAGCTCAGATTAGAGACCAGGTCAATGCCACACAGAGTTCTAGCAGCAGACACATCTCTACAACAACTGTTAAGAGGAGACTTTGTGCAGCAGGCCTTCATGGTAAAATAGCTGCTAGGAAACCACTGGTAAGGACGGGCAACAAGCAGAAGAGACTTGTTTGGGCTAAAGAACACAAGGAATGGACATTAGACCAGTAGAAATCTGTGCTTTGGTCTGATGAGTCCAAATTTGAGATCTTTGGTTTCAACCGCCGTGTCTTTGTGCGACGCAGAAAAGGTGAACGGATGGACTCTACATGCCTGGTTCCCACCGTGAAGCATGGAGGAGGTGTGATGGTGTGGGGGTGCTTTGCTGGTGACACTGTTGGGGATTTATTCAAAATTAAAGGCATACTGAACCAGCATGGCTACCACAGCATCTTGCAGCGGCATGCTATTCCATCCGGTTTGCGTTCAGTTGGACCATCATTTATTTTTCAACAGGACAATGACCCCAAACACACCTCCAGGCTGTGTAAGGGCTATTTGACCAAGAAGGAGAGTGATGGGGTGCTACGCCAGATGACCTGCCTCCACAGTCACCAGACCTGAACCCAATTGAGATGGTTTGGGGTGAGCTGGACCGCAAAGTGAAGGCAAAAGGGCCAACAAGTGCTAAGCATCTCTGGGAACTCCTTCAAGATTGTTGGAAGACCATTTCCGGTGACTACCTCTTGAAGCTCATCAAGAGAATGCCAAGAGTGTGCAAAGCAGTCATCAAAGCAAAAGGTGGCTACTTTGAAGAACCTAGAATATAAGACATATTTTCAGTTGTTTCACACTTTTTTGTTAAGTATATAATTCCACATATGTTAATTCATAGTTTTGATGCCTTCAGTGTGAATGTACAATTTTCATAGTCATGAAAATACAGAAAAATCTTTAAATGAGAAGGTGTGTCCAAACTTTTGGTCTGTACTGTATATCTGCGTGGTTTAATTAGTGATCACCTGGAGTCATAGCTTATTTTCAAATAGCATTAGGCTCATCTGTATGTGGATTGGTTAACGGTTTCCCTTCCCTGCTATGTTTATATGTTGTTTTATTGATTTTAGCATTATCAAATTAATAGAATAGAGTGTGTTCTTAAACCACTGGTAAAGATTACACCCAGCTACATTCAGGACACAACAGACCTACTGAATAAACTAGCAGCAATAGGTCCTCTACCAGAAGGATCCATCCTGGCCACCATGGATGAGGAATCTTTGTATTCTAACATCCCACATCAGGCCTGCAAAATCTTCATAGAAAATACAGGAATTGTTGCTGATTCTGTGGTCAAACTTACAGAATTCATCCTCACCCACAATTACATTGAATTTGATAACAACATATATCTACAGGAAACTGGTACAACGATGGGAAGTAAAATGGATCCACAGTACGCAAATCTTTTCATGGCCAAGCTTGAAAGTGACTTTTTGTCCTCATGCCCCATCAGGCCTCTGGCCTACTATCGTTTCATTGCCAATATTTTAATCTTCTGGACGGGGTCTGAGCAACAGATGAAGACGTTCCATGAACACTTTAATCGATTTCATCCCACAATCAACCTAACACTCAACTACTCCTGTACTGAAATTAACTTTTTGGAGACCATCATCAAGCTACAGAACAATGAAATAGAGACATCCTTGTACAGGAAACCAATCGACCGTCCTACATACCTTAAATTGTTTACAGACAAGCCGTCAGATACAATCGGATATGTTCCAACCCTATGGATAGAGACAAACACCTTCATGGTCTCAGAAAGACCTTTTTGAATCAGGGCCACCATCCAAGAACAATTGAGAACCAGATTACAAGAGCCACCAGAATAGCAAGGAATCACCTCCTACATTACAAAACCAAACACGAAAGCAACCGGGTGCCTCTAGTAGTCATCTACAATTCAAATCTGGAGGCGCTAAGGAGAGCTACACGGAAACTACAACCCTTACTACAAAAAGATGCCCGATTACAATCCATATTTCCAGCCCCCACCACTTCTGTGTTTCAGACAGCCCCCAAATCTAAGAAGCATCATTGTCAGAAGCTTTCTGTCATCTCCTCCAGATACAGGTACCTTTCCTTGCAACCAGAAAAAATGTAAAACCTGTCCGTTTATAATGACCACAGACAAGATGATGATACCCAACTCACATCAGGACTATAAGATCCCAGGTACGTTTAGCCATATCACATCTAACGTAGTGTACTTAATTATATGTACCAAATGTCCAGCTGGGGGTCTTTATGTATGGAAGACAGGGCAAAAACTTAGGACAAGAATGAATCATCATCGCCACACAATAAAAGAAAAAAGAATAGATCTACCTGTAGCCAAGCATTTTTGTTCCCCTGATCATAGCATAAAAGACATGAAATTACTGGTATTAAAAGGTCATTTCAAATCTCGAAGAGAAAGAAGAATCTCAGAATATAAACTAATGGTGACCTTTAACACGTTCAGAGCAGGAATGAATGTGTCGCATGGATTTATGTCATTCTACATCAACTAAGGAATGTGCCCCTCAGACTTGTAAGGCCATCATAACACTGGACCTAGTCACAGGACAATAAAACCTTTCACACTCCTTATCTATTAACTGCTAAAATATTTGTAGCCAGAACTGTTTATCTCTCCCATAATAACTCTGCTTTCCATCACCTGTCGCATCTATTGCATTATTTCTGTGTCTTATTGTGAATAAATATGTGACTCTTCAGATTTTGTGGTATAATAGCCTGATGAAGAGACTTGAGTAGTCTCGAAAGCTTGCAATTTGTTACTATCTTTTCAGTTAGCCATTAAAAGGAATCAACCACTGAGGACTCTCAAATCAAAGCATTATCAAATAAATTTCTGATGTTTTATTTCTGCGCATATTTCTATTCTGTGTCTATAATTTGATTTTAATATTGCAGCTGTGGGATTATATTTATTGTTGAAGTGGTATGCATTTACTTACCTGGGAAATTTGTGTTAATTACTATATTCTAACTGAGACAAAACCATGTATGAATAAAGGATATTTATTACACACAAGTCTACAGTTCATATACTACTAATCACCACACTAACACAGTGCACCATAATAACAATAGCACAAAGTACTAATATACGATTAATTCCCAATTACCTAATTATACTTCCCACCCACTTGAGCTAAAAACATACTTACATTAATACTTATATCCCACCCGTCTATCACTACACTATCCCTATGGAGAAAAAGGGGCTACAAGCAGTGATCAGTAGACACTCAGCCAGATATCCTCATCATGGTGTCCATCGAGTTTTACCTGAAGTGGCTTTTGTGATGTCTTTGTGTTCGTTTTTTTGCGGCGGTTTCACTGCGAAATCAGTTTATATAAAATAGTGGCGACTTCCAAGCAGAAGCTTTTAGAAGAAAAGACCAATCGCTTCTTTTAGCCACTTCACAGCTTTTGAAGCCTGAAGAAGTTAAAAGAAGTGACAACAGACGGATCATATGCACAGCAAGTCCTTTTGACATTTCAGTACATCTGTTCATTCTTTTTGACGTTTGTAAAACTTTTTTATTTTAGAATAGACATTTATCATCAATCCACCTGCTCTGTGCACAATGTTATGGAGTTCCCAGTATGCATACCATGCAAATAAGGTGAAAGACACGGAATCAGTATAATTGGTATAACATTCTTTAATGTATATACATATATATATATATATATATATATATTATGAACAAGGTCATGTGACCTAAACGTTGGCCCATTGCACACAGACGTTTGCTGATGATTGTTGTAATAAACTTCTAACTTTCGGCTTATATTGGAGAGCCTGGTTTCCTCTCTATCTACTTTCCAGAGCATCTTCAAAATCTCCTCACAGAAAAGAGAGAAGGGGGTTCATCCGAAAATCGTCATGTGCAGGAGCAGTTTCTTCTTCAGAGTCTCAATAATATCACAGAAAGAAGACCGCTATTTCATTGATCCTCATCTGAGAACTCAGTACTGGTACGATGTTTCCCAAAGCTGATGGTAAACTAAAGAAAAGACAGAACAGAAGTAAAGGTGAATTATTTTTTTTAGCATTTGAAATGAATGCAGATGTAATCTATATGTTCTCTCTTACCTGGGCTGACGTACAAGATGGACTCTTCTAGTGTCACTGCCAAACTCTTAACTTCTTCCATAAAGATTTAACCACTGAATTTTAGAAGGACGCAGTGTTTGCGACACAGGGGGCACCGAAGGTTGGAGTTGAGCCAGGTAGAGATGCAACCCTGATGGAAACAATGATTGCATGGTAGCACTGTGACTTCCTCTCCGGTCTCATAATCCGTCATGCAGATGACACACGACTCCTCCTGAGATGTTACAGCTCTTGTTGGGAGGTTCCTAATTTGCTGAGCTCGCCAAGTCTGCTGCCTTTCCTGCAGATTATATTGTGCAGGTGGTGATGGTGGCCGCATCTGTGGCGGATGCGTCATCGCTCCCATTCCCTGCTGCTGAAAGATGATGTTGAACAGACGGTTTGCCTGCAGTAATTGTACAGGAGATCCACTTGCAGCTGGAGACTCCCTGAGTCTGCGGCTCGGCAGAACGGGAAATGGCCGTCTGAATTCAAACTCAGTGACGGTGTCTGAGGATCCACTGTCATCCCTTCTGCTCTCTGATGTTTCTCTGGAGGGCTCTGCAGGAACCGGTCTAAGTGGAGAGCGGCTTCTTTCCCTGCTCTCTTGTCCTCTTTGCCGGAGAGGAGTTCTGGCTTCTCTCCCTCTCGCAGTGACAGCAGTGGCGTCTGTTCTGTGTCCACCAGTAGTAATTGGTCTTCTCTGATCCCTTTGAGAAGGTCTCAATTGATGGACAATAATAGCCTGACCTATAAAGAAATAAAATGTACTATAAATATGCAAAAGTTTATAAAAAAACACTTTTGAACCAAAGAGAAATAACCTGCTGTTGATTTGGAGTTTAGGGAGAGGAGCAAAAATTGATTAATGTTTGGGCTAAATAAACCTGCTCAGTGGATCCCCTCTCTGCAGACATCACAGAGCAGGGGTGGAACCAGACTGCGACTAACACAGCCCCCAAGGACTATGAATGGGAAGGTGGAGGATGCACTGAGTGTACTGAAACCGCTTACCCCAGGGAAATCTCCTCCCGGAAAAGATCCTATAAGGTGGGAATATTCTCTCACTTACCCTGATTTTCTGGTCGGCTCATCCAAGTCTCGTTGTCAGCAATAAGCTGATGCAGCTCCATGGAAGTCATGGTTCAGTTTCCCGGGGCTGAGATGGTAGAGTGATAGAAAATGAGAACTAAGTTCTCTGCTGGCACGGATGTTATGGTGCCAAAATATCAATAAGAAGCTGTAGAAGTAAAGCACTAGATGTATGAAACAAACTAGCTCGCACTTCCAAAACCAAGGTAGAGTCTCAGCGAAAACTTCAACTCTGAAAATGGCGCTGATGTCACCGAGTGCATAGATTGTATAACCTCACAGCATTCTATGTCACTGTGACATGTGAGAGCAACAACGCGCTGTCATGATGGCCGACTGTCCAATCTGTTATATACATATTATAAAATGTTATATTATTATATATTATAATACACATTGTAAAAAAATATTATATTATATTATTATTAACCATCTAACACTCTTAAGGTGTGTATATGTGTCTAAAGCATAGGATATATATACATCTTATGTATATCAGATGCCTTGGAATAATAATCCTATACTCACCTTTCAGACCCCCAGTACTGCTGCTGTCAGTGTCCCCGCCGACCTCCTGACTTCTCCTTCCCGCAGGGGCCATTGGGTGACCACTGCAGCTAATCAGTTAATACATATTTCCCATTGATATGTTTCATGTTGATGTAAAATAAACACTTTTAGAAAAGAAAACAGATAAATAAGATTTTCAAAATACGGCATGTACTAAGGTGGATACTCATGGTATGATATGCAGAGAGAGGAATACTGGGAGGACACAGAACGTTAGTCCACCTGCTTAACCCTCAGGATAATTCTTATCAGGTCATATAGGGGTGTACATAGAAATCCACAGACCCCATAGCAAAGATCTGAAATGGGACCTCTTAATGGCCCCTGGCTGCCATTAAGCAACCCAGTGGTAGTCACAGAGACCCCCTGTCTAGCTGCTTAGATACCATAGTTGCTGGTCACTATGGAAGATAAGGGGTTAATCTGATATAATCACAGCTAACTTGAATTGCAGCAATTACAAGTGGCTGTCTGCTGTGTAAAACAGCCGGCACCCACTGGATATGGAGTGGGCTGAGCATGTGAGTTTGCCCCTTATAAACCATCATAACTTATGCTGTATATATACGATATAAGCAGGGGATGAAGCTATTCGGCACTAGGCTCCTCCTGTTCATGGGCTCCATAGCGGTCATGTGGCCTGCCAAAATTGGCTGTATGCTACTGAGGTCATACATATAATATGAAAAAAAAATCATACAAGGTAAAAAATTAAAATTCATATCAGAAATAGTCCAGTTCTTTAGTGCCCATTCACATTAAAGGAAAATCATCTGAATTGATTGAATTTTGTGGGACAGGCCCATTATCCTCCCATGGAAAGCACATGCATGCTCGGCTGAATCAGGCATACATGAGTATAGGAGCAGTGAGGGAGAGAAGAGAGGAAGGGAGAAGACGGTGATTGGTGAGTATCTTAATCTGCCTCCATCACATAGATATTTAGGATGGATTAGGGAAACGTTAGCTTGGGGCGCTTCTTTCTCCAATAAGTTTTATTGATTTTTATAAACAAAGAAAAATATACAAACAATGAACAGAGAACGCAAAAGTGTAGACAAATTATAGATGAAAGTTACCATAAAAGTGAGTGATGAAAATGTTCAGCATGTGAAAAAGTGGAAATAATAGGAGTGGTAGAGATGCGGAGAAGGTTGGGACTGCTTGCCTCCCATCTAGACAGATTTTGATAAGGCATATGGGGCTCTATTACCCTAATCGAGATCTCAAGTAGGGGAATGACACATTTGCTCTCACCCAGGTTCACCTGTCATGCCAGGTGTTGGTGTAACACAGAGGGAAAAGGGAAAGGGAGCCCAGACACTAGGGAAAGGGGGAAGTGGAGACCTTATAGTCTGGTCTAGCATCAGCCTTTCTCAACTACCATCCCTTTAATGCATCTTCAGCAATCGCCGCACTCGTGCCTTGCCCTACTTTCCCTGGCGTATGGCTATGGCTAGGGATGGAAGGAGATGAGCATTAGTCAACCTCCACTAAGCACTATAGACAACAAGGGAAGACAAAACAGGAGGAAATTGCTTGGCTTTAGATGACTCCAAATATGCACACGGCCTCAAACTCCAGAGAGGACAAAGAACTGCTCCTGCTAAGCCTCACAAGTAGAAATGAATATAGCCAGCGACTCCCTCTCAGACACACCTGGTATATATAAACCCAGGCCAGAGAGATAATTAGCAAGAGAGAAGTAGCCCCTCGGTTCTAAAGACAGCCTCTTATTTAAGAAGCTGTCTGCAATGCCAAACGTAGAGATCTCCTGCAACCCACTGCAGGGCTACTGTCTGTCACCTCTGACACACCCGTGACATCACCAGAGGGAAACAGTAGATAACATAATTGGGAGAATAGGGGAACAGGAGGTAGGTTTGATGTATTCAGACTGAAGAGTCCACCTGGCGAAACCAAATTTAGCAAAAACATTTTCAAACTGCATCCATCTGTGAGATTAATTTGATAAGGATTGGATTACTGCTACGCAAGAGCTAGGTGTGAGAACCTGTCCAGTTCAGATTTATGTGAATGATAAGAATGGTAGAAATGTTTCTTAAAGGGAACTGTCACCCCCTGCGAGATTTGAGACCTCTAATATGGGCATGCAATCTATTCATACCTGTATGGCCCATAGTAGAGTTCTGAATGCAGAGAAATGTAGTATTATAAAATCTGTTTTCACATGCTTGGCGTCCCCCGGAAGGGAAGAAATCCCCGCCTATATCTTTAGTTAGCCCAGAAATCCCCGCCTATCTGCTTATTTAGCATGTTCCCCCATCCCCTGCGCGTCACAGGGCCCTGTGACGTGCACTGGTGTAACTAATTTCCCGCGCATGCACAATGCGATGCTCACATCAGGAGCATTTTGTATCTCCCGGCCCCGTTTGTCTCTGCACTATTCCATAGTGTTCTAAATATGGACACACAGACCAAATACTGATGTCACACTGATCCAAAATGCTGATGACACTGGAACTATTATTGTCCACTTAAACGTTTAAACATGGACTTGTGAATGAAAAATATCAGATAATATAGCTGAGAGTTTCTCATTAATCATATACCAAGAGATCTGTCCTTTTCACTTCCTAGAAATCAGGTACTGGTTTTCTCCAGGCTAAGACATCTGTGTTGGTTAGTGATGAGCGAGCATACTCGCAAGTACTCGGTACTCGCCTGAGCATCTCAGTACTCGAGATGCTCGAAGCTCGCCGAGTACTTCCGGGATGCTCGGGCAGATGCTGGGGTCCCCTCCCTGCATGTTTGGCGCTCTTTAGAGCGCCATTCAACATGCAGGAATTGTCTGCCACACACTGCAATGCTGCAGCCATGTTAGTTGTGGCATTACAGTGATTGGCTGGCCGCACAGCATCATCAGGTCTATACCAGACCTAGCGCCGCCGTGCTCATCAGTCTACTCTGCAATCAGACAGTGTAGGGAGAGGTGCTGCTGAGCTAGGGAGAGATTTGGCTGTTTATTAGTTAGTGTAGGTATTCCACAAGATTCTCTACACATATTCATCTCAACTAACAGTCCTTCTGAGGACTAATCCAGCTGCAGAGATACCAGTGCTAGGCAGGCAGGCAGGGTATATAGCAGACTGCAGTGCATATAGCAAGAGGATCCATTTCATTTCTGTCTGCTGGTGCTTTTACAGATATTATATTTGTAGAAATAGCCCCATGTATCAGGGGCCAGGAATAATTTTTTTTTATCTTTATCTGATTGTTTGCTTAAGGCTGTGTGCCCACGATGCGTTTTTTAAGTGTTTCCGCGGGGCAAAAATGCTGCAGAAATACTTAAAAAACACATGGTAGAAGGCCTGCCATGTTGCCTAATGATAATCTGCATGTGCACATGCTGCGGAAATTTCTGCTGCGGAAAAACTGCAGCACTACCAATTATTTTGCGGAAGCGCTGCGTTTTCGCTGCCATTGACTTGCATTGGAACGCTTGGATTCCGCATCACTGGATCTGTACATGCGGAATCCAAGCATTTCAATGTGCGGATGGTACCCGGGTCTGGATGAGAGGAGACTCTCCTCCGGACCCGGGTACCATGGAAACTGTAAAAAAAAGAATAAAATAAAAAATAAATATGATACTTACCTTCTGATGGCCCCCGGTGTGCTTGTCTTCGCTTGCCGGCAGATCGCGGTGGACGGAAGGACCTGCGCTGACGTCATTTAGTGTACCGCGAGCTGCCGGCAAGCCAGGACGGAGCGAATAAAAACTGTGGGGGCCATCAGAAGGTAAGTATGTATTTATTTTTTTATTTTTTACCATTCTTTAAGGTCACACTATATAAATCCATGACGTTTGCATGGATTTAAATAGTGTGACCAAGTTGTCAAGCACTTTCCAAGTGATGCTAAAATCGCTTGGAAAGCGCTTGTCAACCCACATGCGGAAATGCATGTGAAGAACGCTTCACATCCGCTTGTCCCTGGCAGGAAAAACGCATGTACAATCCGCATGTACAATCCGCATGCGTTTTTTCTGCCAGGGAGATGCAGAAATGCTCAGGAAAAAATCCAGAGCATTTCTGCATCGTGGGCACATAGTCTAAAAACCAATCCAGAGAACACCGTTTTTCTGCGCCATTTGCTAGTTGGCACTGCAGAATACAGCCAGGTCCTTTCCATGTTACAGCGCTAAAAATCCAGCTATTGAAAACTGTGGTTTGTCCGTCACACGGATCACATATAATTGCCCTCAACAATGCAGTTACTGGGAAAGCCAACCTAACCACGGACACGTGCACAAGTGCTTGTGGGCAGGGATGATACATCTCTCTGATGGCACACTGGGTTAAAATAGTGGAAGCCGGGACCCAGTCGGGCCTTGGGACATAACACATCCTGCCGATGCCGAGGATTGCGGGCCCTAGGTCAATCAGGATTGCCCCCACAGTCTACAGCTCCTGCACCTCATCTTCCTCAGTCTCCTCCTCCTCTTCAGCCTCCATCTCCGAAATGACCACATCAGTCACAAGCTGGAAGCACTGCAGCACTGCCTCAGCCAAGCGGCAACAGGCTGTGCTGAAGCTAATATGCTTAGGTGACAAACCGCACAATGCTGAAGAGTTGTGGACAGCTCTGAAAGAACAGGCAGATCTGTGGCTGACACCGCTGAACCTACAGTCAAGTATGGTCGTGTGTAACAATGGCAGGAACCTGGTGGCGGCTCTGAGGCGAGGAGAGCTCATATATGTACCATGCCTCGCCCATGTGCTTAACCTCGTGGTTCAGCGGTTTTTCAAAACCTACCCGGAGTTGCCGCATCTGCTTGTCAAAGTACCCCGCCTGTGTGCCCATATTAGAAAGTGAGCTACAGCTTCCGCCGCCCTAGCCGCCCTAACCATCAACAAGGCCATCGGTATTCAGTTCAGACTCCACACATAAGAAATCAGGAGTGGACATGGATGTCAGACATATGTACCATCCTGCAAAACTTTGACACCTCCAAGATGGTGAGTGGTGATGACGCCATAATAAGCGTCAACATTCCGCTTCTCTGTCTTCTCAAACACTCTCTGATAACAATCAAAGAGGATGCATTGCAGGAGGAGAATGATGAGATGGAGCAAGGAACCATACAGAGTGATTCCTCACAGCCCAGCCTCATCTCATCCCAACGTGGATTGGGTGACAATGAGGAAGAGGAGGAAGAGCAGGAGCTAGTTTCATGCACTATAGATGGTACTACCTGCACAAATGTCATACCATCTGTTCAGCATGGATGGCCTGAGGACAGGGAGGAGGAGGAGGAGAGAATGGTCAGTTGTCCTCTTGGTGAGGACACGGAAGTCTTGCCTGTTAGCAGCCTGGCACCATGGCTGAGTTTATGTTAAGCTGCCTTTCCCGTGACCCTTGCATTCTCAAAATTTTGGGAGACAGTCATTACTGGTTGATGACACTTCTAGACCCACGCTACAAGGAGAACTTTCTATCTCTTATTCCTGAGGCGGACAGGTCTACAAAGATGGGGCAGTACCAAAAAGCCCTTGCTACGGAACTATTAAAAAAATTCCCATCTGAAAACGATCGTGGCAGAGGTCACTGTTCGTTGGACAACCAAGAAGTACAGGCGAGAGGGACACAAATCCAATCCAGCAGAGGCAGGGGAACACTGTCAAAGTTCTGGGAGAGTTTTCTCAGCCCCTCCCATCGCACAGGCCCTGAGACATGGGATACTCTCACAAGGAGTGCAAAGTTTGGGAAGATGCTGAGGGAGTACCTTGCCGACCATACCAACATCCTCCGTGATTCCTCTGTGCCTTATAATTATTGGACCAGACAATGTGAACTGAGGTCTAAGATGGCAGACATACAAGAAACAGAGGCATGTTCACACTAGCAAAAAAGAAGCAAGACAAAAATATATCTCATACCCTACCATAATTATATATAAATGTAAAGCAAAGTTGCATAATAAATATAGGGTACTTAGTGAACTATTTTTGATCAAAAAAAGTATACAAGCCGTCCCACCAGCGGCAAGGTGACCCTAAATTGGGACGGTACCTATACTGCCTATATTAAAAACCTTACTGTATATCAAAGTTGAAGTAATGCATATAAAAGGGTAGACAAATAGGACCGGGTCCCAACTCCAGACCACCTAGGCCCGTGGTAAGCTACATATATACCAATCAGCTCAACAAAGGGCATGCCACACCCTTAAATTGCACAGAATGCAAACAAGTCAAAAAACCAGACAATGTGAACTGAGGTCTAAGATGGCAGACATACAAGAAACAGAGGCATGTTCACACTAGCAAAAAAGAAGCAAGACAAAAATATATCTCATACCCTACCATAATTATATATAAATGTAAAGCAAAGTTGCATAATAAATATAGGGTACTTAGTGAACTATTTTTGATCAAAAAAAGTATACAAGCCGTCCCACCAGCGGCAAGGTGACCCTAAATTGGGACGGTACCTATACTGCCTATATTAAAAACCTTACTGTATATCAAAGTTGAAGTAATACTTATTATGCAACTTTGCTTTACATTTATATATAATTATGGTAGGGTATGAGATATATTTTTGTCTTGCTTCTTTTTTGCTAGTGTGAACATGCCTCTGTTTCTTGTATGTCTGCCATCTTAGACCTCAGTTCACATTGTCTGGTTTTTTGACTTGTTTGCATTCTGTGCAATTTAAGGGTGTGGCATGCCCTTTGTTGAGCTGATTGGTATATATGTAGCTTACCACGGGCCTAGGTGGTCTGGAGTTGGGACCCGGTCCTATTTGTCTACCCTTTTATATGCATTACTTCAACTTTGATATACAGTAAGGTTTTTAATATAGGCAGTATAGGTACCGTCCCAATTTAGGGTCACCTTGCCGCTGGTGGGACGGCTTGTATACTTTTTTTGATCAAAAATAGTTCACTAAGTACCCTATATTTATTATGCAACTTTGCTTTACATTTATATATAATTATGGTAGGGTATGAGATATATTTTTGTCTTGCTTCTTCTTTGCTAGTGTGAACATGCCTCTGTTTCTTGTATGTCTGCCATCTTAGACCTCAGTTCACATTGTCTGGTTTTTTGACTTGTTTGCATTCTGTGCAATTTAAGGGTGTGGCATGCCCTTTGTTGAGCTGATTGGTATATATGTAGCTTACCACGGGCCTAGGTGGTCTGGAGTTGGGACCCGGTCCTATTTGTCTACCCTTTTATATGCATTACTTCAACTTTGATATACAGTAAGGTTTTTAATATAGGCAGTATAGGTACCGTCCCAATTTAGGGTCACCTTGCCGCTGGTGGGACGGCTTGCATACTTTTTTGGATCAAAAATAGTTCACTAAGTACCCTATATTTATTATGCAACTTTGCTTTACATTTATATATAATTATGGTAGGGTATGAGATATATTTTTGTCTTGCTTCTTTTTTGCTAGTGTGAACATGCCTCTGTTTCTTGTATGTCTGCCATCTTAGACCTCAGTTCACATTGTCTGGTTTTTTGACTTGTTTGCATTCTGTGCAATTTAAGGGTGTGGCATGCCCTTTGTTGAGCTGATTGGTATATATGTAGCTTACCACGGGCCTAGGTGGTCTGGAGTTGGGACCCGGTCCTATTTGTCTACCCTTTTATATGCATTACTTCAACTTTGATATACAGTAAGGTTTTTAATATAGGCAGTATAGGTACCGTCCCAATTTAGGGTCACCTTGCCGCTGGTGGGACGGCTTGTATACTTTTTTTGATCAAAAATAGTTCACTAAGTACCCTATATTTATTATGCAACTTTGCTTTACATTTATATATAATTATGGTAGGGTATGAGATATATTATTGTCTTGCTTCTTTTTTGCTTATAATTATTGGGTATCCAAGCTGGAGACGTGGAATGTACTGACTCTCTACACCTTGGAGGTCCTGGCCTGCCCTGCCGCTAGCGTTTTGTCAGGGCTGGATTGGGCCAGACTTCTCAACACCACTGAATGATAGCAGTGTAACATAAACTCAAATCCAGTTTCTTTTTTGTGAGGTGTATTCCCGTGCACCTTTTCACACCCAGACATGGGTATATGCTTCCTGATTTTGGCTATTTGCTCTTGTCCTCCTCCTTCTCCTCATCCTCATCCTCCACCACCATATCACCAGGGTGACGTGGTCTGTGATGCAACACCCACATATTTTTTTTTTAAGGGTGTTTATGATGCCCGTAAAAAAAAATTTTTATACAGTATGTTCATCTATACCTCCAGGGGTAAATGTTTGTCAGCCCATACTCTTAGTGCATGGGCGTTACATGTATAGGAGACCAGCTCCTTTCTAATGGTAAACATTTTTTTATGAGGTCCTCCTCCACGTCTTTTCCAAGGTGCATTGGAATGCCTCCCAATTTTTGGCAGCCCTTGCATTCATTGCATAGGTCAACACTATGGGAGACCCACTTCCTAATAATGGGAACATTTTTTCATGAGGTCCTTTGTCTCTTCCAAGGGGCATTGGAGTGCCTCCCAATTTTTGGCAGGCCTTGCATTCACTGCATATGCCAACTCTATGGGACACCCACTTCCTAATAATGGGAACATTTTTTCATGAGGCCCTCTACGTCATTTCCAGGGGGCATTGGAGTGCCTCCAAATTTTTGGCAGTCCTTGCATTCACTGCATAGGCCAACACTATGGGAGTCCCACTTACTAATAATGGGAACATTGTTTTCAGGAAGCCACCTGACCTCCTCATCTCTTCCAAGGGGCATTGGAGTGCCTCCAAATTTTTGGCATCCCTTGCATTCACTTCATAGGCAAACACAATGGGAGACCCACTTCTTAATAATGGGAACATTTTTTTTCTGGAGGCCCTCCTCTACGTCTCTTCCCAGGGGCATTGGAGTAGGTCCAAATTTTTGGCAGCCCTTGCATTCACTTCATAGGCCAACACTATGGGAGTCCCACTTATTAATAATGGGAACATTGTTTTCAGGAAGCCATCTGACCTCCACATCTCTTCCAATGGGGCATTGGAGTGCCTCCATATTTTTTGCCATCCCTTGCATTCATTTCATAGGCAAACACAAAGGGAGACCCACTTCTTAATAATGGGAACATTTTTTTTCTGGAGGACCTCCTCTACGTCTCTTCCCAGGGGCATTGGAGTAGGTCCAAATTTTTGGCAGCCCTTGCATTTACTGCATACGCAATAAGAGTATAGGAGACCGACTCTTTAGTAATGGGAACAGCAAAGCATAGCCAGCTGCTGGCCCTTTAAGAATAGTAAAGGCCGCCTGTTGGCCCTATAAAATAGGCTTTGTGAGTTTCAGAGTCCCTCCTTCATAAATGAAACAGGATGTGTCTGATCATGTCTCACACACCACATGGCCAGATAAGGTTGTAAAATGTTAAAATGACATTGCCTGGTGAATGCATTTGTCACGGTTGAAAGCAATGCAAAAGTGCAAAAATGCATCAAAAACGCTACGTGTGAACATAGCCCAAGGTGTGGAGGAGTATTTTTGTTTTTGGTTATGTATTTTGCCTTATATACAAGTCATTACCCTGGAAAGGGTGTTCCTTTACATATTTCCCAGGAAAATCCATTTTGGTTTCATTTTTGTATGTTTTATTGTGAGTCCGTAAAAGTGGCGTAATACCTCTGACAACATTGTTCACAGCAGTCACCTGGGAGTCAGAAATGCTTCCAGGGGTCTTCCCCGTGCTGTTCCCATGTCATTTGAGCACTGTTCCCGTCGATTTGGGCAATTTTTAAGCCCTGTGCAGACCGCCGGGGGGAGCCACCTGAATAATGATTGAGATTCCCATAGACATACAGTGCTGGCCAAAAGTATTGGCACCCCTGCAATTCTGTCAGATAATACTCAGTTTCTTCCTGAAAATGATTGCAATCACAAATTCTTTGGTATTATTCTCTTCATTTAATTTGTCTTCAATGAAAAATACACAAAAAGAATTGTCCTAAAGCCAAATTGGATATAATTCCACACCAAACCTAAAAAAGGGGGTGGACAAAAGTATTGGTACTGTTTGAAAAATCATGTGATACTTCTCTAATTCATGCAATTAACAGCACCTGTAACTTACCTGTGGCACCTAACAGGTGTTGGCAATAACTAAATCACACTTGCAGCCAGTTAACATGGATTAAAGTTGACTCAACCTCTGTCCTGTGTCCTTGTGTGTACCACATTGAGCATGGAGAAAAGAAAGAAGACCAAAGAATTGTCTGATGACTTGAGAAACCAAATTGTGAGGAAGCATGAGCAATCTCAAGGCTACAAGTCCATCTCCAAAGACGTGAATGTTCCTGTGTCTTCCGTGCGCAGTGTCATCAAGAAGTTTAAAGCCCATGGCACTGTGGCTAACCTCCCTAGATGTGGACGGAAAAGAAAAATTGACGAGAGATTTCAATGCAAGATTGTGCGGATGGTGGATAAAGAACCTCGACTAACATCCAAACAAGTTCAAGCTGCCCTGCAGTCCGAGGGTACAACAGTGTCAACCCGTACTATCCATCGGCGTCTGAATGAAAAGGGACTGTATGGTAGGATACCCAGGAAGACTCCACTTCTTACCCTGAGACATAAAAAAGCCAGGCTGGAGTTTTCCAAAACTTACCTGAGAAAGCCTAAAACGTTTTGGAAGAATGTTCTCTGGTCAGATGAGACAAAAGTAGAGCTTTTTGGCAAAAAGCATCAACATAGAGTGTACAGGAAAAAAAAGAGGCATTCAAAGAAAAGAACACGGTCCCTACAGTCAAACATGGCGGAGGTTCCCTTATGTTTTGGGGTTGACCGTGTGCATGGCATTATGAAGTCTGAAGACTACCAACAAATTTTGCAGCATAATGTAGGGCCCAGTGTGAGAAAGCTGGGTCTCCCTCAGAGGTCATGGGTCTTCCAGCAGGACAATGACCCAAAACACACTTCCAAAAGCACTATAAAATGGTTTTAGAGAAAGCACTGGAGACTTCTAAGGTGGCCAGCAATGAGTCCAGACCTGAATCCCATAGAACACCTGTGGAGAGATCTCAAAATGGCAGTTTGGAGAAGGCACCCTTCAAATATCAGGGACCTGGAGCAGTTTGCCAAAGAAGAATGGTCTACAATTCCAGCAGAGCATTGTAAGAAACTCATTGATGGTTACCGGATGCGGTTGTTCGCAGTTATTTTGGCTAAAGGTTGTGCAACCAAGTATTAGGCTGAGGGTGCCAATACTTTTGTCTGGCCCTTTTTTGGAGTTTTGTGTGAAATGATCAATGATTTGATTTTTGCTTCATTCTCTTTTGTGTTTTTTCCTTGCAAGCAAATTAAATGAAGATAATAATACCAAAGAATTTGTGATTGCAATCATTTTCAGGAAGAAACTGAGTATTATCTGACAGAATTGCAGGGGTGCCAATACTTTTGGCCAGCACTGTACATTGGTCTCGTTGCTCGGGTTGAGCACCCGAGTATTCCAATGTGCTCGACCCGAGCAACGAGCACCCGAGCATTTTAGTGCTCGCCCATCACTAGTGTTGATGTGTTGATGGACATGGGGGACATGGGAGACATAACTGGACAGCTATCTAAGGTGTATAGGCACAAGGCAGTTTAGGAGTTAAGGATAAAGATGTTACAAGATATTACATGAAATGTTACATTTTTTGCTGATCACTAATGGTTCACATAAACCTAAAATCTTCAGTCTTAACTTTTTCTTAAGACATTATTGTAAAGTCTATGAGAAGATATGATGGGTTCAAAGAACTGGAAATTTAACAAATGCAGAAGACAATTTTTGAGATGGGGATGGATAAATAAATAACATATCACCAATTATAAGAAGAGATCCTACTTTTTGGGGGTCGTGTTTTACTATAATTAATTTCCTATTGCATCTGGAATGGAAGTTGTGCCTTGATTTTGTCAGAGATAATCTGGGGAGGCAAAACCATGGGGGGTCACACAAACCTCCACTTTTGGTACCCTGACTGCTGTTAGGTGCTGTGATGAAATCCTTGGAGCCATTGTCAGACAATACACCGGTGCAGTGGCCCTGGGTTTCTCCTGGTACAGGACAATATCCATCCTCATGTGATCAGGCTGTGGAGACAGTTTCTGGATGAGGAAGACATTTATGCCTTTGACTGGTCCTCATGTTTCCCAGACCTGAATCCTTTTGAGAACCGGTGGTTTGTTCTGTATCAGGCATCCAACAAAGTCAAGTAACATTACAAACTATGCAGGAGCTCACCGATGCCCTGATAACCCAGAATACCGCCCATTGTCTCATCAGGAGCATGCCCGACATTGTCAGGAGTGCTACAGGCACGTGGGGTCATACTTTTATTTTTCAAGTCACTGTAAATACTTCTATCCCATCATTTGTTATTATTCTCGAAGTCAAAAGATATAAGCAGAGAATGGGAAGATAAACAGCAAAACAAATAATTATTAAAACAAATCCAATGGAAATATTTATTTTTTATTTATTTACTTTTTAGTTCTTCAAACTCGAATTGTCTTCTTTCTTTTCTCACTTTATGCAGAGAAGTTTTGCTACAAGAAGCAGACGTTCCACGGGTAAGTCCTTACTGATACAACGCTGTTACAATGCCTTATACCAATGTTCCCAGCCGGCAGCTCTCTGCTGGCGTCAGAACTGCAACTCCTAGAATGGCATAAATAGCCATAGATAGGGCAAAACTGCCCGACACATCTGACGCGCCCCTGGGCCTGTGTCGCGCTGCATTGCGCACGCGGGAGCTTACCCGGAGCCGGATCTCTTGAGGGTTGTAGTCTCGTGGCGGTGACCCGGTCCGTGCCCAGGGAGTCAAACTGAGCGGCGATGTAACAGCGGTAGATGTAGGACGACTACGCCACCCGTTGAATGCAGCTATGGAGCTGCCGCTGCAGGACAGTCCGCTGAGGCCGGTGGATGGGTGGTGCAGCGTAGATGGTATAACCCCCAACGGGAGGGGTATGGCCTCAGGGCAGCAGATGTGGATGATGGGGGTAGCAGGAACCACTCAGAGACGGTGCGGTGTAATTCAGGGTCTTTACTGGTAACAACGATAGACCCTCCCGGAGTACTTGCTAGTGAACGGGGCCTGGTCAGTCCTTGAGCAGATGGGATCTCCCCTGGCCAGGCGGAGTTGTAGGCCTCCCAAACTGACTGTACTCTTCTGGCTACCTTGCTAGAAGCGGATATAAGTAGCCCACGTCCCTGAGTGTACCGTGTGGTGCTCACCCGTATGGCCGGTGACTCGGGGCCTTCTAATGGCTTCCGCTCCACGATGGCGGTGCTGGTCCCACGCGTGTGACCGTGCCTTCGGGTTTCTGGGCCTGAGGACCTGAAATCCCCTGCCGGTCGGCTTCTGCTGCTGGGTAAGAGTTAGTCCCCACAGCCTCGGACGCCGGGTCCGGTAAGAAAGCTTCTCAGTCAGGGCGAGCTCTGCAGCTGCCAGCCCCTGACTCGTAGTAGTATTGCTTCTGCTGTTTCTTGTCTCTACTCTCCTTGACTACTAACCCTGCTTCAGCCCCGGGTTTATATAGGGGAAGTTCTTCCCCTCCCAAGACTGGGCAGGAGGCGTGGCATGCACAGGATCCCTGACCAAAGGACCTCCCACCTGCTCTCAGACATAACATTACATTACTGTGGAAACCAGACCCCTGGGGTGCCACATTCCCCCCTAGTGAAATTTAGTACTCCGGGACTAAACATATTTTAGAAAAACATAACAAGATATAACAATACAATAAAGAAACACATAAAGGTGGTCACGGCATGTCCGTAACCGGGTGCAGTTTTTGAAGAAACAAAGGTGTCCATTTCACCAAAACAGGGAGACGTAACCAGGTAGGGGTCTGTCCTACCCAGAGTCCTTAACAGTCTCTAGTCCATCCTGGGTTACGCTCCAACTAATTGTACAAGGATTCCCGGTAGATCCACCAAGGATTCCTAAAAATAACTAGAAACACAAAATTATACACAAGCAACAATACACAGGTAAACATAAATAAAACAATTTATACACTTTAAATCCTCCAGCGTGCGGGTAACTGGCCTCTAGTGGCCCTAATGGACCTACGGAGCTGACTGTCTGGCCCTGAACTACAGGGTGTAGGAGCTGTCAAGGGTAAACTGGGCAGCTGTCTACCGGCTCTTTGTCTCACTAGGGGTACGGCAGGCTCACTATAAGCAGAGGGTTGATCCTCCTGTTCTGCTTGTGTGGAGTCTTCTGCCTCCTGGACCGGCTGTTCTTCCAGCTCTACCTGTTGCTCCGTAGGTGCTTGGGATGCTGGTTGGAGGAAGGTGAGTACGGGTACCACAACTGCACCATTGACTTGAGTCCAAGACCGAGGGAAGTCCCCGAGCACAGTACTAACCATATCTTCCCTTTCCTCTACGGGTCGATGGTCTTCTTGTTCCTCTTCAGGGTTCCTCAGTTGTTCATGACACTTCTTCAGGTGGTCCCGGGATACAATGGCTGTGGTTTCCCCTCCGTCTTTACTGATGGTACAAACCTTCGGGTTCTCGTGGCTTGAGGGCAGTACGGTGTACGGGTCCTTCTCCCACTGGTCGTCCAACTTGTGGAGCCGTCTCTTCCTCTTCAAGACCTGCTCTCCGGGTACCAGGGGAACAGCGGGAGCATACTGGTTGTAAGTTTTCTCTTGTCTTTCCCTAGCCTGACAGAGACTTCGCTCCACGCTCTCCTGTACTCTCCGGTACTGCTGCTGCCTCTTTGTGTCCCAGTCTGTTTCTGGTGAAGTGTCCTCAGGTGTCAGGACTCCCATTTCCAGGTCAACAGGTAACTTACCAGGTCTTGCCCTCATTAGGTAAGCCGGGGTACAGTTGGTGGAACCTACCGGGATGTGGTTGTATAGGTCCACCAGATCGGGCAACTTCTCAGGCCACAGACTGCGTTCTTCCAGGGGCAACGTTTTTAGAAGATCCATTACCACCTGGTTAATTTTCTCACAAAGTCCATTAGTTTGCGGATGGTAGGGTGTCGTCCTTATCTTCCGGCAGCCATACAGATTGCAGAATTCCTGGAAGACCTCCGCTTCAAAGGCAGGTCCCTGGTCTGTCAGCACTTGGTCCGGGTACCCGTGTGGACGGCAAAAGTGCTGCTGGAAGACTCTAGCTGCTGTTTGAGCCGTTAAGTCCTTGACGGGGACGACAACCAGAAACCGGGAGTAATGATCCACGATGGTTAACGCGTAGACGTAGCCACTTCTGCTTGGGGTCAGTTTTACATGATCCAAGGCTACCAGTTCCAACGGTTGCCGGGTGACGATGGACTGCAGGGGAGTCTTCTGGCTGGCACGGTCCTTCCTTCTCAGGTTGCACGGGCCACAGTCTCTGCACCACTTCTCGATGGTTCCCCTCATGCCTACCCAGTGGAACCGCTCGCGCAGCAGGAACTCCAGCTTCTTCCACCCGAAGTGTTCAGCTCCGTCGTGGTATGCCTCCATCACCATGGCTGCGTCTCTTCGTGGCACCACTATTTGCCAGAGTAATTCATGCGTCCGGGAGTTAACCATTCTGCGGCACAACTTCCCTTTGTAAAGGAACAGTCGACTCTTCTCTGCCCATAGTTGTTTGGCTTCCTCCGGAGCGTCTGGTTCAAGGCGAGCCTCCGGCCGAGTCAGCATCTCCTTCACCAGTCGGACGGCAGGGTCGCTGTCTTGCGTTTCCGCCCAGTTGTAGTGGGATAAGGGGTTCAACGTAGCAGCCTGCTTACTCCTTACCCGGTGGGAATACTGGATAGTCCCATGATGGTGGAACGCAGGGAGTTCAACTTCTTCCAGTCCCTCCGGATCTTCTCCTCCGTCCGGCAGGTTGGGCATCCTGGACAGGGCGTCCGCGTTGGTATTGGAGCGTCCTGCCCGGTATTTGATTGTGAACTCGTAGTTGGACAGACGGGCCATCCACCTCTGCTCCAGGGCACCGAGTCTTGCCGTGTCCAGGTGTGTCAACGGGTTGTTATCCGTGTACACGGTGAACCGGGAAGAAGCGAGGTAATGCTTAAAGCGCTCGGTGACTGCCCATACTACGGCCAGGAACTCTAGCTTAAATGAGCTGTAATTCTCGGGGTTCCTTTCGGTGGGTCGCAGTTTTCGGCTGGCGTAGGCGATTACTCGTTCCTTCCCCTGCTGGATCTGGGACAGTACGGCTCCTAGCCCGATGTTACTGGCGTCGGTGTAGAGGATAAAGGGCTGGCTATAATCCGGGTACGCCAGGATTTCGTCCCCCGTGAGGGCCATCTTCAGCTGGCGGAAGGACTCTTCTTCCAGCTCCTCCCATTTGAAGGGCGGCTTCTGGTTCTTGGCCTTCCGGGACTGGCCTATCAGGAGGTCCTGCATAGGTGCTGCCTTTTTGGTGAAACCGGGAATAAACCTTCGGTAGTAGCCTACCAACCCGAGGAACTGCCGCACTTCTTTTACGCTGGAGGGGCTTGGCCATTCCTTAATTGCGGTGATCTTATCAGGGTCGGGAGCCACTCCGTCAGCGCTCACCACGTGTCCCAGGTACTGCACCTTTGGTTTCAGGAGGTGACACTTGGAGGGTTTCACCTTTAGGCAGTAACTTGCCAGAGCTTCGAACACTTCCGCCAGGTGTTTCAGGTGGTCCTCATACGTCTTGGAATATACGATGACATCGTCCAGGTACAACAGGACCGTCTCGAAGTTTCTGTGGCCCAGACAACACTCCATTAGTCGTTGGAAGGTTCCCGGTGCGTTGCAGAGTCCGAACGGCATGCAGGTGAACTCGCTAAGTCCCATCGGGGTGGTGAATGCGGTCTTCTCCCGGTCCGCCTCTGCTACAGGAACCTGCCAGTACCCGCTAGTGAGATCCAAGGTAGAGAAGAAGTTAGCAGATCTTAAAGCAGCCAATGACTCCTCTATCCTTGGTAAGGGGTACGCATCCTTGTGTGTGATACGATTGATTTTCCGGTAATCTACACACATCCTCATGGTGTTGTCTTTCTTTCGGACTAAGACTAGTGGAGCTGCCCAGGGGCTACAGCTATCCCTGATCACCCCAGCCTCCTTCATGTCTCTAAGCATCCCCTTGGCGTGTTGGTAGTGGGCAGGGGGTACGGGTCGATACCTCTCTTTTATAGGAGGATGGTCTCCCGTGGGGATGTGGTGTTCTACCCCCTTGACTCGCCCGAAGTCTAACGGGTGTTTACTGAACACTCTCTCGTACTCCTGAACCACCCGATAGACTCCTTGTTTCTGGTGTGCGGGAGTGGAGTCAGTACCCAGATGTAGTTGCTGACACCAGTCCTCCATGTTTTTCTTAGAGCCGTTACCTTCCTCCGGGTGAGATGGAGGCAAGGGTTCCACAGATTGTATAGCATTTTGGTTAATGGTATATAATTTGGCTAGCGTGGCATACCGGGGCAGGTACACTTCCCTCTCCCCGATATTTATTATGCGAACGGGCACCCTCCCATGGCGTACATCAACCACCCCCCGTGCTGTCAAAATGGTGGGCCTACTGTCCGAGTAAACTGGTTCTACCATTGCCTGGTAATCTCTACCTCTCAGACCAATAGCTGCCCGGCACCAAATCATCATTTCACTTTTTGGGGGCATGGCAATAGGAAAAGGGTCACACATTCTTACGCTACCAATCTCACCGCCGGAGAGTTCCACCTGTTGCCGTCGCATCAGTGCCCGGATCTCTTTCTGGAGCACCCGCTGCTCGCCGGAGCTGGCGTTCTTGGCAACCTGCTGTAAAAGGAAAATCACCTCTGCAAGACAATTTTCAATTACATTAGTTCCTAGAGTTATTTTTGGGTGACTCTCATGTTTGTCAATATCTACAATGATCAGTCCCTGTGCTGCCAGTTCGACTCTACCGATTTTGATGGTCACCTCTTTAAATCCGATCTGTGGCACGGGCTGGCCATTGCTGGCGATGATACTCAAGTCGTCGTCAGGGTAGCGGGTAATATCCGAGTCATTCCAGTACTGCTTAAAGAGCACGTACGGGATGGTGGTGACCTGTGACCCGGTGTCCAGTAGGGCACTCATGGGAATGCCATCCAGTACCACAGGCAAGACTGGACGTCCTCCCACATATCTGTCGTGCCAGTTCGATGGGCCTGGTGATCTTTTTCCTGGGGGTTGGCCCTCTACCCCAGGTTGTGCCCGTTTAAAGAACAGTACCTTGCCATATGTCCAGGTTGATTGCAGCGGCGGCAGATGGGTCGTCCGTCCTCGCTGTATCGGTCACTGGGTCTTCCTCTGGCCGGTGGGGTCCTCCTTGGTCGACGCCACGGGATGTCCTCCGGTCCGGATGCCAGCTGGATCTTCCCTGGGGTGGAAGCCTGTAAAGACTGCACAGTTCGGGTTAGCGCAGCAACGCTCTTAGCTAGCTCTTGGACCTGATGGTGTAGGTCTGGAGCCGGGTCATTGTCCAAAGCCTGCGCATCAGCTCCCACAGGCCCTGCCGACAAGGGCGCCGCCTCCTGGTGGTAAGTGATAGCAGGGCGCTTGTGGGTCACAACGCCACCCGGTGCCGGTTCTCGGAGCACCCGGATGGCTCTGTCCTTGAACTGTGCAAAGCCCAGATGGGGATCCTGTAAGGCCATCGCCCGCAACTGGGTTCGGTGGGCATTACAATATAGTCCCTCTATAAATTGTTCGGTCAACAGCCTGTCCTCGTTTCCCACTCCATCAGGGTCGGTCTGCTTAATGGCCCTCAGGGCCTCTTGTAGGTTTAGTGCATAGTCCCTTATACTCTCATGCGCTCGCTGCTTGCACCCGTAGAATCTAAGCTTAATCTCGGCTGAGGTGCGGGTATCAAAGGTATCCTTCAGCCGGGTTAGTATCCCTGCGACAGTCTTCCTCCCAGGTGGCCAGGATTTTACTTCCCTTTTGGCTGCCCCGGTTAGTTGGGCCACCAGGATGCTCACTTTTTGCTCTTCTGTGAGGGGGTACACCTGGAAGAGGCTATCCAGCTTTTCTCTAAAGTCATGCAGGGTATGTGACTCCCCTGAGTACTGGGGTAGCCAAGCTGCTCCCGGGATATAGGGCATGGTGAAGGGCATAACTGCAGCAGCGGTAGCGCTGGCGGGGGTTGAGGCAGTGAAGCTCTCCTCCGTATCCGACATCTTCCTCCCCCCTAGTGGACCGTGGCCTACCTTGCGATGATCCTCTTCCGTAGGCCGCGGCTCCGCAGTGGATCGTCAGGGTTGAGGACCTTCCGTCGCGCTCCTGTGACGTCGGCGTCTGCTGGGCTCCTTCCAGGACCTTACGCAACGTCCGGACGTGAGGCGGGGCTTCAGTTCTCGCGCGTTTTCGGAGTCCACGCCCCTCTTCTTCCCGCGCGGCGTCCTCAAGATGGCGTCCAATGGCGGGAAAACTCCACGGATGGCGGGAAGAAGGCCGAAGATGGCGCCGGATGGCGGGAAAACTCCACCGATGGCGGGAAGAAAGCGGAAGATGGCGCCGGATGGCGGGAATCTTCACCACGGGTAAGTTTTCACAGTCTTTTTCAGGCACGCAGTACCCGGTGGTTGCGGGCACGAGATCCTGCCGACTACGCCAAAATTGACGCGCCCCTGGGCCTGTGTCGCGCTGCGTTGCGCACGCGGGAGCTTACCCGGAGCCGGATCTCTTGAGGGTTGTAGTCTCGTGGCGGTGACCCGGTCCGTGCCCAGGGAGTCAAACTGAGCGGCGATGTAACAGCGGTAGATGTAGGACGACTACGCCACCCGTTGAATGCAGCTATGGAGCTGCCGCTGCAGGACAGTCCGCTGAGGCCGGTGGATGGATGGTGCAGCGTAGATGGTATAACCCCCAACGGGAGGGGTATGGCCTCAGGGCAGCAGATGTGGATGATGGGGGTAGCAGGAACCACTCAGAGACGGTGCGGTGTAATTCAGGGTCTTTACTGGTAACAACGATAGACCCTCCCGGAGTACTTGCTAGTGAACGGGGCCTGGTCAGTCCTTGAGCAGATGGGATCTCCCCTGGCCAGGCGGAGTTGTAGGCCTCCCAAACTGACTGTACTCTTCTGGCTACCTTGCTAGAAGCAGATATAAGTAGCCCACGTCCCTGAGTGTACCGTGTGGTGCTCACCCGTATGGCCGGTGACTCGGGGCCTTCTAATGGCTTCCGCTCCACGATGGCGGTGCTGGTCCCACGCGTGTGACCGTGCCTTCGGGTTTCTGGGCCTGAGGACCTGAAATCCCCTGCCGGTCGGCTTCTGCTGCTGGGTAAGAGTTAGTCCCCACAGCCTCGGACGCCGGGTCCGGTAAGAAAGCTTCTCAGTCAGGGCGAGCTCTGCAGCTGCCAGCCCCTGACTCGTAGTAGTATTGCTTCTGCTGTTTCTTGTCTCTACTCTCCTTGACTACTAACCCTGCTTCAGCCCCGGGTTTATATAGGGGAAGTTCTTCCCCTCCCAAGACTGGGCAGGAGGTGTGGCATGCACAGGATCCCTGACCAAAGGACCTCCCACCTGCTCTCAGACATAACATTACATTACTGAGGAAACCAGACCCCTGGGGTGCCACACATCCACTGGTAAAACTCCAGAATAGTAATTTACAGGACTGACCGGAATGAAACAAGGATACTGATAGATGATGATGAATGGGTGAAGCTGCAGAAGAGACGATGTAGGACCGGGCGTTGCTCTGCCCGCTGTCAAGTTCTTCAAAAGTTGAACCATTTCGTCTCCAGATATTTTACTCCAGTTCCTGTAGTCCTTGACTGGAGTAACACTTCTGAAGGGGCACACGTAGACGCACACCACTCATCAGATATGCCAAGTTCATTAAGTGTTGTGCGCCTCTTAATGAAAAGCATTCATGAATAAGATTTGCCGATTTCTTTAAGACTGGGGCCTGAAAAAGCACTCACAAAATGATTAAAATCATTTTCCTAGTCATTTCTATGGATAGAATATTTATGCGCCTAAAGTGGCATAATTCTTGATGAATTTGCCCGTCAGGCTTCCACAAGCACAGTAGTGCCTTAGTTTTGCAACTTTTGGTGGATCCAGCCAGGAGTGGAGTAAAAATGCTAAAATTCGCAACATTTTTGTGCTACTTTGAATTGCGACCAAAATTTTGCAACGTTTCAAAGTGTTGAACACTAGAAAACTGTTGAAAACAACTTGATGAGTCGGGCCCTATATCTCCAGCAGTGGCAGTAAATAAATGGAACAATGAATGGAGTAATGAAGCTTGTGCAAAACTATATCCCTCCATTCAAATGGAAGAGAAAAAAACACAGAGGCGCTCTATGTGTGAACCAGCTTGGAGGTCCAGAAATCCAGCGTTCTGGAATTGCTCACCTGGGATACTTGTGCTGACCATGCACAACACTGCATGAAATGTGAACTGAAAACACTCAAAGCTGCAGCACCGACCTCCTGTCCCAATTGCCAGAGAAGGAAGCAAAGGATAATCCAGGAAGGAGGAAGAAATGCAGTTTCTCCAGGCGCTGCCACAAAGGATGACGAGCCAGACGGTAAGTAAGATTTTTCTATTGTTTTGTAATGGTAACAAGACTACACATTTCTGGGATGATTCAATTCAAATGGGACACTATAGAGCCCCATGTTCTAAACTGTGGAGGTCCCAGTGTGGGATACCCAGTGGTCAGCAAGTATTTACTTTTTTCGATCGAAAGGTGATAACTTGCAAACTTTGTAGCATATCTTTAAATGATTATTCTCATTTCTTCTTCAGAAGCGCGCTGCTCCCCTGTCTTCCTACTTCCTGCTCGGCAGGGCAAAGTGCGCTCCGGACTGACTGACATTTTGGAGAAGCATCATAGATGCGCAATTGGCCCAAACTTAGTTCCCATGCCGCTATATGAAGCATCGGAGGATCACAGAAGTACTCAAGCTGGTTGGATTCACTCATCTGGCCAACTTCAGAGCAGCACTTGTAAGCTCTACAGCAAAGAGCTTGTAACTGTTGCGCTTCTCGCCTTGGAGAATGACCACCGAAATGAAATGGAAAAGACAGAAATCATCTTTCCAGGTAATGCACTAATGTATGTTTTTCTTTATACTGAGCCATGTTTCCACATATTCAATATAATAAAATCTCATTCTCCCTCTATGAATGTTCATGTGCAGGAAAAAAACTGAGTAAAACTCTCTTCTTTATTAATTCCGGCATCTTTTTGACTTGCTACATATGAAAATAGTAGAAGATAAATATATAAGACTAATGCAGAAGACGACAGTCCAATGGGAACAGATATTGTGACTTTATAGAAACAAATGTGGGGCCTTTGCAGTTGTCACCAAATTGATGCAATGTACCCATATTCATAAAACAAAGATGTCTCTGCCGGGTTCTCAAAATACTATTTATTGATTTATATAGCTCTGTTTCTAACAATCCAAGCAATACAATAACTGCAAATATACAGCGAGTGAAATAAGTATTGAACGTTTCACCAATGCTCTACATAAATATGTTTTGAATGGTGCTATTGACATGAAATTCTCACCAGATTTCAGTAAAGACCTCATCCAATCTACACAGGCAAAGAAATGAAACCATAAATGTCCATAAATGAAATCATGTGTAATAATGAAGAAGACACAGGGAAAATGTTTTGAACAAGCTTCCTGAAATTTATTTAATACTTCATACAAAAGCCTTTGGTGGTGATGACAGCTTTAAGACGCCTCCCGTAAGGAGAAACTAGTCGCATGCATTGCTCAGGAGTGATTTTGGCCAATTCTTCTACACAAACACTCTTCAAATCCTGAAGGTTCGGTGGGCTCCTTCTATGAATTTTGAACTTTAGTTCCTTCTATAAATTATGCAATTTTTACCAAATGTGGCAATACACCATATGTGGTTGTACACTACAGTTTGAGCACACGGCAGGGATCGGATGAGTAGAAGCGCAACTTGGGTTTTAGAATGCAGATTCTGTTTGAATAGATTGAGGGTGCCATTAGCCGATCCCCTGAGGTGTCAGATCAGCAGAAACCCCCACAAGTGACCCCATATTGGAAACTTTACTGCTTAAGGAATTCATCAAGGGGTGTAGTGAGTGTTTTGAACCTACAGATGCTTCACAGAATCTTATAACATTGGAATGTGGAAATTTCACATTTTAGTTGTTAAAATGTAATTTTTTTTATTAGCTACAAATGTGTCAGGTACATGAGGGTTAGTAGGTGAAACTGGACCCCAAAATTTATTCTGCAATTTCTCCCGAATATGGTGATGCTCTATATGTTGTCAGAAACTACTGTTTAGCCTCACGTCATGGCTGAGAAGGAAGGAGCGCTATTTGGATTTGAACCACAGATTTTGCTACAATAATTTTCGGGCAACATTTGCAGAGCCGTTAAGGTGCCAGAACAGCAGCAAACCTCCACAAGTGACCCCATTGCAGAATTTGGACCTCTCAATGAATTCATCTACGGCTCAAGTGACTATTTTGTAACATCCACGCCATAGTTTTTTGGGGGGAGAATTGCAAATATGCCAGCTCAGTGCCCACACATTGTGCCCAGTTGGTGTTTCTGGGGAAAACCTGTAAAATGCTAAGTGCGCTCTTCCCGCTACAATAATGCCAAAAATGTAGCCTCCTACTGTAGTTTAGGCACAGTGGGGCTCAGAAGGAGGGGGTATTTGGGAGCGTATATTTCACTGTATTTTATTTGAGGGGCTGGAGCCATGTTGCTTTTCCAGAGTCTTTGTTCTACCAGTAACATGGGAACCCTCTACATTTCCAGTGACAGATGGCAGATCTGAGTGGGGGCTTGTTTTGTGCAGGAAAAGTTAGGGTTTTTTTGGTAACATTTTGGAGTACAAAATATTTTTTGATCACTTTCAGTATGGTGGGATCACATGCTTGTGTTCTACGCTGAGCATTTATAACAGGGTTACTGAGTAAATCTCACAAAAATGCGATTCAAACGATATCTCCAGAGGAACCATCCATCATAATGAGGCAGATGGAGACACTTTGGACTATGTTTGCCGTCTATTCCGGTGGTATCCATCTTTTTTGGCATGCACAAAACTGTGGTCGCCCACACTTGTGCGCTAAAAAGATGCATAAAATAATGTGACACCACTGTAACAGACACCAGAGTCCAAAGTGCCTCCATCTGCCTCTTTATAGTGAGTGGTTCCATTGGGAGTTTTGTCTGAATCGTGTCTTTTCTGAATCGCGTTTTCTCTGATTTACATAGAAACTCCAATGTAAGCGCTCAACAGAGAGCGCAGGATAAATGTGAATCAAGCCATATTCCAATTTTTGGGATGTAGAATGAACAAATAGACAGTAGTACAAGAACAGTTTTTATTTTTGCGCTGCTCATCGTGCGGTATAAATTAATCTACGGGTCAGTGCAATTACAGCGATACCAGATTTATATAGTTTTTTATGTTTTGCTGCTGTCACGCAGTAAAAATTATTGTTTATAAAAAAAATAGTTTTTTTTTTTGTCGCCATATTGTGAGAGCTATAATTTCTTTATCTTTTGACGAACAGAGCTGTATGAGGGCTTATTTTTCACAACGAGTTGAAGATTTTTTTGGTACCATTTTGGTTTACATAACAATTTTTGATTGCTTTTTACTAAGATTTTTCAGACACAGAATGAATAAAAAACAGCAATTCAGCTATTGTTTTTATACTGTACATTCTTTTGCACCGTTCACCATGCGGTAAAAGTGATAAGACTGATTTATTCTTCTGGCCTGTATGACTGTATGATTACAGTGATATCAGATTCATATGACCCCCTGATTCATTTGCTGTTTTGGGGTAACTTTGTTTCTCCTATTATCCTTTGTCCATCTCTTCTTAAGGGTATTATATAGACCTGTTTACCTATCAATATATATTTGTTTAATTCACCTTATGGACATCTATGGCATACAGTATATGTTCCGTATGCATTTCATGTCCCTTTTGATCAGGGATATTCACTCAGTATACATATTTTTGTACGGTTTGTACCTTTCTCTACGTGACCCCAGGTGTTCATGTCACTTATATTGATTGTCTATCATTATTGTTTGGGGATATTTTAGCACACTTTTTATTGTTATATTTTTTAATAATTTGTGGAATATTTATTATCCCCCACACATTTTTTGGTACACCAGTGCACTTATTTTGTACGTATTCATTGTTAGTGCTTATGGCATTTATGTTCAATATTATTGCTATTATTATTGTAACAGGTTAACCCTTTTTATTATTCACTTTTTTATGTATCTCTTAGTACACTAGTGCACTTGCTCCGCACTTATTCACCCACAGTGCTTATGGTATTATGTCTAACATCATTGCTGTCATTAGTAATAGGTTATTTCATCCATCCTCTCTCTTGTAGCTTCTAATTCCATCTGACTTATATACCAGGTGCAAGCGTTTATTAGGATTACTATGTATTATGTATTACCTTTTCCACCTCCTTTACACACGATGTGATATGAGTCCTGTCCAATAGCGATCTGGGCTCCCCCATTTTTTGTACACCTAGCGGTATTTGCTAGCCGCACACTTTACTTACTTCCTTTCCTTGGGCTTGTGCGCATGCGCATTCATGGCACTCAGTGTCTTCCGGCCTTGCGCACTCGGAACAGTGTGCATGCCACGTATGCGTTCCAAGCGCACAATCCTGAAGTCACCTTTTACATCTATGAGTTACTGAGGAACGCTTCATGTGCCGCCTTCCACCCATGGCAACAATTGGATATAAGGCTAAAAATGTTGATTAATGGCTGTATATATAAGGAACACTGTCCCCTCCCTAGTTAACACCCCTTGGAAGATACACTGGCGAAACGGCGTTGTCGGGGGTTCATCCACATGTAGATCTGACTACTAACAGTAATTTCTAAGTGACAACTCCTTTCAAATCAGTACTACCAGGATTCAAAGCCTCCAAGCATTGCACTGTGCACTTTATGATGGGCTAGTCCCTATAATCTGTGTTTTATTTGATTCATGTTTACTGTTTTATGCCAATAGACTTCTCCATGCAAAACCTTGATTTATTAGGTTTCTTTTCTCCAGCACAATGCACCTCAGACGTGGGGTTATACAGTACAGACCAAAAGTTTGGACACACCATCTCATTTAAAGATTTTTCTGTATTTTCATAACTATGAAAATTGTACAGTCACACTGAAGGCATCAAGACTATGAATTAACACATGTGGAATTATATACTTAACTAAAAAGTGTGAAACAACTGAAAGTATGTCTTAAATTCTAGGTTCTTCAAAGTAGCCACCTTTTGCTTTGATGACTGCTTTGCAAACTCTTGGCATTCTCTTGATGAGCTTCAACCACTTAAACCACTGGTAAAGATTACACCCAGCTACATTCAGGACACAACAGACCTACTGAATAAACTAGCAGCAATAGGTCCTCTACCAGAAGGATCCATCCTGGCCACCATGGATGAGGAATCTTTGTATTCTAACATCCCACATCAGGATGGATTAAATGCCTGCAAAATCTTCATAGAAAATACAGGAATTGTTGCTGATTCTGTGGTCAAACTTACAGAATTCATCCTCACCCACAATTACATTGAATTTGATAACAACATATATCTACAGGAAACTGGTACAACGATGGGAAGTAAAATGGATCCACAGTACGCAAATCTTTTCATGGCCAAGCTTGAAAGTGACTTTTTGTCCTCATGCCCCATCAGGCCTCTGGCCTACTATCGTTTCATTGACGATATTTTAATCATCTGGACGGGGTCTGAGCAACAGCTGAAGACGTTCCATGAACACTTTAATCGATTTCATCCCACAATCAACCTAACACTCAACTACTCCTGTACTGAAATTAACTTTTTGGAGACCATCATCAAGCTACAGAACAATGAAATAGAGACATCCTTGTACAGGAAGCCAATCGACCGTCCTACATACCTTAAATTGTTTACAGACAAGCCGTCAGATACAATCGGATATGTTCCAACCCTATGGATAGAGACAAACACCTTCATGGTCTCAGAAAGACCTTTTTGAATCAGGGCCACCATCCAAGAACAATTGAGAACCAGATTACAAGAGCCACCAGAATAGCAAGGAATTACCTCCTACATTACAAAACCAAACAAGAAAGCAACTGGGTGCCTCTAGTAGTCATCTACAATTCAAATCTGGAGGCGCTAAGGAGAGCTACACAGAAACTACAACCCTTACTACAAAAAGATGCCCGATTACAATCCATATTTCCAGACCCCCCACTTCTGTGTTTCAGGCAGCCCCCAAATCTAAGAAGCATCATTGTCAGAAGCTTTCTGTCATCTCCTCCAGCTACAGGTACCTTTCCTTGCAACCAGAAAAAATGTAAAACCTGTCCGTTTATAATGACCACAGACAAGATGATGATACCCAACTCACATCAGGACTATAAGATCCCAGGTACGTTCAGCCATATCACATCTAACGTAGTGTACTTAATTATATGTACCAAATGTCCAGCTGGGGGTCTTTATGTAGGGGAGACAGGGCAAAAACTTAGGACAAGAATGAATCATCACCACACAATAAAAGAAAAAAGAATAGATCTACCTGTAGCCAAGCATTTTTGTTTCCCTGATCATAGCATAAAAGACATGAAATTACTGGTATTAAAAGGTCATTTCAAATCTCGAAGAGAAAGAAGAATCTCAGAATATAAACTAATGGTGACCTTTAACACGTTCAGAGCAGGAATGAATGTGTCGCATGGATTTATGTCATTCTACATCAACTAAGGAATGTGCCCCTCAGACTTGTAAGGCCATCATAACACTGGACCTAGTCACAGGACAATAAAACCTTCACACTTCTTATCTATTAACTGCTAAAATATTTATAGCCAGAACTGTTTATCTCTCCCATAATAACTCTGCTTTCCATCACCTGTCGCATCTATTGCATTATTTCTGTGTCTTATTGTAAATAAATATGTGACTCTTCAGATTTTGTGGTATACTAGCCTGATGAAGAGACTTGAGTAGTCTCGAAAGCTTGCAATTTGTTACTATCTTTTCAGTTAGCCATTAAAAGGAATCAACCACTGAAGACTCTCAAATCAAAGCATTATCAAATAAATTTCTGATGTTTTATTTCTGCGCATATTTCTATTCTGTGTCTATAATTTGATTTTAATATTGCAGGTGTGGGATTATATTTATTGTTGAAGTGGTATGCAGTGACTTACCTGGGAAATTTGTGTTAATTACTATATTCTAACTGAGACAAAACCATGTATGAATAAAGGATATTTATTACACACAAGTCTACAGTTCATATACTACTAATCACCACACTAACACAGTACACACTAATAACAATAGCAGACAGTACTAATATACGATTAATTCCCAATTACCTAATTATACTTCCCACCCACTTGAGCTAAAAACATACTTACATTAATACTTATATCCCACCCGTCTATCACTACACTATCCCTATGGAGAAAAAGGGGTTACAAGCAGTGATCAGTAGACACTCAGCCAGATATCCTCATCATGGTGTCCATCGAGTTTTACCTGAAGTGGCTTTTGTGATGTCTTTGTGTTCGTTTTTTTGCGGCGGTTTCACTGCGAAATCAGTTTATATAAAATAGTGGCGACTTCCAAGCAGAAGCTTCTAGAAGAAAAGACCAATCGCTTCTTTTAGCCACTTCACAGCTTTTGAAGCCTGAAGAAGTTAAAAGAAGTGACAACAGACGGATCATATGCACAGCAAGTCCTTTTGACATTTCAGTACATATGTTCATTCTTTTTGACGTTTGTAAAACTTTTTTATTTTAGAATAGACATTTATCATCAATCCACCTGCTCTGTGCACAATGTTATGGAGTTCCCAGTATGCATACCATGCAAATAAGGTGAAAGACACGGAATCAGTATAATTGGTATAACATTCTTTAATGTATATACATATATATATATATATATACATATATATATATATTTATATATATATATATATATACATATATATATATATATATATATATTATGAACAAGGTCATGTGACCTAAACGTTGGCCCATTGCACACAGACGTTTGCTGATGATTGTTGTAATAAACTTCTAACTTTCGGCTTATATTGGAGAGCCTGGTTTCCTCTCTATCTCTACTTTCCAGAGCATCTTCAAAATCCCCTCACAGAAAAGAGAGAAGGGGGTTCATCCGAAAATCGTCATGTGCAGGAGCAGGTTTCTTCTTCAGCGTCTCAATAATATCACAGAAAGAAGACCGCTATTTCATTGATCCTCATCTGAGAACTCAGTACTGGTACGATGTTTCCCAAAGCTGATGGTAAACTAAAGAAAAGACAGAACAGAAGTAAAGGTGAATTATTTTTTTCAGCATTTGAAATGAATGCAGATGTAATCTATATGTTCTCTCTTACCTGGGCTGACGTACAAGATGGACTCTTCTAGTGTCACTGCCAAACTCTTAACTTCTTCCTTGAACATTTAAGATGTTCCACTGAATTTTAGAAGGAAGCAGTGTTTGCGACACAGGGGGCAGCGAAGGTTGGAGTTGAGCCAGGTAGAGATGCAACCCTGATGGAAACAATGATTGCATGGTAGCACTGTGACTTCCTCTCCGGTCTCATAATCCGTCATGCAGATGACACACGACTCCTCCTGAGATGTTACAGCTCTTGTTGGGAGGTTCCTAATTTGCTGAGCTCGCCAAGTCTGCTGCCTTTCCTGCAGATTATATTGTGCAGGTGGTGATGGTGGCCGCATCTGTGGCGGAGGCGTCATCACTCCCATTCCCTGCTGCTGAAAGATGATGTTGAACAGACGGTTTGCCTGCAGTAATTGTACAGGAGATCCACTTGCAGCTGGAGACTCCCTGAGTCTGCGGCTGGGCAGAACGGGAAATGGCCGTCTGAATTCAAACTCAGTGACGGTGTCTGAGGATCCACTGTGATCCCTTCTGCTCTCTGATGTTTCTCTGGAGGGCTCTGCAGGGACTGGTCTAAGCGGAGAGCGGCTTCTTTCCCTGCTCTCTTGTCCTCTTTGCCGGAGAGGAGTTCTGGCTTCTCTGCCTCTCGCAGTGACAGCAGTGGCGTCTGTTCTGTGTCCACCAGTAGTAATTAGTCTTCTCTGATCCCTTTGAGAAGATCTCAATTGATGGACAATCATAGCCTGACCTATAAAGAAATAAAATGTACTATAAATATGCAAAAGTTTATAAAAAAAACACTTTTGAACCAAAGAGAAATAACCTGCTGTTGATTTGGAGTTTAGGGAGAGGAGCAAAAATGTATTAATGTTTGGGCTAAATAAACCTGCTCAGTGGATCCCCTCTCTACAGACATCACAGAGCAGGGGTGGAACCAGACTGCGACTAACACAGCCCCCAAGGACTATGAATGGGAAGGTGGAGGATGCACTGAGTGCACTGAAACCGCTTACCCCAAGGAAATCTCCTCCCAGAAAAGATCCTATAAGGTGGGAATATTCTCTCACTTACCCTGATTTTCTGGTCGGCTCATCCAAGTCTCGTTGTCAGCAATAAGCTGATGCAGCTCCATGGAAGTCATGGTTCAGTTTCCCGGGGCGGAGATGGTAGAGTGATAGAAAATGAGAACTAAGTTCTCTGATGGCACGGATGTTATGGTGCCAAAATATCAATAAGAAGCTGTAGAAGTAAAGCACTAGATGTATGAAACAATCTAGCTCGCACTTCCAAAACCAAGGTAGAGTCTCAGCGAAAACTTCAACTCTGAAAATGGCGCTGATGTCACCGAGTGCATAGATTGTATAACCTCACAGCATTCTATGTCACTGTGACATCACATGTGAGACCAACAACGCGCTGTCATGATGGCCGACTGTCCAATCTGTTATATACATATTATAAAATGTTATATTATTATATATTATAATACACATTGTGAAAAAATATTATATTATATTATTATTAACCATCTAACACTCTTAAGGTGTGTATATGTGTCTAAAGCATAGGATATATATACATCTTATGAATATCAGATGCCTTGGAATAATAATCTCATACTTACCTTTCAGACCCCCAGTACTGCTGCTGTCAGTGTACCCCGCTAACCTCCTGGCTTCTCCTTCCCGCAGGGGCCATTGGGTGACCACTGCAGCTAATCAGTTAATACATATTTCCCATTCATATGTTTCATGTTGATGTAAAATAAACACTTTTAGAAAAGAAAACAGATAAATAAGATTTTCAGAATACGGCATGTACTAAGGTGGATACTCATGGTATGATATGCAGAGAGAGGAATACTGGGAGGACACAGAACGTTAGTCCACCTGCTTAACCCTCAGGATAATTCTTATCGGGTCATATAGGGGTGTACATAGAAATCCACAGACCCCATAGCAAAGATCCGAAATGGAACCTCTTAATGGCCCCTGGCTGCCATTAAGCAACCCAGTGGTAGTCACAGAGACCCCCTGTCTAGCTGCTTAGATACCATAGTTGCTGGTCACTATGGAAGATAAGGGGTTAATCTGATATAATCACAGCTAACTTGAATTGCAGCAATTACAAGTGGCTGTCTGCTGTGTAAAACAGCCGGCACCCACTGGGTATGGAGTGGGCTGAGCATGTGAGTTTGCCCCTTATAAACCATCATAACTTATGCTGTATATATACGATATAAGCAGGGGATGGGGCTATTCGGCACTAGGCTCCTCCTGTTCATGGGCTCCATAGCGGTCATGTGGCCTGCCAAAATTGGCTGTATGCTACTGAGGTCATACATATAATATGGAAAAAAATATCATACAAGGTAAAAAATTGAAATTCATATCAGAAATAGTCCAGTTCTTTAGTGCCCATTCACATTAAAGGAAAATCATCTGAATTGATTGAATTTTGTGGGACAGGCCCATTATCCTCCCATGGAAAGCACATGCATGCTCGGCTGAATCAGGCATACATGAGTATAGGAGCAGTGAGGGAGAGAAGAGAGGAAGGGAGAAGACGGTGATTGGTGAGTATTTTAATCTGCCTACATCACATAGATATTTAGGATGGATTAGGGAAACGTTATCTTGGAGCGCTTCTTTCTCCAATAAGTTTTATTGATTTTTATAAACAAAGAAAAATATACAAACAATGAACAGAGAACGCAAAAGTGTAGACAAATTATAGATGAAAGTTACCATGAAAGTGAGTGATGAAAATGTTCAGCATGTGAAAAAGTGGAAATAATAGGAGTGGTAGAGATGCGGAGAAGGTTGGGACTGCTTGCCTCCCATCTAGACAGATTTTGATAAGGCATATGGGGCTCTATTACCCTAATCGAGATCTCAAGTAGGGGAATGACACCTTTACTCTCACCCAGGTTCACCTGTCATGCCAGGTGTTGGTGCAACGAAGAGGGAAAAGGGAAAGGGAGCCCAGACACTAGGGAAAGGGTGAAGTGGAGACCTCATAGTCTCGTCTAGCGTCACCCTGTCTCAACTACCATCCCTATAATGCCTCTTCAGCAATCGCCGCACGCGTGCCTTGCCCTACTTTCCCTGGCGTATGGCTATGGCTAGGGATGGAAGGAGATGAGCATTAGTCAACCTCCACTAAACACTATAGACAACAAGGGAAGACAAAACAGGGGGAGATTGCTTAGCTTTAGATGACTCCAAATATGCACACGGCCTCAAACTCCAGAGAAGACAAATAACTGCTCCTGCTAAGCCTCACAAGTAGAAATGAATATAGCCAGTGACTCACTCTCAGACACTCCAGGTATATATACACCCAGGCAAGAGAGATAATTAGCAAGAGAGAGGTAGCCGCTCGGTTCTAAAGACAGCCTCTTATTTAAGAAGCTGTCTGCAATGCAAAACGTAGAGATCTCCTGCAACCCACTGCAGGGTGACTGTCTGTCACCTCTGACACACCCGTGACATCACCAGAGGGAAACAGTAGATAACATAATTGGGAGAATAGAGGAACAGGAGGCAGGATTGATGTATTCAGACTGAAGAGTCCAGCTGGCGAAACCAAATTTAGCAAAAACATTTTCAAACTGCATCCATCTGTGAGATTAATTTGATAAGGATTGGATTACTGCTATGCAAGAGCTAGGTGTGAGAACCTGTCCAGTTCAGATTTATGTGAATGATAAAAATGGTAGAAATGTTTCTTAAAGGGAACTTTCACCCCCTGTGAGATTTGAGACCTCTAATATGGGCATACAATCTATACATACCTGTATGGCCCATAGTAGAGTTCTGAATGCAGAGAAATGTAGTTTTATAAAATCTGTTTTCACATGCTTGGCGTCCCCCGGAAGGCAAGAAATCCCCGCCTATATCTTTAGTTAGCCCAGAAATCCCCGCCTATCTGCTTATTTAGCATGTTCCCCCATCCCCTGCACGTCACAGGGCCCTGTGACGTGCACTGGTGTAACTCATTTCCCGCGCATGCGCAATGCGACGCTCACATCAGGAGCATTTTGTTTCTCCCGGCCCAGTTTGTCTCTGCACTATTCCATAGTGTTCTAAATATGGATGTAGCACCCCGAGGGCTCGGCTGCTACAGGGGTATTGCACCTCAGTCCAGAGGTGTGATATTCCACTCCCGGGTAAGGATGGAGTGTGGACCAGGACTCGGTAGGCTGCATGCACCACACACACCCCATTTCCGAGGGACAGCTCAACGGTGCTCCCACAGAAGTGCAGGCACGACAGCTTCTGTCCCTGGCTGGAGTGGGGCGGGGAAAGGAAAACCCAGTGGTGTAGGAGCAGATAGGGGTGGGTCTCTGGGCATAGATAGGAGCCCATTGATTGCAAGTCACCTGGGCTCGGGTGTCAGAAGGAGGTATATAAGGTGGGCACCATCTTAGAGGCAGTTCGGCTCAGTTCAGTGGAGACAGTCTGAGGAGAAGACGGGAAGCAGAGCCCCTGCATGGGCTCTGCTCTGCAGGCAGGCCTTGTCAGGAGGCTGGAGCCTGAGAGAGAGAGAGAGAAGAAGGAAGAGAAAGGAAAGTAGGAAAGGAACTGGAACAGAGGAGAAAGAAAGCAAGGAACACAGAGAAAGGCCCAGAGACACGAAGGCAGAAGGAACCCCATATGCCCAGAGGAAGATACAGGGTGAAGGGTTGGCAGAGCAGGGTACCGGAACCCGAATTGGTGGAGGCGACTAATCCTCAGCCAAAACCGGAGGTTGTGACCACATCTTGGTGCCACCCCTCACTACATCCACCAGAAAGGCATACCGTATAGGGTCAGGGAAACCGGAGAGAGGTTTCGCCAACAGAAGGCCCGAGGAAGCTGGACAAAGGTGGGTCCCTGGTGGGGACGGCCAGTAGAAAGGAAGAGAGGGGAGCTCTGAACCACACTCTGGAATTGCCTGGGAGTTGACCGAGTCCCTTGCCTGGTGAACGCAGCACGGCTCAGGCGGTCCCTCATGTGCACAAGTGACCAGAATAACAACCGTGAGTAAAGCTTTGAAAACTGCAACTGCACGTCTCTGTGATTCCTCGCCGCACCAGCACCATAAGTACTGGGACGCTCACACCATCACTCCCATCATCTCTCTCACATTAGCTGCCCTGAGGCAATACTCCTCCCGTGGGGAGTTATCCCATACTCGGCTGCGCAACCAACATCAGCCTCAGCGGTCGGCAGCGCAGCGGCAGTCCCCACTGACCACAATCCACGGGTGGCGTAGTCGGACACTTATTACAATACAAATAGACTGCCACTGGTTTGACCACCCTGGGCATGGACCGGGTCACCGCCACACGGAGACTACAACCCCCAGCATTCTACAACAGGCCCGGTTCCGGGTTCCCCTGCACAACACAGGCCCAGGGGGCGCGTCAACTTTGGTGTGGTCGGCAGGATCATTACCAACCCGCCACAAGCGGGTATTGCGTGCCTGAAGAAAACTGCACATGTACCTTAAAAAGAAGTCTCCCGCCATTTCCAGAGGTTTCCCGCTGTCCGGAGTCGTTTCCCGCCATCCGGAGCCGATTCCCGCCGTCAGACGCCATTTTGGACCGTTTCCCGCCATCTTCATCCGTTTTTCCCGCCCTGGCAGAGCGGACGCCATTATGTGTGCACCAAAGGACAGCAGGAAGCCACCTCCCATCATGGGCCAGGTCCCAGAGTGGCGCCAAAGAAGGAGCCCGTCCCCACCAGCCATGAATGCAGCAATGGAGATGTCCATCAACGTGGGGGGGCTGCCCCTGAAGGTGATTGTCAGCAGATGCCCCCAAGACCAACCCCCATGGGGGCGGATAGGAAAGAAAACTGAGGGGCTGGGTGCGGTCTGGATCAGTCTGGACCTGCTGCACCCGGAGATGGAGGGAGCAGAAAACTCCACCAGCATCCTGGCCCGCAGCCTGCTGCAAGCGGAGCCACCCTGCAGCCTGACAGAACTGCTGGCCCAACTGCCTAGAGACCCGGATCGTGCGCGCGCAGCGCTGGAAGATCTGGATAGAAGAATGGTCCGGGCGCAGCGGGATGTGTTTGCCGGGTGGAGAGAGGAGATGGCCCGGCAGCACGGAGGTGAGCAGCAGAGGACGCCGCCGGAACCGGGCAGCGTGCTTACCACTGGGCGCGGAGAAGAGGGACCGGCAGCTGCAGATGACGCCGCGGAGGAGGCCACGGAGACCGAGGCAGGTAATGGGGACGCCACCACCCCAAGCCCGGGGAACACCAGCCTGCCCTCACCCTCCGTTGCGGGACCCGAAGCCCCGGGGACCGTACCTGACACCACGCCTCCACCAGCTAGGCCTCAGGCAGCAAGCACCGTCGTCACGCCCCACCCCACGCTGTGCCCTCTGAACCCTGGCGCCGTACAGCGTGAGACGTCATGGGCCAGGACGCAAGACCTAGCACACCCGGGCACCGCTGCCTCACCAGCGCCCCCTACCTTGGCGGTGCCACCCCCGGGCGCGACCAACAAGCGACCACCGGCCTGGTCGCAAGGCCGAGTGCCCCCAGGCGCTGCCACCCGTCCGAAGCCCACAGTGCCACCCTTGGGCGCGGACCTGTATGCCCAATATACCAGCCCGGATGGGCTACCCTTTGAATGGCCGCCGGAGTTCGCCAACCCCCGTCTCCGGAAAGAGCGACCCCTGAGTGAGCCTTTGATCCCGGCCCCGGAGCCCGCCAACATCGCTCCACCCCTGCCGGAGGATGCCCAGTTTGCATGGGACCCCACTGGCGAGAACCTCATGGGCTTCACCCAGGAGACCCGGGCGGGAGAAGTCCAGCGCCTGGAGTGCTGCCGTCAGCAGCTAGCCACCTATGAAAGAGAGCGGCGGCAGAGGCGCATCAGGGAGCAGCGACTCCAGGCTAGGAGCGCGGAGCAAAAGAGGAGGGCCCGACAAGACACCCACGCCATCCGCGGACCCAGAGCCACCGGGACCGTAGTCAAGTTCCAGCTGGAGCATGGCTGGGGCTTCGTCAGAGACCCGGAGGCTGACACCGACGTCTTCGTCACCAGAAGGGACGTTGAAAGCCACCTGCCAGAGGGACATCACGGACGTGACCTGTACCCCGGCGACGTGGTCACCTACACCCGGCACAAGGGCGCAAAGGGACTGTACGCCCTCCACGTTCACCGGCTCACGGAGGAGGAACTGCAGTACCGCCCAGACGCGGAATACACTGAGGATCCGGACGGACCAGAAGATTACCCGGAAGAGCGAGGAGGACACCGTTACCAGTAAATGGTAAAATGGAACTGTATATAGTTACCCGTCAGGGTACAAGAACTGTTACTTGTGTGCCCCTTCCTAAATTACCAGGCTGAGGACTGTGAGCAGCCACTCCCTTATCCCCACTGGCCGAGGACTGAGAGCGGCCAATCCCTTGTAAATAGTTGCGCTTCTTAAAGCGCCCCCTACTGGTTTTATATAAGAACTGCAACGTCTACCTCAAGACGGATTAAATGGACTGTTGCACCTTTTCTTGGTCGCAAGTTGCACAGCGGCCAGAGCTCAAGAATGTTCTACTTGAAAAAGTTTTATATTGAAAAGTTTTATATGCTGCTAGAATAATAATGCAAATGTTTCATGTGATGTTTTATATGCTAAAAGAGTTCCAGTAGTTTCGACCATAGCTAGTGACAGAAGAATGTTAAAGAAAAGAAAAAGAGTACCAGTAACGTTAAAAAAAAAAAAAGAAGAAGAATACCTCCCATAAAGGGATGAGTGAAAAGTTATTGTCTTATGTACGAATGCATTCTAAAAACTTGTATGTTTAAATTGTCTTTGCTCTTTTCCAGACCGAGGACGTGCTGTGATTTAGCAGGGGGAAATGTAGCACCCCGAGGGCTCGGCTGCTACAGGGGTATTGCACCTCAGTCCAGAGGTGTGATATTCCACTCCCGGGTAAGGATGGAGTGTGGACCAGGACTCGGTAGGCTGCATGCACCACACACACCCCATTTCCGAGGGACAGCTCAACGGTGCTCCCACAGAAGTGCAGGCACGACAGCTTCTGTCCCTGGCTGGAGTGGGGCGGGGAAAGGAAAACCCAGTGGTGTAGGAGCAGATAGGGGTGGGTCTCTGGGCATAGATAGGAGCCCATTGGTTGCAAGTCACCTGGGCTCGGGTGTCAGAAGGAGGTATATAAGGTGGGCACCATCTTAGAGGCAGTTCGGTTCAGTTCAGTGGAGACAGTCTGAGGAGAAGACGGGAAGCAGAGCCCCTGCATGGGCTCTGCTCTGCAGGCAGGCCTTGTCAGAAGGCTGGAGCCTGAGAGAGAGAGAGAGAGAAGAAGGAAGAGAAAGGAAAGTAGGAAAGGAACTGGAACAGAGGAGAAAGGAAGCAAGGAACACAGAAAGGCCCAGAGACACGAAGGCAGAAGGAACCCCATATGCCCAGAGGAAGATACAGGGTGAAGGGTTGGCAGAGCAGGGTACCGGAACCCGAATTGGTGGAGGCGACTAATCCTCAGCCAAAACCGGAGGTTGTGACCACATCTTGGTGCGACCCCTCACTACATCCACCAGAAAGGCATACCGTATAGGGTCAGGGAAACCGGAGAGAGGTTTCGCCAACAGAAGGCCCGAGGAAGCTGGACAAAGGTGGGTCCCTGGTGGGGACTGCCAGTAGAAAGGAAGAGAGGGGAGCTCTGAACCACACTCTGGAATTGCCTGGGAGTTGACCGAGTCCCTTGCCTGGTGAACGCTGCACGGCTCAGGCGGTCCCTCATGTGCACAATTGACCAGAATAACAACTGTGAGTAAAGCTTTGAAAACTGCAACTGCACGTCTCTGTGATTCCTCGCCGCACCAGCACCATAAGTACTGGGACGCTCACACCATCACTCCCAACATCTCTCTCACATTAGCTGCCCTGAGGCAATACTCCTCCCGTGGGGAGTTATCCCATACTCGGCTGCGCAACCAACATCAGCCTCAGCGGTCGGTAGCGCAGCGGCGGTCCCCACTGACCGCAATCCACGGGTGGCGTAGTCGGACACTTATTACAATACAAATAGACTGCCACTGGTTTGACCACCCTGGGCACGGACCGGGTCACCGCCACAAGGAGACTACAACCCCCAGCATTCTACAAAAGGCCCGGTTCCGGGTTCCCCTGCACAACACAGGCCCAGGGGGCGCGTCATGGACACACAGACAAAATACTGATGTCACACTGATCCAAAATGCTGATGACACTGGAACTATTATTGTCCACTTAAACGTTTAAACATGGACTTGTGAATGAAAAATATCAGATAATATAGCTGAGAGTTTCTCATTAATCTTATACCAAGAGATCTGTCCTTTTCACTTCCTAGAAATCAGGTACTGGTTTTCTCCAGGCTAGGGCATCTGTGTTGATTAGTGATGAGCGAGCATACTCGCAAGTACTCGGTACTCGCCTGAGCATCTCAGTACTCGAGATGCTCGAAGCTCGCCGAGTACTTCCGGGATGCTCGGGCGGATGCTGGGGTCCCCTCCCTGCATGTTAGGTGCTCTTTGTCTGCCCCACACTGCAATGCTGCAGCCATGTTAGTTGTGGCATTACATTGATTGGCTGGCCGCACAGCCTCATCAGGTCTATACCAGACCTAGCGCCGCCGTGCTGATCAGTCTACTCTGCAATCAGATAGTGTAGGGAGAGATGCTGCTGAGCTAGGGAGAGATTTGGCTGTTTATTAGTTAGTGTAGGTATTCCACAAGATTCTCTACACATATTCATCTCAACTAACAGTCCTTCTGAGGACTAATCCAGCTGCAGAGATACCAGTGCTAGGCAGGGTATATAGCAGACTGCAGTGCATATAGCAAGAGGATCCATTTCAGTTCTGTCTGCTGGTGCTTTTACAGATATTATATTTGTAGAAATAGCCCCACGTATCAGGGGCCAGGAATATTTTTTTTTTATCTTTATCTGATTGTTTGCTTAAGGCTGTGTGCCCAAGATGTGTTTTTTCAGTGTTTCCGCAGGGCAAAAATGCTGCAGAAATGCTTAAAAAACGCATGGTAGAAGGCCTGCCATGTTGCCTAATGATAATCTGCATGTGCTGTGCACATGCTGCGGAAATTTCTGCTGCGGGTTATCATTGCGGAAAAGAACGCTGCACTACCAATTATTTTGCGGAAGCGCTGCGTTTTCGTTGCCATTGACTGGCATTGGAACACTTGGATTCCGCATCACTGGATCTGTACATGCGGAATCCAAGCGTTTCAATGTGCGGATGGTACCCGGGTCTGGATGAGAGGAGACTCTCCTCCGGACCCGGGTACCATGGAAACTGTAAAAAAAAGAATAAAATAAAAAATAAATATGATACTTACCTTCTGATGGCCCCCGGTGTGCTTGTCTTCGCTTGCCGGCAGATCGCGGTGGACGAAAGGACCTGCGCTGACGTCATTTAGTCATGTGACGGCAGGTCCTTCAGTGTACCGCGAGCTGCTGGCAAGCCTGGACGGAGCGAATAAAGACTGCGGGGGCCATCAGAAGGTAAGTATATATTTATTTTTTTATTTTTTACCATTCTTTAAGGTCACACTATATAAATCCATGACGTTTGCATGGATTTATATAGTGTGACCAAGTTGTCAAGCACTTTCCAAGTGATGCTAAAATCACTTGGAAAGCGCTTGTCAACCCACATGCGGAAATGCATGTGAAGAACGCTTCACATCCGCTTGTCCCTGGCAGGAAAAACGCACGTACAATCTGCATGCGTTTTTTCTGCCAGGGAGATGCAGAAATGCTCAGGAAAAAATCCGGAGCATTTCTGCATCGTGGGCACATAGCCTAAAAACCAATCCATAGAACACCGTTTTTCTGCGCCATTTGCTTGTTGGCACTGCAGAATACAGCCAGGTCCTTTCCATATTACAGCGCTAAAAATCCAGCTATTGAAAACTGTGGTTTGTCCGTCACACGGATCACATATAATTGCCCTCAACAATGCAGTTATTGGGAAAGTCCACCTAACCACGGACACGTGGACAAGTGCTTGTGGGCAAGGACGATACATCTCTCTGACGGCACACTGGGTTAACATAGTGGAAGCCGGGACCTAGTCGGACCTTGGGACGGAACACATCCTGCCGATGCCGAGGATTGCGGGCCCTAGGTCAATCAGGGTTGCCCACACAGTTTACGGCTCCTGCACCTCATCTTCCTCAGCCTCCTCCTCCTCTTCAGCCTTCATCTCTGAAATGACCACATCAGTCATAAGCTGGAAGCACTGCAGCACTGCCTCAGCCAAGCGGCAACAGGCTGTGCTGAAGCCAAATATGCTTAGGTGACAAACCGCACAATGCTGAAGAGTTGTGCACAGTTCTGAAAGAACAGGCAGATCTGTGGCTGACACCGCTGAACCTACAGCTAGGCATGGTCGTGTGTAACCTGGTGGCAGGAACCTGGTGGCGGCTCTGAGGTGAGGCGAGCTCATACATGTACCATGCTTCGCCCATGTGCTTAACCTCGTGGTTCAGCGGTTTCTCAAAACCTACCCGGAGTTGCCGCATCTGCTTGTCAAAGTACCCCGCCTGTGTGCCCATTTTAGAAAGTGAGCTACAGCTTCCGCCGCCCTAGCCGTGCTTCAGAAGCATTTGCTGGTGTGATGTCCCCACGCATTGGAATTTTACACTGCAAATGTTGGGAAGGATTTGTGAGCAGAAGGGGGCAGTTGTTGACTACCACCATCAACAAGGCCATCGGTATTCAGTTCAGACTCCACAAATAAGAAATCAGGAGTGGACATGGATGTCAGACATATGTACCATCATCCAAAACTTTGAGGACACCTCCAAGATGGTGAGTGGTGTTGACGCCATAATAAGCGTCACCATCCCGCTTCTCTGTCCTCTGAAATGCTCTCTGCTAACAATCAAAGAGGATGCATTGCAGGAGGAGCACGATGAGATGGAGCAAGGAACCATACAGAGTGATTCCTCACAGCCCAGCCTCATCTCATCCCAACGTGGATTGGGTGACAATGAGGAAGAGGAGGAGGAGGAGGAAGAACAGGAGCTAGTTTCATGCACTATAGACGGTACTACCTGCACAAATGTCATACCATCTGTTCAGCATGGATGGCCTGAGGACAGGGAGGAGGAGGAGGAGAGAATGGTCAGTTGTCCTCTTTGTGAGGACACGGAAGTCTTGCCTGTTAGCAGCCTGGCACCATGGCTGAGTTTATGTTACGCTGCCTTTCCCGTGACCCTTGCATTCTCAAAATTTTGGGAGACAGTCATTACTGGTTGATGACACTTCTAGACCCACGCTACAAGGAGAATTTTCTATCTCTTATTCCTGAGGCGGACATGTCTACAAAGATGGGGCAGTACCAAAAAGCCCTTGTTATGGAACTATTAAAAAAATTCCCATCTGAAAACGCTGGTGGCAGAGGTCACAGTTCGTTGGACAACCAAGGAGTACAGGCGAGAGGGACACAAATCCAATCCAGCAGTGGCAGGGGAACACTGTCAAAGTTCTGGGAGAGTTTTCTCAGCCCCTCCCATCGCACAGGCCCTAGGCACGGGATACTCTCACAAGGAGTGCAAAGTTTGGGAAGATGCTGAGGGAGTACCTTGCCGACCATACCAACATCCTCCGTGATTCCTCTGTGCCTTATAATTATTGGGTATCCAAGCTGGAGACGTGGAATGAACTGGCTCTCTACACCTTGGAGGTCCTGGCCTGTCCTGCCGCTAGCGTTTTGTCAGGGCTGGATTGGGCCAGACTTCTCAACACCACTGAATGATAGCAGTGTAACATAAACTCAAATCCATTTTCTTTTTTGTGAGGTGTATTCCCATGCACCTTTTCACTACCACACATGGGTATATGCTTCCTGATTTTGGCTATTTGCTCTTGTCCTCCTCCTTCTCCTCATCCTCATCCTCCACCACCATATCACCAGGGTGACGTGGTCTGTGATGCAACACCCACATATTTTTTTTAAAGGGTGTTTATGATGCCCGTAAAAAATTTTTTTATACAGTATGTTCATGTATACCCCCAGGGGTAAATGTTTGTCAGCCCATACACTAAGTGCATGGGCGTTACATGTATAGGAGACCCGCTCCTTTCTAATGGTAAACATTTTTTTATGAGGTCCTCCTCCACGTCTTTTCCAAGGTGCATTGGAATACCTCCCAATTTTTGGCAGCCCTTGCATTCATTGCATAGGTCAACACTATGGGAGACCCACTTCCTAATAATGGGAACATTTTTTCATGAGGTCCTTTGTCTCTTCCAAGGGGCATTGGAGTGCCTCCTAATTTTTGGCAGGCCTTGCTTTCACTGCATAGGCCAACTCTATGGGAGACCCACTTCCTAATAATGGGAAAATTTTTTCATGAGGCCCTCTACGTCATTTCCAAGGGGCATTGGAGTGCCTCCAAATTTTTGGCAGCCATTGCATTCACTGCATAGGCCAACACTATGGGAGTCCCACTTACTAATAATGGGAACATTGTTTTCAGGAAGCCATCTGACCTCGACGTCTCTTCCAAGGGGCATTGGAGTGCCTCCAAATTTTTGGCATTCCTTGCATTAACTTCATAGGCAAACACAATGGGAGACCCACTTCTTAATAATGGGAACATTTTTTTTCAGGAGGCCCTCCTCTACGTTTCTTCCAAGGGGCATTGGAGTAGGTCCAAATTTTTAGCAGCCCTTGCAATTACTGCATACGCAATAACAGTATAGGAGACCCACTCTTTAGTAATGGGAACAACAAAGCATAGCCAGCTGCTGGCCCTTTAAGAATAGTAAAGGCCGCCTGATGGCCCTATAAAAATAGGCTTTGTGACTTTCAGCGTCCCTCCTTCATAAATGAAACAGGATGTGTCTGATCATGTCTCACACACCACATGGCCAGATAAGGTTGTAAAATGTTAAAATGACATTGCCTGGTGAATGCATTTGTCACGGTTGAAAGCAATGCAAAAGTGCAAAAATGCATCAAAAACGCTACGTGTGAACATAACCAAAAACAAAAATACTCCTCCACACCTTGGGCTATGTATTTTGCCTTATATACAAGTCATTACCCTGGAAAGGATGTTTGTTTACATATTTCCCAGGAAAATCCATTTTGGTTTCATTTTTGTATGTTTTATTGTGAGTCCGTAAAAGTGGCATAATACCTCTGACAACATTGTTCACAGCAGTGACCTGGGAGCCAGAAATGCTTCCAGGGGTCTTCCCCATGCTGTTCCCATGTCATTTGAGCACTGTTCCCATTGATTTGGGCAATTTTTAAGCCCTGTGCAGACCGCCGGGGGGAGCCACCTGAAAAATGATCGAGTTTCCCATAGACTTACATTGGGCTCGTTGCTCGGGTCGAGCACATTGGAATACTCGGGTTAACGAGCACCCGAGCATTTTAGTGCTCGCCCATCACTAGTGTTGATGTGTTGATGGGCATGGGGGACATGGGAGACATAACTGGACAGTTATCTAAGATGTATAGGCACAAGGCAGTTTAGGAGTTAAAGATAAAGATGTTACAAGATATTACATGAAATGTTACATTTTTTGCTGATCACTAATGGTTCACATGAACCTAAAATCTTCAGTCTTAACTTTTTCTTAAGGCATTATTGTAAAGTCTATGAGAACATATGATGGGTTCAAAGAACTTCTGGAATTTTAACAAATGCAGAAGACAATTTTTGAGATGGGGATGGATAAATAAATAACATATCACCAACTATAAGAAGAGATCCTACTTTTTGGGGGTCGTGTTTTACTATAATCAATTGTCTATTGCATCTGGAATGGAAGTTGTGCCTTGATTTTGTCAGAGATAATCTGAGGAGGCAAAACCATGGGGGGTCACACAAACCTCCACTTTTGGTACCCTGACTGCTGTTAGGTGCTGTGATGAAATCCTTGGAGCCATTGTCAGACAATACACCGGTGCAGTGGTCCTGGGTTTCTCCTGGTACAGGACAATATCCATCCTCATGTGATCAGACTGTGGAGACAGTTTCTGGATGAGGAAGACATTTATGCCTTTGACTGGCCCTCATGTTTCCCAGAGCTGAATCCTTTTGAGAACCGGTGGTTTGTTCTGTATCAGGCATCCAACAAAGTCAAGTAACATTACAAACTATGCAGGAGCTCACCAATGCCCTGATAACCCAGAATACCGCCCGTTGTCTCATCAGGAGCATGCCCGACATTGTCAGGAGTGCTACAGGCACGTGGGGTCATACTTTTATTTTTCACGTCACTGTAAATACTTCTATCCCATCCTTTGTTATTATTCTCGAAGTCAAAAGATATAAGCAGAGAATGGGAAGATAAACAGCAAAACAAATAATTATTAAAACAAATCCAATGGAAATATTTATTTTTTATTTATTTACTTTTTAGTTCTTCAAACTCGAATTGTCTTCTTTCTTTTCTCACTTTATGCAGAGAAGTTTTGCTACAAGAAGCAGACGTTCCACGGGTAAGTCCTTACTGATACAACGCTGTTACAATGCCTTATACCAATGTTCCCAGCCGGCAGCTCTCTGCTGGCGTCAGAACTGCAACTCCTAGAATGGCATAAATAGCCATAGATTGGGCAAAACTGGCCGACACATCCATTGGTAAAACTCCAGAATAGTAATTTACAGGACTGACCGGAATGAAACAAGGATACTGATAGATGATGATGAATGGGTGAAGCTGCAGAAGAGATGATGTAGGACGGGGCGTTGCTTTGCCCGCTGTCAAGTTCTTCAAAAGTTGAACCATTTCGTCTCCAGATATGTTACTCCAGTTCCTGTAGTCCTTGACTGGAGTAACACTTCTGAAGGGGCACACGTAGACGCACACCACTCATCAGATATGCCAAGTTCATTAAGTGTTGTGCGCCTCTTAATGAAAAGCATTCATGAATAAGATTTGCCGATTTCTTTAAGACTGGGGCCTGAAAAAGCACTCACAAAATGATTAAAATCATTTTCCTAGTCATTTCTATGGATAGAATATTTATGCGCCTAAAGTGGCATAATTCTTGATGAATTTGCCCGTCAGGCTTCCACAAGCACAGTAGTGCCTTAGTTTTGCAACTTTTGGTGGATCCAGCCAGGAGTGGAGTAAAAATGCTAAAATTCGCAACATTTTTGTGCTACTTTGAATTGCGACCAAAATTTTGCAACGTTTCAAAGTGTTGAACACTAGAAAACTGTTGAAAACAACTTGATGAGTCGGGCCCTATATCTCCAGCAGTGGCAGTAAATAAATGGAGTAATGAAGCTTGTGCAAGACTATATCCCTCCATTCAAATGGAAGAGAAAAAAACACAGAGGCGCTCTATGTGTGAACTAGCTTGGAGGTCCAGAAATCCAGCGTTATGGAATTGCTCACCTGGGATACTTGTGCTAACCATGTGTGAAGCCCAGCTGTGCTTGGTATCACAAATCCTAGAAGGGTGTATTGATGGATTCCTCCTCAAGAGGCCCCCATAACCATTCACACATCTCCACCTTCCACCTCAGACCACCAGAGGGAGCCCGTTAGGGATATAAAAGGGAAGGTGGAGCCAGGCAGCAGTTAGTTGGAGTCAGAGTCAAGTTCAGTCTGGTTTAGCCGTGAGTCCAGTACAGCCTGAGAGGAGTTACCTCAGAGTATAAAAGCCTGTTCCAGCTCCTGCAATTGCTAGCCTCCAGTGGAGCTTATCCAGATCAAGACTCCATGTAGCTCAGAGAGGTGAGCTTCAGGTGTGCCGGCGCCATAAGATCGGTGAAGCGCGGCAAGCTGCCATTAGTGTGAGTAGCCTAGAGAGGGCCCGAGTAGGCCGAAGGCGAGTAGAGAGTTAGTTCATAGGGGGCAGAGGAGCTTAACTAGCTCACCCCGAAGAAGCAGTTACCGGACACCGGGTCCGAAGCTTACCGGGATCTCCATGACCCAGTAAGATAAACCGGAATCCCTGGAGAACTACAAGTCCCAGGATCGCTAAAGTGCTGATTCGTACCAGAGCCAGGAGACACATAGGCCCCGTAGGTCGGGAGCGTGCACTCCAAGAGAAGGCCCTACCACAAGGTCAGCCAGCGCAGGACAGAGACAAAGTTAGGCCTTGCTCCAGGCAGGTCAGAAACTTACTACGCAGAGTCAAGAAGCAGGAGGCCCAAAACCCGCTCATTGGGGAGGATCCGGACATACACCCTTCACCCTACAGTGCTCCGGGGAGTGCCTGAATTTCCATCAGTAAAAGGTACTGAAGTGACTATTGTGTCTGTCCCTGTTCTTGCTCCGACTCGGCTGAGTCTCCTTGTCCTGCATACCCCGTCCGTACCCTGCCCTGAGGCCTTGCTCCACCTGTGGGGAGCCATACCATCTAGCTGCCTTATCACCGGCCTCAGTGGACTGCGCAGCGCTGGTGAATATCATCAGAAACCATAGGTGGCGTCACGAACTTTTATAAACTTGATATCTATCAACGCCTTTTTAAAGAGAGACCCCAGAATACGGGCCCGGAAGCCGACCACCGCGACCTCCTTAAGGCTAAAGGCCCGGGTAACCGAGTCATCCCCCATGCCCTGGGCTAGTCACATGCACAACACTGCATGAAATGTGAACTGAAAACACTCAAAGCTGCAGCACCGACCTCCTGTCCCAATTGCCAGAGAAGGAAGCAAAGGATAATCCAGGAAGGAGGAAGAAATGCAGTTTCTCCAGGCGCTGCCACAAAGGATGACGAGCCAGATGGTAAGTAAGATTTTTCTATTGTTTTGTAATGGTAACAAGACTACACATTTCTGGGATGATTCAATTCAAATGGGACACTATAGAGCCCCATGTTTTAAACTGTGGAGGTCCCAGTGTGGGATACCCAGTGGTCAGCAAGTATTTACTTTTTGGGTCGAAAGGTGATAACTTGCAACCTTTGTAGCATATCTTTAAATGATTATTCTCATTTCTTCTTCAGAAGCGCGCTGCTCCCCTGTCTTCCTACTTCCTGCTCGGCAGGGCAAAGTGCGCTCCGGACTGGCTGACATTTTGGAGAAGCATCATAGATGCGCAATTGACCCAAACTTAGTTCCCATGCCGCTATATGAAGCATCGGAGGATCACAGAAGTACTCAAGCTGGTTGGATTCACTCATCTGGCCAACTTCAGAGCAGCACTTGTAAGCTCTACAGCAAAGAGCTTGTAACTGTTGCGCTTCTCGCCTTGGAGAATGACCACCGAAATGAAATGGAAAAGACAGAAATCATCTTTCCAGGTAATGCACTAATGTATGTTTTTCTCAGGGGCGGACACAGACTGTAGTGGGCCCCTGTGCAAGAAATTTTGGGGGGCCCCCCCTGCCCTTCATAAGGCAACAAAGTTATGTAAACATAACCCCCCATGTGCATCTCTCACCCCCCCATGTGCAGCTCTCATCCCACCCATGTGCAGCTCTCACCCCCCGTGCATCTCTCATCCCCCCCATGTGCATCTCTCACCCCCCCATGTGCATCTCTCACCCCCACCATGTGCATCTCTCACCCCCACCATGTGCATCTCTCACCCCCACCATGTGCATCTCTCACCCCCACCATGTGCATCTCTCACCCCCACCATGTGCATCTCTCACCCCCACCATGTGCATCTCTCACCCCCACCATGTGCATCTCTCACCCCCACCATGTGCATCTCTCACCCCCACCATGTGCATCTCTCACCCCCCTCATGTGCATCTCTCACCCCCCCATGTGCATCTCTCATCCCCCCCGTGCATCTCTCATCCCCCCCACTCCTAGTTAATTAATTGTATTTAAAAAAAATAAAACTTGTTATACTTACCCCCATGCAATCCCTGCAGAATCCTGGCGCTCGTCCACGTCGCTGCCACCAGGTTCTCCTGACGTTCGGCCATGTGACGGCGCCACATACATAGCCATCAGCTTTTGTTTTGGCCAAAAGATTTTTAAAGCCGCCACCACGATAAGGTAGACTCTTCTGGGCGGGCCCTACTCTAACCTATTAAAATTTTCTTAAAATATCCAATACTCTTTTTAGATATATTTTTATTTAGTTTTCTTTAAGGGAATGTGTCATATACATTTTTTTTTTAAATGACCAATAATACCACATACAGGGAATACCGCCACACCATGACCAGACCACATATTACCACAACATAGTGACCGAATAATACCACACAGAAGGGAGAAAAACTGCCACACCATGACCAGACCACATATTACCACTACATTACTAATATTACCACCACATTACTAATATTACCATAAGTGTCATTATACACGGGTGCTCTATACATGGTATGTATAATGTAAGTGTCCAGGTAATCTAGTGATCGCCAGTGAAATTATACACAGGAGCTCTGTATATAGTGTCAGTGTACAGGTAATACAGTGATCACCAGTGACATTATACACAGGAGCTCTGTATATAGTGTCAGTGTACAGGTAATACAGGGATCACCAGTGACATTATACACAGGAGCTCTGTATATAGTGTCAGTGTACAGGTAATACAGGGATCACCAGTGACATTATACACAGGAGCTCTGTATATAGTGTCAGTGTACAGGTAATACAGTGATCACCAGTGAAATTATACACAGGAGCTCTGTATATAGTGTCAGTGTACAGGTAATACAGTGATCACCAGTGACATTATACACAGGAGCTCTGTATATAGTGTCAGTGTACAGGTAATACAGTGATCACCAGTGACATTATACACAGTGTACATGTAATAGACTGACTCACCGGTGACGTCTCTAGGTGAAGTCCTTCATCTTCGCTTTTCTCCTTCATCCAGCACAGACCGCCATCACATCTTCCAGCCAGGACTCGTCTCTGCATAAAATAACACAGTTATCTAGAGCACATTCCCCAACTTCTACATTACGCAGCTGAATACAGACGTGCATCCACCATCAATATATGGTTAGTTATTATGCAACCTACCATTCCAAATATAAATTGTAATCCACCACTGTGCCCCCATTAACTGTAAATAGGCACTTAATATATAATTTAATTAGAACCTCTACTCTTTCCGCCAATTTGTTACCAGTCACACTCCTGCATCCGCAACGCCCCCTACTCTATACTTCCTGCTCCCCGCATTCAATATTTACATGCACCCCCTGCCCCAATTCATTATATCATGTCCGTGCTCTCCCCACCCCATCATCATTTATCATTTACTCTCCCCCACCCCACATTCGTTATGTGCAGCTCATTATCCCCTACTCCCAATTCCCCCATGTGCAGCTCTCAAACCCCCCCATGTGCAGCTCTCACCCCCCCATGTGCACATCTCTCACCCCCTCCCCCACATGTGCCCCTCTCGTCCCCCTCCCCCACATGTGCCCCTCTCTCATCCCCCTCCCCCACATGTGCCCCTCTCTCATCCCCCTCCACCACATGTGCACCTCTCTCATCCCCCTCCACATGTGCACCTCTCTCATCCCCCTCCACCACATGTGCACCTCTCTCATCCCCCCCACATGTGCATCTCCCATCTCCCCCCCCACCACATGTGTATCTCCCATCCCCCCCCACACATGTGCATCTCCCATCCCCCCCCACACATGTGCATCTCCCATCTCCCCCCCACACATGTGCATCTCCCCCCCCCACACACATGTGCATCTCCCCCCCCCACACACATGTGCATCTCCCATCTCCCCCCCCACACACGTGCATCTCCCATCTCCCCCCCCACACACATGTGCATCTCCCATCTCCCCCCCACACACATGTGCATCTCCCATCTCCCCCCCACACATGTGCATCTCCCATCCCCCCCCCACACACATGTGCATCTCCCCCCCCCACACACATGTGCATCTCCCCCCCCCCACACACATGTGCATCTCCCATCTCCCCCCCCACACACGTGCATCTCCCATCTCCCCCCCCACACACATGTGCATCTCCCATCTCCCCCCCCACACACACACACACATGTGCATCTCCCATCTCCCCCCCCACACACACACATGTGCATCTCCCATCTCCCCCCCACACACACACACACACACACACACACACACACACACACACACACATGTGCATCTCCCATCTCTCCACTCCTAGTTAATTGTATTTTAAAAAAAATAAAACTTGTTATACTTACCCCCATGCGATCCCTGCAGAATCCTGGCGCTCGTCCAAATCGCTGACAGCAGGTTCTCCTGACTTCCGGCCATGTGACCGCACCGTCACATGACCGGAAGTCAGGGGAATCATGAAAGCGCTGCTGCAACAGCGCAGCTCAGCGCTGAAATGTCCCGGACCCGGCGCATAGCATGGGGCCGGGGGCCCCATGAGGAGAGAGACGCACAAGAGGGGGGCCCCCGAGGGGGCCCCTACCGGCCGGGCCCCATACTGGAGTCAGGGCAGTCATGCCCTGATGGCGGCCCTGCTGGAGGCTGGAGGGGCCCCCTCTCCCTCGGGGCCCCCGTTCAATGAACCGGCTGCACGGGCGGTAGTTCCGCCCCTGGTTTTTCTTTATATTGAGCCATGTTTCCACATATTCAATATAATAAAATCTCATTCTCCCTCTATGAATGTTCATGTGCAGGAAAAAAACTGAGTAAAACTCTCTTCTTTATTAATTCCGGCATCTTTTTGACTTGCTACATATGAAAATAGTAGAAGATAAATATATAAGACTAATGCAGAAGACGACAGTCCAATGGGAACAGATATTGAGCCTTTATAGAAACAAATGTGGGGCCTTTGCAGTTGTCACCAAATTGATGCAATGTACCCATATTCATAAAACAAAGATGTCTCTGCCGGGTTCTCAAAATACTATTTATTGATTTATATAGCTCTGTTTCTAACAATCCAAGCAATACAATAACTGCAAATATACAGCGAGTGAAATAAGTATTGAACGTTTCACCAATGTTCTACATAAATATGTTTTGAATGGTGCTATTGACATGAAATTCTCACCAGATTTCAGTAAAGACCTCATCCAATCTACACAGGCATAGGCGGATTATAATGAGGGCAATCCGGGCGACCGCCCGGGGCCCTGAGCCTGCAGGGGGCCCGCGGCTCCGAGCGGGGTGTCTAATGCCGGATTGCCCTCATTATATGTGCGGGCCGCCGCGGCACATACCGGTAGCAGTGGCGGGAGGGGGGGCCCCGGACCGCTCCCCCAGCAGCGGCCGCCGCTACTTCTTCATCGGCCGGGCCAGCACTGCAGCAGTTAACTTCCCTGTGCTGGCCCGGCCGCGTCACTGCTAGGAGACACGGCCCTGTGCGCGGCCGTGTCTCCTAGTTGTGACGTCACGCAGTGCGCGCCCGGCCTGTACTGCTACTTACCACCGGAGAGGAGAGAGAACAGGCAGGAGGAATGGAGCCGGAGGATGGTGAGTGTGTGTGTGTGGGCAGATGTGTGTGCGTGTGGGCAGATGTGTGTGCGTGTGGGCAGATGTGTGTGTGTGTGTGGGCAGGTGTGTGTGTGTGGGCAGGTGTGTGTGTGCAGGTGTGTGTGTGTGGGTGTGTGGGCAGGTGTGTGTGTGTGTGTGTGTGGGCAGGTTAGAAAGTCTTGCCCTGTTGAGCACTACACCTGACTTGAGGCCACCACCTCTTGGTTGTCCAATGTTCTTGCTTCTCTAGGGCTCTTCTCAGATATTCATTATACCAGCTCCCCAGAATACCAAAGCTAGGGTGGGTGACCGCGAGCCCTGGTGGTGGTCATAACTGCGGCCACCCAGGGGCAATACTCCATAACAACAATACCCTGAGGTGGTGTAGGATGTAAGGACCTATTCACACTACATCCAGCGCTGCATTCAGGTCTTTACACAAGGCTTACAACTGAATCCCTGAAATTCAGGATTGTGCTGTCTGAAATGAGACATCTGAAAGCAGAGCAAATGGAGCCTAAAGATTCATACTTTAGCCTCGGTTTGCCTTTGTTCAAATCAATGGCTATGTCAAGGCCCATCTGAATGCCATTTTTCAGGGATTTAGATAGAAGCCTGGAAAGAGGAGATGAATGCATTGCAAAATTCAGTGTGAATAGGCCCTTATATCTGGAGTCTTGATATTGATGCCACATGCATTTTACTTGTTTTTAACTTGAAAAAAAATACACACACACAAATTATACACACACACACACACACACACACACACACAGATGTGTGTGTGTGTGATGTCTGTATGTGTGTGTGTTTGTGTGTGTGTGTGGGCAGATGTATTGTGTGATGTCTGTTTGTATGTATTTTTGTGTTTCAAATGTGTTTATGCGTGTCTGTATATGTTTGCGTGTGTGCATGACTGCATGCGGCCTCCTGCTGTGTATAGTTGGCGCCGTGCGGCCTCCTGATGTCTCTGGGGGGGGCACCGTGCGGCCCCCCGCTGTGTATAGATGGCTACGTGCGGCCCCCCGCTGTGTATAGATGGCTACGTGCGGCCCCCCGCTGTGTATAGACGGTGCCGTGCGGCCCCCCGCTGTGTATAGATGGCTACGTGCGCCCCCCGCTGTGCATAGATGGCTACGTGCGGCCCCCCGCTGAGTATAGATGTCGCCGTGCGGCCTCCTGCTGTGTATAGATGGCTACGTGCGGCCTCCCGCTGAGTATAGATGGCGCTGTGCGGCCTCCTGCTGTCTCTGGGGGGAGCGCCGTGCGGCATCTATACTCAGCAGGAGGCCGCACGTAGCCATCTATACACGTATACTCAGTAGGAGGCCGCACATAGCCATCTATACGGTGCCATCTATACACAGCGGGAGGCCGCACGGTGCCATCTATACACAGTGGGAGTCTCAGTGCTTTGCAAGAGCAGTCAATAAATTCTGCTTGACTAATACTGAGCACCATAAAGTCTGGTTCGCTTCTAACCTGCTGTCTTCATTGTCAGCTTGCTGAATTCTAGCTCATTTACTGTCATTCGAGACGATGCCTTTGCTGGTCTCTTTCACCTTGAATACCTGTAAGTGCTCCACTTAATGTCATATTTTTGATTCTGTTCTTCTTCATCTTTTGGCATGTGCAATTGTATGAGCAAGTATTCATATGAATTTATGACCTACTTAAACCTTCGAGGACCTTAAATTTTATTCAATCAAATTTTTTTCCAGTTTAAAACTATGGGACATATATGTGCCTTGGTCCTCAAAGGGTTGTTAAAGGGGCTGCAAACATAAATACGAAAAAAATAATTCAATTAGTGCTTTTTGTGTTCATTTAATTTTTATTTGAAGTCCATTTTTTTATATACCTTGAAATTAAGCCCTACCCCATGGAATGAAGCCCTACCTACATGACATCTGAGAGCTACATGGATCCCGCTTGTGAGGTGCCTGTCCGTCACTACTATTCAGTTTTAGGGTCCACTCACTAAGCCATATATTCTCTCATGCAAGAGAATAGGGCCAATTATGCTAATGACACTCGGCTCAAACTCTGTCAGAGCTTCAACTGAGTGTGATCCGATTCTCTCGCAGCACACATATGAAGAAGATGGAGAACTTAATTTCTCCATCTTCTCCATAGTCTCTGTGAGTGTTCATCGGACTGCACTTGGATGACATCCGAGTGCAGTCCAATGTTTTACGTGCACCCATAGACTTGTATGGGTGCACATGGTCCGAATATTGAATGAGATTATTTTCTCATGCCAATAATCGCACTGTCCCATAGTATAACATAGGGCCGAGTCCTATCCGATAAAACATCACATAGCATTCGGCCGTGTTATACGACAGTGTGAGCGAGCCCTTAGAGTCAAGGAATATTTACATGCAGATGATGATATTACTCTCCCAGTGTATATTTTTTTAGGCGAGTTCATAGTAAATGCTTTGCCTTTTTGACATGTGATCAACTAAAGAACAAGAAAGATTTAGGACCTCCCCTATAGAGAAACGGAAAATAGTTTGGAGGACTTGCATATCCTTTTTTATTTATTATGAGAAAATCATAAAAGATCCCGTTTTTTAACCATGCTGTGACTTTCTGCTGAGGGAGAGGGAGAGAGCTGCCCTATTCAGAATCTGTAATAAGACCTGCTGACAAAAGTGTTGAAGATACAGTCTAATGTGAATTAACAATGAAAAAAAGTTAATTTCACAAATGGCTTGTATTTTTTTAATACAAATTTTTTTTGTGTTTACTGCTCCTTTAAAGGGAATCTGTCATCAGGTTTTTGCCACCTAATCTGTGAGCAGCATAATGTAGGGTTAGAGGCACTGATTCCAGTAATGTGTCACTTACTGGGCTGCTTAGTGTTGTTTTGATAAAATCATTGATTTGTCAGAAGGTAATTATCACTAGATGACTAGTAAGTTCTGTAGGACCCCACCCCCATCACTGATCAGTAGATTTCTGTGTACACTGAGCATGGGCAGAAAGCTGCCAATCAGTGGTGTGGGCGGGGCTATACAGAGCGCAGCATTCAGAGAGCTGCTAGATCTGCAGCAGATAAAACTGTGATTTTCTCAAAATGACAACAAGCAACTGAAAAAGTGACACATCGCTGGAATCAGGGTATCTGCCCCAATATTGTGCTGCTCTCAGATGAGGCAGCACAATTAATATTATGCCAAATTAATTTCCTGTGAACTATCACATGATCTATCACAGGGGATCATGTGACATGTCACGTGATAAATCAGGTGGGGGGGGGCCCGCGCCTTCTAAACTGCCCGGGGCCCTTGCTACTCTTAATCCACCCCTGTACACAGGCAAAGAAATGAAACCATAAATGTCCATAAATGAAATCATGTGTAATAATGAAGATGACACAGGGAAAAAGTATTGAACAAGCTTCCTGAAATTTATTTAATACTTCATACAAAAGCCTTTGGTGGTGATGACAGCTTTAAGACGCCTCTCGTATGGAGAAACTAGTCACATGCATTGCTCAGGAGTGATTTTGGCCAATTCTTCTACACAAGCACTCTTCAAATCCTGAAGGTTCGGTGGGCTCCTTCTATGAATTTTGAACTTTAGTTCCTTCTATAAATTATGCAATTTTTACCAAATGTGACAATACACCATATGTGGTTGTATACTACAGTTTGAGCACACGGCAGGGATCAGTTGAGTAGAAGCGCCACTTGGGTTTTAGAATGCAGATTCTGTTTGAATAGATTGAGGGTGCCATTAGCCGAGCCCCTGAGGTGTCAGATCAGCAGAAACCCCCACAAGTGACCCCATATTGGAAACGATACTGCTTAAGGAATTCATCAAGGGGTGTAGTGAGTATTTTGAACCTACAGATGCCTCACAGAATCTTATAACATTGGAATGTGGAAATTTCACATTTTAGTTGTTAAAATATAATTTTTTTTTATTAGCTACAAATGTGTCAGTTACTTGAGGGTTAGTAGGTGAAACTGGACCCCAAAATTTATTCTGCAATTTCTCCCGAATATGGTGATGCTCTATATGTTGTCAGAAACTACTGTTTAGCCTCACGTCATGGCTGAGAAGGAAGGAGCGCTATTTGGATTTGAACCACAGATTTTGCTAGAATAATTTTCGGGCAACATTTGCAGAGCCGTTAAGGTGCCAGAACAGCAGCAAACCTCCAAAAGTGACCCCATTGCAGAATTTGGACCTCTCAATGAATTCATCTACGGCTCAAGTGACTATTTTGTAACATCCACGCCATAGTTTTTTGGGGGGAGAATTGCAAGTATGCCAGCTCAGTGCACACACATTGTGCCCAGTTTGTGTTTCTGGGGAAAACCTGTAAAATGTTAAGTGCACTCTTCCCGCTACAATAATGCCAAAAATGTAGCCTCTTACTGTAGTTTAGGCACAGTGGGGCTCAGAAGGAGGGGGTATTTGGGAGCGTATATTTCACTGTATTTTATTTGAGGGGTGGGAGCCATGTTGCTTTTCCAGAGTCTTTCTTCTACCAGTAACATGGGAACCCTCTGCATTTCCAGTGACAGATGGCAGATCTGAGTGGGGGCTGGTTTTGTGCGGGAAAAGTTAGGGGTTTTTTGGTAACATTTTGGAGTACAAAATATTTTTTGATCACTTTCAGTATGGTGGGATCACATTCTTGTGTTCTACGCTGAGCATTTATAACAGGGTTTCTGAGTAAATCTCACAAAAATGCGATTCAAACAAAATCCCCAGAGGAACCATCCATCAAAATGAGGCAGATGGAGACACTTTGGACTCTGTTTGCCGTCTATTCCGGTGGTATCCATCTTTTTTGGCGTGCACAAAACTGTGGTCGCCCACACTTGTGAGCTAAAAAGATTGCATAAAATAATGTGACACCACTGTAACAGACACCAGAGTCCAAAGTGCCTCCATCTGCCTCTTTATAGTGAGTGGTTCCATTGGGAGTTTTGTCTGAATCGTGTCTTGTCTGAATCACGTTTTCTCTGATTTACATAGAAACTCCAATGTAAGCGCTCAACAGAGAGCGCAGGATAAATGTGAATCGAGCCATATTCCAATTTTTGGGATGTAGAAAGAACAAATAGACAGTAGTACAAGAACAGTTTTTATTTTTATTTTTGCGCCGCTCATCGTGCGGTATAAATTAATCTACGGGTCAGTGCTATTACAGCGATACCAGATTTATTATGTTTTGCTGCTGTCACGCATTAAAAATGATTGTTTATAAAAAAAATAGTTTTTTTTTTGTCGCCATATTGTGAGAGCTATAATTTCTTTATCTTTTGACGAACAGAGCTGTATGAGGGCTTATTTTTCACAACGAATTGAAGATTTTTTTGGTACCATTTTGGTTTACATAACAATTTTTGATTGCTTTTTACTAAGATTTTTCAGACACTCTGCATGAATGACCAGAGCAGGAGAACTACAGAAGCACAGATCTAAAGGCAATACAGCCTGCAGGCACCGCAGAGCTATGATAGAAGAAACGAGCTGAGAGACCCTGCACTCTGCATGATTGACCAGAGCAGGAGAACTACAGAAGCACAGATCTAAATGCAATACAGCCTGGAGGCACCGCAGAGCTATGATAGAAGAAACCAGCTGAGAGAACCTGCACTCTGCATGACTGACCACAGCAGGAGAACTACAGAAGCACAGATCTAAATGCAATACAGCCTGGAGGCACCGCAGAGCTATGATAGAAGAAACCAGCTGAGAGACCCTGCACTCTGCATGATTGACCACAGCAGGAGAACTACAGAAGCACAGATCTAAAGGCAATACAGCCTGGAGGCACCGCAGAGCTATGATAGAAGAAACCAGCTGAGAGACCCTGCACTCTGCATGATTGACCACAGCAGGAGAACTACAGAAGCACAGATCTAAATGCAATACAGCCTGTAGGCACCGCAGAGCTATGATAGAAGAAACCAGCTGAGAGACCCTGCACTCTGCATGATTGACCACAGCAGGAGAACTACAGAAGCACAGATCTAAATGCAATACAGCCTGCAGGCACCGCAGAGCTATGATAGAAGAAACCAGCTGAGAGACCCTGCACTCTGCATGATTGACCACAGCAGGAGAACTACAGAAGCACAGATCTAAATGCAACACAGCCTGGAGGCACCGCAGAGCTATGATAGAAGAAAACCAGCTGAGGGACCTTGCACTCTGCATGATTGACCACAGCAGGAGAACTACAGAAGCACAGATCTAAATGCAATACAGCCTGCAGGCACCGCAGAGCTATGATAGAAGAAACCAGCTGAGGGACCCTGCACTCTGCATGATTGACCAGAGCAGGAGAACTACAGAAGCACAGATCTAAAGGCAATACAGCCTGGAGGCACCGCAGAGCTATGATGGAAGAAAACCAGCTGAGAGACCCTGCACTCTGCATGATGGACCATAGCAGGAGAACTACAGAAGCACAGATCTAAATGCAATACAGCCTGGAGGCACCGCAGAGCTATGATAGAAGAAACCAGCTGAGAGACCCTGCACTCTGCATGATTGACCCAGCAGGAGAACTACAGAAGCATAGATCTAAAGGCAATACAGCCTGGAGGCACCGCAGAGCTATGATAGAGTGCAGGGTCTCTCAGCTGGTTTTCTTCTATCATAGCTCTGCGGTGCCTCCAGGCTGTATTGCCTTTAGATCTGTGCTTCTGTAGTTCTCCTGCTGTGGTCAATCATGCACAGTGCAGGGTCTCTCAGCTGGTTTTCTTCTGCATGATTGACCACAGCAGGAGAACTACAGAAGCACAGATCTAAATGCAATACAGCCTGCAGGCACCGCAGAGCTATGATAGAAGAAACCAGCTGAGAGACCCTGCACTCTGCATGATTGACCACAGCAGGAGAACTACAGAAGCACAGATCTAAATGCAATACAGCCTGGAGGCACCGCAGAGCTATGATAGAAGAAAACCAGCTGAGAGACCCTGCACTCTGCATGATGGACCACAGCAGGAGAACTACAGAAGCACAAATCTAAATGCAATACAGCCTACAGGCACCGCAGAGCTATGATAGAAGAAACCAGCTGAGAGACCCTGCACTCTGCATGACTGACCACAGCAGGAGAACTACAGAAGCACAGATCTAAATGCAATACAGCCTGGAGGCACGGCAGAGCTATGATGGAAGAAAACCAGCTGAGAGACCCTGCACTCTGCATGATTGACCAGAGCAGGAGAACTACAGAAGCACAGATCTAAATGCAATACAGCCTGCAGGCAACGCAGAGCTATGATAGAAGAAACCAGCTGAGAGACCCTGCACTCTGCATGATTGACCAGAGCAGGAGAACTACAGAAGCACAGATCTAAAGGCAATACAGCCTGCAGGCAACGCAGAGCTATGATAGAAGAAACCAGCTGAGGGACCCTGCACTCTGCATGATTGACCAGAGCAGGAGAACTACAGAAGCACAGATCTAAATGCAATACAGCCTGCAGGCACCGCAGAGCTATGATAGAAGAAACCAGCTGAGAGACCCTGCACTCTGCATGATTGACCACAGCAGGAGAACTACAGAAGCACAGATCTAAAGGCAATACAGCCTGCAGGCACCGCAGAGCTATGATAGAAGAAACCAGCTGAGAGACCCTGCACTCTGCATGATTGACCAGAGCAGGAGAACTACAGAAGCACAGATCTAAATGCAATACAGCCTGGAGGCACCGCAGAGCTATGATAGAAGAAAACCAGCTGAGAGACCCTGCACTCTGCATGATGGACCAGAGCAGGAGAACTACAGAAGCACAGATCTAAAGGCAATACAGCCTGCAGGCACCTCAGAGCTATGATAGAAGAAACCAGCTGAGAGACCCTGCACTCTGCATGATTGACCACAGCAGGAGAACTACAGAAGCACAGATCTAAATGCAATACAGCCTGGAGGCACCGCAGAGCTATGATAGAAGAAACCAGTTGAGAGACCCTGCACTCTGCATGATTGACCAGAGCAGGAGAACTACAGAAGCACAGATCTAAATGCAATACAGCCTGGAGGCACCGCAGAGCTATGATAGAAGAAACCAGCTGAGAGACCCTGCACTCTGCATGATTGACCACAGCAGGAGAACTAGAGAAGCACAGATCTAAAGGCAATACAGCTTGGAGGCACCGCAGAGCTATGATAGAAGAAAACCAGCTGAGAGACCCTGCACTCTGCATGATTGACCACAGCAGGAGAACTACAGAAGCACAGATCTAAATGTAATACAGCCTGGAGGCACCGCAGAGCTATGATAGAAGAAAACCAGCTGAGAGACCCTGCACTCTGCATGATTGACCAGAGCAGGAGAACTACAGAAGCACAGATCTAAAGGCAATACAGCCTGGAGGCTCCGCAGAGCTATGATAGAAGGAACCAGCTGAGAGACCCTGCACTCTGCATGATGGACCAGAGCAGGAGAACTACAGAAGCACAGATCTAAATGCAATACAGCCTGGAGGCACCGCAGAGCTATGATAGAAGAAACCAGCTGAGAGACCCTGCACTCTGCATGATTGACCAGAGCAGGAGAACTACAGAAGCACAGATCTAAAGACAATACAGCCTGCAGGCACCGCAGAGCTATGATAGAAGAAACCAGCTGAGAGACCCTGCACTCTGCATGATTGACCACAGCAGGAGAACTACAAAAGCACAGATCTAAAGACAATACAGCCTGCAGGCACCGCAGAGCTATGATAGAAGAAACCAGCTGAGAGACCCTGCACTCTGCATGATTGACCAGAGCAGGAGAACTACAGAAGCACAGATCTAAAGGCAATACAGCCTGGAGGCACCGCAGAGCTATGATAGAAGAAAACCAGCTGAGAGACCCTGCACTCTGCATGATTGACCACAGCAGGAGAACTACAGAAGCACAGATCTAAAGGCAATACAGCCTGGAGGCACCGCAGAGCTATGATAGAAGAAACCAGCTGAGAGACCCTGCACTCTGCATGATTGACCACAGCAGGAGAACTACAGAAGCACAGATCTAAATGCAATACAGCCTGCAGGCACCGCAGAGCTATGATAGAAGGAACCAGCTGAGAGACCCTGCACTCTGCATGATTGACCAGAGCAGGAGAACTACAGAAGCACAGATCTAAATGCAATACAGCCTGGAGGCACCGCAGAGCTATGATAGAAGAAACCAGCTGAGGGACCCTGCACTCTGCATGATGGACCACAGCAGGAGAACTACAGAAGCACAGATCTAAAGGCAATACAGCCTGCAGGCACCGCAGAGCTATGATAGAAGAAACCAGCTGAGAGACCCTGCACTCTGCATGATAGACCACAGCAGGAGAACTACAGAAGCACAGATCTAAATGCAATACAGCCTGCAGGCACCGCAGAGCTATGATAGAAGAAACCAGCCGAGAGACCCTGCACTCTGCATGATGGACCACAGCAGGAGAACTACAGAAGCACAGATCTAAAGGCAATACAGCCTGGAGGCACCGCAGAGCTATGGTAGAAGAAAAGCAGCTGAGAGACCCTGCACTCTGCATGATTGACCACAGCAGGAGAACTACAGAAGCACAGATCTAAATGCAATACAGCCTGCAGGCACCGCAGAGCTATGATAGAAGAAACCAGCTGAGTCACCCTGCACTCTGCATGATTGACCAGAGCAGGAGAACTACAGAAGCACAGATCTAAATGCAATACAGCCTGGAGGCACCGCAGAGCTATGATAGAAGAAACCAGCCGAGAGACCCTGCACTCTGCATGATGGACCAGACCAGAAGAACTACAGAAGCACAGATCTAAATGCAATACAGCCTGCAGGCACCGCAGAGCTATGATAGAAGAAACCAGCTGAGAGACCCTGCACTCTGCATGATTGACCACAGCAGGAGAACTACAGAAGCACAGATCTAAATGCAATACAGCCTGGAGGCACCGCAGAGCTATGATAGAAGAAACCAGCCGAGAGACCCTGCACTCTGCATGATTGACCACAGCAGGAGAACTACAGAAGCATAGATCTAAAGGCAATACAGCCTGGAGGCACCGCAGAGCTATGATAGAAGAAACCAGCTGAGAGACCCTGCACTCTGCATGATGGACCACAGCAGGAGAACTACAGAAGCACAGATCTAAATGCAATACAGCCTGGAGGCACCGCAGAGCTATGATAGAAGAAACCAGCCGAGAGACCCTGCACTCTGCATGATTGACCACAGCAGGAGAACTACAGAAGCACAGATCTAAATGCAATACAGCCTGCAGGCACCGCAGAGCTATGATAGAAGGAACCAGCTGAGAGACCCTGCACTCTGCATGATTGACCAGAGCAGGAGAACTACAGAAGCACAGATCTAAATGCAATACAGCCTGGAGGCACCGCAGAGCTATGATAGAAGAAACCAGCTGAGGGACCCTGCACTCTGCATGATGGACCACAGCAGGAGAACTACAGAAGCACAGATCTAAAGGCAATACAGCCTGCAGGCACCGCAGAGCTATGATAGAAGAAACCAGCTGAGAGACCCTGCACTCTGCATGATGGACCAGAGCAGGAGAACTACAGAAGCACAGATCTAAATGCAATACAGCCTGCAGGCACCGCAGAGCTATGATAGAAGAAACCAGCTGAGAGACCCTGCACTCTGCATGATTGACCAGAGCAGGAGAACTACAGAAGCACAGATCTAAAGGCAATACAGCCTGGAGGCACCGCAGAGCTATGATAGAAGAAACCAGCTGAGAGACCCTGCACTCTGCATGATGGACCACAGCAGGAGAACTACAGAAGCACAGATCTAAATGCAATACAGCCTGCAGGCACCGCAGAGCTATGATAGAAGAAACCAGCCGAGAGACCCTGCACTATGCATGATGGACCACAGCAGGAGAACTACAGAAGCACAGATCTAAAGGCAATACAGCCTGGAGGCACCGCAGAGCTATGATAGAAGAAACCAGCTGAGAGACCCTGCACTCTGCATGATAGACCACAGCAGGAGAACTACAGAAGCACAGATCTAAATGCAATACAGCCTGCAGGCACCGCAGAGCTATGATAGAAGAAACCAGCCGAGAGACCCTGCACTCTGCATGATGGACCACAGCAGGAGAACTACAGAAGCACAGATCTAAAGGCAATACAGCCTGGAGGCACCGCAGAGCTATGGTAGAAGAAAAGCAGCTGAGAGACCCTGCACTCTGCATGATTGACCACAGCAGGAGAACTACAGAAGCACAGATCTAAATGCAATACAGCCTGCAGGCACCGCAGAGCTATGATAGAAGAAACCAGCTGAGTCACCCTGCACTCTGCATGATTGACCAGAGCAGGAGAACTACAGAAGCACAGATCTAAATGCAATACAGCCTGGAGGCACCGCAGAGCTATGATAGAAGAAACCAGCCGAGAGACCCTGCACTCTGCATGATGGACCAGAGCAGAAGAACTACAGAAGCACAGATCTAAATGCAATACAGCCTGCAGGCACCGCAGAGCTATGATAGAAGAAACCAGCTGAGAGACCCTGCACTCTGCATGATTGACCACAGCAGGAGAACTACAGAAGCACAGATCTAAATGCAATACAGCCTGGAGGCACCGCAGAGCTATGATAGAAGAAACCAGCCGAGAGACCCTGCACTCTGCATGATTGACCACAGCAGGAGAACTACAGAAGCATAGATCTAAAGGCAATACAGCCTGGAGGCACCGCAGAGCTATGATAGAAGAAACCAGCTGAGAGACCCTGCACTCTGCATGATGGACCACAGCAGGAGAACTACAGAAGCACAGATCTAAATGCAATACAGCCTGGAGGCACCGCAGAGCTATGATAGAAGAAACCAGCCGAGAGACCCTGCACTCTGCATGATTGACCACAGCAGGAGAACTACAGAAGCACAGATCTAAAGGCAATACAGCCTGGAGGCACCACAGAGCTATGATAGAAGAAACCAGCTGAGAGACCCTGCACTCTGCATGATGGACCAGAGCAGGAGAACTACAGAAGCACAGATCTAAAGGCAATACAGCCTGCAGGCACCGCAGAGCTATGATAGAAGAAACCAGCTGAGAGACCCTGCACTCTGCATGATGGACCAGAGCAGGAGAACTACAGAAGCACAGATCTAAAGGCAATACAGCCTGGAGGCACCGCAGAGCTATGATAGAAGAAACCAGCCGAGGGACCCTGCACTCTGCATGACTGACCACAGCAGGAGAACTACAGAAGCACAGATCTAAAGGCAATACAGCCTGGAGGCACCGCAGAGCTATGATAGAAGAAAACCAGCTGAGAGACCCTGCACTCTGTATGACTGACCACAGCAGGAGAACTACAGAAGCACAGATCTAAAGGCAATACAGCCTGCAGGCACCGCAGAGCTATGATAGAAGAAACCAGCTGAGAGACCCTGCACTCTGCATGATGGACCAGAGCAGGAGAACTACAGAAGCACAGATCTAAAGGCAATACAGCCTGCAGGCACCACAGAGCTATGATAGAAGAAAACCAGCTGAGGGACCCTGCACTCTGCATGATTGACCAGAGCAGGAGAACTACAGAAGCACAGATCTAAACGCAATACAGCCTGCAGGCACCGCAGAGCTATGATAGAAGAAACCAGCTGAGAGACCCTGCACTCTGCATGATTGACCAGAGCAGGAGAACTACAGAATCACAGATCTAAAGACAATACAGCCTGCAGGCACCGCAGAGCTATGATAGAAGAAACCAGCTGAGAGACCCTGCACTCTGCATGATTGACCACAGCAGGAGAACTACAGAAGCACAGATCTAAAGACAATACAGCCTGCAGGCACCGCAGAGCTATGATAGAAGAAACCAGCTGAGGGACCCTGCACTCTGCATGATTGACCAGAGCAGGAGAACTACAGAGGCACAGATCTAAATGCAATACAGCCTGGAGGCACCGCAGAGCTATGATAGAAGAAACCAGCTGAGAGACCCTACACTCTGCATGATTGACCAGAGCAGGAGAACTACAGAAGCACAGATCTAAATGCAATTGTGACACCCCAGGGGTCTGGTTGCCACAGTGATAGAGATATTACGTCTGAGAGCAGGTGGGAGGTCTCTTGGTCAGGGATCCTATGCATGCCACACCTCCTGCCCAGTCCTGGGAGGGGAAGAACTTCCCCTATATAAACCTAGGGCTGAGGCAGGGTTAGTGTGTAGAGAAGAAGTAGAGACAGAGAAAAGAAGCAAATATAGGAACAGAACATCAGGAGCTCTGTGGGAGCAGTGTTACAAGGAGTCAGGGGCTGGCAGCTGCAGAGCTCGCCCTGACTGAGAAGATTTCTTACCGGACCCGGAGTCCGAGGCTGTGGGGACTAACTCCTACCCAGCAGCAGAATCCGTCAGGCAGGGGATTCCAGGTCCTCTGGCCAAGAAACCCGAAGGCACGGTCACACGCATGGGACCAGCACCGCCGTCGTGGAGCGGAAGCTACTAGAAGGCCCCGAGTCACCGGCCATACGGGTGAGCACCACACGGTACACTCAGGGACGTGGGCTACTTATACCCGCCTCTAGCAAGGTAGCCAGAAGAGTACAGTTAGTTTGGGAGGCCTACAACTCCGCCTGGCCAGGGGAGATCCCATCTGCTCAAGGACTGACCAGGCCCCAATCGCTAGCCAGTACTCCGGGAGGGTCTATCTTTGTCACCAGTAAAGACCCTGAACTACACCGTACCGTCTCCGAGTGGTTCCTGCTACCCCCATCATCCACGTCGGCTGCCCTGAGGCCATACCCCTCCCGTTGGGGGTTATACTATCACGCTGCACAATCCTACCACCGGCCTCAGCGGTCTGCCCTGCAGCAGCAGCTCCTTAGCTGTACTCAACGGGTGGCGTAGTCGTCCAACATCTACCGCTGATACATCGCCGCTCAGTTTGACTCCCTGGGCACGGACCGGGTCACCGCCACGAGACTACAACCCTCAACAGATCCGGCTCCGGGTAAGCTCCCGCGTGCGCAACGCAGCGCGACACAGGCCCAAGGGCACGTCACAATACAGCCTGGAGGCACCGCAGAGCTATGATAGATGAAACCAGCTGAGAGACCCTGCACTCAGCATGATTGACCACAGCAGGAGAACTACAGAAGCACAGATCTAAATGCAATACAGCCTGCAGGCACCGCAGAGCTATGATAGAAGAAAACCAGCTGAGAGACCCTGCACTCTGCATGATGGACCAGAGCAGGAGAACTACAGAAGCACAGATCTAAAGGCAATACAGCCTGGAGGCACCGCAGAGCTATGATAGAAGAAACCAGCTGAGAGACCCTGCACTCTGCATGATTGACCACAGCAGGAGAAGTACAGAAGCACAGATCTAAAGGCAATACAGCCTGCAGGAACCGCAGAGCTATGATAGAAGAAAACCAGCTGAGAGACCCTGCACTCTGCATGATTGACCACAGCAGGAGAACTACAGAATCACAGATCTAAATGCAATACAGCCTGCAGGCACCGCAGAGCTATGATAGAAGAAGCCAGCTGAGAGACCCTGCACTCTGCATGATTGACCAGAGCAGGAGAACTACAGAAGCACAGATCTAAAGGCAATACAGCCTGGAGGCACCGCAGAGCTATGATAGAAGAAAACCAGCTGAGAGACCCTGCACTCTGCATGACTGACCACGGCAGGAGAACTACGGAAGCACAGATCTAAAGGCAATACAGCCTGGAGGCACCGCAGAGCTATGATAGAAGAAACGAGCTGAGGGACCCTGCACTCTGCATGATTGACCACAGCAGGAGAACTACAGAAGCACAGATCTAAATGCAATACAGCCTGGAGGCACCGCAGAGCTATGATAGAAGAAACCAGCTGAGAGACCCTGCACTCTGCATGACTGACCAGAGCAGGAGAACTACAGAAGCTCAGATCTAAAGGTAATACAGCCTGCAGGCACCGCAGAGCTATGATAGAAGAAACCAGCTGAGGGACCCTGCACTCTGCATGATTGACCACAGCAGGAGAACTACAGAAGCACAGATCTAAATGCAATACAGCCTGGAGGCACCGCAGAGCTATGATAGAAGAAACCAGCTGAGAGACCCTGCACTCTGCATGACTGATCAGAGCAGGAAAACTACAGAAGCTCAGATCTAAAGGCAATACAGCCTGGAGGCACCGCAGAGCTTTGATAGAAGAAACCAGCTGAGAGACCCTGCACTCTGCATGATTGACCACAGCAGGAGAACTACAGAAGCACAGATCTAAAGGCAATACAGCCTGGAGGCACCGCAGAGCTATGATAGAAGAAACCAGCTGAGAGACCCTGCACTCTGCATGATTGACCACAGCAGGAGAACTACAGAATCACAGATCTAAAGGCAATACAGCCTGGAGGCACCGCAGAGCTATGATGGAAGAAAACCAGCTGAGAGACCCTGCACTCTGCATGATTGACCACAGCAGGAGAACTACAGAAGCCCAGATCTAAAGGCAATACAGCCTGGAGGCACCGCAGAGCTATGATAGAAGAAACCAGCTGAGAGACCCTGCACTCTGCATGATTGACCAGAGCAGGAGAACTACAGAAGCACAGATATAAAGGCAATACAGCCTGGAGGCACCGCAGAGTTATGATAGAAGAAAACCAGCTGAGAGACCCTGCACTCTGCATGATTGACCACAGCTGGAGAACTACAGAAGCACAGATCTAAAGACAATACAGCCTGGAGGCACCGCAGAGCTATGATAGAAGAAAACCAGCTGAGAGACCCTGCACTCTGCATGATTGACCACAGCAGGAGAACTACAGAAGCACAGATCTAAATGCAATACAGCCTGGAGGCACCGCAGAGCTATGATAGAAGAAACCAGCTGAGAGACCCTGCACTCTGCATGATGGACCAGAGCAGGAGAACTACAGAAGCACAGATCTAAATGCAATACAGCCTGGAGGCACCGCAGAGCTATGATAGAAGAAACCAGCTGAGAGACCCTGCACTCTGCATGACTGACCAGAGCAGGAGAACTACAGAAGCACAGATCTAAAGGCAATACAGCTTGCAGGCACCGCAGAGCTATGATAGAAGAAACCAGCTGAGGGACCCTGCACTCTGCATGATTGACCACAGCAGGAGAACTACAGAAGCACAGATCTAAATGCAATACAGCCTGCAGGCACCGCAGAGCTATGATAGAAGAAACCAGCTAAGAGTCCCTGCACTCTGCATGATTGACCACAGCAGGAGAACTACAGAAGCACAGATCTAAACGCAATACAGCCTGCAGGCACCGCAGAGCTATGATAGAAGAAACCAGCTGAGAGACCCTGCACTCTGCATGATTGACCACAACAGGAGAACTACAGAAGCGCAGATCTAAAGGCAATACAGCCTGCAGGCACCGCAGAGCTATCATAAAAGAAAACCAGCTGAGAGACCCTGCACTCTGCATGATTGACCTGAGCAGGAGAACTACAGAAGCACAGATCTAAAGGCAATACAGCCTGGAGGCACCGCAGAGCTATGATAGAAGAAACCAGCTGAGGGACCCTGCACTCTGCATGATGGACCACAGCAGAAGAACTACAGAAGCACAGATCTAAAGGCAATACAGCCTGCAGGCACCGCAGAGCTATCATAAAAGAAAACCAGCTGAGAGACCCTGCACTCTGCATGATTGACCTGAGCAGGAGAACTACAGAAGCACAGATCTAAAGGCAATACAGCCTGGAGGCACCGCAGAGCTATGATAGAAGAAACCAGCTGAGAGAACCTGCACTCTGCATGATTGACCAGAGCAAGAGAACTACAGAAGCACAGATCTAAATGCAATACAGCCTGGAGGCACCGCAGAGCTATGATAGAAGAAACCAGCTGAGAGACCCTGCACTCTGCATGATTGACCACAGCAGGAGAACTACAGAAGCACAGATCTAAATGCAATACAGCCTGCAGGCACCGCAGAGCTATGATAGAAGAAACCAGCTGAGAGACCCTGCACTCTGCATGATTGACCAGAGCAGAACTACAGAAGCACAGATCTGAATGCAATACAGCCTGCAGGCACCGCAGAGCTATGATAGAAGAAACCAGCTGAGGGACCCTGCACTCTGCATGATGGACCAGAGCAGAACTACAGAAGCACAGATCTGAATGCAATACAGCCTGCAGGCACCGCAGAGCTATGATAGAAGAAACCAGCTGAGAGACCCTGCACTCTGCATGATTGACCACAGCAGGAGAACTACAGAAGCACAGATCTAAATGCAATACATCCTGGAGGCACCGCAGAGCTATGATAGAAGAAAACCAGCTGAGAGACCCTGCACTCTGCATGATTGACCACAGCAGGAGAACTACAGAAGCACAGATCTAAAGGCAATACAGCCTGCAGGCACCGCAGAGCTATGATAGAAGAAACCAGCTGAGAGACCCTGCACTCTACATGATTGACCACAGCAGGAGAACTACAGAAGCACAGATCTAAATGCAATACATCCTGGAGGCACCGCAGAGCTATGATAGAAGAAACCAGCTGAGAGACCCTGCACTCTGCATGATTGACCACAGCAGGAGAACTACAGAAGCACAGATCTAAAGGCAATACAGCCTGGAGGCACCGCAGGGCTATGATAGAAGAAGACCAGCTGAGAGACCCTGCACTCTGCATGATTGACCAGAGCAGGAGAACTACAGAAGCACAGATCTAAATGCAATACAGCCTGGAGGCACCGCAGAGCTATGATAGAAGAAGCCAGCTGAGAGACCCTGCACTCTGCATGATTGACCAAAGCAGGAGAACTACAGAAGCACAGATCTAAATGCAATACAGCCTGGAGGCACCGCAGAGCTATGATAGAAGAAACGAGCTGAGGGACCCTGCACTCTGCATGATTGACCACAGCAGGAGAACTACAGAAGCACAGATCTAAATGCAATACAGCCTGGAGGCACCGCAGAGCTATGATAGAAGAAACCAGCTGAGAGACCCTGCACTCTGCATGACTGACCAGAGCAGGAGAACTACAGAAGCTCAGATCTAAAGGTAATACAGCCTGCAGGCACCGCAGAGCTATGATAGAAGAAACCAGCTGAGGGACCCTGCACTCTGCATGATTGACCACAGCAGGAGAACTACAGAAGCTCAGATCTAAAGGTAATACAGCCTGCAGGCACCGCAGAGCTATGATAGAAGAAACCAGCTGAGGGACCCTGCACTCTGCATGATTGACCACAGCAGGAGAACTACAGAAGCACAGATCTAAATGCAATACAGCCTGGAGGCACCGCAGAGCTATGATAGAAGAAACCAGCTGAGAGACCCTGCACTCTGCATGACTGATCAGAGCAGGAGAACTACAGAAGCTCAGATCTAAAGGCAATACAGCCTGGAGGCACCGAAGAGCTTTGATAGAAGAAACCAGCTGAGAGACCCTGCACTCTGCATGATTGACCACAGCAGGAGAACTACAGAAGCACAGATCTAAAGGCAATACAGCCTGGAGGCACCGCAGAGCTATGATGGAAGAAAACCAGCTGAGAGACCCTGCACTCTGCATGATTGACCACAGCAGGAGAACTACAGAAGCCCAGATCTAAAGGCAATACAGCCTGGAGGCACCGCAGAGCTATGATAGAAGAAACCAGCTGAGAGACCCTGCACTCTGCATGACTGACCAGAGCAGGAGAACTACAGAAGCACAGATCTAAAGGCAATACAGCTTGCAGGCACCGCAGAGCTATGATAGAAGAAACCAGCTGAGAGACCCTGCACTCTGCATGATGGACCAGAGCAGGAGAACTACAGAAGCACAGATCTAAAGGCAATACAGCCTGGAGGCACCGCAGAGCTATGATAGAAGAAAACCAGCTGAGAGACCCTGCACTCTGCATGACTGACCACAGCAGGAGAACTACAGAAGCACAGATCTAAAGACAATACAGCCTGGAGGCACTGCAGAGCTATGATAGAAGAAAACCAGCTGAGAGACCCTGCACTCTGCATGATTGACCACAGCAGGAGAACTACAGAAGCACAGATCTAAATGCAATACAGCCTGGAGGCACCGCAGAGCTATGATAGAAGAAACCAGCTGAGAGACCCTGCACTCTGCATGATGGACCAGAGCAGGAGAACTACAGAAGCACAGATCTAAATGCAATACAGCCTGGAGGCACCGCAGAGCTATGATAGAAGAAACCAGCTGAGAGACCCTGCACTCTGCATGATTGACCACAGCAGGAGAACTACAGAAGCTCAGATCTAAATGCAATACAGCCTGCAGGCACCGCAGAGCTATGATAGAAGAAACCAGCTGAGGGACCCTGCACTCTGCATGATTGACCACAGCAGGAGAACTACAGAAGCACAGATCTAAATGCAATACAGCCTGCAGGCACCGCAGAGCTATGATAGAAGAAACCAGCTAAGAGTCCCTGCACTCTGCATGATTGACCACAGCAGGAGAACTACAGAAGCGCAGATCTAAAGGCAATACAGCCTGCAGGCACCGCAGAGCTATCATAAAAGAAAACCAGCTGAGAGACCCTGCACTCTGCATGATTGACCTGAGCAGGAGAACTACAGAAGCACAGATCTAAAGGCAATACAGCCTGGAGGCACCGCAGAGCTATGATAGAAGAAACCAGCTGAGAGAACCTGCACTCTGCATGATTGACCAGAGCAAGAGAACTACAGAAGCACAGATCTAAATGCAATACAGCCTGCAGGCACCGCAGAGCTATGATAGAAGAAACCAGCTGAGAGACCCTGCACTCTGCATGATTGACCAGAGCAGAACTACAGAAGCACAGATCTGAATGCAATACAGCCTGCAGGCACCGCAGAGCTATGATAGAAGAAACCAGCTGAGGGACCCTGCACTCTGCATGATTGACCAGAGCAGAACTACAGAAGCACAGATCTGAATGCAATACAGCCTGCAGGCACCGCAGAGCTATGATAGAAGAAACCAGCTGAGAGACCCTGCACTCTGCATGATTGACCACAGCAGGAGAACTACAGAAGCACAGATCTAAATGCAATACAGCCTGGAGGCACCGCAGAGCTATGATAGAAGAAACCAGCTGAGAGACCCTGCACTCTGCATGATTGACCACAGCAGGAGAACTACAGAAGCACAGATCTAAAGGCAATACAGCCTGCAGGCACCGCAGAGCTATGATAGAAGAAACCAGCTGAGAGACCCTGCACTCTACATGATTGACCACAGCAGGAGAACTACAGAAGCACAGATCTAAATGCAATACAGCCTGGAGGCACCGCAGAGCTATGATAGAAGAAACCAGCTGAGAGACCCTGCACTCTGCATGATGGACCAGAGCAGGAGAACTACAGAAGCACAGATCTAAAGGCAATACAGCCTGGAGGCACCGCAGGGCTATGATAGAAGAAGACCAGCTGAGAGACCCTGCACTCTGCATGATTGACCAGAGCAGGAGAACTACAGAAGCACAGATCTAAAGGCAATACAGCCTGGAGGCACCGCAGAGCTATGATAGAAGAAGCCAGCTGAGAGACCCTGCACTCTGCATGATTGACCAAAGCAGGAGAACTACAGAAGCACAGATCTAAAGGCAATACAGCCTGGAGGCACCGCAGAGCTATGATAGAAGAAACCAGCTGAGGGACCCTGCACTCTGCATGATTGACCACAGCAGGAGAACTACAGAAGCACAGATCTAAATGCAATACAGCCTGGAGGCACCGCAGAGCTATGATAGAAGAAGCCAGCTGAGAGACCCTGCACTCTGCATGATTGACCACAGCAGGAGAACTACAGAAGCACAGATCTAAATGCAATACAGCCTGGAGGCACCGCAGAGCTATGATAGAAGAAACCAGCTGAGAGACCCTGCACTCTGCATGATTGACCACAGCAGGAGAACTACAGAAGCACAGATCTAAATGCAATACAGCTAGGAGGCGCCGCAGAGCTATGATAGAAGAAAACCAGCTGAGAGACCCTGCACTCTGCATGTTTGACCACAGCAGGAGAACTACAGAAGCACAGATCTAAATGCAATACAGCCTGCAGGCACCGCAGAGCTATGATAGAAGAAAACCAGCTGAGAGACCCTGCACTCTGCATGATTGACCAGAGCAGGAGAACTACAGAAGCTCAGATCTAAAGGCAATACAGCCTGCAGGCACCGCAGAGCTATGATAGAAGAAACCAGCTGAGGGACCCTGCACTCTGCATGATTGACCACAGCAGGAGAACTACAGAAGCACAGATCTAAATGCAATACAGCCTGGAGGCACCGCAGAGCTATGATAGAAGAAACCAGCTGAGAGACCCTGCACTCTGCATGATTGACCACAGCAGGAGAACTACAGAAGCACAGATCTAAATGCAATACAGCCTGCAGGCACCGCAGAGCTCTGATAGAAGAAAACCAGCTGAGAGACCCTGCACTCTGCATGATTGACCAGAGCAGGAGAACTACAGAAGCACAGATCTAAATGCAATACAGCCTGCAGGCACCGCAGAGCTATGATAGAAGAAAACCAGCTGAGAGACCCTGCACTCTGCATGATGGACCACAGCAGGAGAACTACAGAAGCACAGATCTAAATGCAATACAGCCTGCAGGCACCGCAGAGCTATGATAGAAGAAACCAGCTGAGAGACCCTGCACTCTGCATGTTTGATGACAGCAGGAGAACTACAGAAGCACAGATCTAAAGGCAATACAGCCTGCAGGCACCGCAGAGCTATGATAGAAGAAACCAGCTGAGAGACCCTGCACTCTGCATGATTGACCACAGCAGGAGAACTACAGAAGCACAGATCTAAATGCAATACAGCCTGCAGGCACCGCAGAGCTATGATAGAAGAAAACCAGCTGAGAGACCCTGCACTCTGCATGATTGACCACAGCAGGAGAACTACAGAAGCTCAGATCTAAAGGCAATACAGCCTGGAGGCACCGCAGAGCTATGATAGAAGAAACCCGCTGAGAGACCCTGCACTCTGCATGACTGACCAGAGCAGGAGAACTACAGAAGCACAGATCTAAAGGCAATACAGCCTGCAGGCACCGCAGAGCTATGATAGAAGAAACCAGCTGAGAGACCCTGCACTCTGCATGATTGACCAGAGCAGGAGAACTACAGAAGCACAGATCTAAATGCAATACAGCCTTGAGGCACCGCAGAGCTATGATAGAAGAAACCAGCTGAGAGACCCTGCACTCTGCATGATGGACCACAGCAGGAGAACTACAGAAGCACAGATCTAAAGGCAATACAGCCTGCAGGCACCGCAGAGCTATGATAGAAGAAACCAGCTGAGAGACCCTGCACTCTGCATGATTGACCAGAGCAGGAGAACTACAGAAGCACAGATCTAAATGCAATACAGTCTGGAGGCACCGCAGAGCTATGATAGAAGAAACCAGCTGAGAGACCCTGCACTCTGCATGATTGACCACAGCAGGAGAACTACAGAAGCACAGATCTAAATGCAATACAGCCTGCAGGCACCGCAGAGCTATGATAGAAGAAAACCAGCTGAGGGACCCTGCACTCTGCATGATTGACCACAGCAGGAGAACTACAGAAGCACAGATCTAAAGGCAATACAGCCTGAAGGCACCACAGAGCTATGATAGAAGAAAACCAGCTGAGAGACCCTGCACTCTGCATGACTGACCAGAGCAGGAGAACTACAGAAGCACAGATCTAAATGCAATACAGCCTGCAGGCACCGCAGAGCTATGATAGAAGAAAACCAGCTGAGGGACCCTGCACTCTGCATGATTGACCACAGCAGGAGAACTACAGAAGCACAGATCTAAATGCAATACAGCCTGCAGGCACCGCAGGGCTATGATAGAAGAAGACCAGCTGAGAGACCCTGCACTCTGCATGATGGACCAAAGCAGGAGAACTACAGAAGCACAGATCTAAATGCAGTACAGCCTGGAGGCACCGCAGAGCTATGATAGAAGAAGCCAGCTGAGAGACCCTGCACTCTGCATGATTGACCACAGCAGGAGAACTACAGAAGCACAGATCTAAATGCAATACAGCCTGGAGGCACCGCAGAGCTATGATAGAAGAAACCAGCTGAGAGACCCTGCACTCTGCATGATTGACCACAGCAGGAGAACTACAGAAGCACAGATCTAAATGCAATACAGCCTGGAGGCACCGCAGAGCTATGATAGAAGAAAACCAGCTGAGAGACCCTGCACACTGCATGATGGACCACAGCAGGAGAACTACAGAAGCACAGATCTAAATGCAATACAGCCTGGAGGCACCGCAGAGCTATGATAGAAGAAACCAGCTGAGAGACCCTGCACTCTGCATGATGGACCACAGCAGGAGAACTACAGAAGCACAGATCTAAATGCAATACAGCCTGCAGGCACCGCAGAGCTATGATAGAAGAAACCAGCTGAGAGACCCTGCACTCTGCATGTTTGACCACAGCAGGAGAACTACAGAAGCACAGATCTAAAGGCAATACAGCCTGCAGGCACCGCAGAGCTATGATAGAAGAAACCAGCTGAGAGACCCTGCACTCTGCATGATTGACCACAGCAGGAGAACTACAGAAGCACAGATCTAAATGCAATACAGCCTGGAGGCACCGCAGAGCTATGATAGAAGAAAACCAGCTGAGAGACCCTGCACTCTGCATGATTGACCAGAGCAGGAGAACTACAGAAGCTCAGATCTAAAGGCAATACAGCCTGCAGGCACCGCAGAGCTATGATAGAAGAAACCAGCTGAGGGACCCTGCACTCTGCATGATTGACCACAGCAGGAGAACTACAGAAGCTCAGATCTAAATGCAATACAGCCTGGAGGCACCGTAGAGCTATGATAGAAGAAACCAGCTGAGAGACCCTGCACTCTGCATGATTGACCACAGCAGGAGAACTACAGAAGCTCAGATCTAAATGCAATACAGCCTGCAGGCACCGCAGAGCTATGATAGAAGAAAACCAGCTGAGAGACCCTGCACTCTGCATGATGGACCACAGCAGGAGAACTACAGAAGCACAGATCTAAAGGCAATACAGCCTGCAGGCACCGCAGAGCTATGATAGAAGAAACCAGCTGAGAGACCCTGCACTCTGCATGATTGACCACAGCAGGAGAACTACAGAAGCACAGATCTAAATGCAATACAGCCTGCAGGCACCGAAGAGCTATGATAGAAGAAACCAGCTGAGAGACCCTGCACTCTGCATGATTGACCAGAGCAGGAGAACTACAGAAGCACAGATCTAAATGCAATACAGCCTGGAGGCACCGCAGAGCTATGATAGAAGAAAACCAGCTGAGAGACCCTGCACTCTGCATGATTGACCACAGCAGGAGAACTACAGAAGCACAGATCTAAATGCAATACAGCCTGCAGGCACCGCAGAGCTATGATAGAAGAAAACCAGCTGAGGGACCCTGCACTCTGCATGATTGACCACAGCAGGAGAACTACAGAAGCACAAATCTAAATGCAATACAGCCTGCAGGCACCGCAGAGCTATGATAGAAGAAAACCAGCTGAGAGACCCTGCACTCTGCATGACTGACCAGAGCAGGAGAACTACAGAAGCACAGATCTAAATGCAATACAGCCTGGAGGCACCGCAGAGCTATGATAGAAGAAAACCAGCTGAGGGACCCTGCACTCTGCATGATTGACCACAGCAGGAGAACTACAGAAGCACAGATCTAAAGGCAATACAGCCTGGAGACACCACAGAGCTATGATAGAAGAAACCAGCTGAGAGACCCTGCACTCTGCATGATTGACCACAGCAGGAGAACTACAGAAGCACAGATCTAAAGGCAATACAGCCTGGAGGCACCGCAGGGCTATGATAGAAGAAAACCAGCTGAGAGAACCTGCACTCTGCATGATTGACCAGAGCAGGAGAACTACAGAAGCACAGATCTAAATGCAATACAGCCTGGAGGCACCGCAGAGCTATGATAGAAGAAAACCAGCTGAGAGACCCTGCACTCTGCATGTTTGACCACAGCAGGAGAACTACAGAAGCACAGATCTAAATGCAATACAGCCTGCAGGCACCGCAGAGCTATGATAGAAGAAACCAGCTGAGAGACCCTGCACTCTGCATGACTGACCAGAGCAGAAGAACTACAGAAGCACAGATCTAAATGCAATACAGCCTGGAGGCACCGCAGAGCTATGATAGAAGAAACCAGCTGAGAGACCCTGCACTCTGCATGATTGACCAGAGCAGGAGAACTACAGAAGCACAGATCTAAATGCAATACAGCCTGGAGGCACCGCAGAGCTATGATAGAAGAAAACCAGCTGAGAGACCCTGCACTCTGCATGATTGACCACAGCAGGAGAACTACAGAAGCACAGATCTAAAGGCAATACAGCCTGCAGGCACCGCAGAGCTATGATAGAAGAAACCAGCTGAGAGACCCTGCACTCTGCATGACTGACCAGAGCAGGAGAACTACAGAAGCACAGATCTAAATGCAATACAGCCTGAAGGCACCGCAGAGCTATGATAGAAGAAAACCAGCTGAGGGACCCTGCACTCTGCATGATTGACCACAGCAGGAGAACTACAGAAGCACAGATCTAAATGCAATACAGCTTGCAGGCACCGCAGAGCTATGATAGAAGAAACCAGCTGAGAGACCCTGCACTCTGCATGATTGACCAGAGCAGGAGAACTACAGAAGCACAGATCTAAATGCAATACAGCCTGGAGGCACAGCAGAGCTATGATAGAAGAAAACCAGGTGAGGGACCCTGCACTCTGCATGATTGACCACAGCAGGAGAACTACAGAAGCACAGATCTAAATGCAATACAGCCTGGAGACACTGCAGAGCTATGATAGAAGAAACCAGCTGAGAGACCCTGCACTCTGCATGATGGACCAGAGCAGGAGAACTACAGAAGCACAGATCTAAAGGCAATACAGCCTGCAGGCACCGCAGAGCTATGATAGAAGAAACCAGCTGAGAGACCCTGCACTCTGCATGATGGACCAGAGCAGGAGAACTACAGAAGCACAGATCTAAATGCAATACAGCCTGCAGGCACCGCAGAGCTATGATAGAAGAAACCAGCTGAGAGACCCTGCACTCTGCATGATTGACCACAGCAGGAGAACTACAGAAGCACAGATCTAAATGCAATACAGCCTGCAGGCACCGCAGAGCTATGATAGAAGAAACCAGCTGAGAGACCCTGCACTCTGCATGATTGACCAGAGCAGGAGAACTACAGAAGCACAGATCTAAAGGCAATACAGCCTGGAGGCACCGCAGAGCTATGATAGAAGAAACCAGCTGAGGGACCCTGCACTCTGCATGATGGACCAGAGCAGGAGAACTACAGAAGCACAGATCTAAAGGCAATACAGCCTGGAGGAACCGTAGAGCTATGATAGAAGAAAACCAGCTGAGAGTCCCTGCACTCTGCATGATTGACCAGAGCAGGAGAACTACAGAAGCACAGATCTAAATGCAATACAGCCTGCAGGTACCGCAGAGCTATGATAGAAGAAACCAGCTGAGGGACCCTGCACTCTACATGATGGACCAGAGCAGGAGAACTACAGAAGCACAGATCTAAATGCAATACAGCCTGCAGGCACCGCAGAGCTATGATAGAAGAAACCAGCTGAAAGACCCTGCACTCTGCATGATTGACCAGAGCAGGAGAACTACAGAAGCATAGATCTAAAGGCAATACAGCCTGGAGGCACCGCAGAGCTATGATAGAAGAAAACCAGCTGAGAGACCCTGCACTCTGCATGATTGACCACAGCAGGAGAACAACACAAGCACAGATCTAAATGCAATACAGCCTGGAGGCACCGCAGAGCTATGATAGAAGAAAACCAGCTGAGAGACCCTGCACTCTGCATGATGGACCAGAGCAGGAGAACTACAGAAGCACAGATCTAAATGCAATACAGCCTGGAGGCACCGCAGAGCTATGTTAGAAGAAAACCAGCTGAGGGACCCTGCACTGTGCATGATTGACCACAGCAGGAGAACAACAGAAGCACAGATCTAAATGCAATACAGCCTGGAGGCACCGCAGAGCTATGATAGAAGAAAACCAGCTGAGAGACCCTGCACTCTGCATGATTGACCACAGCAGGAGAACAACAGAAGCACAGATCTAAATGCAATACAGCCTGGAGGCACCGCAGAGCTATGATAGAAGAAACCAACTGAGAGACCCTGCACTCTGCATGATTGACCAGAGCAGGAGAACTACAGAAGCACAGATCTAAATGCAATACAGCCTGCAGGCACCGCAGAGCTATGATGGAAGAAAACCAGCTGAGAGACCCTGCACTCTGCATGATTGACCACAGCAGGAGAACTACAGAAGCACAGATCTAAATGCAATACAGCCTGCAGGCACCGCAGAGCTATGATAGAAGAAAACAAGCTGAGAGACCCTGCACTCTGCATGATGGACCACAGCAGGAGAACTACAGAAGCACAGATCTAAAGACAATACAGCCTGGAGACACCACAGAGCTATGATAGAAGAAACCAGCTGAGAGACCCTGCACTCTGCATGATTGACCACAGCAGGAGAACTACAGAAGCACAGATCTAAAGGCAATACAGCCTGCAGGCACCGCAGGGCTATGATAGAAGAAAACCAGCCGAGAGACCCTGCACTCTGCATGATTGACCAGAGCAGGAGAACTACAGAAGCACAGATCTAAATGCAATACAGCCTGCAGGCACCGCAGAGCTATGATAGAAGAAAACCAGCTGAGAGACCCTGCACTCTGCATGATTCACCAGAGCAGGAGAACTACAGAAGCACAGATCTAAATGCAATACAGCCTGGAGGCACCGCAGAGCTATGATAGAAGAAACCAGCTGAGAGACCCTGCACTCTGCATGATTGACCAGAGCAGGAGAACTACAGAAGCACAGATCTAAATGCAATACAGCCTGGAGGCACCGCAGAGCTATGATAGAAGAAAACCAGCTGAGGGACCCTGCACTCTGCACGATGGAGCTGAGCAGGAGAACTACAGAAGCACAGATCTAAATGCAATACAGCCTGCAGGCACCGCAGAGCTATGATAGAAGAAAACCAGCTGAGAGACCCTGCACTCTGCATGATGGACCAGAGCAGGAGAACTACAGAAGCACAGATCTAAAGGCAATACAGCCTGGAGACACCACAGAGCTATGATAGAAGAAACCAGCTGAGAGACCCTGCACTCTGCATGATTGACCACAGCAGGAGAACTACAGAAGCACAGATCTAAAGGCAATACAGCCTGGAGGCACCGCAGGGCTATGATAGAAGAAAACCAGCCGAGAGACCCTGCACTCTGCATGATTGACCACAGCAGGAGAACTACAGAAGCACAGATCTAAATGCAATACAGCCAGGAGGCACCGCAGAGTTATGATAGAAGAAACCAGCTGAGAGACCCTGCACTCTGCATGATTGACCAGAGCAGGAGAACTACAGAAGCACAGATCTAAATGCAATACAGCCTGCAGGCACCGCAGAGCTATGATAGAAGAATCCAGCTGAGAGACCCTGCACTCTGCATGATTGACCACAGCAGGAGAACTACAGAAGCACAGATCTAAATGCAATACAGCCTGCAGGCACCGCAGAGCTATGATAGAAGAAAACCAGCTGAGAGACCCTGCACTCTGCATGATTGACCACAGCAGGAGAACTACAGAAGCACAGATCTAAATGCAATACAGCCAGGAGGCACCGCAGAGTTATGATAGAAGAAACCAGCTGAGAGACCCTGCACTCTGCATGATTGACCAGAGCAGGAGAACTACAGAAGCACAGATCTAAATGCAATACAGCCTGCAGGCACCGCAGAGCTATGATAGAAGAATCCAGCTGAGAGACCCTGCACTCTGCATGATTGACCACAGCAGGAGAACTACAGAAGCACAGATCTAAATGCAATACAGCCTGGAGACACTGCAGAGCTATGATAGAAGAAACCAGCTGAGAGACCCTGCACTCTGCATGATGGACCAGAGCAGGAGAACTACAGAAGCACAGATCTAAAGGCAATACAGCCTGGAGGCACAGCAGACCTATGATAGAAGAAAACCAGCTGAGGGACCCTGCACTCTGCATGATTGACCACAGCAGGAGAACTACAGAAGCACAGATCTAAATGCAATACAGCCTGGAGACACTGCAGAGCTATGATAGAAGAAACCAGCTGAGAGACCCTGCACTCCGCATGATGGACCAGAGCAAGAGAACTACAGAAGCACAGATCTAAATGCAATACAGCCTGCAGGCACCGCAGAGCTATGATAGAAGAAAACCAGCTGAGAGACCCTGCACTCTGCATGATTGACCACAGCAGGAGAACTACAGAAGCACAGATCTAAATGCAATACAGCCAGGAGGCACCGCAGAGTTATGATAGAAGAAACCAGCTGAGAGACCCTGCACTCTGCATGATTGACCAGAGCAGGAGAACTACAGAAGCACAGATCTAAATGCAATACAGCCTGCAGGCACCGCAGAGCTATGATAGAAGAATCCAGCTGAGAGACCCTGCACTCTGCATGATTGACCACAGCAGGAGAACTACAGAAGCACAGATCTAAATGCAATACAGCCTGGAGACACTGCAGAGCTATGATAGAAGAAACCAGCTGAGAGACCCTGCACTCTGCATGATGGACCAGAGCAGGAGAACTACAGAAGCACAGATCTAAAGGCAATACAGCCTGGAGGCACAGCAGACCTATGATAGAAGAAAACCAGCTGAGGGACCCTGCACTCTGCATGATTGACCACAGCAGGAGAACTACAGAAGCACAGATCTAAATGCAATACAGCCTGGAGACACTGCAGAGCTATGATAGAAGAAACCAGCTGAGAGACCCTGCACTCCGCATGATGGACCAGAGCAAGAGAACTACAGAAGCACAGATCTAAATGCAATACAGCCTGCAGGCACCGCAGAGCTATGATAGAAGAAAACCAGCTGAGAGACCCTGCACTCTGCATGATGGACCAGAGCAGGAGAACTACAGAAGCACAGATCTAAATGCAATACAGCCTGCAGGCACCGCAGAGCTATGATAGAAGAAAACCAGCTGAGAGACCCTGCACTCTGCATGATTGACCAGAGCAGGAGAACTACAGAAGCACAGATCTAAATGCAATACAGCCTGGAGGCACCGCAGAGCTATGATAGAAGAAACCAGCTGAGAGACCCTGCACTCTGCATGATTGACCAGAGCAGGAGAACTACAGAAGCACAGATCTAAATGCAATACAGCCTGGAGGCACAGCAGAGCTATGATAGAAGAAAACCAGCTGAGGGACCCTGCACTCTGCATGATTGACCACAGCAGGAGAACTACAGAAGCACAGATCTAAATGCAATACAGCCTGGAGACACTGCAGAGCTATGATAGAAGAAACCAGCTGAGAGACCCTGCACTCTGCATGATGGACCAGAGCAGGAGAACTACAGAAGCACAGATCTAAATGCAATACAGCCTGGAGGCACCGCAGAGCTATGATAGAAGAAGCCAACTGAGAGACCCTGCACTCTGCATGATGGACCAGAGCAGAAGAACTACAGAAGCACAGATCTAAATGCAATACAGCCTGGAGGCACCGCAGAGCTATGATAGAAGAAACCAGCTGAGAGACCCTGCACTCTGCATGATTGACCAGAGCAGGAGAACTACAGAAGCACAGATCTAAAGGCAATACAGCCTGGAGGAACCGTAGAGCTATGATAGAAGAAAACCAGCTGAGAGTCCCTGCACTCTGCATGATTGACCAGAGCAGGAGAACTACAGAAGCACAGATCTAAATGCAATACAGCCTGGAGACACCGCAGAGCTATGATAGAAGACACCAGCTGAGAGACCCTGCACTCTGCATGATTGACCAGAGCAGGAGAACTACAGAAGCACAGATCTAAATGCAATACAGCCTGGAGGCACAGCAGAGCTATGATAGAAGAAAACTAGCTGAGGGACCCTGCACTCTGCATGATTGACCACAGCAGGAGAACTACAGAAGCACAGATCTAAATGCAATACAGCCTGGAGACACTGCAGAGCTATGATAGAAGAAACCAGCTGAGAGACCCTGCACTCTGCATGATGGACCAGAGCAGGAGAACTACAGAAGCACAGATCTAAATGCAATACAGCCTGCAGGCACCGCAGAGCTATGATAGAAGAAACCAGCTGAGAGACCCTGCACTCTGCATGATTGACCAGAGCAGGAGAACTACAGAAGCACAGATCTAAAGGCAATACAGCCTGGAGGAACCGTAGAGCTATGATAGAAGAAAACCAGCTGAGAGTCCCTGCACTCTGCATGATTGACCAGAGCAGGAGAACTACAGAAGCACAGATCTAAATGCAATACAGCCTGCAGGCACCGCAGAGCTATGATAGAAGAAACCAGCTGAAAGACCCTGCACTCTGCATGATTGACCAGAGCAGGAGAACTACAGAAGCATAGATCTAAAGGCAATACAGCCTGGAGGCACCGCAGAGCTATGATAGAAGAAAACCAGCTGAGAGACCCTGCACTCTGCATGATTGACCACAGCAGGAGAACAACACAAGCACAGATCTAAATGCAATACAGCCTGGAGGCACCGCAGAGCTATGATAGAAGAAAACCAGCTGAGGGACCCTGCACTGTGCATGATTGACCACAGCAGGAGAACAACAGAAGCACAGATCTAAATGCAATACAGCCTGGAGGCACCGCAGAGCTATGATGGAAGAAAACCAGCTGAGACACCCTGCACTCTGCATGATTGACCACAGCAGGAGAACAACAGAAGCACAGATCTAAATGCAATACAGCCTGGAGGCACCGCAGAGCTATGATAGAAGAAACCAGCTGAGAGACCCTGCACTCTGCACGATGGAGCTGAGCAGGAGAACTACAGAAGCACAGATCTAAATGCAATACAGCCTGGAGGCACCGCAGAGCTATGATAGAAGAAAACCAGCTGAGAGACCCTGCACTCTGCATGATGGACCAGAGCAGGAGAACTACAGAAGCACAGATCTAAAGGCAATACAGCCTGGAGACACCACAGAGCTATGATAGAAGAAACCAGCTGAGAGACCCTGCACTCTGCATGATTGACCAGAGCAGGAGAACTACAGAAGCACAGATCTAAATGCAATACAGCCTGCAGGCACCGCAGAGCTATGATAGAAGAAAACCAGCTGAGAGACCCTGCACTCTGCATGATTGACCACAGCAGGAGAACTACAGAAGCACAGATCTAAAGGCAATACAGCCTGGAGACACCGCAGAGCTATGATAGAAGAAACCAGCTGAGAGACCCTGCACTCTGCATGATTGACCAGAGCAGGAGAACTACAGAAGCACAGATCTAAATGCAATACAGCCTGGAGGCACAGCAGACCTATGATAGAAGAAAACCAGCTGAGGGACCCTGCACTCTGCATGATTGACCACAGCAGGAGAACTACAGAAGCACAGATCTAAATGCAATACAGCCTGGAGACACTGCAGAGCTATGATAGAAGAAACCAGCTGAGAGACCCTGCACTCTGCATGATGGACCAGAGCAGGAGAACTACAGAAGCACAGATCTAAATGCAATACAGCCTGGAGGCACCGCAGAGCTATGATAGAAGAAAACCAGCTGAGGGACCCTGCACTCTGCATGATTGACCAGAGCAGGAGAACTACAGAAGCACAGATCTAAAGACAATACAGCCTGCAGGCACCGCAGAGCTATGATAGAAGAAACCAGCTGAGAGACCCTGCACTCTGCATGATTGACCACAGCAGGAGAACTACAGAAGCACAGATCTAAAGGCAATACAGCCTGGAGGCACCGCAGAGCTATGATAGAAGAAAACCAGCTGAGGGACCCTGCACTCTGCATGATTGACCACAGCAGGAGAACTACAGAAGCACAGATCTAAAGACAATACAGCCTGCAGGCACCGCAGAGCTATGATAGAAGAAACCAGCTGAGAGACCCTGCACTCTGCATGATTGACCACAGCAGGAGAACTACAGAAGCACAGATCTAAAGGCAATACAGCCTGGAGGCACCGCAGAGCTATGATAGAAGAAACCAGCTGAGAGACCCTGCACTCTGCATGATTGACCACAGCAGGAGAACTACAGAAGCACAGATCTAAATGCAATACAGCCTGGAGGCACCGCAGAGCTATGATAGAAGAAAACCAGCTGAGGGACCCTGCACTCTGCATGATTGACCACAGCAGGAGAACTACAGAAGCACAGATCTAAATGCAATACAGCCTGGAGGCACCGCAGAGCTATGATAGAAGAAAACCAGCTGAGAGACCCTGCACTCTGCATGATTGACCACAGCAGGAAAACTACAGAAGCACAGATCTAAATGCAATACAGCCTGGAGGCACCGCAGAGCTATGATAGAAGAAAACCAGCTGAGAGACCCTGCACTCTGCATGATGGACCACAGCAGGAGAACTACAGAAGCACAGATCTAAAGGCAATACAGCCTGGAGGCACCGCAGAGCTATGATAGAAGAAAACCAGCTGAGAGACCCTGCACTCTGCATGATTGACCACAGCAGGAGAACTACAGAAGCTCAGATCTAAATGCAATGCAGCCTGGAGGCACCGCAGAGCTATGAGAGAAGAAACCAGCTGAGAGACCCTGCACTCTGCATGATTGACCACAGCAGGAGAACTACAGAAACACAGATCTAAATGCAATACAGCCTGGAGGCACCGCAGAGCTATGATAGAAGAAAACCAGCTGAGAGACCCTGCACTCTGCATGATGGACCAGAGCAGGAGAACTACAGAAGCACAGATCTAAAGGCAATACAGCCTGGAGGCACCGCAGAGCTATGATAGAAGAAAACCAGCTGAGGGACCCTGCACTCTGCATGATTGACCAGAGCAGGAGAACTACAGAAGCACAGATCTAAAGGCAATACAGCCTGGAGGCACCGCAGAGCTATGATAGAAGAAAACCAGCTGAGGGACCCTGCACTCTGCATGATTGACCAGAGCAGGAGAACTACAGAAGCACAGATCTAAAGGCAATACAGCCTGGAGGCACCGCAGAGCTATGATAGAAGAAAACCAGCTGAGGGACCCTGCACTCTGCATGATTGACCAGAGCAGGAGAACTACAGAAGCACAGATCTAAAGGCAATACAGCCTGGAGGCACCGCAGAGCTATGATAGAAGAAACCAGCTGAGAGACCCTGCACTCTGCATGATTGACCACAGCAGGAGAACTACAGAAGCTCAGATCTAAATGCAATACAGCCTGGAGGCACCGCAGAGCTATGATAGAAGAAACCAGCTGAGGGACCCTGCACTCTGCATGATTGACCACAGCAGGAGAACTACAGAAGCACAGATCTAAATGCTATACAGCCTGCAGGCACCGCAGAGCTATGATAGAAGAAAACCAGCTGAGAGACCCTGCACTCTGCATGATTGACCACAGCAGGAGAACTACAGAAGCACAGATATAAAGGCAATACAGCCTGCAGGCACCGCAGAGCTATGATAGAAGAAAACCAGCTGAGAGACCCTGCACTCTGCATGATTGACCACAGCAGGAGAACTACAGAAGCACAGATCTAAAGGCAATACAGCCTGGAGGCACCGCAGAGCTATGATAGAAGAAACCAGCTGAGGGACCCTGCACTCTGCATGATGGCCCAGAGCAGGAGAACTACAGAAGCACAGATCTAAAGGCAATACAGCCTGGAGGCACCGCAGAGCTATGATAGAAGAAACCAGCTGAGAGACCCTGCAATCGGCATGATTGACCAGAGCAGGAGAACTACAGAAGCACAGATCTAAAGGCAATACAGCCTGGAGGCACCGCAGAGCTATGATAGAAGAAACCAGCTGAGAGACCCTGCACTCTGCATGACTGACCACAGCAGGAGAACTACAGAAGCACAGATCTAAAGGCAATACAGCCTGGAGGCACCGCAGAGCTATGATAGAAGAAACCAGCTGAGAGACCCTGCAATCGGCATGATTGACCAGAGCAGGAGAACTACAGAAGCACAGATCTAAAGGCAATACAACCTGGAGGCACCGCAGAGCTATGATAGAAGAAACCAGCTGAGAGACCCTGCACTCTGCATGATTGACCACAACAGGAGAACTACAGAAGCACAGATCTAAAGGCAATACAGCCTGGAGGCACCGCAGAGCTATGATAGAAGAAACCAGCTGAGAGACCCTGCACTCTGCATGATTGACCAGAGCAGGAGAACTACAGAAGCACAGATCTAAATGCAATACAGCCTGCAGGCACCGCAGAGCTATGATAGAAGAAAACCAGCTGAGATACCCTGCACTCTGCATGATTGACCACAGCAGGAGAACTACAGAAGCACAGATCTAAAGGCAATACAGCCTGCAGGCACCGCAGAGCTATGATAGAAGAAAACCAGCTGAGGGACCCTTCACTCTGCATGACTGACCAGAGCAGGAGAACTACAGAAGCACAGATCTAAAGGCAATACAGCCTGGAGGCACCGCAGAGCTATGATAGAAGAAAACCAGCTGAGAGACCCTGCACTCTGCATGATTGACCACAGCAGGAGAACTACAGAAGCACAGATCTAAAGGCAATACAGCCTGCAGGCACCGCAGAGCTATGATAGAAGAAAACCAGCTGAGGGACCCTTCACTCTGCATGACTGACCAGAGCAGGAGAACTACAGAAGCACAGATCTAAAGGCAATACAGCCTGGAGGCACCGCAGAGCTATGATAGAAGAAACCAGCTGAGAGACCCTTCACTCTGCATGATGGAACAGAGCAGGAGAACTACAGAAGCACAGATCTAAAGGCAATACAGCCTGGAGGCACCGCAGAGCTATGATAGAAGAAACCAGCTGAGAGACCCTGCACTCTGCATGATTGACCAAAGCAGGAGAACTACAGAAGCACAGATCTAAAGGCAATACAGCCTGGAGGCACCGCAGAGCTATGATAGAAGAAACCAGCTGAGAGACCCTGCACTCTGCATGACCTACCAGAGCAGGAGAACTACAGAAGCACAGATCTAAAGGCAATACAGCCTGCAAGCACCACAGAGCTATGATAGAAGAAAACCAGCTGAGAGACCCTGCACTCTGCATGATTGACCACAGCAGGAGAACTACAGAAGCACAAATCTAAAGGCAATACAGCCTGGAGGCACCGCAGAGCTATGATAGAAGAAACCAGCTGAGAGACCCTGCACTCTGCATGACCTACCAGAGCAGGAGAACTACAGAAGCACAGATCTAAAGGCAATACAGCCTGCAAGCACCACAGAGCTATGATAGAAGAAAACCAGCTGAGAGACCCTGCACTCTGCATGATTGACCACAGCAGGAGAACTACAGAAGCACAAATCTAAAGGCAATACAGCCTGCAGGCACCGCAGAGCTATGATAGAAGAAAACCAGCTGAGGGACCCTGCACTCTGTACGATGGAGCTGAGCAGGAGAACTACAGAAGCACAGATCTAAATGCAATACAGCCTGCAGGCACCGCAGAGCTATGATAGAAGAAAACCAGCTGAGAGACCCTGCACTCTGCATGATGGACCAGAGCAGGAGAACTACAGAAGCACAGATCTAAAGGCAATACAGCCTGGAGACACCACAGAGCTATGATAGAAGAAACCAGCTGAGAGACCCTGCACTCTGCATGATGGACCACAGCAGGAGAACTACAGAAGCACAGATCTAAATGCAATACAGCCTGGAGGCACCGCAGGGCTATGATAGAAGAAAACCAGCCGAGAGACCCTGCACTCTGCATGATTGACCACAGCAGGAGAACTACAGAAGCACAGATCTAAAGGCAATACAGCCTGGAGGCACCGCAGGGCTATGATAGAAGAAAACCAGCCGAGAGACCCTGCACTCTGCATGATTGACCAGAGCAGGAGAACTACAGAAGCACAGATCTAAATGCAATACAGCCTGCAGGCACCGCAGAGCTATGATAGAAGAAAACCAGCTGAGAGACCCTGCACTCTGCATGATTGACCACAGCAGGAGAACTACAGAAGCACAGATCTAAAGGCAATACAGCCTGGAGACACCGCAGAGCTATGATAGAAGAAACCAGCTGAGAGACCCTGCACTCTGCATGATTGACCAGAGCAGGAGAACTACAGAAGCACAGATCTAAATGCAATACAGCCTGGAGGCACAGCAGACCTATGATAGAAGAAAACCAGCTGAGGGACCCTGCACTCTGCATGATTGACCACAGCAGGAGAACTACAGAAGCACAGATCTAAATGCAATACAGCCTGGAGACACTGCAGAGCTATGATAGAAGAAACCAGCTGAGAGACCCTGCACTCTGCATGATGGACCAGAGCAGGAGAACTACAGAAGCACAGATCTAAAGGCAATACAGCCTGCAGGCACCGCAGAGCTATGATAGAAGAAACCAGCTGAGAGACCCTGCAATCTGCATGATTGACCAGAGCAGGAGAACTACAGAAGCACAGATCTAAAGGCAATACAGCCTGGAGGCACAGTAGAGCTATGATAGAAGAAAACCAGCTGAAAGTCCCTGCACTCTGCATGATTGACCAGAGCAGGAGAACTACAGAAGCACAGATCTAAATGCAATACAGCCTGCAGGCACCGCAGAGCTATGATAGAAGAAAACCAGCTGAGGGACCCTGCACTCTGCATGATTGACCACAGCAGGAGAACTACAGAAGCACAGATCTAAAGACAATACAGCCTGCAGGCACCGCAGAGCTATGATAGAAGAAACCAGCTGAGAGACCCTGCACTCTGCATGATTGACCACAGCAGGAGAACTACAGAAGCACAGATCTAAAGGCAATACAGCCTGGAGGCACAGCAGACCTATGATAGAAGAAAACCAGCTGAGGGACCCTGCACTCTGCATGATTGACCACAGCAGGAGAACTACAGAAGCACAGATCTAAATGCAATACAGCCTGGAGACACTGCAGAGCTATGATAGAAGAAACCAGCTGAGAGACCCTGCACTCTGCATGATGGACCAGAGCAGGAGAACTACAGAAGCACAGATCTAAATGCAATACAGCCTGGAGGCACCGCAGAGCTATGATAGAAGAAACCAGCTGAGAGACCCTGCAATCTGCATGATTGACCAGAGCAGGAGAACTACAGAAGCACAGATCTAAAGGCAATACAGCCTGGAGGCACCGCAGAGCTATGATAGAAGAAACCAGCTGAGAGACCCTGCACTCTGCATGATTGACCAGAGCAGGAGAACTACAGAAGCACAGATCTAAATGCAATACAGCCTGGAGGCACCGCAGAGCTATGATAGAAGAAAACCAGCTGAAAGTCCCTGCACTCTGCATGATTGACCAGAGCAGGAGAACTACAGAAGCACAGATCTAAATGCAATACAGCCTGGAGGCACCGCAGAGCTATGATAGAAGAAAACCAGCTGAGGGACCCTGCACTCTGCATGATTGACCACAGCAGGAGAACTACAGAAGCACAGATCTAAATGCAATACAGCCTGGAGGCACCGCAGAGCTATGATAGAAGAAAACCAGCCGAGAGACCCTGCACTCTGCATGATTGACCAGAGCAGGAGAACTACAGAAGCACAGATCTAAATGCAATACAGCCTGGAGGCACCGCGGAGCTATGATAGAAGAAAACCAGCTGAGAGACCCTGCACTCTGCATGATTGACCACAGCAGGAAAACTACAGAAGCACAGATCTAAATGCAATACAGCCTGGAGGCACCGCAGAGCTATGATAGAAGAAAACCAGCTGAGAGACCCTGCACTATGCATGATGGACCACAGCAGGAGAACTACAGAAGCACAGATCTGAAGGCAATACAGCCTGCAGGCACCGCAGAGCTATGATAGAAGAAAACCAGCTGAGAGACCCTGCACTCTGCATGATTGACCACAGCAGGAGAACTACAGAAGCACAGATCTAAAGGCAATACAGCCTGGAGGCACCGCAGAGCTATGATAGAAGAAACCAGCTGAGAGACCCTGCACTCTGCATGATTGACCACAGCAGGAGAACTACAGAAGCTCAGATCTAAATGCAATACAGCCTGGAGGCACCGCAGAGCTATGATAGAAGAAACCAGCTGAGAGACCCTGCACTCTGCATGATTGACCACAGCAGGAGAACTACAGAAGCACAGATCTAAATGCAATACAGCCTGGAGGCACCGCAGAGCTATGATAGAAGAAACCAGCTGAGAGACCCTGCACTCTGCATGATTGACCACAGCAGGAGAACTACAGAAGCACAGATCTAAATGCAATACAGCCTGCAGGCACCGCAGAGCTATGATAGAAGAAAACCAGCTGAGGGACCCTGCACTCTGCATGATTGACCAGAGCAGGAGAACTACAGAAGCACAGATCTAAAGGCAATACAGCCTGGAGGCACCGCAGAGCTATGATAGAAGAAAACCAGCTGAGGGACCCTGCACTCTGCATGATTGACCAGAGCAGGAGAACTACAGAAGCACAGATCTAAAGGCAATACAGCCTGGAGGCACCGCAGAGCTATGATAGAAGAAAACCAGCTGAGGGACCCTGCACTCTGCATGATTGACCAGAGCAGGAGAACTACAGAAGCACAGATCTAAAGGCAATACAGCCTGGAGGCACCGCAGAGCTATGATAGAAGAAACCAGCTGAGAGACCCTGCACTCTGCATGATTGACCACAGCAGGAGAACTACAGAAGCTCAGATCTAAATGCAATACAGCCTGGAGGCACCGCAGAGCTATGATAGAAGAAACCAGCTGAGGGACCCTGCACTCTGCATGATTGACCACAGCAGGAGAACTACAGAAGCACAGATCTAAATGCAATACAGCCTGGATGCACCGCAGAGCTATGATAGAAGAAAACCAGCTGAGGGACCCTGCACTCTGCATGATTGACCAGAGCAGGAGAACTACAGAAGCACAGATCTAAATGCAATACATCCTGCAGGCACCGCAGAGCTATGATAGAAGAAACCAGCTGAGGGACCCTGCACTCTGCATGATTGACCAGAGCAGGAGAACTACAGAAGCACAGATCTAAAGGCAATACAGCCTGGAGGCACCGCAGAGCTATGATAGAAGAAACCAGCTGAGAGACCCTGCACTCTGCATGATTGACCACAGCAGGAGAACTACAGAAGCTCAGATCTAAATGCAATACAGCCTGCAGGCACCGCAGAGCTATGATAGAAGAAACCAGCTGAGAGACCCTGCACTCTGCATGATGGACGACAGCAGGAGAACTACAGAAGCACAGATCTAAAGGCAATACAGCCTGGAGGCACCGCAGAGCTATGATAGAAGAAACCAGCTGAGGGACCCTGCACTCTGCATGATGGACGACAGCAGGAGAACTACAGAAGCACAGATCTAAATGCAATACAGCCTGGAGGCACCGCAGAGCTATGATAGAAGAAAACCAGCTGAGAGACCCTGCACTCTGCATGACTGACCACAGCAGGAGAACTACAGAAACACAGATCTAAATGCAATACAGCCTGGAGGCACCGCAGAGCTATGATAGAAGAAACCAGCTGAGAGACCCTGCACTCTGCATGATTGACCAGAGCAGGAGAACTACAGAAGCACAGATCTAAATGCAATACATCCTGCAGGCACCGCAGAGCTATGATAGAAGAAACCAGCTGAGAGACCCTGCACTCTGCATGATGGACCAGAGCAGGAGAACTACAGAAGCACAGATCTAAATGCAATACAGCCTGCAGGCACCGCAGAGCTATGATAGAAGAAAACCAGCTGAGAGACCCTGCACTCTGCATGATGGACCAGAGCAGGAGAACTACAGAAGCACAGATCTAAATGCAATACAGCCTGGAGGCACCGCAGAGCTATGATAGAAGAAACCAGCTGAGGGACCCTGCACTCTGCATGATGGACCAGAGCAGGAGAACTACAGAAGCACAGATCTAAATGCAATACAGCCTAGATGCACCGCAGAGCTATAATAGAAGAAAACCAGCTGAGGGACCCTGCACTCTGCATGATTGACCAGAGCAGGAGAACTACAGAAGCACAGATCTAAATGCAATACAGCCTGCAGGCACCGCAGAGCTATGATGGAAGAAAACCAGCTGAGAGACCCTGCACTCTGCATGATTCACCAGAGCAGGAGAACTACAGAAGCACAGATCTAAATGCAATACAGCCTGGAGGCACCGCAGAGCTATGATAGAAGAAAACCAGCTGAGGGACCCTGCACTCTGTACGATGGAGCTGAGCAGGAGAACTACAGAAGCACAGATCTAAATGCAATACAGCCTGCAGGCACCGCAGAGCTATGATAGAAGAAAACCAGCTGAGAGACCCTGCACTCTGCATGATGGACCAGAGCAGGAGAACTACAGAAGCACAGATCTAAAGGCAATACAGCCTGGAGACACCACAGAGCTATGATAGAAGAAACCAGCTGAGAGACCCTGCACTCTGCATGATTGACCACAGCAGGAGAACTACAGAAGCACAGATCTAAAGGCAATACAGCCTGGAGGCACCGCAGGGCTATGATAGAAGAAAACCAGCCGAGAGACCCTGCACTCTGCATGATTGACCAGAGCAGGAGAACTACAGAAGCACAGATCTAAATGCAATACAGCCTGCAGGCACCGCAGAGCTATGATAGAAGAAAACCAGCTGAGAGACCCTGCACTCTGCATGATTGACCACAGCAGGAGAACTACAGAAGCACAGATCTAAAGGCAATACAGCCTGGAGACACCGCAGAGCTATGATAGAAGAAACCAGCTGAGAGACCCTGCACTCTGCATGATTGACCAGAGCAGGAGAACTACAGAAGCACAGATCTAAATGCAATACAGCCTGCAGGCACCGCAGAGCTATGATAGAAGAAACCAGCTGAGAGACCCTGCACTCTGCATGATTGACCACAGCAGGAGAACTACAGAAGCACAGATCTAAATGCAATACAGCCTGGAGGCACAGCAGACCTATGATAGAAGAAAACCAGCTGAGGGACCCTGCACTCTGCATGATTGACCACAGCAGGAGAACTACAGAAGCACAGATCTAAATGCAATACAGCCTGGAGGCACCGCAGAGGTATGATAGAAGAAACCAGCTGAGAGACCCTGCACTCTGCATGATTGACCAGAGCAGGAGAACTACAGAAGCACAGATCTAAATGCAATACAGTCTGGAGGCACCGCAGAGCTATGATAGAAGAAACCAGCTGAGAGACCCTGCACTCTGCATGATGGACCACAGCAGGAGAACTACAGAAGCACAGATCTAAATGCAATACAGTCTGGAGGCACCGCAGAGCTATGATAGAAGAAACCAGCTGAGAGACCCTGCACTCTGCATGATGGACCACAGCAGGAGAACTACAGAAGCACAGATCTAAAGGCAATACAGCCTGGAGACACTGCAGAGCTATGATAGAAGAAACCAGCTGAGAGACCCTGCACTCTGCATGATGGACCAGAGCAGGAGAACTACAGAAGCACAGATCTAAATGCAATACAGCCTGCAGGCACCGCAGAGCTATGATAGAAGAAAACCAGCTGAAAGTCCCTGCACTCTGCATGATTGACCAGAGCAGGAGAACTACAGAAGCACAGATCTAAATGCAATACAGCCTGCAGGCACCGCAGAGCTATGATAGAAGAAAACCAGCTGAGGGACCCTGCACTCTGCATGATTGACCACAGCAGGACAACTACAGAAGCACAGATCTAAAGACAATACAGCCTGCAGGCACCGCAGAGCTATGATAGAAGAAACCAGCTGAGAGACCCTGCACTCTGCATGATTGACCACAGCAGGAGAACTACAGAAGCACAGATCTAAAGGCAATACAGCCTGGAGGCACAGCAGACCTATGATAGAAGAAAACCAGCTGAGGGACCCTGCACTCTGCATGATTGACCACAGCAGGAGAACTACAGAAGCACAGATCTAAATGCAATACAGCCTGGAGACACTGCAGAGCTATGATAGAAGAAACCAGCTGAGAGACCCTGCACTCTGCATGATGGACCAGAGCAGGAGAACTACAGAAGCACAGATCTAAAGGCAATACAGCCTGGAGGCACCGCAGAGCTATGATAGAAGAAAACCAGCTGAGAGACCCTGCACTCTGCATGATTGACCACAGCAGGAGAACTACAGAAGCACAGATCTAAATGCAATACAGCCTGGAGGCACCGCAGAGCTATGATAGAAGAAACCAGCTGAGAGACCCTGCAATCTGCATGATTGACCAGAGCAGGAGAACTACAGAAGCACAGATCTAAAGGCAATACAGCCTGGAGGCACAGCAAAGCTATGATAGAAGAAACCAGCTGAGGGACCCTGCACTCTGCATGATGGACCAGAGCAGGAGAACTACAGAAGCACAGATCTAAATGCAATACAGCCTGGAGGCACAGTAGAGCTATGATAGAAGAAAACCAGCTGAAAGTCCCTGCACTCTGCATGATTGACCAGAGCAGGAGAACTACAGAAGCACAGATCTAAATGCAATACAGCCTGGAGGCACCGCAGAGCTATGATAGAAGAAAACCAGCTGAGGGACCCTGCACTCTGCATGATTGACCACAGCAGGAGAACTACAGAAGCACAGATCTAAATGCAATACAGCCTGGAGGCACCGCAGAGCTATGATAGAAGAAAACCAGCCGAGAGACCCTGCACTCTGCATGATTGACCAGAGCAGGAGAACTACAGAAGCACAGATCTAAATGCAATACAGCCTGGAGGCACCGCAGAGCTATGATAGAAGAAAACCAGCTGAGAGACCCTGCACTCTGCATGATTGACCACAGCAGGAAAACTACAGAAGCACAGATCTAAATGCAATACAGCCTGGAGGCACCGCAGAGCTATGATAGAAGAAAACCAGCTGAGAGACCCTGCACTATGCATGATGGACCACAGCAGGAGAACTACAGAAGCACAGATCTGAAGGCAATACAGCCTGCAGGCACCGCAGAGCTATGATAGAAGAAAACCAGCTGAGAGACCCTGCACTCTGCATGATTGACCACAGCAGGAGAACTACAGAAGCACAGATCTAAAGGCAATACAGCCTGGAGGCACCGCAGAGCTATGATAGAAGAAAACCAGCTGAGAGACCCTGCACTCTGCATGATTGACCACAGCAGGAGAACTACAGAAGCTCAGATCTAAATGCAATACAGCCTGGAGGCACCTCAGAGCTATGATAGAAGAAACCAGCTGAGAGACCCTGCACTCTGCATGATTGACCACAGCAGGAGAACTACAGAAGCACAGATCTAAATGCAATACAGCCTGGAGGCACCGCAGAGCTATGATAGAAGAAACCAGCTGAGAGACCCTGCACTCTGCATGATTGACCACAGCAGGAGAACTACAGAAGCACAGATCTAAATGCAATACAGCCTGCAGGCACCGCAGAGCTATGATAGAAGAAAACCAGCTGAGGGACCCTGCACTCTGCATGATTGACCAGAGCAGGAGAACTACAGAAGCACAGATCTAAAGGCAATACAGCCTGGAGGCACCGCAGAGCTATGATAGAAGAAAACCAGCTGAGGGACCCTGCACTCTGCATGATTGACCAGAGCAGGAGAACTACAGAAGCACAGATCTAAAGGCAATACAGCCTGGAGGCACCGCAGAGCTATGATAGAAGAAACCAGCTGAGAGACCCTGCACTCTGCATGATTGACCACAGCAGGAGAACTACAGAAGCTCAGATCTAAATGCAATACAGCCTGGAGGCACCGCAGAGCTATGATAGAAGAAACCAGCTGAGGGACCCTGCACTCTGCATGATGGACCACAGCAGGAGAACTACAGAAGCACAGATCTAAATGCTATACAGCCTGCAGGCACCGCAGAGCTATGATAGAAGAAAACCAGCTGAGAGACACTGCACTCTGCATGATTGACCACAGCAGGAGAACTACAGAAGCACAGATATAAAGGCAATACAGCCTGCAGGCACCGCAGAGCTATGATAGAAGAAAACCAGCTGAGAGACCCTGCACTCTGCATGATTGACCACAGCAGGAGAACTACAGAAGCACAGATCTAAATGCAATACAGCCTGGAGGCACCGCAGAGCTATGATAGAAGAAACCAGCTGAGGGACCCTGCACTCTGCATGATGGTCCAGAGCAGGAGAACTACAGAAGCACAGATCTAAAGGCAATACAGCCTGGAGGCACCGCAGAGCTATGATAGAAGAAACCAGCTGAGAGACCCTGCAATCGGCATGATTGACCAGAGCAGGAGAACTACAGAAGCACAGATCTAAAGGCAATACAGCCTGGAGGCACCGCAGAGCTATGATAGAAGAAACCAGCTGAGAGACCCTGCACTCTGCATGACTGACCACAGCAGGAGAACTACAGAAGCACAGATCTAAAGGCAATACAGCCTGGAGGCACCGCAGAGCTATGATAGAAGAAACCAGCTGAGAGACCCTGCAATCGGCATGATTGACCAGAGCAGGAGAACTACAGAAGCACAGATCTAAAGGCAATACAGCCTGGAGGCACCGCAGAGCTATGATAGAAGAAACCAGCTGAGAGACCCTGCACTCTGCATGATTGACCACAACAGGAGAACTACAGAAGCACAGATCTAAAGGCAATACAGCCTGCAAGCACCACAGAGCTATGATAGAAGAAAACCAGCTGAGAGACCCTGCACTCTGCATGATTGACCACAGCAGGAGAACTACAGAAGCACAGATCTAAAGGCAATACAGCCTGCAGGCACCGCAGAGCTATGATAGAAGAAAACCAGCTGAGGGACCCTTCACTCTGCATGACTGACCAGAGCAGGAGAACTACAGAAGCACAGATCTAAAGGCAATACAGCCTGGAGGCACCGCAGAGCTATGATAGAAGAAACCAGCTGAGAGACCCTTCACTCTGCATGATGGACCAGAGCAGGAGAACTGCAGAAGCACAGATCTAAAGGCAATACAGCCTGGAGGCACCGCAGAGCTATGATAGAAGAAACCAGCTGAGAGACCCTGCACTCTGCATGATTGACCAAAGCAGGAGAACTACAGAAGCACAGATCTAAATGCAATACAGCCTGGAGGCACCGCAGAGCTATGATAGAAGAAACCAGCTGAGAGACCCTGCACTCTGCATGATTGACCAGAGCAGGAGAACTACAGAAGCACAGATCTAAATGCAATACAGCCTGGAGGCACCGCAGAGCTATGATAGAAGAAACCAGCTGAGAGACCCTGCACTCTGCATGATTGGCCACAGCAGGAGAACTACAGAAGCACAGATCTAAATGGAATACAGCCTGCAGGCACCGCAGAGCTATGATAGAAGAAACCAGCTGAGAGACCCTGCACTCTGCATGACCTACCAGAGCAGGAGAACTACAGAAGCACAGATCTAAAGGCAATACAGCCTGCAAGCACCACAGAGCTATGATAGAAGAAAACCAGCTGAGAGACCCTGCACTCTGCATGATTGACCACAGCAGGAGAACTACAGAAGCACAAATCTAAAGGCAATACAGCCTGGAGGCACCGCAGAGCTATGATAGAAGAAAACCAGCTGAGAGACCCTGCACTCTGCATGATGGACCAGAGCAGGAGAACTACAGAAGTACAGATCTAAATGCAATACAGCCTGCAGACACCGCAGAGCTATGATAGAAGAAAACCAGCTGAGGGACCCTGCACTCTGCATGATTGACCAGAGCAGGAGAACTACAGAAGTACAGATCTAAATGCAATACAGCCTGCAGACACCGCAGAGCTATGATAGAAGAAACCAGCTGAGAGACCCTGCACTCTGCATGACTGACCACAGCAGGAGAACTACAGAAGCACAGATCTAAATGCAATACAGCCTGCAGGCACCGCAGAGCTATGATAGAAGAAACCAGCTGAGAGACCCTGCACTCTGCATGACTGACCACAGCAGGAGAACTACAGAAGCACAGATCTAAATGCAATACAGCCTGCAGGCACCGCAGAGCTATGATAGAAGAAACCAGCTGAGGGACCCTGCACTCTGCATGATGGACCAGAGCAGGAGAACTACAGAAGCACAGATCTAAATGCAATACAGCCTGCAGGCACCGCAGAGCTATGATAGAAGAAACCAGCTGAGAGACCCTGCACTCTGCATGATTGACCACAGCAGGAGAACTACAGAAGCTCAGCTCTAAAGGCAATACAGCCTGGAGACACCGCAGAGCTATGATAGAAGAAAACCAGCTGAGAGACCCTGCACTCTGCATGATTGACCAGAGCAGGAGAACTACAGAAGCACAGATCTAAAGGCAATACAGCCTGGAGGCACCGCAGAGCTATGATAGAAGAAACCAGCTGAGAGACCCTACACTCTGCATGACTGACCACAGCAGGAGAACTACAGAAGCACAGATCTAAAGGCAATACAGCCTGCAGGCACCGCAGAGCTATGATAGAAGAAAACCAGCTGAGGGACCCTGCACTCTGCATGATTGACCACAGCAGGAGAACTACAGAATCACAGATCTAAATGCAATACAGCCTGCAGGCACCGCAGAGCTATGATAGAAGAAACCAGCTGAGAGACCCTGCACTCTGCATGATTGACCACAGCAGGAGAACTACAGAAGCACAGATCTAAATGCAATACAGCCTGGAGGCACGGCAGAGCTATGATAGAAGAAACCAGCTGAGAGACCCTGCACTCTGCATGATTGACCACAGCAGGAGAACTACAGAAGCACAGATCTAAATGCAATACAGCCTGGAGGCACCGCAGAGCTATGATAGAAGAAAACCAGCTGAGAGACCCTGCACTCTGCATGATGGACCAGAGCAGGAGAACTACAGAAGCACAGATCTAAATGCAATACAGCCTGGAGGCACCGCAGAGCTATGATAGAAGAAAACCAGCTGAGAGACCCTGCACTCTGCATGATTGACCACAGCAGGAGAACTACAGAAGCACAGATCTAAATGCAATACAGCCTGGATGCACCGCAGAGCTATGATAGAAGAAAACCAGCTGAGGGACCCTGCACTCTGCATGATTGACCAGAGCAGGAGAACTACAGAAGCACAGATCTAAATGCAATACATCCTGCAGGCACCGCAGAGCTATGATAGAAGAAACCAGCTGAGGGACCCTGCACTCTGCATGATGGACGACAGCAGGAGAACTACAGAAGCACAGATCTAAATGCAATACAGCCTGGAGGCACCGCAGAGCTATGATAGAAGAAAACCAGCTGAGAGACCCTGCACTCTGCATGACTGACCACAGCAGGAGAACTACAGAAGCACAGATCTAAATGCAATACAGCCTGGAGGCACCGCAGAGCTATGATAGAAGAAAACCAGCTGAGAGACCCTGCACTCTGCATGATGGACCAGAGCAGGAGAACTACAGAAGCACAGATCTAAATGCAATACAGCCTGCAGGCACCGCAGAGCTATGATAGAAGAAAACCAGCTGAGAGACCCTGCACTCTGCATGACTGACCACAGCAGGAGAACTACAGAAGCACAGATCTAAATGCAATACAGCCTGGAGGCACCGCAGAGCTATGATAGAAGAAACCAGCTGAGGGACCCTGCACTCTGCATGCTGGACCAGAGCAGGAGAACTACAGAAGCACAGATCTAAATGCAATACAGCCTAGATGCACCGCAGAGCTATAATAGAAGAAAACCAGCTGAGGGACCCTGCACTCTGCATGATTGACCAGAGCAGGAGAACTACAGAAGCACAGATCTAAATGCAATACAGCCTGCAGGCACCGCAGAGCTATGATAGAAGAAAACCAGCTGAGAGACCCTGCACTCTGCATGATTGACCACAGCAGGAGAACTACAGAAGCACAGATCTAAAGGCAATACAGCCTGCAGGCACCGCAGAGCTATGATAGAAGAAACCAGCTGAGAGACCCTGCACTCTGCATGATTGACCAGAGCAGGAGAACTACAGAAGCACAGATCTAAATGCAATACAGCCTGCAGGCACCGCAGAGCTATGATAGAAGAAACCAGCTGAGAGACCCTGCACTCTGCATGATGGACCACAGCAGGAGAACTACAGAAGCACAGATCTAAATGCAATACAGCCTGGAGGCACCGCAGAGCTATGATAGAAGAAACCAGCTGAGAGACCCTGCACTCTGCATGATTGACCACAGCAGGAGAACTACAGAAGCACAGATCTAAATGCAATACAGCCTGGAGGCACCGCAGAGCTATGGTAGAAGAAAACCAGCTGAGAGACCCTGCACTCTGCATGATTGACCACAGCAGGAGAACTACAGAAGCACAGATCTAAATGCAATACAGCCTGCAGGCACCGCAGAGCTAAGATAGAAGAAAACCAGCTGAGAGACCCTGCACTCTGCATGATTGACCACAGCAGGAGAACTACAGAAGCACAGATCTAAAGGCAATACAGCCTGGAGGCACCGCAGAGCTATGATAGAAGAAAACCAGCTGAGAGACCCTGCACTCTGCATGATGGACCAGAGCAGGAGAACTACAGAAGCACAGATCTAAATGCAATACAGCCTGCAGGCACCGCAGAGCTATGATAGAAGAAAACCAGCTGAGAGACCCTGCACTCTGCATGATTGACCACAGCAGGAGAACTACAGAAGCACAGATCTAAATGCAATACAGCCTGCAGGCACCGCAGAGCTATGATAGAAGAAAACCAGCTGAGAGACCCTGCACTCTGCATGATTGACCACAGCAGGAGAACTACAGAAGCACAGATCTAAATGCAATACAGCCTGGAGGCACCGCAGAGCTATGATAGAAGAAACCAGCTGAGAGACCCTGCACTCTGCATCACTGACCAGAGTAGGAGAACTACAGAAGCACAGATCTAAATGCAATACAGCCTGGAGGCACCGCAGAGCTATGATAGAGGAAACCAGCTGAGAGACCCTGCACTCTGCATGATGGACCAGAGCAGGAGAACTACAGAAGCTCAGATCTAAAGGCAATACAGCCTGGAGGCACCGCAGAGCTATGATAGAAGAAACCAGCTGAGAGACCCTGCACTCTGCATGATTGACCAGAGCAAGAGAACTACAGAAGCACAGATCTAAATGCAATACAGCCTGGAGGCACCGCAGAGCTATGATAGAAGAAAACCAGCCGAGGGACCCTGCACTCTGCATGATGGACCAGAGCAGGAGAACTACAGAAGCACAGATCTAAAGGCAATACAGCCTGCAGGCACCGCAGAGCTATGATAGAAGAAAACCAGCTGAGGGACCCTGCACTCTGCATGATTGACCAGAGCAGGAGAACTACAGAAGCACAGATCTAAAGGCAATACAGCCTGGAGGCACCGCAGAGCTATGATAGAAGAAAACCAGCTGAGAGACCCTGCACTCTGCATGATTGACCAGAGCAGGAGAACTACAGAAGCACAGATCTAAAGGCAATACAGCCTGGAGGCACCGCAGAGCTATGATAGAAGAAACCAGCTGAGAGACCCTGCACTCTGCATGATTGACCAGAGCAGGAGAACTACAGAAGCACAGATCTAAATGCAATACAGCCTGGAGGCACCGCAGAGCTATGATAGAAGAAAACCAGCTGAGAGAACCTGCACTCTGCATGATTGACCACAGCAGGAGAACTACAGAAGCACAGATCTAAAGGCAATACAGCCTGGAGGCACCGCAGAGCTATGATAGAAGAAAACCAGCTGAGAGACCCTGCACTCTGCATGATTGACCAGAGCAGGAGAACTACAGAAGCACAGATCTAAATGCAATACAGCCTGGAGGCACCGCAGAGCTATGATAGAAGAAACCAGCTGAGAGACCCTGCACTCTGCATGATTGACCAGAGCAGGAGAACTACAGAAGCACAGATCTAAATGCAATACAGCCTGGAGGCACCGCAGAGCTATGATAGAAGAAACCAGCTGAGAGACCCTGCACTCTGCATGACTGACCAGAGCAGGAGAACTACAGAAGCACAGATCTAAAGGCAATACAGCCTGCAGGCACCGCAGAGCTATGATAGAAGAAAACCAGCTGAGGGACCCTGCATTCTGCATGACTGACCAGAGCAGGAGAACTACAGAAGCACAGATCTAAAGGCAATACAGCCTGGAGGCACCGCAGAGCTATGATAGAAGAAACCAGCTGAGAGACCCTACACTCTGCATGATTGACCAGAGCAGGAGAACTACAGAAGCACAGATCTAAAGGCAATACAGCCTGGAAGCACCGCAGAGCTATGATAGAAGAAACCAGCTGAGAGACCCTGCACTCTGCATGATTGACCAGAGCAGGAGAACTACAGAAGCACAGATCTAAATGCAATACAGCCTGCAGGCACCGCAGAGCTATGATAGAAGAAAACCAGCTGAGAGACCCTGCACTCTGCATGATGGACCAGAGCAGGAGAACTACAGAAGCACAGATCTAAATGCAATACAGCCTGCAGGCACCGCAGAGCTATGATAGAAGAAAACCAGCTGAGAGACCCTGCACTCTGCATGATGGACCAGAGCAGGAGAACTACAGAAGCACAGATCTAAAGGCAATACAGCCTGGAGGCACCGCAGAGCTATGATAGAAGAAACCAGCTGAGAGACCCTGCACTCTGCATGATTGACCAGAGCAGGAGAACTACAGAAGCACAGATCTAAAGGCAATACAGCCTGCAGGCACCGCAGAGCTATGATAGAAGAAACCAGCTGAGAGACCCTGCACTCTGCATGATTGACCACAGCAGGAGATCTACAGAAGCACAGATCTAAATGCAATACAGCCTGGAGGCACCGCAGAGCTATGATAGAAGAAACCAGCTGAGAGACCCTGCACTCTGCATGATGGACCACAGCAGGAGAACTACAGAAGCACAGATCTAAAGGCAATACAGCCTGGAGGCACCGCAGAGCTATGATAGAAGAAAACCAGCTGAGAGACCCTGCACTCTGCATGATTGACCAGAGCAGGAGAACTACAGAAGCTCAGATCTAAATGCAATACAGCCTGCAGGCACCGCAGAGCTATGATAGAAGAAACCAGCTGAGAGACCCTGCACTCTGCATGATTGACCAGAGCAGGAGAACTACAGAAGCACAGATCTAAAGGCAATACAGCCTGCAGGCACCGCAGAGCTATGATAGAAGAAACCAGCTGAGGGACCCTGCACTCTGCATGATTGACCAGAGCAGGAGAACTACAGAAGCACAGATCTAAAGGCAATACAGCCTGGAGGCACCGCAGAGCTATGATAGAAGAAACCAGCTGAGAGACGCTGCACTCTGCATGATTGACCAGAGCAGGAGAACTACAGAAGCACAGATCTAAAGGCAATACAGCCTGGAGGCACCGCAGAGCTATGATAGAAGAAAACCAGCTGAGAGACCCTGCACTCTGCATGATTGACCACAGCAGGAGAACTACAGAAGCACAGATCTAAATGCAATACAGCCTGGAGGCACCGCAGAGCTATGATAGAAGAAAACCAGCTGAGAGACCCTGCACTCTGCATGATTGACCACAGCAGGAGAAATACAGAAGCACAGATCTAAATGCAATACAGCCTGGATGCACCGCAGAGCTATAATAGAAGAAAACCAGCTGAGGGACCCTGCACTCTGCATGATGGACCAGAGCAGGAGAACTACAGAAGCACAGATCTAAATGCAATACAGCCTGCAGGCACCGCAGAGCTATGATAGAAGAAAACCAGCTGAGAAACCCTGCACTCTGCATGATTGACCACAGCAGGAGAACTACAGAAGCACAGATCTAAAGGCAATACAGTCTGCAGGCACCGCAGAGCTATGATAGAAGAAACCAGCTGAGAGACCCTGCACTCTGCATGATTGACCAGAGCAGGAGAACTACAGAAGCACAGATCTAAATGCAATACAGCCTGCAGGCACCGCAGAGCTATGATAGAAGAAACCAGCTGAGAGACCCTGCACTCTGCATGATGGACCACAGCAGGAGAACTACAGAAGCACAGATCTAAATGCAATACAGCCTGGAGGCACCGCAGAGCTATGATAGAAGAAACCAGCTGAGAGACCCTGCACTCTGCATGACTGACCACAGCAGGAGAACTACAGAAGCACAGATCTAAATGCAATACAGCCTGCAGGCACCGCAGAGCTATGATAGAAGAAACCAGCTGAGAGACCCTGCACTCTGCATGATTGACCAGAGCAGGAGAACTACAGAAGCACAGATCTAAATGCAATACAGCCTGGAGGCACCGCAGAGCTATGATAGAAGAAAACCAGCTGAGAGACCCTGCACTCTGCATGATGGACCAGAGCAGGAGAACTACAGAAGCACAGATCTAAATGCAATACAGCCTGGAGGCACCACAGAGCTATGATAGAAGAAACCAGCTGAGAGACCCTGCACTCTGCATGATGGACCAGAGCAGGAGAACTACAGAAGCACAGATCTAAATGCAATACAGCCTGGAGGCACCGCAGAGCTATGATAGAAGAAACCAGCTGAGGGACCCTGCACTCTGCATGATTGACCAGAGCAGGAGAACTACAGAAGCACAGATCTAAATGCAATACAGCCTGGAGGCACTGCAGAGCTATGATAGAAGAAACCAGCTGAGAGACCCTGCACTCTGCATGATTGACCACAGCAGGAGAACTACAGAAGCACAGATCTAAATGCAATACAGCCTGCAGGCACCGCAGAGCTATGATAGTAGAAACCAGCTGAGGTACCCTGCACTCTGCATGATGGACCACAGCAGGAGAACTACAGAAGCACAGATCTAAAGGCAATACAGCCTGGAGGCACCGCAGAGGTATGATAGAAGAAACCAGCTGAGGGACCCTGCACTCTGCATGATTGACCAGAGCAGGAGAACTACAGAAGAACAGATCTAAATGCAATACAGCCTGGAGGCACCGCAGAGCTATAATAGAAGAAACCAGCTGAAAGACCCTGCACTCTGCATGATTGACCACAGCAGGAGAACTACAGAAGCACAGATCTAAATGCAATACAGCCTAGAGGCACCGCAGAGCTATGATAGAAGAAAACCAGCTGAGAGACCCTGCACTCTGCATGATTGACCACAGCAGAACTACAGAAGCACACATCTAAAGGCAATACAGCCTGGAGGCACCGCAGAGCTATGATAGAAGAAACCAGCTGAGAGACCCTGCACTCTGCATGATTGACCACAGCAGAACTACAGAAGCACACATCTAAAGGCAATACAGCCTGGAGGCACCGCAGAGCTATGATAGAAGAAAACCAGCTGAGAGACCCTGCACTCTGCATGATTGACCACAGCAGAACTACAGAAGCACAGATCTAAATGCAATATAGCCTGGAGGCACCGCAGAGCTATGATAGAAGAAACCAGCTGAGAGACCCTGCACTCTGCATGATTGACCACAGCAGGAGAACTACAGAAGCACAGATCTAAAGGCAATACAGCCTGGAGGCACCGCAGAGCTATGATAGAAGAAACCAGCTGAGAGACCCTGCACTCTGCATGATTGACCACAGCAGGAGAACTACAGAAGCACAGATCTAAATGCAATACAGCCTGCAGGCACCGCAGAGCTATGATAGAAGAAAACCAGCTGAGGGACCCTGCACTCTGCATGATTGACCAGAGCAGGAGAACTACAGAAGCACAGATCTAAATGCAATACAGCCTGCAGGCACCGCAGAGCTATGATAGAAGAAACCAGCTGAGGGACCCTGCACTCTGCATGATTGACCACAGCAGGAGAACTACAGAAGCACAGATCTAAAGGCAATACAGCCTGGAGGCACCGCAGAGCTATGATAGAAGAAAACCAGCTGAGGGACCCTGCACTCTGCATGATTGACCAGAGCAGGAGAACTACAGAAGCACAGATCTAAATGCAATACAGCCTGCAGGCACCGCAGAGCTATGATAGAAGAAAACCAGCTGAGAGACCCTGCACTCTGCATGATTGACCACAGCAGGAGAACTACAGAAGCACAGATCTAAATGCAATACAGCCTGCAGGCACCGCAGAGCTATGATAGAAGAAACCAGCTGAGGGACCCTGCACTCTGCATGATGGACCACAGCAGGAGAACTACAGAAGCACAGATCTAAATGCAATACAGCCTGCAGGCACCGCAGAGCTATGATAGAAGAAACCAGCTGAGGGACCCTGCACTCTGCATGATGGACCACAGCAGGAGAACTACAGAAGCACAGATCTAAAGGCAATACAGCCTGCAGGCACCGCAGAGCTATGATAGAAGAAAACCAGCTGAGGGACCCTGCACTCTGCATGATTGACCACAGCAGGAGAAATACAGAAGCACAGATCTAAATGCAATACAGCCTGCAGGCACCGCAGAGCTATGATAGAAGAAACCAGCTGAGAGACGCTGCATTCTGCATGATTGACCACAGCAGGAGAACTACAGAAGCACAGATCTAAATGCAATACAGCCTGCAGGCACCGCAGAGCTATGATAGAAGAAAACCAGCTGAGGGACCCTGCACTCTGCATGATTGACCAGAGCAGGAGAACTACAGAAGCACAGATCTAAATGCAATACAGCCTGGAGGCACCGCAGAGCTATGATAGAAGAAACCAGCTGAGAGACCCTGCACTCTGCATCATTGACCAGAGCAGGAGAACTACAGATGCACAGATCTAAATGCAATACAGCCTGGAGGCACCGCAGAGCTATGATAGAAGAAACCAGCTGAGAGACCCTGCACTCTGCATGATTGACCACAGCAGGAGAACTACAGAAGCACAGATCTAAAGGCAATACAGCCTGCAGGCACTGCAGAGCTATGATAGAAGAAACCAGCTGAGAGACCCTGCACTCTGCATGATTGACCAGAGCAGGAGAACTACAGAAGCACAGATCTAAAGGCAATACAGCCTGGAGGCACCGCAGAGCTATGATAGAAGAAACCAGCCGAGAGACCCTGCACTCTGCATGATTGACCAGAGCAGGAGAACTACAGAAGCACAGATCTAAATGCAATACAGCCTGCAGGCACCGCAGAGCTATGATAGAAGAAAACCAGCTGAGGGACCCTGCACTCTGCATGATTGACCAGAGCAGGAGAACTACAGAAGCACAGATCTAAAGGCAATACAGCCTGCAAGCACCACAGAGCTATGATAGAAGAAAACCAGCTGAGAGACCCTGCACTCTGCATGATTGACCACAGCAGGAGAACTACAGAAGCACAGATCTAAAGGCAATACAGCCTGCAGGCACCGCAGAGCTATGACAGAAGAAAACCAGCTGAGAGAACCTGCACTCTGCATGATTGACCACAGCAGGAGAACTACAGAAGCACAGATCTAAAGGCAATACAGCCTGGAGGCACCGCAGAGCTATGATAGAAGAAACCAGCTGAGAGACCCTGCACTCTGCATGACTGACCACAGCAGGAGAACTACAGAAGCACAGATCTAAATGCAATACAGCCTGCAGGCACCGCAGAGCTATGATAGAAGAAACCAGCTGAGGGACCCTGCACTCTGCATGATGGACCAGAGCAGGAGAACTACAGAAGCACAGATCTAAATGCAATACAGCCTGCAGGCACCGCAGAGCTATGATAGAAGAAAACCAGCTGAGAGACCCTGCACTCTGCATGATGGACCAGAGCAGGAGAACTACAGAAGCACAGATCTAAAGGCAATACAGCCTGCAGGCACCGCAGAGCTATGATAGAAGAAACCAGCTGAGAGACCCTGCACTCTGCATGATGGACCAGAGCAGGAGAACTACAGAAGCACAGATCTAAATGCAATACAGCCTGGAGGCACCGCAGAGCTATGATAGAAGAAAACCAGCTGAGAGACCCTGCACTCTGCATGATTGACCACAGCAGGAGAACTACAGAAGCACAGATCTAAATGCAATACAGCCTGCAGGCACCGCAGAGCTATGATAGAAGAAACCAGCTGAGAGACCCTGCACTCTGCATGATTGACCACAGCAGGAGAACTACAGAAGCACAGATCTAAATGCAATACAGCCTGGAGGCACCGCAGAGCTATGATAGAAGAAACCAGCTGAGGGACCCTGCACTCTGCATGATGGACCAGAGCAGGAGAACTACAGAAGCACAGATCTAAATGCAATACAGCCTAGATGCACCGCAGAGCTATAATAGAAGAAAACCAGCTGAGAGACCCTGCACTCTGCATGATTGACCACAGCAGGAGAACTACAGAAGCACAGATCTAAATGCAATACAGCCTGCAGGCACCGGGGAGCTATGATAGAAGAAACCAGCTGAGAGACCCTGCACTCTGCATGATTGACCAGAGCAGGAGAACTACAGAAGCACAGATCTAAATGCAATACAGCCTGGAGGCACCGCAGAGCTATGATAGAAGAAACCAGCTGAGACCCTGCACTCTGCATGATGGACCAGAGCAGGAGAACTACAGAAGCACAGATCTAAAGGCAATACAGCCTGCAGGCACCGCAGAGCTATGATAGAAGAAACCAGCTGAGAGACCCTGCACTTTGCATGATTGACCAGAGCAGGAGAACTACAGAAGCTCAGATCTAAAGGCAATACAGCCTGGAGGCACCGCAGAGCTATGATAGAAGAAACCAGCTGAGAGGCAGTGCACTCTGCATGATTGACCAGAGCAGGAGAACTACAGAAGCACAGATCTAAAGGCAATACAGCCTGGAGGCATCGCAGAGCTATGATAGAAGAAACCAGCTGAGAGACCCTGCACTCTGCATGACTGACCACAGCAGGAGAACTACAGAAGCACAGATCTAAATGCAATACAGCCTGCAGGCACCGCAGAGCTATGATAGAAGAAAACCAGCTGAGAGACCTTGCACTCTGCATGATTGACCAGAGCAGGAGAACTACAGAAGCACAGATCTAAATGCAATACAGCCTGGAGGCACCGCAGAGCTATGATAGAAGAAACCAGCTGAGAGACCCTGCACTCTGCATGATTGACCACAGCAGGAGAACTACAGAAGCTCAGATCTAAAGGCAATACAGCCTGGAGGCACCGCAGAGCTATAATAGAAGAAACCAGCTGAGAGGCCCTGCACTCTGCATGATTGACCAGAGCAGGAGAACTACAGAAGCACAGATCTAAAGGCAATACAGCCTGCAGGCACCGCAGAGCTATGATAGAAGAAACCAGCTGAGAGACCCTACACTCTGCATGACTGACCACAGCAGGAGAACTACAGAAGCACAGATCTAAATGCAATACAGCCTGCAGGCACCGCAGAGCTATGATAGAAGAAAACCAGCTGAGAGACCCTGCACTCTGCATGATTGACCAGAGCAGGAGAACTACAGAAGCACAGATCTAAATGCAATACAGCCTGGAGGCACCGCAGAGCTATGATAGAAGAAACCAGCTGAGAGACCCTGCACTCTGCATGATGGACCAGAGCAGGAGAACTACAGAAGCACAGATCTAAATGCAATACAGCCTGCAGGCACCGCAGAGCTATGATAGAAGAAAACCAGCTGAGGGACCCTGCACTCTGCATGACTGACCAGAGCAGGAGAACTACAGAAGCACAGATCTAAAGGCAATACAGCCTGGAGGCACCGCAGAGCTATGATAGAAGAAACCAGCTGAGAGACCCTGCACTCTGCATGATTGACCACAGCAGGAGAACTACAGAAGCACAGATCTAAAGGCAATACAGCCTGCAGGCACCGCAGAGCTATGATAGAAGAAACCCGCTGAGAGACCCTGCACTCTGCATGATTGACCAGAGCAGGAGAACTACAGAAGCACAGATCTAAAGGCAATACAGCCTGCAGGCACCGCAGAGCTATGATAGAAGAAACCAGCTGAGAGACCCTGCACTCTGCATGATTGACCACAGCAGGAGAACTAGAGAAGCACAGATCTAAATGCAATACAGCCTGGAGGCACCGCAGAGCTATGATAGAAGAAACCAGCTGAGAGACCCTGCACTATGCATGATTGACCAGAGCAGGAGAACTACAGAAGCACAGATCTAAATGCAATACAGCCTGGAGGCACCGCAGAGCTATGATAGAAGAAACCAGCTGAGAGACGCTGCACTCTGCATGATTGACCAGAGCAGGAGAACTACAGAAGCACAGATCTAAATGCAATACAGCCTGGAGGCACCGCAGAGCTATGATAGAAGAAAACCAGCTGAGAGACCCTGCACTCTGCATGATTGACCAGAGCAGGAGAACTACAGAAGCACAGATCTAAATGCAATACAGCCTGGAGGCACCGCAGAGCTATGATAGAAGAAACCAGCTGAGAGACCCTGCACTCTGCATGATTGACCAGAGCAGGAGAACTACAGAAGCACAGATCTAAATGCAATACAGCCTGCAGGCACCGCAGAGCTATGATAGAAGAAAACCAGCTGAGAGACCCTGCACTCTGCATAACTGACCAGAGCAGGAGAACTACAGAAGCACAGATCTAAAGGCAATACAGCCTGCAGGCACCGCAGAGCTATGATAGAAGAAACCAGCTGAGAGACCCTGCACTCTGCATGATTGACCACAGCAGGAGAACTACAGAAGCACAGATCTAAATGCAATACAGCCTGGAGGCACCGCAGAGCTATGATAGAAGAAAACCAGCTGAGAGACCCTGCACTCTGCATGATGGACCAGAGCAGGAGAACTACAGAAGCACAGATCAAATGCAATACAGCCTGCAGGCACCGTAGAGCTATGATAGAAGAAACCAGCTGAGAGACCCTGCACTCTGCATGATGGACCACAGCAGGAGAACTACAGAAGCACAGATCTAAAGGCAATACAGCCTGCAGGCACCGCAGAGCTATGATAGAAGAAACCAGCTGAGGGACCCTGCACTCTGCATGATTGACCACAGCAGGAGAACTACAGAAGCACAGATCTAAAGGCAATACAGCCTGCAGGCACCGCAGAGCTATGATAGAAGAAACCAGCTGAGAGACCCTGCACTCTGCATGATTGACCACAGCAGGAGAACTACAGAAGCACAGATCTAAAGGCAATACAGCCTGGAGGCACCGCAGAGCTATGATAGAAGAAACCAGCTGAGAGACCCTGCACTCTGCATGATTGACCAGAGCAGGAGAACTACAGAAGCACAGATCTAAAGGCAATACAGCCTGCAGGCACCGCAGAGCTATGATAGAAGAAACCAGCTGAGAGACCCTGCACTCTGCATGATGGACCAGAGCAGGAGAACTACAGAAGCACAGATCTAAATGCAATACAGCCTGGAGGCACCGCAGAGCTATGATAGAAGAAAACCAGCTGAGAGACCCTGCACTCTGCATGATTGACCACAGCAGGAGAACTACAGAAGCACAGATCTAAATGCAATACAGCCTGCAGGCACCGCAGAGCTATGATAGAAGAAACCAGCTGAGAGACCCTGCACTCTGCATGATTGACCACAGCAGGAGAACTACAGAAGCACAGATCTAAATGCAATACAGCCTGGAGGCACCGCAGAGCTATGATAGAAGAAACCAGCTGAGGGACCCTGCACTCTGCATGATGGACCAGAGCAGGAGAACTACAGAAGCACAGATCTAAATGCAATACAGCCTAGATGCACCGCAGAGCTATAATAGAAGAAAACCAGCTGAGGGACCCTGCACTCTGCATGATTGACCAGAGCAGGAGAACTACAGAAGCACAGATCTAAATGCAATACAGCCTGCAGGCACAGCAGAGCTATGATAGAAGAAAACCAGCTGAGAGACCCTGCACTCTGCATGATTGACCACAGCAGGAGAACTACAGAAGCACAGATCTAAATGCAATACAGCCTGCAGGCACCGGGGAGCTATGATAGAAGAAACCAGCTGAGAGACCCTGCACTCTGCATGATTGACCAGAGCAGGAGAACTACAGAAGCACAGATCTAAATGCAATACAGCCTGGAGGCACCGCAGAGCTATGATAGAAGAAACCAGCTGAGACCCTGCACTCTGCATGATGGACCAGAGCAGGAGAACTACAGAAGCACAGATCTAAAGGCAATACAGCCTGCAGGCACCGCAGAGCTATGATAGAAGAAACCAGCTGAGAGACCCTGCACTTTGCATGATTGACCAGAGCAGGAGAACTACAGAAGCTCAGATCTAAAGGCAATACAGCCTGGAGGCACCGCAGAGCTATGATAGAAGAAACCAGCTGAGAGGCAGTGCACTCTGCATGATTGACCAGAGCAGGAGAACTACAGAAGCACAGATCTAAAGGCAATACAGCCTGGAGGCATCGCAGAGCTATGATAGAAGAAACCAGCTGAGAGACCCTGCACTCTGCATGACTGACCACAGCAGGAGAACTACAGAAGCACAGATCTAAATGCAATACAGCCTGCAGGCACCGCAGAGCTATGATAGAAGAAAACCAGCTGAGAGACCTTGCACTCTGCATGATTGACCAGAGCAGGAGAACTACAGAAGCACAGATCTAAATGCAATACAGCCTGGAGGCACCGCAGAGCTATGATAGAAGAAACCAGCTGAGAGACCCTGCACTCTGCATGATTGACCACAGCAGGAGAACTACAGAAGCTCAGATCTAAAGGCAATACAGCCTGGAGGCACCGCAGAGCTATAATAGAAGAAACCAGCTGAGAGGCCCTGCACTCTGCATGATTGACCAGAGCAGGAGAACTACAGAAGCACAGATCTAAAGGCAATACAGCCTGGAGGCACCGCAGAGCTATGATAGAAGAAACCAGCTGAGAGACCCTGCACTCTGCATGACTGACCACAGCAGGAGAACTACAGAAGCACAGATCTAAATGCAATACAGCCTGCAGGCACCGCAGAGCTATGATAGAAGAAAACCAGCTGAGAGACCCTGCACTCTGCATGATTGACCAGAGCAGGAGAACTACAGAAGCACAGATCTAAATGCAATACAGCCTGGAGGCACCGCAGAGCTATGATAGAAGAAACCAGCTGAGAGACCCTGCACTCTGCATGATGGACCAGAGCAGGAGAACTACAGAAGCACAGATCTAAATGCAATACAGCCTGCAGGCACCGCAGAGCTATGATAGAAGAAAACCAGCTGAGGGACCCTGCACTCTGCATGACTGACCAGAGCAGGAGAACTACAGAAGCACAGATCTAAAGGCAATACAGCCTGGAGGCACCGCAGAGCTATGATAGAAGAAACCAGCTGAGAGACCCTGCACTCTGCATGATTGACCACAGCAGGAGAACTACAGAAGCACAGATCTAAAGGCAATACAGCCTGCAGGCACCGCAGAGCTATGATAGAAGAAACCCGCTGAGAGACCCTGCACTCTGCATGATTGACCAGAGCAGGAGAACTACAGAAGCACAGATCTAAAGGCAATACAGCCTGCAGGCACCGCAGAGCTATGATAGAAGAAACCAGCTGAGAGACCCTGCACTCTGCATGATTGACCACAGCAGGAGAACTAGAGAAGCACAGATCTAAATGCAATACAGCCTGGAGGCACCGCAGAGCTATGATAGAAGAAACCAGCTGAGAGACCCTGCACTATGCATGATTGACCAGAGCAGGAGAACTACAGAAGCACAGATCTAAATGCAATACAGCCTGGAGGCACCGCAGAGCTATGATAGAAGAAACCAGCTGAGAGACGCTGCACTCTGCATGATTGACCAGAGCAGGAGAACTACAGAAGCACAGATCTAAATGCAATACAGCCTGGAGGCACCGCAGAGCTATGATAGAAGAAAACCAGCTGAGAGACCCTGCACTCTGCATGATTGACCAGAGCAGGAGAACTACAGAAGCACAGATCTAAATGCAATACAGCCTGGAGGCACCGCAGAGCTATGATAGAAGAAACCAGCTGAGAGACCCTGCACTCTGCATGATTGACCAGAGCAGGAGAACTACAGAAGCACAGATCTAAATGCAATACAGCCTGCAGGCACCGCAGAGCTATGATAGAAGAAAACCAGCTGAGAGACCCTGCACTCTGCATAACTGACCAGAGCAGGAGAACTACAGAAGCACAGATCTAAAGGCAATACAGCCTGCAGGCACCGCAGAGCTATGATAGAAGAAACCAGCTGAGAGACCCTGCACTCTGCATGATTGACCACAGCAGGAGAACTACAGAAGCACAGATCTAAATGCAATACAGCCTGGAGGCACCGCAGAGCTATGATAGAAGAAAACCAGCTGAGAGACCCTGCACTCTGCATGATGGACCAGAGCAGGAGAACTACAGAAGCACAGATCAAATGCAATACAGCCTGCAGGCACCGTAGAGCTATGATAGAAGAAACCAGCTGAGAGACCCTGCACTCTGCATGATGGACCACAGCAGGAGAACTACAGAAGCACAGATCTAAAGGCAATACAGCCTGCAGGCACCGCAGAGCTATGATAGAAGAAACCAGCTGAGGGACCCTGCACTCTGCATGATTGACCACAGCAGGAGAACTACAGAAGCACAGATCTAAAGGCAATACAGCCTGCAGGCACCGCAGAGCTATGATAGAAGAAACCAGCTGAGAGACCCTGCACTCTGCATGATTGACCACAGCAGGAGAACTACAGAAGCACAGATCTAAAGGCAATACAGCCTGGAGGCACCGCAGAGCTATGATAGAAGAAACCAGCTGAGAGACCCTGCACTCTGCATGATTGACCAGAGCAGGAGAACTACAGAAGCACAGATCTAAATGCAATACAGCCTGGAGGCACCGCAGAGCTATGATAGAAGAAACCAGCTGAGGGACCCTGCACTCTGCATGATTGACCACAGCAGGAGAACTACAGAAGCACAGATCTAAATGCAATACAGCCTGGAGGCACCGCAGAGCTATGATAGAAGAAACCAGCTGAGAGACCCTGCACTCTGCATGATTGACCAGAGCAGGAGAACTACAGAAGCACAGATCTAAAGGCAATACAGCCTGCAGGCACCGCAGAGCTATGATAGAAGAAACCAGCTGAGAGACCCTGCACTCTGCATGATTGACCAGAGCAGGAGAACTACAGAAGCACAGATCTAAATGCAATACAGCCTGGAGGCACCGCAGAGCTATGATAGAAGAAACCAGCTGAGGGACCCTGCACTCTGCATGATTGACCACAGCAGGAGAACTACAGAAGCACAGATCTAAATGCAATACAGCCTGGAGGCACCGCAGAGCTATGATAGAAGAAACCAGCTGAGAGACCCTACACTCTGCATGATTGACCACAGCAGGAGAACTACAGAAGCACAGATCTAAAGGCAATACAGCCTGGAGGCACCGAAGAGCTATGATAGAAGAAACCAGCTGAGAGACCCTGCATTCTGCATGATGGACCACAGCAGGAGAACTACAGAAGCACAGATCTAAAGGCAATACAGCCTGGAGGCACCGCAGAGCTATGATAGAAGAAAACCAGCTGAGAGACCCTGCACTCTGCATGACTGACCACTGCAGGAGAACTACAGAAGCACAGATCTAAATGCAATACAGCCTGGAGGCACCGCAGAGCTATGATAGAAGAAAATCAGCTGAGAGACCCTGCATTCTGCATGATGGACCAGAGCAGGAGAACTACAGAAGCACAGATCTAAATGCAATACAGCCTGGAGGCACCGAAGAGCTATGATAGAAGAAACCAGCTGAGAGACCCTGCACTCTGCATGATTGACCAGAGCAGGAGAACTACAGAAGCACAGATCTAAATGCAATACAGCCTGGAGGCACCGAAGAGCTATGATAGAAGAAACCAGCTGAGAGACCCTGCAATCTGCATGACTGACCAGAACAGGAGAACTACAGAAGCTCAGATCTAAAGGCAATACAGCCTGGAGGCACCGCAGAGCTATGATAGAAGAAACCAGCCGAGAGACCCTGCACTCTGCATGATTGACCAGAGCAGGAGAACTACAGAAGCACAGATCTAAATGCAATACAGCCTGGAGGCACCGCAGAGCTATGATAGAAGAAACCAGCTGAGAGACCCTGCACTCTGCATGATTGACCACAGCAGGAGAACTACAGAAGCACAGATCTAAAGGCAATACAGCCTGGAGGCACCGCAGAGCTATGATAGAAGAAAACCAGCTGAGAGACCCTGCACTCTGCATGATTGACCACAGCAGGAGAACTACAGAAGCACAGATCTAAAGGCAATACAGCCAGGAGGCACCGCAGAGCTATGATAGAAGAAGCCAACTGAGAGACCCTGCACTCTGCATGACTGACCACAGCAGGAGAACTACAGAAGCACAGATCTAAAGGCAATACAGCCTGGAGGCACCGCAGAGCTATGATAGAAGAAAACCAGCTGAGAGACCCTGCACTCTGCATGATTGACCACAGCAGGAGAACTACAGAAGCACAGATCTAAATGCAATACAGCCTGGAGGCACCGCAGAGCTATGATAGAAGAAAACCAGCCGAGAGACCCTGCACTCTGCATGATTGACCAGAGCAGGAGAACTACAGAAGCACAGATCTAAATGCAATACAGCCTGGAGGCACCGCAGAGCTATGATAGAAGAAACCAGCTGAGAGACCCTGCACTCTGCATGATTGACCAGAGCAGGAGAACTACAGAAGCTCAGATCTAAATGCAATACAGCCTGGAGGCACCGCAGAGCTATGATAGAAGAAACCAGCCGAGAGACCCTGCACTCTGTATGATTGACCAGAGCAGGAGAACTACAGAAGCACAGATCTAAAGGCAATACAGCCTGGAGGCACCGCAGAGCTATGATAGAAGAAACCAGCTGAGAGACCCTGCACTCTGCATGATTGACCACAGCAGGAGAGCTACAGAAGCTCAGATCTAAATGCAATACAGCCTGGAGGCACCGCAGAGCTATGATAGAAGAAACCAGCCGAGAGACCCTGCACTCTGTATGATTGACCAGAGCAGGAGAACTACAGAAGCACAGATCTAAAGGCAATACAGCCTGGAGGCACCGCAGAGCTATGATAGAAGAAACCAGCTGAGAGACCCTGCACTCTGCATGATTGACCACAGCAGGAGAGCTACAGAAGCACAGATCTAAATGCAATACAGCCTGGAGGCACCTCAGAGCTATGATAGAAGAAAACCAGCTGAGAGACCCTGCACTCTGCATGATTGACCAGAGCAGGAGAACTACAGAAGCACAGATCTAATGGCAATACAGCCTGCAGGCACTGCAGAGCTATGATGGAAGGAACCAGCTGAGAGACCCTGCACTCTGCATGATGGACCAGAGCAGGAGAATTAAGAAGCACAGATCTAAAGGCAATACAGCCTGCAGGCACCGCAGAGCTATGATAGAAGAAAACCAGCTGAGAGAACCTGCACTCTGCATGATTGACCACAGCAGGAGAACTACAGAAGCACAGATCTAAATGCAATACAGCCTGCAGGCACCGCAGAGCTATGATAGAAGAAAACCAGCTGAGAGACCCTGCACTCTGCATGATTGACCACAGCAGGAGAACTACAGAAGCACAGATCTAAATGCAATACAGCCTGCAGGCACCGCAGAGCTATGATGGAAGAAAACCAGCTGAGAGACCCTGCACTCTGCATGATTGACCACAGCAGGAGAACTACAGAAGCACAGATCTAAAGGCAATACAGCCTGGAGGCACCGCAGAGCTATGATAGAAGAAACCAGCTGAGAGACCCTGCACTCTGCATCACTGACCAGAGTAGGAGAACTACAGAAGCACAGATCTAAATGCAATACAGCCTGCAGGCACCGCAGAGCTATGATAGAAGAAACCAGCTGAGAGACCCTGCACTCGGCATGATTGACCAGAGCAGGAGAACTACAGAAGCACAGATCTAAAGGCAATACAGCCTGCAGGCACCGCAGAGCTGTGATAGAAGAAAACCAGCTGAGGGACCCTGCACTCTGCATGATTGACCAGAGCAGGAGAACTACAGAAGCACAGATCTAAATGCAATACAGCCTGGAGGCACCGCAGAGCTATGATAGAAGAAAACCAGCTGAGAGAACCTGCACTCTGCATGATTGACCACAGCAGGAGAACTACAGAATCGCAGATCTAAATGCAATACAGCCTGGAGGCACCGCAGAGCTATGATAGAAGAAACCAGCTGAGAGACCCTGCACTCTGCATCACTGACCAGAGTAGGAGAACTACAGAAGCACAGATCTAAAGGCAATACAGCCTGCAAGCACCACAGAGCTATGATAGAAGAAAACCAGCTGAGAGACCCTGCACTCTGCATGATTGACCAGAGCAGGAGAACTACAGAAGCACAGATCTAAAGGCAATACAGCCTGGAGGCACCGCAGAGCTATGATAGAAGAAAACCAGCTGAGAGACCCTGCACTCTGCATGATGGACCACAGCAGGAGAACTACAGAAGCACAGATCTAAAGGCAATACAGCCTGCAAGCACCACAGAGCTATGATAGAAGAAAACCAGCTGAGAGACCCTGCACTCTGCATGATTGACCAGAGCAGGAGAACTACAGAAGCACAGATCTAAAGGCAATACAGCCTGGAGGCACCGCAGAGCTATGATAGAAGAAAAGCAGCTGAGAGACCCTGCACTCTGCATGATTGACCACAGCAGGAGAACTACAGAAGCACAGATCTAAATGCAATACAGCCTGGAGGCACCGCAGAGCTATGATAGAAGAAACCAGCTGAGAGACCCTGCACTCTGCATGACTGACCACAGCAGGAGAACTACAGAAGCACAGATCTAAATGCAATACAGCCTGGAGGCACCGCAGAGCTATGATAGAAGAAAACCAGCTGAGGGACCCTGCACTCTGCATGACTGACCAGAGCAGGAGAACTACAGAAGCACAGATCTAAATGCAATACAGCCTGCAGGCACCGCAGAGCTATGATAGAAGAAACCAGCTGAGAGACCCTACACTCTGCATGACTGACCAGAGCAGGAGATCTACAGAAGCACAGATCTAAATGCAATACAGCCTGCAGGCACCGCAGAGCTATGATAGAAGAAAACCAGCTGAGAGACCCTGCACTCTGCATGATGGACCAGAGCAGGAGAACTACAGAAGCACAGATCTAAAGGCAATACAGCCTGGAGGCACCGCAGAGCTATGATAGAAGAAACCAGCTGAGAGACCCTGCACTCTGCATGATGGACCAGAGCAGGAGAACTACAGAAGCACAGATCTAAATGCAATACAGCCTGCAGGCACCGCAGAGCTATGATAGAAGAAAACCAGCTGAGAGACCCTGCACTCTGCATGATGGACCAGAGCAGGAGAACTACAGAAGCACAGATCTAAAGGCAATACAGCCTGCAGGCACCGCAGAGCTATGATAGAAGAAACCAGCTGAGAGACCCTGCACTCTGCATGATTGACCAGAGCAGGAGAACTACAGAAGCACAGATCTAAAGGCAATACAGCCTGGAGGCATCGCAGAGCTATGATAGAAGAAACCAGCTGAGAGACCCTGCACTCTGCATGATTGACCAGAGCAGGAGAACTACAGAAGCACAGATCTAAATGCAATACAGCCTGCAGGCACCGCAGAGCTATGATAGAAGAAACCAGCCGAGAGACCCTGCACTCTGCATGATTGACCAGAGCAGGAGAACTACAGAAGCACAGATCTAAAGACAATACAGACTGCAGGCACCGCAGAGCTATGATAGAAGAAACCAGCTGAGAGACCCTGCACTCTGCATGATTGACCAGAGCAGGAGAACTACAGAAGCACAGATCTAAAGACAATACAGACTGCAGGCACCGCAGAGCTATCATAGAAGAAACCAGCTGAGAGACCCTGCACTCTGCATGATTGACCAGAGCAGGAGAACTACAGAAGCACAGATCTAAAGGCAATACAGCCTGCAGGCACCGCAGAGCTATGATAGAAGAAACCAGCTGAGAGACGCTGCACTCTGCATGATTGACCAGAGCAGGAGAACTACAGAAGCACAGATCTAAAGGCAATACAGCCTGGAGGCACCGCAGAGCTATGATAGAAGAAAACCAGCTGAGAGACCCTGCACTCTGCATGATTGACCAGAGCAGGAGAACTACAGAAGCACAGATCTAAATGCAATACAGCCTGGAGGCACCGCAGAGCTATGATAGAAGAAACCAGCTGAGAGACCCTGCACTCTGCATGATTGACCAGAGCAGGAGAACTACAGAAGCACAGATCTAAATGCAATACAGCCTGGAGGCACCGCAGAGCTATGATAGAAGAAACCAGCTGAGAGACCCTGCACTCTGCATGATGGACCAGAGCAGGAGAACTACAGAAGCACAGATCTAAATGCAATACAGCCTGGAGGCACCGCAGAGCTATGATAGAAGAAACCAGCTGAGAGACCCTGTACTCTGCATGATTGACCAGAGCAGGAGAACTACAGAAGCACAGATCTAAATGCAATACAGCCTGGAGGCACCGCAGAGCTATGATAGAAGAAACCAGCTGAGGGACCCTGCACTCTGCATGATGGACCAGAGCAGGAGAACTACAGAAGCACAGATCTAAATGCAATACAGCCTGCAGGCACCGCAGAGCTATGATAGAAGAAAACCAGCTGAGAAACCCTGCACTCTGCATGATTGACCACAGCAGGAGAACTACAGAAGCACAGATCTAAAGGCAATACAGCCTGCAGGCACCGCAGAGCTATGATAGAAGAAACCAGCTGAGAGACCCTGCACTCTGCATGATTGACCACAGCAGGAGAACTACAGAAGCACAGATCTAAAGGCAATACAGCCTGGAGGCACCGCAGAGCTATGATAGAAGAAACCAGCTGAGGGACCCTGCACTCTGCATGATTGACCAGAGCAGGAGAACTACAGAAGCACAGATCTAAATGCAATACAGCCTGCAGGCACCGCAGAGCTATGATAGAAGAAACCAGCTGAGACACCCTGCACTCTGCATGATTGACCACAGCAGGAGAACTACAGAAGCACAGATCTAAATGCAATACAGCCTGGAGGCACCGCAGAGCTATGATAGAAGAAAACCAGCTGAGAGACCCTGCACTCTGCATGATGGACCAGAGCAGGAGAACTACAGAAGCACAGATCTAAATGCAATACAGCCTGCAGGCACCGCAGAGCTATGATAGAAGAAACCAGCTGAGGGACCCTGCACTCTGCATGATTGACCACAGCAGGAGAGCTACAGAAGCACAGATCTAAATGCAATACAGCCTGGAGGCACCGCAGAGCTATGATAGAAGAAACCCAGCTGAGAGACCCTGCACTCTGCATGATTGACCAGAGCAGGAGAACTACAGAAGCACAGATCTAAAGGCAATACAGCCTGCAGGCACCGCAGAGCTATGATAGAAGAAACCAGCTGAGAGACCCTGCACTCTGCATGATTGACCACAGCAGGAGAACTACAGAAGCACAGATCTAAATGCAATACAGCCTGCAGGCACCGCAGAGCTATGATAGAAGAAACCAGCTGAGAGACCCTGCACCCTGCATGATTGACCACAGCAGGAGAACTACAGAAGCACAGATCTAAATGCAATACAGCCTGGAGGCACCACAGAGCTATGATAGAAGAAACCAGCTGAGAGACCCTGCACTCTGCATGACTGACCACAGCAGGAGAACTACAGAAGCACAGATCTAAAGGCAATACAGCCTGGAGGCACCGCAGAGCTATAATAGAAGAAACCAGCTGAGAGACCCTGCACTCTGCATGATTGACCACAGCAGGAGAACTACAGAAGCACAGATCTAAATGCAATACAGCCTAGAGGCACCGCAGAGCTATGATAGAAGAAAACCAGCTGAGAGACCCTGCACTCTGCATGATTGACCAGAGCAGGAGAACTACAGAAGCACAGATCTAAATGCAATACAGCCTGCAGGCACCGCAGAGCTATGATAGAAGAAACCAGCTGAGGGACCCTGCACTCTGCATGATTGACCAGAGCAGGAGAACTACAGAAGCACAGATCTAAAGGCAATACAGCCTGCAGGCACCGCAGAGCTATGATAGAAGAAACCAGCTGAGAGACCCTGCACTCTGCATGATTGACCACAGCAGAACTACAGAAGCACAGATCTAAATGCAATACAGCCTGGAGGCACCGCAGAGCTATGATAGAAGAAACCAGCTGAGAGACCCTGCACTCTGCATGATTGACCACAGCAGGAGAACTACAGAAGCACAGATCTAAAGACAATACAGCCTGCAGGCACCGCAGAGCTATGATAGAAGAAAACCAGCTGAGGGACCCTGCACTCTGCATGATTGACCAGAGCAGGAGAACTACAGAAGCACAGATCTAAATGCAATACAGCCTGGAGGCACCGCAGAGCTATGATAGAAGAAAACCAGCTGAGGGACCCTGCACTCTGCATGATTGACCACAGCAGGAGAACTACAGAAGCACAGATCTAAAGGCAATACAGCCTGCAGGCACCGCAGATCTATGACAGAAGAAAACCAGCTGAGAGACCCTGCACTCTGCATGATTGACCACAGCAGGAGAACTACAGAAGCACAGATCTAAATGCAATACAGCCTGGAGGCACCGCAGAGCTATGATAGAAGAAAACCAGCTGAGAGACCCTGCACTCTGCATGATTGACCACAGCAGGAGAACTACAGAAGCACAGATCTAAATGCAATACAGCCTGGAGGCACCGCAGAGCTATGATAGAAGAAAACCAGCTGAGAGACCCTGCACTCTGCATGATGGACCAGAGCAGGAGAACTACAGAAGCACAGATCTAAATGCAATACAGCCTGGAGGCACCGCAGAGCTATGATAGAAGAAACCAGCTGAGAGACCCTGCACTCTGCATGATGGACCAGAGCAGGAGAACTACAGAAGCACAGATCTAAATGCAATACAGCCTGGAGGCACTGCAGAGCTATGATAGAAGAAACCAGCTGAGGGACCCTGCACTCTGCATGATGGACCAGAGCAGGAGAACTACAGAAGCACAGATCTAAATGCAATACAGCCTGCAGGCACCGCAGAGCTATGATAGAAGAAACCAGCTGAGAGACCCTGCACTCTGCATGATGGACCACAGCAGGAGAACTACAGAAGCACAGATCTAAATGCAATACAGCCTGCAGGCACCGCAGAGCTATGATAGAAGAAAATCAGCTGAGAGACCCTGCACTCTGCATGATTGACCAGAGTAAGAGAGCTACAGAAGCACAGATCTAAATGCAATACAGCCTGGAGGCACCGCAGAGCTATGATAGAAGAAAACCAGCTGAGAGACCCTGCACTCTGCATGATGGACCAGAGCAGGAGAACTACAGAAGCACAGATCTAAATGCAATACAGCCTGGAGGCACCGCAGAGCTATGATAGAAGAAACCCAGCTGAGAGACCCTGCACTCTGCATGATTGACCAGAGCAGGAGAACTACAGAAGCACAGATCTAAATGCAATACAGCCTGGAGGCACCGCAGAGCTATAATAGAAGAAACCAGCTGAGAGACCCTGCACTCTGCATGACTGACCAGAGCAGGAGAACTACAGAAGCACAGATCTAAATGCAATACAGCCTGAAGGCACCGCAGAGCTATAATAGAAGAAACCAGCTGAGAGACCCTGCACTCTGCATGATTGACCACAGCAGGAGAACTACAGAAGCACAGATCTAAATGCAATACAGCCTAGAGGCACCGCAGAGCTATGATAGAAGAAAACCAGCTGAGAGACCCTGCACTCTGCATGATTGACCAGAGCAGGAGAACTACAGAAGCACAGATCTAAATGCAATACAGCCTGCAGGCACCGCAGAGCTATGATAGAAGAAACCAGCTGAGGGACCCTGCACTCTGCATGATTGACCACAGCAGGAGAACTACAGAAGCACAGATCTAAAGACAATACAGCCTGCAGGCACCGCAGAGCTATGATAGAAGAAACCAGCTGAGAGACCCTGCACTCTGCATGATTGACCACAGCAGAACTACAGAAGCACAGATCTAAATGCAATACAGCCTGGAGGCACCGCAGAGCTATGATAGAAGAAAACCAGCTGAGAGACCCTGCACTCTGCATGATGGACCACAGCAGGAGAACTACAGAAGCACAGATCTAAATGCAATACAGCCTGGAGGCACCGCAGAGCTATGACAGAAGAAACCAGCTGAGAGACCCTGCACTCTGCATGATTGACCACAGCAGGAGAACTACAGAAGCACAGATCTAAAGGCAATACAGCCTGGAGGCACCGCAGAGCTATGATAGAAGAAAACCAGCTGAGAGACCCTGCACTCTGCATGATTGACCACAGCAGGAGAACTACAGAAGCACAGATCTAAATGCAATACAGCCTGGAGGCACCGCAGAGCTATGATAGAAGAAACCAGCTGAGGGACCCTGCACTCTGCATGATGGACCAGAGCAGGAGAACTACAGAAGCACAGATCTAAATGCAATACAGCCTGGATGCACCGCAGAGCTATAATAGAAGAAAACCAGCTGAGGGACCCTGCACTCTGCATGATTGAACAGAGCAGGAGAACTACAGAAGCACAGATCTAAATGCAATACAGCCTGCAGGCACCGCAGAGCTATGATAGAAGAAACCAGCTGAGAGACCCTGCACTCTGCATGACTGACCACAGCAGGAGAACTACAGAAGCACAGATCTAAAGGCAATACAGCCTGCAGGCACCGCAGAGCTATGATAGAAGAAAACCAGCTGAGAGACCCTGCACTCTGCATGATTGACCACAGCAGGAGAACTACAGAAGCACAGATCTAAATGCAATACAGCCTGGAGGCACCGCAGAGCTATGATAGAAGAAAACCAGCCGAGAGACCCTGCACTCTGCATGATTGACCACAGCAGGAGAACTACAGAAGCACAGATCTAAAGGCAATACAGCCTGCAAGCACCGCAGAGCTATGATAGAAGAAAACCAGCTGAGAGACCCTGCACTCTGCATGATTGACCACAGCAGGAGAACTACAGAAGCACAGATCTAAAGGCAATACAGCCTGCAGGCACCGCAGAGCTATGATAGAAGAAACCAGCTGAGAGACCCTGCACTCTGCATGATTGACCACAGCAGGAGAACTACAGAAGCACAGATCTAAAGGCAATACAGCCTGCAGGCACCGCAGAGCTATGATAGACGAAACCAGCTGAGAGACCCTGCACTCTGCATGATTGACCACAGCAGGAGAACTACAGAAGCACAGATCTAAAGGCAATACAGCCTGCAAGCACCGCAGAGCTATGATAGAAGAAAACCAGCTGAGGGACCCTGCACTCTGCATGATTGACCAGAGCAGGAGAACTACAGAAGCACAGATCTAAAGGCAATACAGCCTGCAAGCACCGCAGAGCTATGATAGAAGAAAACCAGCTGAGGGACCCTGCACTCTGCATGATTGACCACAGCAGGAGAACTACAGAAGCACAGATCTAAATGCAATACAGCCTGCAGGCACCGCAGAGCTATGATAGAAGAAACCAGCTGAGGGACCCTGCACTCTGCATGATTGACCAGAGCAGGAGAACTACAGAAGCACAGATCTAAAGGCAATATAGCCTGCAGGCACCGCAGAGCTATGATAGAAGAAACCAGCTGAGAGACCCTGCACTCTGCATGACTGACCACAGCAGGAGAACTACAGAAGCACAGATCTAAAGGCAATACAGCCTGGAGGCACCGCAGAGCTATGATAGAAGAAACCAGCTGAGAGACCCTACACTCTGCATGATGGACCAGAGCAGGAGAACTACAGAAGCATAGATCTAAAGGCAATACAGCCTGGAGGCACCGCAGAGCTATGATAGAAGAAACCAGCTGAGAGACCCTACACTCTGCATGACTGACCAGAGCAGGAGAACTACAGAAGCACAGATCTAAAGGCAATATAGCCTGCAGGCACCGCAGAGCTATGATAGAAGAAACCAGCTGAGAGACCCTACACTCTGCATGACTGACCAGAGCAGGAGAACTACAGAAGCACAGATCTAAAGGCAATATAGCCTGCAGGCACCGCAGAGCTATGATAGAAGAAACCAGCTGAGAGACCCTGCACTCTGCATGATGGACCAGAGCAGGAGAACTACAGAAGCATAGATCTAAAGGCAATACAGCCTGGAGGCACCGCAGAGCTATGATAGAAGAAACCAGCTGAGAGACCCTGCACTCTGCATGATTGACCACAGCAGGAGAACTACAGAAGCACAGATCTAAAGGCAATACAGCCTGGAGGCACAGCAAAGCTATGATAGAAGAAACCAGCTGAGGGACCCTGCACTCTGCATGATGGACCAGAGCAGGAGAACTACAGAAGCACAGATCTAAATGCAATACAGCCTGCAGGCACCGCAGAGCTATGATAGAAGAAACCAGCTGAGAGACCCTGCACTCTGCATGATGGACCAGAGCAGGAGAACTACAGAAGCACAGATCTAAATGCAATACAGCCTGCAGGCACCGCAGAGCTATGATAGAAGAAACCAGCTGAGAGACCCTGCACTCTGCATGATTGACCAGAGCAGGAGAACTACAGAAGCACAGATCTAAAGGCAATACAGCCTGCAGGCACCGCAGAGCTATGATAGAAGAAACCAGCTGAGAGACCCTGCACTCTGCATGATTGACCACAGCAGGAGAACTACAGAAGCACAGATCTAAATGCAATACAGCCTGGAGGCACCGCAGAGCTATGATAGAAGAAACCAGCTGAGGGACCCTGCACTCTGCATGATGGACCAGAGCAGGAGAACTACAGAAGCACAGATCTAAATGCAATACAGCCTGGATGCACCGCAGAGCTATAATAGAAGAAAACCAGCTGAGAGACCCTGCACTCTGCATGATTGACCACAGCAGGAGAACTACAGAAGCACAGATCTAAAGGCAATACAGCCTGGAGGCACCGCAGAGCTATGATAGAAGAAACCAGCTGAGAGACCCTGCACTCTGCATGATTGACCAGAGCAGGAGAACTACAGAAGCACAGATCTGAATGCAATACAGCCTGGAGGCACCGCAGAGCTATGATAGAAGAAAACCAGCTGAGAGACCCTGCACTCTGCATGATGGACCAGAGCAGGAGAACTACAGAAGCACAGATCTAAATGTAATACAGCCTGGAGGCACCGCAGAGCTATGATAGAAGAAACCAGCTGAGGGACCCTGCACTCTGCATGATGGACCAGAGCAGGAGAACTACAGAAGCACAGATCTAAATGCAATACAGCCTAGATGCACCGCAGAGCTATAATAGAAGAAAACCAGTTGAGGGACCCTGCACTCTGCATGATTGACCAGAGCAGGAGAACTACAGAAGCACAGATCTAAATGCAATACAGCCTGCAGGCACCGCAGAGCTATGATAGAAGAAACCAGCTGAGAGACCCTGCACTCTGCATGATGGACCACAGCAGGAGAACTACAGAAGCACAGATCTAAATGCAATACATCCTGCAGGCACCGCAGAGCTATGATAGAAGAAAACCAGCTGAGAGACCCTGCACTCTGCATGATTGACCAGAGCAGGAGAACTACAGAAGCACAGATCTAAATGCAATACAGCCTGCAGGCACCGCAGAGCTATGATAGAAGAAACCAGCTGAGAGACCCTGCACTCTGCATGATTGACCAGAGCAGGAGAACTACAGAAGCTCAGATCTAAAGGCAATACAGCCTGGAGGCACCGCAGAGCTATGATAGAAGAAAACCAGCTGAGAGACCCTGCACTCTGCATGATTGACCAGAGCAGGAGAACTACAGAAGCACAGATCTAAATGCAATACAGCCTGGAGGCACCGCAGAGCTATCATAGAAGAAACCAGCTGAGAGGCCCTGCACTCTGCATGATTGACCAGAGCAGGAGAACTACAGAAGCACAGATCTAAATGCAATACAGCCTGCAGGCACCGCAGAGCTATGATAGAAGAAAACCAGCTGAGGGACCCTGCACTCTGCATGACTGACCAGAGCAGGAGAACTACAGAAGCACAGATCTAAATGCAATACAGCCTGCAGGCACCGCAGAGCTATGATAGAAGAAAACCAGCTGAGGGACCCTGCACTCTGCATGACTGACCAGAGCAGGAGAACTACAGAAGCACAGATCTAAATGCAATACAGCCTGCAGGCACCGCAGAGCTATGATAGAAGAAACCAGCTGAGGCTGAGAGACCCTGCACTCTGCATGATTGACCACAGCAGGAGAACTACAGAAGCACAGATCTAAAGGCAATACAGCCTGCAGGCACCGCAGAGCTATGATAGAAGAAACCAGCTGAGAGACCCTGCACTCTGCATGATTGACCAGAGCAGGAGAACTACAGAAGCACAGATCTAAAGGCAATACAGCCTGGAGGCACCGCAGAGCTATGATAGAAGAAACCAGCTGAGAGACCCTGCACTCTGCATGATTGACCAGAGCAGGAGAACTACAGAAGCACAGATCTAAAGGCAATACAGCCTGCAGGCACCGCAGAGCTATGATAGAAGAAACCAGGTGAGAGACCCTGCACTCTGCATGATTGACCACAGCAGGAGAACTACAGAAGCACAGATCTAAATGCAATACAGCCTGGAGGCACAGCAGAGCTATGATAGAAGAAAACCAGCTGAGAGACCCTGCACTCTGCATGATGGACCAGAGCAGAAGAACTACAGAATCACAGATCTAAATGCAATACAGCCTGCAGGCACCGCAGAGCTATGATAGAAGAAACCCAGCTGAGAGACCCTGCACTCTGCATGATTGACCAGAGCAGGAGAACTACAGAAGCACAGATCTAAATGCAATACAGTCTGCAGGTACCGCAGAGCTATGATAGAGGAAACCAGCTGAGAGACCCTGCACTCTGCATGATGGACCAGAGCAAGAGAACTACAGAAGCTCAGATCTAAATGCAATACAGCCTGGAGGCACCGCAGAGCTATGATAGAAGAAACCAGCTGAGAGACCCTGCACTCTGCATGATTGACCACAGCAGGAGAACTACAGAAGCACAGATCTAAATGCAATACAGCCTGGAGGCACCGCAGAGCTATGATAGAAGAAACCAGCTGAGAGACCCTGCACTCTGCATGATGGACCAGAGCAGGAGAACTACAGAAGCACAGATCTAAAGGCAATACAGCCTGGAGGCACCGCAGAGCTATGATAGAAGAAACCAGCTGAGAGACCCTGCACTCTGCATGATTGACCACAGCAGGAGAGCTACAGAAGCACAGATCTAAATGCAATACAGCCTGGAGGCACCGCAGAGCTATGATAGAAGGAACCAGCTGAGGGACCCTGCACTCTGCATGATTGACCAGAGTAGGAGAACTACAGAAGCACAGATCTAAAGGCAATACAGCCTGCAAGCACCACAGAGCTATGATAGAAGAAAACCAGCTGAGAGACCCTGCACTCTGCATGATTGACCACAGCAGGAGAGCTACAGAAGCACAGATCTAAAGGCAATACAGCCTGCAGGCACCGCAGAGCTATGATAGAAGAAAACCAGCTGAGAGAACCTGCACTCTGCATGATTGACCACAGCAGGAGAACTACAGAAGCACAGATCTAAAGGCAATACAGCCTGCAGGCACCGCATAGCTATGATAGAAGAAAACCAGCTGAGAGACCCTGCACTCTGCATGATTGACCAGAGCAGGAGAACTACAGAAGCACAGATCTAAATGCAATACAGCCTGGAGGCACCGCAGAGCTATGATAGAAGAAACCAGCTGAGAGACCCTGCACTCTGCATGACTGACCAGAGCAGGAGAACTACAGAAGCACAGATCTAAATGCAATACAGCCTGGAGGCACCGCAGAGCTATGATAGAAGAAACCAGCTGAGAGACCCTGCACTCTGCATGATTGACCACAGCAGGAGAACTACAGAAGCACAGATCTAAATGCAATACAGCCTGGAGGCACCGCAGAGCTATGATAGAAGAAAACCAGCCGAGAGACCCTGCACTCTGCATGATTGACCACAGCAGGAGAACTACAGAAGCACAGATCTAAAGGCAATACAGCCTGCAAGCACCGCAGAGCTATGATAGAAGAAAACCAGCTGAGAGACCCTGCACTCTGCATGATTGACCACAGCAGGAGAACTACAGAAGCACAGATCTAAAGGCAATACAGCCTGCAAGCACCGCAGAGCTATGATAGAAGAAACCAGCTGAGAGACCCTGCACTCTGCATGATTGACCACAGCAGGAGAACTACAGAAGCACAGATCTAAAGGCAATACAGCCTGCAGGCACCGCAGAGCTATGATAGACGAAACCAGCTGAGAGACCCTGCACTCTGCATGATTGACCACAGCAGGAGAACTACAGAAGCACAGATCTAAAGGCAATACAGCCTGCAAGCACCGCAGAGCTATGATAGAAGAAAACCAGCTGAGGGACCCTGCACTCTGCATGATTGACCAGAGCAGGAGAACTACAGAAGCACAGATCTAAAGGCAATACAGCCTGCAAGCACCGCAGAGCTATGATAGAAGAAAACCAGCTGAGGGACCCTGCACTCTGCATGATTGACCACAGCAGGAGAACTACAGAAGCACAGATCTAAAGGCAATACAGCCTGGAGGCACCGCAGAGCTACGATAGAAGAAACCAGCTGAGAGACCCTACACTCTGCATGACTGACCAGAGCAGGAGAACTACAGAAGCACAGATCTAAAGGCAATACAGCCTGCAGGCACCGCAGAGCTATGATAGAAGAAACCAGCTGAGAGACCCTGCACTCTGCATGACTGACCACAGCAGGAGAACTACAGAAGCACAGATCTAAAGGCAATACAGCCTGGAGGCACCGCAGAGCTACGATAGAAGAAACCAGCTGAGAGACCCTACACTCTGCATGACTGACCAGAGCAGGAGAACTACAGAAGCACAGATCTAAAGGCAATATAGCCTGCAGGCACCGCAGAGCTATGATAGAAGAAACCAGCTGAGAGACCCTGCACTCTGCATGATTGACCACAGCAGGAGAACTACAGAAGCACAGATCTAAAGGCAATACAGCCTGGAGGCACCGCAGAGCTATGATAGAAGAAACCAGCTGAGAGACCCTACACTCTGCATGATGGACCAGAGCAGGAGAACTACAGAAGCATAGATCTAAAGGCAATACAGCCTGGAGGCACCGCAGAGCTATGATAGAAGAAACCAGCTGAGAGACCCTGCACTCTGCATGATTGACCACAGCAGGAGAACTACAGAAGCACAGATCTAAAGGCAATACAGCCTGGAGGCACAGCAAAGCTATGATAGAAGAAACCAGCTGAGGGACCCTGCACTCTGCATGATGGACCAGAGCAGGAGAACTACAGAAGCACAGATCTAAATGCAATACAGCCTGGAGGCACCGCAGAGCTATGATAGAAGAAACCCAGCTGAGAGACCCTGCACTCTGCATGATTGACCAGAGCAGGAGAACTACAGAAGCACAGATCTAAAGGCAATACAGCCTGCAGGCACCGCAGAGCTATGATAGAAGAAACCAGCTGAGAGACCCTGCACTCTGCATGATTGACCACAGCAGGAGAACTACAGAAGCACAGATCTAAATGCAATACAGCCTGCAGGCACCGCAGAGCTATGATAGAAGAAACCAGCTGAGAGACCCTGCACCCTGCATGATTGACCACAGCAGGAGAACTACAGAAGCACAGATCTAAATGCAATACAGCCTGGAGGCACCGCAGAGCTATGATAGAAGAAACCAGCTGAGAGACCCTGCACTCTGCATGACTGACCACAGCAGGAGAACTACAGAAGCACAGATCTAAAGGCAATACAGCCTGGAGGCACCGCAGAGCTATAATAGAAGAAACCAGCTGAGAGACCCTGCACTCTGCATGATTGACCACAGCAGGAGAACTACAGAAGCACAGATCTAAAGGCAATACAGCCTGGAGGCACCGCAGAGCTATGATAGAAGAAACCAGCTGAGAGACCCTGCACTCTGCATGACTGACCACAGCAGGAGAACTACAGAAGCACAGATCTAAAGGCAATACAGCCTGGAGGCACCGCAGAGCTATAATAGAAGAAACCAGCTGAGAGACCCTGCACTCTGCATGATTGACCACAGCAGGAGAACTACAGAAGCACAGATCTAAATGCAATACAGCCTAGAGGCACCGCAGAGCTATGATAGAAGAAAACCAGCTGAGAGACCCTGCACTCTGCATGATTGACCAGAGCAGGAGAACTACAGAAGCACAGATCTAAATGCAATACAGCCTGCAGGCACCGCAGAGCTATGATAGAAGAAACCAGCTGAGGGACCCTGCACTCTGCATGATTGACCAGAGCAGGAGAACTACAGAAGCACAGATCTAAAGGCAATACAGCCTGCAGGCACCGCAGAGCTATGATAGAAGAAACCAGCTGAGAGACCCTGCACTCTGCATGATTGACCACAGCAGAACTACAGAAGCACAGATCTAAATGCAATACAGCCTGGAGGCACCGCAGAGCTATGATAGAAGAAACCAGCTGAGACACCCTGCACTCTGCATGATTGACCACAGCAGGAGAACTACAGAAGCACAGATCTAAAGACAATACAGCCTGCAGGCACCGCAGAGCTATGATAGAAGAAACCAGCTGAGAGACGCTGCACTCTGCATGATTGACCAGAGCAGGAGAACTACAGAAGCACAGATCTAAAGGCAATACAGCCTGCAGGCACCGCAGATCTATGACAGAAGAAAACCAGCTGAGAGACCCTGCACTCTGCATGATTGACCACAGCAGGAGAACTACAGAAGCACAGATCTAAATGCAATACAGCCTGGAGGCACCGCAGAGCTATGATAGAAGAAAACCAGCTGAGAGACCCTGCACTCTGCATGATGGACCAGAGCAGGAGAACTACAGAAGCACATATCTAAATGCAATACAGCCTGGAGGCACCGCAGAGCTATGATAGAAGAAACCAGCTGAGAGACCCTGCACTCTGCATGATGGACCAGAGCAGGAGAACTACAGAAGCACAGATCTAAATGCAATACAGCCTGGAGGCACTGCAGAGCTATGATAGAAGAAACCAGCTGAGGGACCCTGCACTCTGCATGATGGACCAGAGCAGGAGAACTACAGAAGCACAGATCTAAATGCAATACAGCCTGCAGGCACCGCAGAGCTATGATAGAAGAAACCAGCTGAGAGACCCTGCACTCTGCATGATGGACCACAGCAGGAGAACTACAGAAGCACAGATCTAAATGCAATACAGCCTGCAGGCACCGCAGAGCTATGATAGAAGAAAACCAGCTGAGAGACCCTGCACTCTGCATGATTGACCAGAGTAAGAGAGCTACAGAAGCACAGATCTAAATGCAATACAGCCTGGAGGCACCGCAGAGCTATGATAGAAGAAAACCAGCTGAGAGACCCTGCACTCTGCATGATGGACCAGAGCAGGAGAACTACAGAAGCACAGATCTAAATGCAATACAGCCTGGAGGCACCGCAGAGCTATGATAGAAGAAACCCAGCTGAGAGACCCTGCACTCTGCATGATTGACCAGAGCAGGAGAACTACAGAAGCACAGATCTAAATGCAATACAGCCTGGAGGCACCGCAGAGCTATAATAGAAGAAACCAGCTGAGAGACCCTGCACTCTGCATGATGGACCACAGCAGGAGAACTACAGAAGCACAGATCTAAAGGCAATACAGCCTGGAGGCACCGCAGAGCTATGATAGAAGAAACCAGCTGAGAGACCCTGCACTCTGCATGATGGACCAGAGCAGGAGAACTACAGAAGCACAGATCTAAATGCAATACAGCCTGCAGGCACCGCAGAGCTATGATAGAAGAAAACCAGCTGAGAGACCCTGCACTCTGCATGATTGACCACAGCAGGAGAACTACAGAAGCACAGATCTAAATGCAATACAGCCTAGAGGCACCGCAGAGCTATGATAGAAGAAAACCAGCTGAGAGACCCTGCACTCTGCATGATTGACCAGAGCAGGAGAACTACAGAAGCACAGATCTAAATGCAATACAGCCTGCAGGCACCGCAGAGCTATGATAGAAGAAACCAGCTGAGGGACACTGCACTCTGCATGATTGACCACAGCAGGAGAACTACAGAAGCACAGATCTAAAGGCAATACAGCCTGCAGGCACCGCAGAGCTATGATAGAAGAAACCAGCTGAGAGACCCTGCACTCTGCATGATTGACCACAGCAGAACTACAGAAGCACAGATCTAAATGCAATACAGCCTGGAGGCACCGCAGAGCTATGATAGAAGAAAACCAGCTGAGAGACCCTGCACTCTGCATGATGGACCACAGCAGGAGAACTACAGAAGCACAGATCTAAATGCAATACAGCCTGGAGGCACCGCAGAGCTATGACAGAAGAAACCAGCTGAGAGACCCTGCACTCTGCATGATTGACCACAGCAGGAGAACTACAGAAGCACAGATCTAAAGGCAATACAGCCTGGAGGCACCGCAGAGCTATGATAGAAGAAACCAGCTGAGAGACCCTGCACTCTGCATGACTGACCAGAGCAGGAGAACTACAGAAGCACAGATCTAAATGCAATACAGCCTGGAGGCACCGCAGAGCTATAATAGAAGAAACCAGCTGAGAGACCCTGCACTCTGCATGATTGACCACAGCAGGAGAACTACAGAAGCACAGATCTAAATGCAATACAGCCTAGAGGCACCGCAGAGCTATGATAGAAGAAAACCAGCTGAGAGACCCTGCACTCTGCATGATTGACCAGAGCAGGAGAACTACAGAAGCACAGATCTAAATGCAATACAGCCTGCAGGCACCGCAGAGCTATGATAGAAGAAACCAGCTGAGGGACACTGCACTCTGCATGATTGACCACAGCAGGAGAACTACAGAAGCACAGATCTAAAGGCAATACAGCCTGCAGGCACCGCAGAGCTATGATAGAAGAAACCAGCTGAGAGACCCTGCACTCTGCATGATTGACCACAGCAGAACTACAGAAGCACAGATCTAAATGCAATACAGCCTGGAGGCACCGCAGAGCTATGATAGAAGAAAACCAGCTGAGAGACCCTGCACTCTGCATGATGGACCACAGCAGGAGAACTACAGAAGCACAGATCTAAATGCAATACAGCCTGGAGGCACCGCAGAGCTATGACAGAAGAAACCAGCTGAGAGACCCTGCACTCTGCATGATTGACCACAGCAGGAGAACTACAGAAGCACAGATCTAAAGGCAATACAGCCTGGAGGCACCGCAGAGCTATGATAGAAGAAAACCAGCTGAGAGACCCTGCACTCTGCATGATTGACCACAGCAGGAGAACTACAGAAGCACAGATCTAAATGCAATACAGCCTGGAGGCACCGCAGAGCTATGATAGAAGAAACCAGCTGAGGGACCCTGCACTCTGCATGATGGACCAGAGCAGGAGAACTACAGAAGCACAGATCTAAATGCAATACAGCCTGGATGCACCGCAGAGCAATGATAGAAGAAACCAGCTGAGAGACCCTGCACTCTGCATGATTGACCACAGCAGGAGAACTACAGAAGCACAGATCTAAATGCAATACAGCCTGGAGGCACCGCAGAGCTATGATAGAAGAAACCAGCTGAGAGACCCTGCACTCTGCATGATTGACCACAGCAGGAAAACTACAGAAGCACAGATCTAAAGGCAATACAGCCTGGAGGCACCGCAGAGCTATGATAGAAGAAACCAGCTGAGGGACCCTGCACTCTGCATGATTGAACAGAGCAGGAGAACTACAGAAGCACAGATCTAAATGCAATACAGCCTGCAGGCACCGCAGAGCTATGATAGAAGAAACCAGCTGAGGGACCCTGCACTCTGCATGACTGACCACAGCAGGAGAACTACAGAAGCACAGATCTAAAGGCAATACAGCCTGCAGGCACCGCAGAGCTATGATAGAAGAAAACCAGCTGAGAGACCCTGCACTCTGCATGATTGACCACAGCAGGAGAACTACAGAAGCACAGATCTAAATGCAATACAGCCTGGAGGCACCGCAGAGCTATGATAGAAGAAAACCAGCCGAGAGACCCTGCACTCTGCATGATTGACCACAGCAGGAGAACTACAGAAGCACAGATCTAAAGGCAATACAGCCTGCAAGCACCGCAGAGCTATGATAGAAGAAAACCAGCTGAGAGACCCTGCACTCTGCATGATTGACCACAGCAGGAGAACTACAGAAGCACAGATCTAAAGGCAATACAGCCTGCAAGCACCGCAGAGCTATGATAGAAGAAACCAGCTGAGAGACCCTGCACTCTGCATGATTGACCACAGCAGGAGTACTACAGAAGCACAGATCTAAAGGCAATACAGCCTGCAGGCACCGCAGAGCTATGATAGACGAAACCAGCTGAGAGACCCTGCACTCTGCATGATTGACCACAGCAGGAGAACTACAGAAGCACAGATCTAAAGGCAATACAGCCTGCAAGCACCGCAGAGCTATGATAGAAGAAAACCAGCTGAGGGACCCTGCACTCTGCATGATTGACCAGAGCAGGAGAACTACAGAAGCACAGATCTAAAGGCAATACAGCCTGCAAGCACCGCAGAGCTATGATAGAAGAAAACCAGCTGAGGGACCCTGCACTCTGCATGATTGACCACAGCAGGAGAACTACAGAAGCACAGATCTAAAGGCAATACAGCCTGGAGGCACCGCAGAGCTACGATAGAAGAAACCAGCTGAGAGACCCTACACTCTGCATGACTGACCAGAGCAGGAGAACTACAGAAGCACAGATCTAAAGGCAATATAGCCTGCAGGCACCGCAGAGCTATGATAGAAGAAACCAGCTGAGAGACCCTGCACTCTGCATGACTGACCACAGCAGGAGAACTACAGAAGCACAGATCTAAAGGCAATACAGCCTGGAGGCACCGCAGAGCTATGATAGAAGAAACCAGCTGAGAGACCCTACACTCTGCATGACTGACCAGAGCAGGAGAACTACAGAAGCACAGATCTAAAGGCAATACAGCCTGCAGGCACCGCAGAGCTATGATAGAAGAAACCAGCTGAGAGATCCTGCACTCTGCATGATTGACCACAGCAGGAGAACTACAGAAGCACAGATCTAAAGGCAATACAGCCTGGAGGCACCGCAGAGCTATGATAGAAGAAACCAGCTGAGAGACCCTACACTCTGCATGATGGACCAGAGCAGGAGAACTACAGAAGCATAGATCTAAAGGCAATACAGCCTGGAGGCACCGCAGAGCTATGATAGAAGAAACCAGCTGAGAGACCCTGCACTCTGCATGATTGACCACAGCAGGAGAACTACAGAAGCACAGATCTAAAGGCAATACAGCCTGGAGGCACAGCAAAGCTATGATAGAAGAAACCAGCTGAGGGACCCTGCACTCTGCATGATGGACCAGAGCAGGAGAACTACAGAAGCACAGATCTAAATGCAATACAGCCTGCAGGCACCGCAGAGCTATGATAGAAGAAACCAGCTGAGAGACCCTGCACTCTGCATGATTGACCACAGCAGGAGAACTACAGAAGCACAGATCTAAAGGCAATACAGCCTGGAGGCACCGCAGAGCTATGATAGAAGAAACCAGCTGAGGGACCCTGCACTCTGCATGATGGACCAGAGCAGGAGAACTACAGAAGCACAGATCTAAATGCAATACAGCCTGGATGCACCGCAGAGCTATAATAGAAGAAAACCAGCTGAGAGACCCTGCACTCTGCATGATTGACCACAGCAGGAGAACTACAGAAGCACAGATCTAAAGGCAATACAGCCTGGAGGCACCGCAGAGCTATGATAGAAGAAACCAGCTGAGAGACCCTGCACTCTGCATGATTGACCAGAGCAGGAGAACTACAGAAGCACAGATCTGAATGCAATACAGCCTGGAGGCACCGCAGAGCTATGATAGAAGAAAACCAGCTGAGAGACCCTGCACTCTGCATGATGGACCAGAGCAGGAGAACTACAGAAGCACAGATCTAAATGTAATACAGCCTGGAGGCACCGCAGAGCTATGATAGAAGAAACCAGCTGAGGGACCCTGCACTCTGCATGATGGACCAGAGCAGGAGAACTACAGAAGCACAGATCTAAATGCAATACAGCCTAGATGCACCGCAGAGCTATAATAGAAGAAAACCAGTTGAGGGACCCTGCACTCTGCATGATTGACCAGAGCAGGAGAACTACAGAAGCACAGATCTAAATGCAATACAGCCTGCAGGCACCGCAGAGCTATGATAGAAGAAACCAGCTGAGAGACCCTGCACTCTGCATGATGGACCACAGCAGGAGAACTACAGAAGCACAGATCTAAATGCAATACATCCTGCAGGCACCGCAGAGCTATGATAGAAGAAAACCAGCTGAGAGACCCTGCACTCTGCATGATTGACCAGAGCAGGAGAACTACAGAAGCACAGATCTAAAGGCAATACAGCCTGGAGGCACCGCAGAGCTATGATAGAAGAAACCAGCTGAGAGACCCTGCACTCTGCATGATTGACCAGAGCAGGAGAACTACAGAAGCTCAGATCTAAAGGCAATACAGCCTGGAGGCACCGCAGAGCTATGATAGAAGAAAACCAGCTGAGAGACCCTGCACTCTGCATGATTGACCAGAGCAGGAGAACTACAGAAGCACAGATCTAAATGCAATACAGCCTGGAGGCACCGCAGAGCTATCATAGAAGAAACCAGCTGAGAGGCCCTGCACTCTGCATGATTGACCAGAGCAGGAGAACTACAGAAGCACAGATCTAAATGCAATACAGCCTGCAGGCACCGCAGAGCTATGATAGAAGAAAACCAGCTGAGGGACCCTGCACTCTGCATGACTGACCAGAGCAGGAGAACTACAGAAGCACAGATCTAAATGCAATACAGCCTGGAGGCACCGCAGAGCTATGATAGAAGAAACCAGCTGAGGCTGAGAGACCCTGCACTCTGCATGATTGACCACAGCAGGAGAACTACAGAAGCACAGATCTAAAGGCAATACAGCCTGCAGGCACCGCAGAGCTATGATAGAAGAAACCAGCTGAGAGACCCTGCACTCTGCATGATTGACCAGAGCAGGAGAACTACAGAAGCACAGATCTAAAGGCAATACAGCCTGGAGGCACCGCAGAGCTATGATAGAAGAAACCAGCTGAGAGACCCTGCACTCTGCATGATTGACCAGAGCAGGAGAACTACAGAAGCACAGATCTAAAGGCAATACAGCCTGGAGGCACCGCAGAGCTATGATAGAAGAAAACCAGCTGAGAGACCCTGCACTCTGCATGATTGACCACAGCAGGAGAACTACAGAAGCTCAGATCTAAAGGCAATACAGCCTGCAGGCACCGCAGAGCTATGATAGAAGAAACCAGCTGAGAGACCCTGCACTCTGCATGATGGACCAGAGCAGGAGAACTACAGAAGCACAGATCTAAAGGCAATACAGCCTGGAGGCACCGCAGAGCTATGATAGAAGAAACCAGCTGAGAGACCCTGCACTCTGCATGATTGACCAGAGCAGGAGAACTACAGAAGCACAGATCTAAAGGCAATACAGCCTGCAGGCACCGCAGAGCTATGATAGAAGAAACCAGGTGAGAGACCCTGCACTCTGCATGATTGACCACAGCAGGAGAACTACAGAAGCACAGATCTAAATGCAATACAGCCTGGAGGCACAGCAGAGCTATGATAGAAGAAAACCAGCTGAGAGACCCTGCACTCTGCATGATGGACCAGAGCAGAAGAACTACAGAATCACAGATCTAAATGCAATACAGCCTGCAGGCACCGCAGAGCTATGATAGAAGAAACCCAGCTGAGAGACCCTGCACTCTGCATGATTGACCAGAGCAGGAGAACTACAGAAGCACAGATCTAAATGCAATACAGTCTGCAGGTACCGCAGAGCTATGATAGAGGAAACCAGCTGAGAGACCCTGCACTCTGCATGATGGACCAGAGCAAGAGAACTACAGAAGCTCAGATCTAAATGCAATACAGCCTGGAGGCACTGCAGAGCTATGATAGAAGAAACCAGCTGAGAGACCCTGCACTCTGCATGATTGACCACAGCAGGAGAACTACAGAAGCACAGATCTAAATGCAATACAGCCTGGAGGCACCGCAGAGCTATGATAGAAGAAACCAGCTGAGAGACCCTGCACTCTGCATGATGGACCAGAGCAGGAGAACTACAGAAGCACAGATCTAAAGGCAATACAGCCTGGAGGCACCGCAGAGCTATGATAGAAGAAACCAGCTGAGAGACCCTGCACTCTGCATGATTGACCACAGCAGGAGAGCTACAGAAGCACAGATCTAAATGCAATACAGCCTGGAGGCACCGCAGAGCTATGATAGAAGGAACCAGCTGAGGGACCCTGCACTCTGCATGATTGACCAGAGTAGGAGAACTACAGAAGCACAGATCTAAAGGCAATACAGCCTGCAAGCACCACAGAGCTATGATAGAAGAAAACCAGCTGAGAGACCCTGCACTCTGCATGATTGACCACAGCAGGAGAGCTACAGAAGCACAGATCTAAAGGCAATACAGCCTGCAGGCACCGCAGAGCTATGATAGAAGAAAACCAGCTGAGAGAACCTGCACTCTGCATGATTGACCACAGCAGGAGAACTACAGAAGCACAGATCTAAAGGCAATACAGCCTGCAGGCACCGCAGAGCTATGATAGAAGAAAACCAGCTGAGAGACCCTGCACTCTGCATGATTGCCCACAGCAGGAGAACTACAGAAGCACAGATCTAAAGGCAATACAGCCTGCAAGCACCGCAGAGCTATGATAGAAGAAACCAGCTGAGAGACCCTGCACTCTGCATGATTGACCACAGCAGGAGTACTACAGAAGCACAGATCTAAAGGCAATACAGCCTGCAGGCACCGCAGAGCTATGATAGACGAAACCAGCTGAGAGACCCTGCACTCTGCATGATTGACCACAGCAGGAGAACTACAGAAGCACAGATCTAAAGGCAATACAGCCTGCAAGCACCGCAGAGCTATGATAGAAGAAAACCAGCTGAGGGACCCTGCACTCTGCATGATTGACCAGAGCAGGAGAACTACAGAAGCACAGATCTAAAGGCAATACAGCCTGCAAGCACCGCAGAGCTATGATAGAAGAAAACCAGCTGAGGGACCCTGCACTCTGCATGATTGACCACAGCAGGAGAACTACAGAAGCACAGATCTAAAGGCAATACAGCCTGGAGGCACCGCAGAGCTACGATAGAAGAAACCAGCTGAGAGACCCTACACTCTGCATGACTGACCAGAGCAGGAGAACTACAGAAGCACAGATCTAAAGGCAATATAGCCTGCAGGCACCGCAGAGCTATGATAGAAGAAACCAGCTGAGAGACCCTGCACTCTGCATGACTGACCACAGCAGGAGAACTACAGAAGCACAGATCTAAAGGCAATACAGCCTGGAGGCACCGCAGAGCTACGATAGAAGAAACCAGCTGAGAGACCCTACACTCTGCATGACTGACCAGAGCAGGAGAACTACAGAAGCACAGATCTAAAGGCAATACAGCCTGCAGGCACCGCAGAGCTATGATAGAAGAAACCAGCTGAGAGATCCTGCACTCTGCATGATTGACCACAGCAGGAGAACTACAGAAGCACAGATCTAAAGGCAATACAGCCTGGAGGCACCGCAGAGCTATGATAGAAGAAACCAGCTGAGAGACCCTACACTCTGCATGATGGACCAGAGCAGGAGAACTACAGAAGCATAGATCTAAAGGCAATACAGCCTGGAGGCACCGCAGAGCTATGATAGAAGAAACCAGCTGAGAGACCCTGCACTCTGCATGATTGACCACAGCAGGAGAACTACAGAAGCACAGATCTAAAGGCAATACAGCCTGGAGGCACAGCAAAGCTATGATAGAAGAAACCAGCTGAGGGACCCTGCACTCTGCATGATGGACCAGAGCAGGAGAACTACAGAAGCACAGATCTAAATGCAATACAGCCTGCAGGCACCGCAGAGCTATGATAGAAGAAACCAGCTGAGAGACCCTGCACTCTGCATGATGGACCAGAGCAGGAGAACTACAGAAGCACAGATCTAAATGCAATACAGCCTGCAGGCACCGCAGAGCTATGATAGAAGAAACCAGCTGAGAGACCCTGCACTCTGCATGATTGACCAGAGCAGGAGAACTACAGAAGCACAGATCTAAAGGCAATACAGCCTGCAGGCACCGCAGAGCTATGATAGAAGAAACCAGCTGAGAGACCCTGCACTCTGCATGATTGACCACAGCAGGAGAACTACAGAAGCACAGATCTAAATGCAATACAGCCTGGAGGCACCGCAGAGCTATGATAGAAGAAACCAGCTGAGGGACCCTGCACTCTGCATGATGGACCAGAGCAGGAGAACTACAGAAGCACAGATCTAAATGCAATACAGCCTGGATGCACCGCAGAGCTATAATAGAAGAAAACCAGCTGAGAGACCCTGCACTCTGCATGATTGACCACAGCAGGAGAACTACAGAAGCACAGATCTAAAGGCAATACAGCCTGGAGGCACCGCAGAGCTATGATAGAAGAAACCAGCTGAGAGACCCTGCACTCTGCATGATTGACCAGAGCAGGAGAACTACAGAAGCACAGATCTGAATGCAATACAGCCTGGAGGCACCGCAGAGCTATGATAGAAGAAAACCAGCTGAGAGACCCTGCACTCTGCATGATGGACCAGAGCAGGAGAACTACAGAAGCACAGATCTAAATGTAATACAGCCTGGAGGCACCGCAGAGCTATGATAGAAGAAACCAGCTGAGGGACCCTGCACTCTGCATGATGGACCAGAGCAGGAGAACTACAGAAGCACAGATCTAAATGCAATACAGCCTAGATGCACCGCAGAGCTATAATAGAAGAAAACCAGTTGAGGGACCCTGCACTCTGCATGATTGACCAGAGCAGGAGAACTACAGAAGCACAGATCTAAATGCAATACAGCCTGCAGGCACCGCAGAGCTATGATAGAAGAAACCAGCTGAGAGACCCTGCACTCTGCATGATGGACCACAGCAGGAGAACTACAGAAGCACAGATCTAAATGCAATACATCCTGCAGGCACCGCAGAGCTATGATAGAAGAAAACCAGCTGAGAGACCCTGCACTCTGCATGATTGACCAGAGCAGGAGAACTACAGAAGCACAGATCTAAATGCAATACAGCCTGCAGGCACCGCAGAGCTATGATAGAAGAAACCAGCTGAGAGACCCTGCACTCTGCATGATTGACCAGAGCAGGAGAACTACAGAAGCTCAGATCTAAAGGCAATACAGCCTGGAGGCACCGCAGAGCTATGATAGAAGAAAACCAGCTGAGAGACCCTGCACTCTGCATGATTGACCAGAGCAGGAGAACTACAGAAGCACAGATCTAAATGCAATACAGCCTGGAGGCACCGCAGAGCTATCATAGAAGAAACCAGCTGAGAGGCCCTGCACTCTGCATGATTGACCAGAGCAGGAGAACTACAGAAGCACAGATCTAAATGCAATACAGCCTGCAGGCACCGCAGAGCTATGATAGAAGAAAACCAGCTGAGGGACCCTGCACTCTGCATGACTGACCAGAGCAGGAGAACTACAGAAGCACAGATCTAAATGCAATACAGCCTGCAGGCACCGCAGAGCTATGATAGAAGAAAACCAGCTGAGGGACCCTGCACTCTGCATGACTGACCAGAGCAGGAGAACTACAGAAGCACAGATCTAAATGCAATACAGCCTGCAGGCACCGCAGAGCTATGATAGAAGAAACCAGCTGAGGCTGAGAGACCCTGCACTCTGCATGATTGACCACAGCAGGAGAACTACAGAAGCACAGATCTAAAGGCAATACAGCCTGCAGGCACCGCAGAGCTATGATAGAAGAAACCAGCTGAGAGACCCTGCACTCTGCATGATTGACCAGAGCAGGAGAACTACAGAAGCACAGATCTAAAGGCAATACAGCCTGGAGGCACCGCAGAGCTATGATAGAAGAAACCAGCTGAGAGACCCTGCACTCTGCATGATTGACCAGAGCAGGAGAACTACAGAAGCACAGATCTAAAGGCAATACAGCCTGGAGGCACCGCAGAGCTATGATAGAAGAAAACCAGCTGAGAGACCCTGCACTCTGCATGATTGACCACAGCAGGAGAACTACAGAAGCTCAGATCTAAAGGCAATACAGCCTGCAGGCACCGCAGAGCTATGATAGAAGAAACCAGCTGAGAGACCCTGCACTCTGCATGATGGACCAGAGCAGGAGAACTACAGAAGCACAGATCTAAAGGCAATACAGCCTGGAGGCACCGCAGAGCTATGATAGAAGAAACCAGCTGAGAGACCCTGCACTCTGCATGATTGACCAGAGCAGGAGAACTACAGAAGCACAGATCTAAAGGCAATACAGCCTGCAGGCACCGCAGAGCTATGATAGAAGAAACCAGGTGAGAGACCCTGCACTCTGCATGATTGACCACAGCAGGAGAACTACAGAAGCACAGATCTAAATGCAATACAGCCTGGAGGCACAGCAGAGCTATGATAGAAGAAAACCAGCTGAGAGACCCTGCACTCTGCATGATGGACCAGAGCAGAAGAACTACAGAATCACAGATCTAAATGCAATACAGCCTGCAGGCACCGCAGAGCTATGATAGAAGAAACCCAGCTGAGAGACCCTGCACTCTGCATGATTGACCAGAGCAGGAGAACTACAGAAGCACAGATCTAAATGCAATACAGTCTGCAGGTACCGCAGAGCTATGATAGAGGAAACCAGCTGAGAGACCCTGCACTCTGCATGATGGACCAGAGCAAGAGAACTACAGAAGCTCAGATCTAAATGCAATACAGCCTGGAGGCACCGCAGAGCTATGATAGAAGAAACCAGCTGAGAGACCCTGCACTCTGCATGATTGACCACAGCAGGAGAACTACAGAAGCACAGATCTAAATGCAATACAGCCTGGAGGCACCGCAGAGCTATGATAGAAGAAACCAGCTGAGAGACCCTGCACTCTGCATGATGGACCAGAGCAGGAGAACTACAGAAGCACAGATCTAAAGGCAATACAGCCTGGAGGCACCGCAGAGCTATGATAGAAGAAACCAGCTGAGAGACCCTGCACTCTGCATGATTGACCACAGCAGGAGAGCTACAGAAGCACAGATCTAAATGCAATACAGCCTGGAGGCACCGCAGAGCTATGATAGAAGGAACCAGCTGAGGGACCCTGCACTCTGCATGATTGACCAGAGTAGGAGAACTACAGAAGCACAGATCTAAAGGCAATACAGCCTGCAAGCACCACAGAGCTATGATAGAAGAAAACCAGCTGAGAGACCCTGCACTCTGCATGATTGACCACAGCAGGAGAGCTACAGAAGCACAGATCTAAAGGCAATACAGCCTGCAGGCACCGCAGAGCTATGATAGAAGAAAACCAGCTGAGAGAACCTGCACTCTGCATGATTGACCACAGCAGGAGAACTACAGAAGCACAGATCTAAAGGCAATACAGCCTGCAGGCACCGCAGAGCTATGATAGAAGAAAACCAGCTGAGAGACCCTGCACTCTGCATGATTGCCCACAGCAGGAGAACTACAGAAGCACAGATCTAAATGCAATACAGCCTGGAGGCACCGCAGAGCTATGATAGAAGAAAACCAGCCGAGAGACCCTGCACTCTGCATGATTGACCACAGCAGGAGAACTACAGAAGCACAGATCTAAAGGCAATACAGCCTGCAAGCACCGCAGAGCTATGATAGAAGAAAACCAGCTGAGAGACCCTGCACTCTGCATGATTGACCACAGCAGGAGAACTACAGAAGCACAGATCTAAAGGCAATACAGCCTGCAAGCACCGCAGAGCTATGATAGAAGAAACCAGCTGAGAGACCCTGCACTCTGCATGATTGACCACAGCAGGAGAACTACAGAAGCACAGATCTAAAGGCAATACAGCCTGCAGGCACCGCAGAGCTATGATAGACGAAACCAGCTGAGAGACCCTGCACTCTGCATGATTGACCACAGCAGGAGAACTACAGAAGCACAGATCTAAAGGCAATACAGCCTGCAAGCACCGCAGAGCTATGATAGAAGAAAACCAGCTGAGGGACCCTGCACTCTGCATGATTGACCAGAGCAGGAGAACTACAGAAGCACAGATCTAAAGGCAATACAGCCTGCAAGCACCGCAGAGCTATGATAGAAGAAAACCAGCTGAGGGACCCTGCACTCTGCATGATTGACCACAGCAGGAGAACTACAGAAGCACAGATCTAAAGGCAATACAGCCTGGAGGCACCGCAGAGCTACGATAGAAGAAACCAGCTGAGAGACCCTACACTCTGCATGACTGACCAGTGCAGGAGAACTACAGAAGCACAGATCTAAAGGCAATATAGCCTGCAGGCACCGCAGAGCTATGATAGAAGAAACCAGCTGAGAGACCCTGCACTCTGCATGACTGACCAGAGCAGGAGAACTACAGAAGCACAGATCTAAAGGCAATACAGCCTGGAGGCACCGCAGAGCTACGATAGAAGAAACCAGCTGAGAGACCCTACACTCTGCATGACTGACCAGAGCAGGAGAACTACAGAAGCACAGATCTAAAGGCAATATAGCCTGCAGGCACCGCAGAGCTATGATAGAAGAAACCAGCTGAGAGACCCTGCACTCTGCATGATTGACCACAGCAGGAGAACTACAGAAGCACAGATCTAAAGGCAATACAGCCTGGAGGCACCGCAGAGCTATGATAGAAGAAACCAGCTGAGAGACCCTACACTCTGCATGATGGACCAGAGCAGGAGAACTACAGAAGCATAGATCTAAAGGCAATACAGCCTGGAGGCACCGCAGAGCTATGATAGAAGAAACCAGCTGAGAGACCCTGCACTCTGCATGATTGACCACAGCAGGAGAACTACAGAAGCACAGATCTAAAGGCAATACAGCCTGGAGGCACAGCAAAGCTATGATAGAAGAAACCAGCTGAGGGACCCTGCACTCTGCATGATGGACCAGAGCAGGAGAACTACAGAAGCACAGATCTAAATGCAATACAGCCTGCAGGCACCGCAGAGCTATGATAGAAGAAACCAGCTGAGAGACCCTGCACTCTGCATGATGGACCAGAGCAGGAGAACTACAGAAGCACAGATCTAAATGCAATACAGCCTGCAGGCACCGCAGAGCTATGATAGAAGAAACCAGCTGAGAGACCCTGCACTCTGCATGATTGACCAGAGCAGGAGAACTACAGAAGCACAGATCTAAAGGCAATACAGCCTGGAGGCACCGCAGAGCTATGATAGAAGAAAACCAGCTGAGAGACCCTGCACTCTGCATGATTGACCAGAGCATGAGAACTACAGAAGCACAGATCTAAAGGCAATACAGCCTGCAGGCACCGCAGAGCTATGATAGAAGAAACCAGCTGAGAGACCCTGCACTCTGCATGATTGACCACAGCAGGAGAACTACAGAAGCACAGATCTAAATGCAATACAGCCTGGAGGCACCGCAGAGCTATGATAGAAGAAACCAGCTGAGGGACCCTGCACTCTGCATGATGGACCAGAGCAGGAGAACTACAGAAGCACAGATCTAAATGCAATACAGCCTGGATGCACCGCAGAGCTATAATAGAAGAAAACCAGCTGAGAGACCCTGCACTCTGCATGATTGACCACAGCAGGAGAACTACAGAAGCACAGATCTAAAGGCAATACAGCCTGGAGGCACCGCAGAGCTATGATAGAAGAAACCAGCTGAGAGACCCTGCACTCTGCATGATTGACCAGAGCAGGAGAACTACAGAAGCACAGATCTGAATGCAATACAGCCTGGAGGCACCGCAGAGCTATGATAGAAGAAAACCAGCTGAGAGACCCTGCACTCTGCATGATGGACCAGAGCAGGAGAACTACAGAAGCACAGATCTAAATGTAATACAGCCTGGAGGCACCGCAGAGCTATGATAGAAGAAACCAGCTGAGGGACCCTGCACTCTGCATGATGGACCAGAGCAGGAGAACTACAGAAGCACAGATCTAAATGCAATACAGCCTAGATGCACCGCAGAGCTATAATAGAAGAAAACCAGTTGAGGGACCCTGCACTCTGCATGATTGACCAGAGCAGGAGAACTACAGAAGCACAGATCTAAATGCAATACAGCCTGCAGGCACCGCAGAGCTATGATAGAAGAAACCAGCTGAGAGACCCTGCACTCTGCATGATGGACCACAGCAGGAGAACTACAGAAGCACAGATCTAAATGCAATACATCCTGCAGGCACCGCAGAGCTATGATAGAAGAAAACCAGCTGAGAGACCCTGCACTCTGCATGATTGACCAGAGCAGGAGAACTACAGAAGCACAGATCTAAATGCAATACAGCCTGCAGGCACCGCAGAGCTATGATAGAAGAAACCAGCTGAGAGACCCTGCACTCTGCATGATTGACCAGAGCAGGAGAACTACAGAAGCTCAGATCTAAAGGCAATACAGCCTGGAGGCACCGCAGAGCTATCATAGAAGAAACCAGCTGAGAGGCCCTGCACTCTGCATGATTGACCAGAGCAGGAGAACTACAGAAGCACAGATCTAAATGCAATACAGCCTGCAGGCACCGCAGAGCTATGATAGAAGAAAACCAGCTGAGGGACCCTGCACTCTGCATGACTGACCAGAGCAGGAGAACTACAGAAGCACAGATCTAAATGCAATACAGCCTGCAGGCACCGCAGAGCTATGATAGAAGAAAACCAGCTGAGGGACCCTGCACTCTGCATGACTGACCAGAGCAGGAGAACTACAGAAGCACAGATCTAAATGCAATACAGCCTGCAGGCACCGCAGAGCTATGATAGAAGAAACCAGCTGAGGCTGAGAGACCCTGCACTCTGCATGATTGACCACAGCAGGAGAACTACAGAAGCACAGATCTAAAGGCAATACAGCCTGCAAGCACCGCAGAGCTATGATAGAAGAAACCAGCTGAGAGACCCTGCACTCTGCATGACTGACCACAGCAGGAGAACTACAGAAGCACAGATCTAAATGCAATACAGCCTGCAGGCACCGCAGAGCTATGATAGAAGAAACCAGCTGAGAGACCCTGCACTCTGCATGATTGACCAGAGCAGGAGAACTACAGAAGCACAGATCTAAAGGCAATACAGCCTGGAGGCACCGCAGAGCTATGATAGAAGAAACCAGCTGAGAGACCCTGCACTCTGCATGATTGACCAGAGCAGGAGAACTACAGAAGCACAGATCTAAAGGCAATACAGCCTGGAGGCACCGCAGAGCTATGATAGAAGAAAACCAGCTGAGAGACCCTGCACTCTGCATGATTGACCACAGCAGGAGAACTACAGAAGCTCAGATCTAAAGGCAATACAGCCTGCAGGCACCGCAGAGCTATGATAGAAGAAACCAGCTGAGAGACCCTGCACTCTGCATGATGGACCAGAGCAGGAGAACTACAGAAGCACAGATCTAAAGGCAATACAGCCTGGAGGCACCGCAGAGCTATGATAGAAGAAACCAGCTGAGAGACCCTGCACTCTGCATGATTGACCAGAGCAGGAGAACTACAGAAGCACAGATCTAAAGGCAATACAGCCTGCAGGCACCGCAGAGCTATGATAGAAGAAACCAGGTGAGAGACCCTGCACTCTGCATGATTGACCACAGCAGGAGAACTACAGAAGCACAGATCTAAATGCAATACAGCCTGGAGGCACAGCAGAGCTATGATAGAAGAAAACCAGCTGAGAGACCCTGCACTCTGCATGATGGACCAGAGCAGAAGAACTACAGAATCACAGATCTAAATGCAATACAGCCTGCAGGCACCGCAGAGCTATGATAGAAGAAACCCAGCTGAGAGACCCTGCACTCTGCATGACTGACCAGAGCAGGAGAACTACAGAAGCTCAGATCTAAATGCAATACAGCCTGGAGGCACCGCAGAGCTATGATAGAAGAAACCAGCTGAGAGACCCTGCACTCTGCATGATTGACCACAGCAGGAGAACTACAGAAGCACAGATCTAAATGCAATACAGCCTGGAGGCACCGCAGAGCTATGATAGAAGAAACCAGCTGAGAGACCCTGCACTCTGCATGATGGACCAGAGCAGGAGAACTACAGAAGCACAGATCTAAAGGCAATACAGCCTGGAGGCACCGCAGAGCTATGATAGAAGAAACCAGCTGAGAGACCCTGCACTCTGCATGACTGACCAGAGCAGGAGAACTACAGAAGCACAGATCTAAATGCAATACAGCCTGGAGGCACCGCAGAGCTATGATAGAAGAAAACCAGCTGAGAGACCCTGCACTCTGCATGATTGACCACAGCAGGAGAACTACAGAAGCACAGATCTAAATGCAATACAGCCTGCAGGCACCGCAGAGGTATGATAGAAGAAACCAGCTGAGAGACCCTGCACTCTGCATGATTGACCACAGCAGGAGAACTACAGAAGCACAGATCTAAATGCAATACAGCCTGGAGGCACCGCAGAGCTATGATAGAAGAAACCAGCTGAGAGACCCTGCACTCTGCATGATGGACCAGAGCAGGAGAACTACAGAAGCACAGATCTAAATGCAATACAGCCTGCAGGCACCGCAGAGCTATGATAGAAGAAACCAGCCGAGAAACCCTGCACTCTGCATGATTGACCACAGCAGGAGAACTACAGAAGCACAGATCTAAATGCAATACAGCCTAGATGCACCGCAGAGGTATAATAGAAGAAAACCAGCTGAGGGACCCTGCACTCTGCATGATTGACCAGAGCAGGAGAACTACAGAAGCACAGATCTAAATGCAATACAGCCTGCAGGCACCGCAGAGCTATGATAGAAGAAAACCAGCTGAGAGACCCTGCACTCTGCATGATTGACCACAGCAGGAGAACTACAGAAGCACAGATCTGAAGGCAATGCAGCCTGCAGGCACCGCAGAGCTATGATAGAAGAAACCAGCTGAGAGACCCTGCACTCTGCATGATTGACCAGAGCAGGAGAACTACAGAAGCACAGATCTAAATGCAATACAGCCTGCAGGCACCGCAGAGCTATGATAGAAGAAACCAGCTGAGAGACCCTGCACTCTGCATGATTGACCAGAGCAGGAGAACTACAGAAGCTCAGATCTAAAGGCAATACAGCCTGGAGGCACCGCAGAGCTATAATAGAAGAAACCAGCTGAGAGACCCTGCACTCTGCATGATTGACCAGAGCAGGAGAACTACAGAAGCACAGATCTAAATGCAATACAGCCTGCAGGCACCGCAGAGCTATGATAGAAGAAACCAGCTGAGAGACCCTGCACTCTGCATGATTGACCAGAGCAGGAGAACTACAGAAGCACAGATCTAAATGCAATACAGCCTGGAGGCACCGCAGAGCTATGATAGAAGAAACCAGCTGAGAGACCCTGCACTCTGCATGACTGACCACAGCAGGAGAACTACAGAAGCACAGATCTAAATGCAATACAGCCTGCAGGCACCGCAGAGCTATGATAGAAGAAACCAGCCGAGAAACCCTGCACTCTGCATGATTGACCACAGCAGGAGAACTACAGAAGCACAGATCTAAATGCAATACAGCCTGGAGGCACCGCAGAGCTATAACAGAAGAAAACCAGCTGAGAGACCCTGCACTCTGCATGATTGACCACAGCAGGAGAACTACAGAAGCACAGATCTAAAGGCAATACAGCCTGGAGGCACCGCAGAGCTATGATAGAAGAAACCAGCTGAGAGACCCTGCACTCTGCATGATTGACCACAGCAGGAGAACTACAGAAGCACAGATCTAAATGCAATACAGCCTGGAGGCACCGCAGAGCTATAACAGAAGAAAACCAGCTGAGAGACCCTGCACTCTGCATGATTGACCACAGCAGGAGAACTACAGAAGCTCAGATCTAAAGGCAATACAGCCTGGAGGCACCGCAGAGCTATGATAGAAGAAACCAGCTGAGAGACCCTGCACTCTGCATGATTGACCAGAGCAGGAGAACTACAGAAGCACAGATCTAAATGCAATACAGCCTGGAGGCACCGCAGAGCTATAATAGAAGAAACCAGCTGAGAGGCCCTGCACTCTGCATGATTGACCAGAGCAGGAGAACTACAGAAGCACAGATCTAAAGGCAATACAGCCTGGAGGCACCGCAGAGCTATGATAGAAGAAACCAGCTGAGAGACCCTGCACTCTGCATGACTGACCACAGCAGGAGAACTACAGAAGCACAGATCTAAATGCAATACAGCCTGCAGGCACCGCAGAGCTATGATAGAAGAAAACCAGCTGAGAGACCCTGCACTCTGCATGATTGACCAGAGCAGGAGAACTACAGAAGCACAGATCTAAATGCAATACAGCCTGGAGGCACCGCAGAGCTATGATAGAAGAAACGAGCTGAGAGACCCTGCACTCTGCATGATTGACCAGAGCAGGAGAACTACAGAAGCACAGATCTAAATGCAATACAGCCTGCAGGCACCGCAGAGCTATGATAGAAGAAAACCAGCTGAGAGACCCTGCACTCTGCATGATTGACCACAGCAGGAGAACTACAGAAGCACAGATCTAAAGGCAATACAGCCTGGAGGCACCGCAGAGCTATGATAGAAGAAACCAGCTGAGAGACCCTGCACTCTGCATGATGGACCAGAGCAGGAGAACTACAGAAGCACAGATCTAAAGGCAATACAGCCTGGAGGCACCGCAGAGCTATGATAGAAGAAACCAGCTGAGAGACCCTGCACTCTACATGATTGACCACAGCAGGAGAACTACAGAAGCACAGATCTAAATGCAATACAGCCTGGAGGCACCGCAGAGCTATGATAGAAGAAACCAGCTGAGAGACCCTGCACTCTGCATGACTGACCAGAGCAGGAGAACTACAGAAGCACAGATCTAAAGGCAATACAGCCTGCAGGCACCGCAGAGCTATGATAGAAGAAACCAGCTGAGAGACCCTGCACTCTGCATGATTGACCACAGCAGGAGAACTACAGAAGCACAGATCTAAAGGCAATACAGCCTGCAGGCACCGCAGAGCTATGATAGAAGAAACCAGCTGAGAGACCCTGCACTCTGCATGATTGACCAGAGCAGGAGAACTACAGAAGCACAGATCTAAATGCAATACAGCCTGGAGGCACCGCAGAGCTATGATAGAAGAAACCAGCTGAGGGACCCTGCACTCTGCATGATTGACCACAGCAGGAGAACTACAGAAGCACAGATCTAAATGCAATACAGCCTGGAGGCACCGCAGAGCTATGATAGAAGAAAACCAGCTGAGAGACCCTGCACTCTGCATGATGGACCAGAGCAGGAGAACTACAGAAGCACAGATCTAAATGCAATACAGCCTGCAGGCACCGCAGAGCTATGATAGAAGAAACCAGCTGAGAGACCCTGCACTCTGCATGATTGACCAGAGCAGGAGAACTACAGAAGCACAGATCTAAAGGCAATACAGCCTGGAGGCACCGCAGAGCTATGATAGAAGAAACCAGCTGAGAGACGCTGCACTCTGCATGATTGACCACAGCAGGAGAACTACAGAAGCACAGATCTAAAGGCAATACAGCCTGGAGGCACCGCAGAGCTATAATAGAAGAAAACCAGCTGAGAGACCCTGCACTCTGCATGATGGACCACAGCAGGAGAACTACAGAAGCACAGATCTAAATGCAATACAGCCTGCAGGCACCGCAGAGCTATGATAGAAGAAACCAGCTGAGAGACCCTGCACTCTGCATGATGGACCAGAGCAGGAGAACTACAGAAGCACAGATCTAAAGGCAATACAGCCTGGAGGCACCGCAGAGCTATGATAGAAGAAACCAGCTGAGAGATCCTGCACTCTGCATGATTGACCACATTTGACCACATTTTGGGGTGTAATAAGTGCAAAACAGCTCAGATTTAATCATGAGTTATACTGATACAACTAAATAAATATATGTGTACACTAATATGAGACAACATTGTGATTTGGGGAATTAACAATTTAAATATTAACTAGTGCATGCCTCATCCAATAGCTGTATATATAGAAATCATTGGGCTCTAAACCATTATAGAGAATTTAGCCACGTACACTACAACTAAAATGCGTTGAATGATTACATATTTCTACACTGTTTTTCACATTTGATAGATGATATTATTGTGGTTGAGTGCAGCTGATACTAATGAAAATGAATTGTACAAGTATTTATAATGTGTTGTAGGTATTGGAGGCGCTATTAGGCTACTCACTATCAAAGGCAGCAAATTTTTGGACAGGGAACCACTAAGTGTCCATAGTAGATGTACTGGATAAAATAACCTATGGTTTAAAATTCGCGCTAGTGGTAGTGAATGAAGGATTTCGGGAGAGTAAATAACTAAAATGTACTTTATTGATACAGGTGTTTAAAAAGATTTTTTCTAAAAAGCTAAAATAGACAATATAAGAGATTGGTAAAAATGAGTAAATAAATAAATAAATATGGTTCTGAATTAATGGATAGAACGGCTTTCCATAGAGTCTTGAGGTAGTCGATGCTTGGGAGGCAGAAGGGTGGACCTGGTAAAAGAGGAACCGTGTTACGGTATAGTAGTATGGTGTGGTATTACGGTACTTAGAGTATCGATTCTTGGTAGGTTTGGTATTTGTATGGGTTACCTGTTATGATTAGTCTGTATCTCCTTGTGGCAACCCTGAGGGCCTTTTGACGGTGGACTCTAGTGTCAGTAGGAGGCTTCACATACTCTAGATACCTGAGGTGCAGGAAAAGTACATTAGAACTTAGGAGTAATTGACTAGAGGTTACTAGTGGGAGTTGTACTTTACCTGCTGTTGTTGTGGCAATCGGTGGGCAACAAGAACAGAGACGTGCGGATGTGTTTCTTGGACCGTGATCCACAGGGAGCCACCTATAGAGGTGGACGGGTCCGGGATGGTTATCTGAAAAGGGGGCTCGAGGTCCTAAGGTCGTAGAAGAAATAGGTTTGATATTGTAGGTACTTGGTTCTCAGGTGGTACGATAAGATTAGGACTTACCCTAAGGTAGATAAGTTCTATTTGGGTTTAATAATCATAGTTGTCCTTATAAGAGATGCAGCAGGTGGGTCTGGTTTGTCCCTGTCCCTGTAGGAGAGGTGCAGCAAGGTGCTTCTGGCGGTACTGACGATGTGGCGTCTATGTTGTACCCTTTGTCCTGTTTGAGAATTTAAGGGAGGGTTAGTGTTAGAGGTATAGTGGAATAAGTCTGCAGTTACTATGCTTATTATTTACCTTATTTCATATATTGCAGACATAAGAGGACAGGTGCATCAGGTGTTCCGGTGGTACGGAAGGTGCAGCAGGAGGCTCTGGATGAATTATGCAGCAATAGTTCTATAGCAGGAGGCTCTGATCCTGGATACCAATGAGGTACAGTAGGAGGCTCTGACTGGGTGATCAGTCGGTCAGGCAGTAGTCAGAAAATGCTGTCACGATGTAGCAGAAGGCTATGGTTGCAAGGTGAGTATAAGGCAGACCGCGTGGTCTGTGAGTCTGCCAAGGATAGAATAGTGAAAGTTAGGGTATCTGCTCCTGGCAGTTTCGTGTGATAGCAAGCGGTGGGGGCCGAGGCCCGAGATTACTTATAGTCTGCAGTCCCGCGATATGTCAACAGGTGATGGAGCCCGGAGCGAGAGCGGAGTCCCGGCCGGTGACCGCCGCAGCTCGCGTGCTTCCGGGTAGGCAGAGCGGGAGAGAGAGAGAGAGAGGGGGGAGAGAGAGGAGGCGCGCTTTCGATTGAAAGTGCGCGAGAGGGGCAGAGTGACGCGCTGTCACGTGGTAAGCGGCGTGCACTCAGTACGGAGGCCTGTAGGTGCCTTCTCAGCTGGGTCAAAGACGTTCCAACGCGTTTCGACAGCTACGGCTGTCTTCATCAGGGATAGTCTGGCCCAGTGGGTGGTGTCCTTTATATACCTGAGGGTGCTGACGTCATGGCAGCTGTCAATCATTAAAGGCAAACAATTCTATTTCACTGTTGAGTCCCCGTGGTCTCAACGTGTTTAATTTAAAGATCCATTCACTTTCTTTTTTTGGCAGACTCACAGACCACGCGGTCTGCCCTATACTCACCTTGCAACCATAGCCTTCTGCTACATCGTGACAGCATTTTCTGACTACTGCCTGACCGACTGATCACCCAGTCAGAGCCTCCTACTGTACCTAATTGGTATCCAGGATCAGAGCCTCCTACTATAGAACTATTGCTGCATAATTCATCCAGAGCCTCCTGCTGCACCTTCCGTACCACCGGAACACCTGATGCACCTGTCCTCTTATGTCTGCAATATATGAAATAAGGTAAATAATAAGCATAGTAACTGCAGACTTATTCCACTATACCTCTAACACTAACCCTCCCTTAAATTCTCAAACAGGACAAAGGGTACAACATAGACGCCACATCGTCAGTACCGCCAGAAGCACCTTGCTGCACCTCTCCTACAGGGACAGGGACAAACCAGACCCACCTGCTGCATCTCTTATAAGGACAACTATGATTATTAAACCCAAATAGAACTTATCTACCTTAGGGTAAGTCCTAATCTTATCGTACCACCTGAGAACCAAGTACCTACAATATCAAACCTATTTCTTCTACGACCTTAGGACCTCGAGCCCCCTTTTCAGATAACCATCCCGGACCAGTCCACCTCTATAGGTGGCTCCCTGTGGATCACGGTCCAAGAAACACATCCGCACGTCTCTGTTCTTGTTGCCCACCGATTGCCACAACAACAGCAGGTAAAGTACAACTCCCACTAGTAACCTCTAGTCAATTACTCCTAAGTTCTAATGTACTTTTCCTGCACCTCAGGTATCTAGAGTATGTGAAGCCTCCTACTGACACTAGAGTCCACCGTCAAAAGGCCCTCAGGGTTGCCACAAGGAGATACAGACTAATCATAACAGGTAACCCATACAAATACCAAACCTACCAAGAATCGATACTCTAAGTACCGTAATACCACACCATACTACTATACCGTAACACGGTTCCTCTTTTACCAGGTCCACCCTTCTGCCTCCCAAGCATCGACTACCTCAAGACTCTATGGAAAGCCGTTCTATCCATTAATTCAGAACCATATTTATTTATTTATTTACTCATTTTTACCAATCTCTTATATTGTCTATTTTAGCTTTTTAGAAAAAATCTTTTTAAACACCTGTATCAATAAAGTACATTTTAGTTATTTACTCTCCCGAAATCCTTCATTCACTACCACTAGCGCGAATTTTAAACCATAAAGTATTTATAATGGCCTCGGTATAAATCTGTCCACATTGAGTGTGGGCTTTATCTATGAACTATGATAGCGTTATGGCAGCAAGAGAAGTTTATTTCCACTATGGTTTCCATAGCTGCCATGTCCCCATCCTTTATGGTAAGTATCCAGGCTCAAATCTGCCTGAGCGAGATTTTACTGCTTTTTAGGCTCTGTTCACATCTACACTACAATGGGGAAAAAAAGTATTTAGTCAGCCACCAATTGTGCAAGTTCTCCCACTTTAAAAGATGAGCGAGGCCTGTAATTGACATCATAGGTCGACCTCAACTATGAGAGACAAAATGAGAAAACAAATCCTGAAAATCACATTGTCTGATTTGGAAAGAATTTTTTTTCCGATTTTGGTGGAAAATAAGTATTTAGTCAATTACAAACAAGCAAGATTTCTGCCTCTCACAGACCTGTAAGTTCTTCTTTAAGAGGCTCCTCTTTCCTCCACTCATTACCTGTAGTACTGGCTCCTCAATCCCCCACTCATTACCTGTAGTACTGGCTCCTCAATCCCCCACTCATTACCTGTAGTACTGGCTCCTCAATCCCCCACTCATTACCTGTAGTACTGGCTCCTCTTTCCTCCACTCATTACCTGTAGTACTGGCTCCTCAATCCCCCACTCATTACCTGTAGTACTGGCTCCTCTGTCCTCCACTCATTACCTGTAGTACTGGCTCCTCTGTCCTCCACTCATTACCTGTAGTACTGGCTCCTCTGTCCTCCACTCATTACCTGTAGTACTGGCTCCTCTTTCCTCCACTCATTACCTGTAGTACTGGCTCCTCTGTCCTCCACTCATTACCTGTAGTACTGGCTCCTCTGTCCTCCACTCATTACCTGTAGTACTGGCTCCTCTTTCCTCCACTCATTACCTGTAGTACTGGCTCCTCTGTCCTCCACTCATTACCTGTAGTACTGGCTCCTCTGTCCTCCACTCATTACCTGTAGTACTGGCTCCTCTGTCCTCCACTCATTACCTGTAGTACTGGCTCCTCTGTCCTCCACTCATTACCTGTAGTACTGGCTCCTCTTTCCTCCACTCATTACCTGTAGTACTGGCTCCTCTGTCCTCCACTCATTACCTGTAGTACTGGCTCCTCTGTCCTCCACTCATTACCTGTAGTACTGGCTCCTCTGTCCTCCACTCATTACCTGTAGTACTGGCTCCTCTGTCCTCCACTCATTACCTGTAGTACTGGCTCCTCTGTCCTCCACTCATTACCTGTACTACTGGCTCCTCTTTCCTCCACTCATTACCTGTACTACTGGCTCCTGTTTGAACTTGTTATCAGTATAAAAGACGCCTGTCCGCAACCTCAAACAGTCACACTCCAAACTCCACTATGGTGAAGACCAAAGAGCTGTCAAAGGACACCAAAAACAAAATTGTAGCCCTGCACCAGGCTGACTAAATACTTTTTTTTCCCCACTATGTTGTGATTTCCATATTATTGTTCTATGATAAAAAAAGAAAAGATGAAGATAACGGAAGCGCCGGACTCCCTGCATATCGGACACTGAGGTTTGTCTAGTGTCCACTGGAACATCCAATATTTTACTGGACAGAATGGTGCAGCATGCTGCTATACATGCAACTCTTGGGGCCGACTGTGCAGTGAATATTGTGTGACAAGGAGCAAGGACCTAGTAGGAATTTGCCTCAAGTTCTAAAATGGTTTGAAACCACTTTAGTAAAGTCTGATGGTTTACAGGTCTATATATTGCACAGTTTTATTGTTTAAAAATACTTAGTTTAACCCCAGATTTCATCTCTAAGAAACAAGTTCAATGGCATTTACCATATGGCGTTTAGATTTGTGTCAGGGGTTTCTCACTTACAGAATACAAGCTGACACTTTCTCATCATGTCCTTTTGCTACAAATAGGGCAATGTAATAAGGAGCATCTGACAGATACAGCAAATCTTCCTAAGAGTGAATTAAAAAACGACTGGCATTTATATGGAACATATTCAATACAAGCCATGTATAAAAATGATGATATACAGTACAGACCAAAAGTTTGGACACACCTTCTCATTTAAAGATTTTTCTGTATTTTCCTGACTATGAAAATTGTACATTCACACTGAATTATATACTTAACAACACATGTGTTAATTCATAGTTTTGATGCCTTCAGTGTGAATGTACAATTTTCATAGTCAGGAAAATACAGAAAAATCTTTAAATGAGAAGGTGTGTCCAAACTTTTGGTCTGTACTGTATATGCTTATATAGAATATACTAAATAAAGCTATTGGTCAGTTACTGGTCACATGGCCAGCCGTGCGGCCAGGCCAAGTGTGTATATAATATTTGAACGGAAGTTGACAGTTGAGAGTGACAGTTGGAGTTGACTTGCGACGGTGGAGGAGATATCTGCCAACCCTGAACTGAGTAGCAAAAATATGGAGATGAATGAAGACAAAGGACAACCGAGGAAGGGAAAGAAGAGGACAAATGCCACATTGATCTCATCAAATGAAGATAAGAAGACATCGAAGAACAGCAGCCAAGAGAGGAAGAAGAGAAGGACAAGCTCAAGGCCAGCTGAGAAGATGTCTTCCAATCTGAAGATGAATCAAGTGGATGAAGAGAGGAAAAAAAGTGCCAAGAAGAGAAAACACACCATAAACTCTTCAGGAGAAAAAAATCCGCTGCCCAAAAGAGCCAAAGGGGTCCTGAAAACAGAAGACCAGCAGGGACTCCAGAGAGGCTCAGGTAGATTAATACATACATTTATGGGTTTTTTTAAAACAAGTCATACCTACCATTGTGGAGGGTTTTCTTCACTATTTAGTGAGCAGACTATTTTGGGCCCTATTCTAATTTTTATTTTTTTTTGTTTTTTTTTCATTGTAGAACATCAAAAGGCATGACTTTTTTTATATCTTCATTGACACAGTTATAAAAGACTTACTTCTTCTGGGACAAATTGTATTTTTAAGTCATAATTTGGGATACTGTATATTTAATGCATTGATTTCATTTACATTTAAATAACTTCTTGAGGGAAATCTAAAAAAACAGTTGCAATTCTGTCATTTATTCTTTTTTTTCATCATTCACTTTACAATATACATTACAAATCTCAAGATAATGTTACTCTCTGGGTCAATGATGTATTCAGCTGATATCTATGGAAATCGAGGTCTGGGGGTGGGCTGCTTATATGTGGTGCACAATAAAGCATTGAAAATCGGTGCGGTGAGGCCTTGGACTCTTGTGTCTTTATTATCGGGGTCAGGACAATTATGGTGATTCCAACTTAATAAAGTTTATTGAAGTTCTACTGTTATTGCCATAAAAACACAAACACTTTAAAAAATTATTTTTTTCTGCCATCATATTTCAAGACTAATAACAGTCTTTTATTTTTCCAGTGACAGTGGCGTCCATTGGTCACCAAAGAATGTGGTTGTGGAGTGCTGATGGGATGTCATGGCAGCCAGGGGACAGATCATTATCCCCATGGCTGCCATATTGGTACCCCGGTGAAGCCCCGTCAATGGCTGGGGTTCATAGGAGACAGTGATTTAGCTAAATATTACATTACAAGACAAAAAATAAATAAATTATATATATATATATATAAATATTTATAGTTGTGTGCACAGTATATATATATATATATATATATATATATATATATATATGTATATACATATATATGTCTTTATTTTATTGGAAAAGATGGGGTGATATGAATTTTCATGTTTTTTATTGTTACTGTATACATGTGGTATTGCTGCAACCATTAAAGTCAATTAAGTCCAATTAATGTGGTATGCTGCCAGTATTCATTACTATTTTAATGGTGGATGTGTGATACTAAGACCCTAATGATTGTAAGAATGGGGGTTCAATGAATCTTTTGCCAATAGACAATGAACTACTATTCTAAAACTTGGGTGCGTGACCTAGCAGACGCCCACCTCAGACTTTAAAGGATATTAGAAGATTATTTTTTTTATTCCAAATGCTTGGCTGCTATAACAATGATAAATGAAGCTGTCCTCCTCATCCTCCTCATCCTCCTCATCCTCCTCATCCTTCCTAGGTTGGGCAATGTCTCTCCGCTGTCTCGGTCCCTGGTCTTTGGGGGCAGATTATAGCAGAAGCATCATGACCACAGTGCACATTATGGCAGCAGCCAATCATAGGGTTCAGCAATTGTGTTGATACAGTCATCACAATACCATTGAGCCCAGCGATTGGCTGCAGCGGTCAGATATGCTGGAGTTGTGAAGTTATCCCTGTAGCCTATCAACTTTAAAGAGTGGATGAGAATAGCTTTTTTTAATATTTTTATAGTGGGAAAGTATATGGAATAAAATAAATAATGTCTTTGGTATGAAAACTCCTTAATGTCTAATAAAAATGTGGTAAGGTCTATTCACAGTCCAGGTTTTGGCATGATTTTGATTGAGGTTTGGGAGTTTTATTGGGCTAAATGGGCCTGAATTATTTTGTGTTATTGGCATTTTTTGAGCCTCACTATTAAGGGTCTAGAAAAGGGGTTGATATAAAGTAAAGAAGTGTGGCTTAGTGTTCAACAGGTCTAGCAAGATCAAAATGTATCATACAGCATAGATGGGATAGGTCATCAATATAATATAGGTGAGGGACTGCCACCCAGCCCCCGCTGATCGTCTGTTATCCGCCATTGGCAGGATGTAAATAGTGTATGGAGCAGAATAGCACAGCGCTGGACATTGTGTAGTGGCCGCTGCCAGGAACTGCAGATAGGTTTCTAGTGAAGTGACTAGGAGCTGATCGGCAGTACCCCACAGCAGCCATTAAACAATGTCCACTGTGCACATCTAGCTGGTGGCAACTCACATACCAAATGATCGTGGTGGTGCTGGGAGTCCGAGACCGATCACCAACCCCTTGAACATATGGCCTGAACATACAATCCATAAGTGAACATGGGCTATTTATTTTTTAAAGCACATTCTGACATATGCTGATTAAAATACAGGGATGGAAAACCTCTTTATGGTAAGTTTAAGACCTTAAGGCTGTGTGCCCACGTAGCATTTTTCAAGCGTATATGCTGCGGAATTTCCGCAGCGTAAACGCTTGAAAAACGCATGTATATCCGCACCCCATGGTCCCCAATGGCATTCCGCAATGTCAATGCCCATGCTGCGGATTTTTCCGCAGCATATATGCTGCGGTCAAAAATCCGCAGCATGTTCATTAATTTTGCGGAAGCGCAGCGGAATCAATGTGCGGATGGTACCCAAGTCTGGAGGAGAGGAGACTCTCATCCAGACCTGGGTACCAAAGAACCTGTAAAAAAAAGAATAAAATAAAGTTTATACTTATCTTCTGATGTTTTCCCTCCGTCGCGCTGTTGTCTGAAGGACCTGCCACGTCATTGAGTCATGTGACCCACCACATGACTCAATGACGTCACCGCAGGTCCTGCACACAACAGCGTGAGCCGCTCAAGCCTCCGGACGGGGCAGAGAATGCATCGGAAGGTGAGTATAAAGTTTATTTTTTTATTTTTTACCTTTCTGAACAAGTTGTCAAGCACTTTTCCAAGTGATGCTTGGAGAAGTGCTTGATAACCCGCATGCGGAAATGCATGCAAAGACGCCTCACAAACGCTTCTACCTGGGGGGAAAACCGCATGTAATATCCGCATGCGATTTTCCCGCCAGGGAGAAGCGTAAAAAATATGCTTCAGGTCCGCAACGTGGGCACATAGCCTAAAAAGTTTATCCCAAGAACAATTGAACATTTTAATCAATAGATCATGAAAAACGAAGCAGTTGCACAATTGGATATATTTAAAAAAAAATCATATTTTTGAGATAAACTTATAAATGCGCCCCTCATGTATACCGTGTATCTAGCTTTGCCCAAGTATGTAACATAGCAACATACAGTAGTAACATCGTTTTTAAAACCCCTTTACAACCTATGACGTCTTAGTACGTCATAGGCTACCTCCCCCGGTTCAGTGAGGGCTCCGGCGCTGAGCCCGCACTGAACCGAGCACATGTCAGCTGATTCTTACAGCGGACATGTGCGCGCAACAGCCACGGGTGGAATCGCGATCCACCCGCGGCTGTTAACATGTTATATGCCGCTGTCAATCTCCGACAGCGGCATTTAACGCGCGCTTCCGGGAAGCGCGTTCTAAGCCCCGCCCATCGGCGACCCCGTCACGTGATCGCGGGTCACCGATGGGTGGGCATGACAACCCAGGGTCTGCAGCAGACGCCTGCAGTTGTCATGAGCTGGACGCTATGAGCGCCACCTAGTGGTCGGCGCTCATAGCACAGGACCAATTCTGCTATATGCAGGGGATCTGCTGATCCCCTGTATGTAGCAGAGGCGATCGGATAGTTGCTGCTTCTAGTCTCCTATGGAGACTATAGAAGCATGCAAAAAGTGAAAAAAAAACGTTTTTAAAAATATAAAAAAAAATTAAAAAAATATAAAAGTTTAAATCACCCCCCTTTCGCCCCATTCAAAATAAAATATTAAAAAAAAACCCTACATACACATATTTGGTATCGCCGCATTCAGAATCGCCCGATCTATCAATATAAAAAAAGAATTAATCTGAACGGTAAACGGCGTAATGATAAAAAAAATTCTAAACGCCAGAATTACGTTTTTTGGTCGCTGCAAAATTGCAATAAAATGCAATAACAGGCGATCAAAACATCAGATCTACCCCAAAATGTTATCAATAAATACGTCAGTCCGGCGCGCAAAAAATAAGCCCTCACCCAGCCCCAGATCCCGAAAAATGTAGATGCTACAGGTCTTAGAAAATTGCGCTATTTTTTTTTTTTTACCAAATTTTGGAATTTTTTTCACCACTTAAATATAAAAGAACCTATACATGTTTGGTGTCTACGAACTCGTAATGACCTTGAGATTAATGATGGCAGGTCAGTTTTAGCATTCAGTGAACGTGGTAAAAAAAACAAAAAAAAAACAACTGTGGTATTGCACTTTTTTTGCAATTTCACCGCACTTGGAATTTTTTTCCCGTTTTCTCGTACACGATATGGTAAAAAGAAGCAAAACCTACAAAAGACAAAAATATATCTCATACCCTACCATCATTATATATAAATGTAAAGCAAAGTTGCATAATAAATATAGTACCCTATATATACACTAAGTACCCTATATTTATTATGCAACTTTGCTTTACATTTATATATAATGATGGTAGGGTATGAGATATATTTTTGTCTTTTGTAGGTTTTGCTTCTTTTTGCTAGTACGATATGGTAAAAGTAGTAATGGCGTTGAAAAGTAAAACTCGTCCCACAAAAAATAAGCCTTCACATGGCCATATTGACCAAAAAATAAAAACGCTATGGCTCTGGGAACAAGGGGAGCAAAAAACGAAAATGCAAAAACGACAAAACCCAAGGTTGCGAAAGGGTTAAGGTTGAAGGAAGACTAAGTTCATCTAGTTCAACCCATAGCCTAACATTTTAATCCAGAGGAAGGCAAAAAAAAAAACATGTGGCAAACACTAAGCTCCACATTGGGGAAAAAAATTCCTTCCCGACTCCATACGACAATCAGACTAGTTCCCTGGATCAACGCCCTATCAAGGAATCTAGTATTTATAACCTGTAATATTATACTTTTCAAGAAAGGCATCCAGGCCCTTCTTAAATTTTAGTAGTGAATCACTCATTACAACATCATGCGGCAGAGAGTTCCATAGTCTCACTGCTCTTACAGTAAAGAATCCCGTCTGTGATTATGATTAAACCTTTTTCCTCCAGACGTAGAAGATGCCCCCTTGTCCCCGTCTCAGGCATCAGAGTAAAAAGATCAGTAGAAAGGTCTTTGTACTGTCCCCTCATATACTTGTACATAGTAATAAGATCACCCCTAAGCCTTCTTTTTTCCACAGTAAATAACCCCAAGTGTAATAAGTGTAATTACTAATAACCTGTCTTGGTATTGCAGACCCCCCAGTCCTCTAATAACCTGTCTTGGTATTGCAGACCCCCCAGTCCTCTAATAACCTTGGTCGCTCTTCTCTACACCCGCTCTATGTCTTTCTTATACACCGGACACCAGAACTGTACACAGTATTCTAAGTGTGGTGGCACTAATGACTTGTATAGAGGTAAAATTATGTTCTCCTCATGAGCATATATGCCTCTTTTAATGCATCCCACTATTTTATTTGCCTTTGTAGCAGCTGCCTGACACTGGCCATCAAACGTGAGCTTGTCGTCCACCAATACACCCAGGTCTTTTTCAGTGACAGTTTTGCCCAGTGTTTTACAATTAAGCATATAATTATACATTTTATTTCCTCTACATTTATCCCCATTAAAGCTCATTTGCCATTTATCAGCCCAAGCTTCTAGTTTACATACTGTACATTGTGAAAATGTTTGGCCCCCTTGAACTTTTCTACCTTTTGCCACATTTCTGGCTTCAAACATAAAGATATAAAATTCAAATTTTTTTGGGAAGAATCAACAACAAGTGGGACACAATCGTGAAATGGAACAAAATTTATTGGATATTTTAAACTTTTTTAACAAATTAAAAACTGAAAAGTGGGGCGTGCAATATTATTCGACCCCCTTGAGTTAATACTTTGTAGCGCCACCTTTTGCTGCGATTACAGCTGCAAGTCGCTTGGGGAATGTCTCTATCAGTTTTGCACATCGAGAGGCTGAAATTCTTGCCCATTCTTCCTTGCAAAACAGCTCGAGCTCATTGAGGTTGGATGGAGGGCGTTTGTGAACAACAGTTTTAAGCTCTTTCCACAGATTCTCGATTGGATTCAGGTCTGGACTTTGACTTGGCCATTTTAACACCTGGATACGTTTATTTTTGAACCACTCCATTGTAGATTTTGCTTTATGTTTGGGATCATTGTCTTGTTGGAAGATAAATCTCCGTCCCAATCTCAGGTCTTTTGCAGACTCCAGCAGGTTTTCTTTCAGAATGGTCCTGTATTTGGCTCTGTCCATCTTCCCATCAATTTTAACCATCTTCCCTGTCCCTGCTGAAGAAAAGCAGGCCCAAACCATGATGCTGCCACCACCATGTTTGACAGTGGGGAGGGTGTTTTGAGGGTGATGAGCTGTGTTGCTTTTACGCCAAATATATCGTTTTGCATTGTGGCCAAAAGGTTTGATTTTGGTTTCATGTGACCGAGCACCTTATTCCACATGTTTGGTGTGTCTCCCAGGTGGCTTGTGGCAAACTTCAAACAAGACTTTTTATGGATATCTTAGAGAAATGGCTTTCTTCTTGCCACTCTTCCATAAAGGCCAGATTTGTGCAGTGTACGACTGATTGTTGTCCTATGGACAGACTCTCCCACCTCAGCTATAGATCTCTGCAGTTCATCCAGAGTGTACATGGGCCTTTTGGCTGCATGTCTGATCAGTCTTCTCCTTGTTCGAGATGAAAGTTTAGAGGGACGGCCGGGTCTTGGTAGATTTGCAGTGGTCTGATACTCCTTCCATTTCAATATGATCGCTTGCACAGTGCTCCTTGAGATATTTAAAGCTTGGAAAATCTTTTTGTATCCAAATCCGGCTTTAAACTTCGCCACAACAGTATCTCTGACCTGTTCCTTGGTCTTCATGATGCTCTCTGCACTTGAAACAGAACCCTGAGACGATCACAGAGCAGGTGCATTTATACGGAGACTTGATTACACACAGGTGGATTCTATTCATCATTACCAGTCATTTAGGACAACATTGGATCATTCGGAGATCCTCACTGAACTTCTGCACTGAAAGTAAAGGGGCCTAATTATATTGCACGCCCCACTTTTCAGTTTGTAATTTTTTTTTTAGAAAGTTTAAAATATCCAATAAATTTCATTCCACTTCACGATTGTGTCCCACTTGTTGTTGATTCTTCCCCAAAAAATTAGAATTTTATATCTTTATGTTTGAAGCCAGAAATGTGGCAAAAGGTAGAAAAGTTTAGTGTCATCTGCAAATATTGAAATACTACTCTGTATGCCCCCTACAAGGTCATTAACTCCTTCGCAACCTTGGCTTTTGTCATTTTTGCTTTTTCGTTTTTTGCTCCCCTTGTTCCCAGAGCCATAGCGTCTTTATTTTTTGGACAATATGGCCGTGTGAGGGCTTATTTTTTGCGGGACAAGTTGTACTTTTCAACGCCATTACTAGTTTTACCATATCGTGTACGGGAAAACGGGAAAAAAATTCCAAGTGCGGTAAAATTGCAAAAAAAGTGCAATACCACAGTTGTTTTTTATTTATTTTTTTACCACGTTCACTGAATGCTAAAACTGACCTGCCATTCTTATTCTCCAGGTCATTACGAGTTCGTAGACACCAAACATGTATAGGTTATTTTATATTGAAGTGGTGAAAAAAAAATCCAAAATTTGGTAAAAAAAACTAAAAAAAATAGCGCCATTTTCCGAGACCTGTAGCGTCTCCATTTTTCGGGATCTGGGGCTGGGTGAGGGTTTATTTTTTGCGTGCCGGGCTGACGTTTTTATTGATAACATTTTGGGGTAGATCCGATGTTTTGATCGCCCGTTATTGCATTTTATTGCAATTTTGCGGCGACCAAAAAACGTAATTCTGGCGTTTAGAATTTTTTTCTCGTTACACCGTTTACCGATCGGATTAATTCTTTTTTTATATTGATAGATCGGGCGATTCTGAACGCGGCGATACCAAATATGTGTATGTGGGTTTTTTTTTTATATATTTTATTTTGAATGGGGCGAAAGGGGGGTGATTTAAACTTTTATATTTTTTTTATTTTTTTTATATTTTTAAAAACATTTTTTTTTCACTTACTGCATGCTTCAATAGTCTCCATAGGAGACTAGAAGCAGCAGTTGTCTGATCGTCTCTGCTACATACAGGGGACGAGCAGATCCCCTGCATATAGCAGAAATGGTCCTGTGCTATGAGCGCCGACCACTAGGTGGCGCTCATAGTGACGAGATCATGACAACCACATGCGTCTGCTGCAGACCCTGGGTTGTCATGGACGCCCATCGGTGACCCGCGATCACGTGACGGGGTCGCCGGTGGGCGGGGCTTATGACGCACAACCCGGAAGCGCGCGTTAAATGTCGCTGTCGGAGATTGACAGCGGCATTTAACATGTTAACAGCCGCGGGTGGATCGCGATTCCACCCACTGCTTTTGCGGGCACATGTCAGCTGTAAGAATCAGCTGACATGTGCTCGGTTCAGTGAGGGCTCAGCGCAGCAGCCCTCACTGAACGGGGGGGTACGCAAATGTGCGTACTAATACGGCATGGGCTCTAAAGGGGTTAATGAATATGTTAAAAAGGAGCTGGCCCAATACTGACCCCTGTGGTACCCCACTGTTAACTGAGACCCAGTCTGAGTGTGTTCCATTAATAACCACCCTTTGTTTTCTATCATTGAGCCAATTCTTAACCCACATACATATATTTTCCCCTATCCCCATTGTTCTCATTTTATGTATCAACCTTTTGTGTGGAACCGTATCAAAAGCTTTTGAAAAGTCAATATACACAACATCCACTGCATTTCCTTGGTCCAGTCTGGAACTTAAAGTAAATCTTCATAAAAACTGATCAGATTAGTTTGACAGGAACGGTCCCTCGTAAACCCATGTTGATATTGGGTCATGAGGTTATTCTTCTTCAGATACTCTAGTATAGCATCTCTTAGGAAACCCTCCAGGATTTTACCCACAGTAGAGGTTAAGCTTACCGGCTTATATTTTCCAAGTTCGGTTTTTGTCCCCTTTTTGAATATTGGCACCACATTTGCTATACGCCAGTCCTGTGGTACAGACCCTGTTATTATGGAATCTTTAAAGATTAAAAATAATGGTCTATCTATGACGTTACTTAATTCCTGCAGTACTCCAGGGTATATCCCATCCGGGCCCGGGGATTTGTCAACTTTAGTGGTTTTTAGACGCCGCCGTACTTACTGCTGGGTTAAGCAAGTGACATTTAATGGAGAATTTTTCTCATCACTAATCATGTTTTCTGTCATGCAATTTTCTTGGGCAAATGCTGTTGAAAAAAAAATCATTTAGCATATTGGCTTTTTCCTCATCCTCATGCACCATTTCACCCAGACTATTTTTAAGGGGGCCAAGACAATCATTGTTTAGTTTTTTACTATTTATGTAGTTAAAGAATATTTTGGGATTATTTTTACTTTCTCTGGCAATGTGTCTCTCTGCCTCTATCTTTGCTGCCTTGATTTTGTTTTTTACAGAATTTATTTAATTTTCTGTATTTATTTAATGCCTCATCACTACCTACTTGCTTTAGTTCTCTAAATGCTTTTTTTTGGCACTTATTGCGCCCCTTACAGCTTTATTTAGCCATAGTGGTTTCCTCCTATTTCTAGCATGTTTATTCCCATAGGGTATATATTGTGCACACGTCCTATTCAGGATGCTAATAAATGTATCTCATTTGCTTTGTGTAGCTTTATGTCTCAGGATATCATCCTAGCTTATTGCACTAAGATCATCTCTCAACCGTTGAAAATTTGCCTTCCTGAAGTTTAGTGTCCTTGTAACCCTTCTACTACATATCGTATTAAAGGATACATGAAAACGTATTATTTTGTGATCACTATTACCCAAGTGACCCCCATCTCGTATATTTGATATGTGGTCTGGCCTGTTGGTTAGTATTAGGTCTAGCAGTGCCCCTCTTCTTATTGGGTCCTGAACCAGTTGTGAAAGGTAAATGTCTCTCATAGTTGTCAAAAAGCTATTACCTTTGCTGGAACTACAGGTTTCTGTTCCCCAATGTATTTCAGGGTAGTTGAAGTCCCCCATAATAATGACTTCTCTTTGAGTCACTGCTTCATCTATTTGTTTTATGAGGATATTCTCCGCTACTTCCATTATTTTTGGAGACTTATAACAAACCCCTATCAGTAATTTATTATTTTTTTCCCCCTCCCCTTATCGCCACCCATAGGGACTCTCTACATTTTCATTAGACTCACATATATGCTCACGCAAGATGGGTTTTAAGGATGATTTTACATATAAACACCCCCCCCCCCCCTTCACTTGTTTGTACGGTCATTTCTGAACAGACTATAGCCCTGTAAATTAACTGCCCAGTCATGGCTCTCATCCAGCCATGTCTCAGATATCCCCACCATGTCATAATTATTTTCCAACAAAATTAATTCTAATTCCTCCATTTTGTTGGTGAGGCTTCTGGCATTAGTGTACATGCATGTACATGTATCTCTCTGTACCTGTATTCCTTCCTACTATATTGACTGTTCTAAGCCCACCCCCAATTTCTTTATTTGTGCCCAGGTCACTATCTGCATTATCTTCCCCACCTATAAAATGAATACCCTCCCTCCCCAATCCCTAGTTTAAACACTCCTCCAACCTTCTAGCCATTTTCTCCCCCAGCACAGTTGCACCCTCCTCATTGAGATGCAGCCAGTCCCTAGCGTAGAACCTGTAGCCACCTGAGAAGTTGGCCCAGTTCTCCAGGACCCCAAACTCCTCCTTCCTACACCAATTCCTGAGCCACTTATTTATCTCCCTAATCTTCCATTGCCTCTCTGGTGTGGCACGTGGTACAGGCAGTATATCAGAGAATACCACCTTGGGAGTCCTTGCTTTCACCTTGCAGCCTAATTCCCTGAAATCATCTTTAAGGACCTTCCACCAGGACATCTGTCATGGGTTCCCATGATTTCAATGTACGCCCCTGTCCCTGCCTATTTGTTTAATCAAATTAGTGCCCGTATCTTTACACAGCTGTATCTGCTGTGTTCCTGTGAGCTCATCATGAATCAAACCAGTAAAGTATAAGCTCAGCAGACGAACCCCTAAACTGAGCACACAGCTTAGACCACGTCCCCACCTTCAGTATTTGGTCAGTATTTTACATCAGTATTTGTAAGTCAAAACCAGGAGTGGGAGAAAAATACAGAAGTGGTGAGGAGTTTCTATTATACTTTTCCTCTGATTGTTCCACTCTTGGTTTTGGCTTACAAATGCTGGTGTAGAATACTGTCCAAATACTGAAGGTGTGAACGTGGCCTTATCGTTACAAAAAAAACGGAGCTATCACTCAGCCCTAGAGTGAACGACGTTAGTCTTCTCTCTGCTTATTCCTTTCATCTAAGGACTAACAGCATTGCAACACTTACCTCATAGGCCCCTGATGAAGCCACCATGCGTGGCGACACGCGTTGGGCATTGACAGCTCATCCACACCACCCCGGTCCCTGGTATTGGTGATAGGTCTTTGCCTATTTAGGATATGCTAGTGTTATTTTCCTTGAATTTATAATCTACCCTTAAAATCTAATGGCTGAACAGGAAGCCTAAATTTGATCTATTGTCTAGTGACTTTTGTATCTTTATTAGGCTTCATCTGGTCATTGCTGACATTCATCTGGTGTCCTCTTCTTGGGCAATCATTGTTATTGTGGTGTGTGTGACTTTAATATCACACTCTTTATTCATGTACAAGATTAGAGGATTCCTGTTACCATATTATATTTCTGCCCAGGTGGGGTATTGATTATCGGAAATAGTTTTATTCCAGCCGGCTTTCATATAAAACTTTTACCTATCTTATTTATGATGATTTATTTTTGCAGGGTGGTCTTTGTAGTGGGTGGGCTCTCACTCAGTGAGGGATTCCACTGAGTTTTTACTTGTGTTTTAATGGATTTTGTGTCGTTGATGTGTATGTATTTTTCCTAATAAAATTGATATATATTTTTCTATTAATATCAGCTAATGATTTTTTATGCATGGCGATCACTGGTCTAATAGTATGCCCCTATTCTTTTGGGCCTTTCATCTAAGGATACATGCTATTGCATTGGACTTTTTACTAGCTTCTTCATACTAAGACTGCACTGGGCTGGGGGGGAGGGATGTCCCCCCGCGCCGGATCCCATGAAGCTACTCAGGGGGGCTGCCGGGGAGCTGCACTGTAGCTGCTGTCCTGGCCACATCACAGTGATGCAGACATGCCAACTGCATGCTATGTGTGCTGCTCCCAGGGTCGGACTGGGGTGCCTAGGGCCCACCAGGGGAACTGACTCTAGGGGCCCACACTACAGCCCACCAAAACGGTTTTATTACTTGTTATGTTTTTCTATAATGTACTATAATTACATGTTTGGCCGCGCTGTGGAGCACCAAGCGGCAGGACTTTCTTCGAACAGTCATTCCGCACTGCCAGAGTCCCTTTAATGGTAACTTGCCACCTTGAAAAATGCTATTTATCTGCAGATATAGGGGTAATCTGCAGGTAAATAGGGTGTAAAGCCTGGTTAGACGGCTTATTGGAAAAGCATTGGCTACACGGAGAAAATTACATTTTATTCTCCCTGCCGCCACTCGCTTCCTGTCATAGGGTTGGTGAGGGTGCTGCAATAACGTCCGGCACCTTGATTGTGACATCTTCCATGGAGGCCAACCTCAGGCTGAGCTTCATTGAATGACTAACATGGCAGCAGCACCTGGCAACTAGTGCTGAGCGAACGTGGTTGGATAAGGTGTGATCCCAGCGTGCTCGGGTGTTATCCAAGTATCTTGTAGTGCTCTGCTACTATGCTCGAGTCCTCGGGGTAGCATGTTTTACGGAGGTAGACAAACGCAACACATACAGGAATTGCCGGTTTGTTAGGTAATCCCTGCATATGTTGCTTCTGTCTATCACCGCAAAACATGCTACCCCGGGGACTCGAGCATATTAGCAGAGCACTACAAGATACTCGGATAACACCCGAGCATGCTGGGATCACACCTTATCCGACCAAACTTACTCAGCACTAGTTGCCAGGTGCAGCTACCATGTTAGTCATTCAATGAAGCTCAGCCTGAGGTTGGGCTCCATGGAAGTGTCACAATCAAGGTGCCGGAAGTTATTGCAGCACGCTCACTTTGTAGTTCGCGGTGACTGTAATGTCTCTTATCCGACCACGCTCACTCAGCACTACTGGCAACCCATCAGGAACCTGCAACTGCGTCACAGGGGGCTGAAGGGAACAGGTGACTGCATGCACCGGCCATTGTGCTATCTAAATGCCGCTGTCAGTGATTGACAAGGGCACTTAAATACTCAAAACAGCAGCAATCAAGGCGAGCTCTGATCACCGCTGTTACAGGCAGACGCCGGCTATGTAACACAGCCGACATCTGCCCGGTATGGAGCAGGCTCAGCTCCTGAACCCGCTCCATACAAGCACATCCCAATGGTGACAGTTATGACAAGGTTAGCAAATTTCACTTGTCTGTTCCTAAATGTGGAAAGACAAATGGAATTCCCTAACACATGTGAAAGAGACCTAATAGATTTAGTAAAGGTGCCTCAAGCATATGAATGTTATTACACACCACAATGCACAGTTACATACACGCATCTTACAAAAATACATATTATTCCAGATACGCAGGCGTGCACAAACACGCAGACGCGCACAAACACGCAGACGCGCACAAACACATCAGTACATGAATACATCATCGGAACCACCATCATTTGTAATGTCAGGTCAGACCCATATATCTTTGTATCGCATAAACCTACAACTCCCAGTATGTAATTAACAATAGAGATACTGGGAGTTGTTATCAGTCATCATCAGACTGCGGACCATACAGGAACCACAGTACTGATGAGACACAGGCAGGATCACAAATGAACATTTACATCCAGGTATCTTACCTGAGACGTCTTCTCTGATTAGAGTCGTTCTCATTCTTTTCGTCTCCATCTTGTCCAGACCCCTTGAGGACTTTTCTCATCCACAGCTCGTCTCTGCAGACTTCCATCTTCTCCGGTCTTCTGCAGCTCATCCCCACACGATGCCCTTAAAGATAGCAGAGTCATTATAATGCTCCTGAATAAAAATATCTACACTGAGCCCCTGAATAAACCTAACTCTTACAATGCTCCCTGCACAAAACATGACATACACTGTATCCCTCTTATGGTACCTGCTCTCCACACTGTCCTCTCCTGCCCGCTCGCACGGATTACAGTGGGTGACACTTAGGAGAGGTGAGTATAAGGATTTTTTAATTTTATTCCTATTTTTACAGTTGGACATGGCGGGAGTAGACTACTACTCTCATCATTGACCCTGCTGCTGCTGATCGCAGCACCGGCAGGGATCTATGATGAGGGCAGCACCCAGCTCTTGGGAACAGCGCTAACTGTACATTGATTCCCAAGCACTGGTATGTGTCACTTGGATGACACACAGGTGGACACGGATATCTCCAGTCCCGTAAATATCAGGACATGTGAAAGAGCCCTAATATACACACGCAGATACACATACAGAAATGGGGACACGTACACACGCAGGCAAGCACTCACAGAAATGCACACGCAGTCATGCACAGACACACTCAATCACACACAGAAATGCAGACATGCAGGGAAGCACGCACACACGTGTGAAGACACATATACACATGTAGACATGCAGGCACTCAAATACATACACACACAGCATGCAGGCATATACACACACATGCAGGCAGGCATATACACACACACTGTACACACACAGCCATATACACAAACTGTACACACATGCATATACACACAGGCAGGCATATATACACACACACACACACACACACAAGCATATATACACACGCATCGCAGGCATATACACACACACTGTACACACAGGCATATACACACACACACACTGTACACACAGGCATATACACACACACTGTACACACACAGGCATTTACACACACACTGTACACACACACACGCAGGCATATACACGCACGCACCACAGGCATATACACACATGCACCAGCAGGCATATACACGCACGCACCACAGGCATATACACACATGCACCAGCAGGCATATACACACATGCACCAGCAGGCATATACACGCACCAGCAGGCATATACACACACACAGGCATATGACTCACCCATAAAAACGTTATTGAATATTTGGCACGGTGCTCTTGATAGGAAATTGAAGCAGTGGCAGCTGTAGGCCTGCAGCCTTGTTTCCAATTCCAGGCCTGGTTGGAGAGTTGAACTGTAGAGTGCTGCAGGTCACCGTCCACATATCCAGCCCCGGAACCGGTATAAAAAAGCCCAGAGTCAGAGCAGGAGAGAAGGGGGCGGTGCCACCACCTGGTCGGGAGCTGGTATTACTACAGGGGAGCAGGCCAGGGCAGATATGGAGCCGGGATAGGACATATCAGAAGCCCGGGAGCAGGGAGAGCAGAGCGAGACATCAGCTTCGGTGGCGCCGGCGTCTCAGAGGCCGGCCCTGGAGCAGAGAGAGAGCACTGCAGAGCACGGCCGCGGCGTATCACAGGCCAGAAGAGAGCGGCGTCAGCGTCACCTGACACCACACCAGTCTGCCAGCCAGTTGGAGAGCAGAGCGCAGTGCGTGTCACCGCCCAGAAAGAATCCGTCCTCTCAGTGTCAGAGACTCACGTGTTAAGTATGCTGCATGCACGTCACTGCAGGCCCGCTGTCACCAATGAATGTGCCGTGCGCGCGATGGTACATTTGCTTCAGCCGCGCTTTTAAAGAGCCCCCGCCACCAATTTTCTCACTCTCATATCGGGGCCCACCGGGAAATTTCCCGATTTCCCGCCAGGCCAGACCGACCCTGGCTGCGCCTGCAGAAGTGGCGTCACAGCGCGCCTGCAGCTGATTCATTCTGTCGGAGAGGAGCCTGGGGATCGGAGACCTCCGTGGATAAGTGTGACATTAAGAGGTCTGCAGTGAGGAGGCAGCAGGAAGCTGCTCATCTCCTCATAAGCCCACACGGAGGAGGTAGCAGGAAGCTGCTCATCTCCTCATAAGCCCACACGGAGGAGGTAGCAGGAAGCTGCTCATCTCCTCATAAGCCCACACGGAGGAGGTAGCAGAAAGCTGCTCATCTCCTCATAAGCCCACACGGAGGAGGTAGCAGGAAGCTGCTCATCTCCTCATAAGCCCACACGGAGGAGGTAGCAGGAAGCTGCTCATCTCCTCATAAGCCCACACGGAGGAGGTAGCAGGAAGCTGCTCATCTCCTCATAAGCCCACACGGAGGAGGTAGCAGGAAGCTGCTCATCTCCTCATAAGCCCACACGGAGGAGGTAGCAGGAAGCTGCTCATCTCCTCATAAGCCCACACGGAGGAGGTAGCAGGAAGCTGCTCATCTCCTCATAAGCCCACACGGAGGAGGTAGCAGGAAGCTGCTCATCTCCTCATAAGCCCACACGGAGGAGGTAGCAGGAAGCTGCTCATCTCCTCATAAGCCCACACGGAGGAGGTAGCAGGAAGCTGCTCATCTCCTCATAAGCCCACACGGAGGAGGTAGCAGGAAGCTGCTCATCTCCTCATAAGCCCACACGGAGGAGGTAGCAGGAAGCTGCTCATCTCCTCATAAGCCCACACGGAGGAGGTAGCAGGAAGCTGCTCATCTCCTCATAAGCCCACACGGAGGAGGTAGCAGGAAGCTGCTCATCTCCTCATAAGCCCACACGGAGGAGGTAGCAGGAAGCTGCTCATCTCCTCATAAGCCCACACGGAGGAGGTAGCAGGAAGCTGCTCATCTCCTCATAAGCCCACACGGAGGAGGTAGCAGGAAGCTGCTCATCTCCTCATAAACCCACACGGAGGAGGTAGCAGGAAGCTGCTCATCTCCTCATAAGCCCACACGGAGGAGGTAGCAGGAAGCTGCTCATCTCATAAGCCCACACGGAGGAGGTAGCAGGAAGCTGCTCATCTCCTCATAAGCCCACACGGAGGAGGTAGCAGGAAGCTGCTCATCTCCTCATAAGCCCACACGGAGGAGGTAGCAGGAAGCTGCTCATCTCCTCATAAGCCCACACGGAGGAGGTAGCAGGAAGCTGCTCATCTCCTCATAAGCCCACACGGAGGAGGTAGCAGGAAGCTGCTCATCTCCTCATAAGCCCACACGGAGGAGGTAGCAGGAAGCTGCTCATCTCCTCATAAGCCCACACGGAGGAGGTAGCAGGAAGCTGCTCATCTCCTCATAAACCCACACGGAGGAGGTAGCAGGAAGCTGCTCATCTCCTCATAAGCCCACACGGAGGAGGTAGCAGGAAGCTGCTCATCTCATAAGCCCACACGGAGGAGGTAGCAGGAAGCTGCTCATCTCCTCATAAGCCCACACGGAGGAGGTAGCAGGAAGCTGCTCATCTCCTCATAAGCCCACACGGAGGAGGTAGCAGGAAGCTGCTCATCTCCTCATAAGCCCACACGGAGGAGGTAGCAGGAAGCTGCTCATCTCCTCATAAGCCCACACGGAGGAGGTAGCAGGAAGCTGCTCATCTCCTCATAAGCCCACACGGATTTGTGTTTTGTCCTGTCGGTGGTCGCTCTGCTGGTGCTCTGTGTTAGTTTTTGCAGGAGTCTGAACTTCGATGCAGATTAGGGTCGCCCTGTCAATGCAGAAAGTTCAGTCTGGAGCAATAAATCACACTGAGTCCCAGCAGAGAGGCCCACAGACATCACTATACAGGATCCTGGATTGACTGATCACACTTGAACCTACAGCACATGACAGATTGTACTATATGGCCCAATATGTAATATGCTAGGTCCTGTAGGCCGGTCCAGGTGTGATCAGTACAGTGCATTGTATATCTGTGTACATAATATACCACATCTAGTATACAGATTGGTGTATGATCTATTGTGATACAGAAATCAGATGTTTTAAAAAATACACATTGCTATATACCATCAGATGTCTGTGGTCACAGTATATTATATACCAGTCATGAATTCCCCCCCTATATTCTGGTAGCTCACAACTATCCTGGATTCAGCAGGACTCTCCCGAAACGTCAGCGCTTTTGTCCTGGCTTCTGATACTCACCTCTCTCCAATGTTTTCATCGCTCCGTAACGCCTCCTTTTTGGGGCAGGGCCGCTTCTCTACTCAGTGCATAAATTAAGTTATATATGAGACGCCCTCCCTGGGAGATGGGGTTACTCGGTGACGGGTCGGTTGTAGGGGATGGGGATGCAGTCGTGGCCTAGACCCATTCCGTGCCCAGGGCTTCCTCATAAAAAATTGGGCTTTTAAGTGAGAGTGGTATTTCGACTACACCACCTGTGGTTTCCGGTGATGGACACCAGCGCTGCTTCAGTCCACTGAGGCCGGTGTTACGGGCAGCTAAGATGGGATGGCTCCCCACAGGCAGAGCAGGCCTCAGGGCAGTGAGATGAAGGTGATGATGGGTGCAGTGCCGCACAGAAAATAACAGGCTGAAGCGGTGTGTGAAGTCATCCAGGGTTTTTACTCACTTTCAGATGATCTTTAGCCGCAAAGCTTCCCTGTGCTACACACGACGTAATGCGGCCACCGGGAAGGGGGTTCAGCACTTTCCAGGTAGATCAGGAGCACCTGTCGAGAATCCTCTGGTGTGTGTTCCTCTCCTTGGTTAGTTCTCCCACTAAGTTTTCTCTTCAGCCAGCTACAGCCTCTTGCTGGACCCCGACAGAAGACCACAATCAAAGACCGTGAACTTAAGATGGCCGTAGATTAAATATGAAAGAATAAGTGTTTCCTAAAAGTGTGTCCTCCACCCTCACCCACTACATGGTTTCCCCTATCTTTGGTTCCCCCCATCTCCTCCATCCCGGCCCAGAGCAGGACCCTTGTGCATTTAGGCCCCCTACAGGACAGGAGTGGTGTAGTGTTGAGTGGTGAAGTAGGGTCCTGAGAAATGCTCCATCCTTACCTGGAAGAGGAGATACCACACCTCGAGCTGAGGTGCAGTACCCCTGTGGCAACTGAACCCTCAGGGGCGCCACATATATTCACTGCTTCTCCAGTGATCTGGTCTTACACTCACATCTCCATGTTCACAAGCTGCCGCTCTACTAATGAGCCACAACTTATAATGATTCACATAGGAGAATTTGGCAATCTTGACCTCTATTGCAGGCAGTGAACCCAGAATCAGATTATACATTTCCATACAGATCCATTGTATATATAACAATGTATTTCTATGTTCCCTGTATACTGAGGTGAAGAAAAAGATTGCTATAAAAGTAGTAAAAATAACAAGAAGCAATTACAAAAACATAATTTTCTCTAATTTTGTGAGTCTCCCCAGGTCCCGAACCCATAACCTTAACATTACAGGCAGGAGCCTAAGCTACTGAGCTACAAGCTCTGGTGAGGTCATGAGGAGAATTTAGTATACTTTATCTCTATTGCAGGCTCTGACTCAACAAACAGATTCTACTGATAGAAATACACTGCTGTGTACAATGTATGTATTTGTATTCTAGAGATAAAATTACTAAAAAATAATGAAAAACACTTCATAATGAAAAAAATATTGTCATTTGTAATGCATTTTTTTAAATTTAAATAAAAAACATCACAAATCAGCAAATAACACTGACATATTTGGTGTTCCTGTAATCGTGATAACCCGCACAACACAGCCATCAAATTATTTATGGGAATCAGTAAATGGCATAAAAAAAGGCGTGATTGATATTTCTCTATTAAACCAATAAAAAATGTAATAAAACTGTAGTGCTGAGGCCGTGTTCACACGTAGCGCAAATGCTGCGTTCTTTCTACAGCTTTTTTCTGCAGGTGTCCTCACCAAACGATGCAATAACAATCTTCCCTGATTGTTGTGTGTTTGCTGCGTTTCTTTTATGCGTGTTCCCCTTATTTCATGCGATTTTGTGGCAGATATAAAGCACAGTTTTTAGCACTTTTTTAATAGTACAGAAAAGCTTTGATTCTGCGCTTAAAAATGCATCAGCGTTTTTTTCATGCATTTTTTTCAGAAGAAGCCTATAGAGAAAAAGGCACTAAAACCGCAGAGTACAGCAGCGTATTTACATGCACAGAGGGCGGAGATTTCATGCAATCACATTTACTTGTTCCCATGTAGCATTAATGTTGCATATTTTCTGCTGCTTTTTTTGCACATAAATTCTGCTGGGTTTAGCTATCCAAGCGAAGTGGATGTGATTTCATGAGAACTGCGCCTTCTGTAGTCTCGACACGCTGCTAAACTGGGCAGTTTTGGTGTTTTTTTCTTTCTCTTGTCTTCTATGTGGAGCCTAAAAAAAACGCATGTAAAAAACTGCAGTTACTTTTTTAAGTGCAGAATCAAAACTGGGGGAACAAGAGCGAAGTGAGATGGTGTTGTTTTTTTTCTTTTATATGTGTTTGGGATGTGTGTCTGCATAAAGAAGGCTGTGTGAGAACGCATACTGTATATAGGAGGTTATGTGTGGGCTCATACTGTATATAGGAAGCTATGTGAGGGCATATAGTATACAGAGGCTATGCGGGGGCTCATACTGTATATAGAGAGGCTATGTGGGGGGTCCCACTGTATATAGGAGGCTATGTAGGTCTCCACATTGTATATAGGAGGCTATATGGGGCCTCACACTGTATATAGGAGGTTATGTGGGGCCTCACGCTGTATATAGGAGCCTATGTGGGAGCTCATAATGTATATAGGAGGCTATGTGGGGGCGCATACTGTATATAGGAGGCTGTGTGGGGTTCCAACTGTATGTAGGGGGCTATGTTAGGGCTCACACTATATATAGAAGGCTATGCGGGGGCTCACACTATATATAGAAGGCTATGTGGGAGCTCATAAAGTATATAAGAGGCTATGTGGGGCTCACACTGTATATAGGAGGCTATGTGGGGCTCATATCGCATATAGGAGGCTATGTGAGGGCTCATACTTTATATATGGGCTATGTGGGGACACGCACTGTACATAGGGGGCTCATACTGTATATAGAAGGCTATGTGGGGCTCACACTATATAGGAAGCTATACGGGAGCTCATACTTTATATAGGAGGCTATGTGAGGGCTCATACTGTATATAGGAGGCTATGTGGGGGCTCACTGTATATAGGAGGCTATGTGTGAGAGCATAATGTATATAGGAGGCTATTTGCGGCTCAAATTGTATATAGGGGCAATTTGTGAGGGCTCATATTGTATATAGGAGGCTATGTGGGGGCTCACACTGTATATAGAAGGCTATATGGGAGCTCATAATGTATACAGGAGGCTATGTGTGGCTCACACTGTATATAGGGGGCTATGTGAGGGCTCACACTGTATATAGGGGCTATGTGAGGGCTCATAATGTGTATTGGAGGTTATGTGAGGGCTCATACTGTATTTAGGAGGTTATGTGAGGACTCATTGTATATAAGGGCTATGTGGGGTCACACAGTGTATAATGGGCTTATACTGTGTATAAGGGGCTATGTGGGGCTCATACTAAACAAAGGGGGCTATGTATGTGCGTTCATACGGTATTTAAGGGGATGTCAACATACTTAATTCTGCTCAATATTAAGTGATATAATTAATATTTTATATTAATATAAATTTTTGTTAATATTAATGTTTGTTAATATTAATATTGAGCAGAATTAACTTCAATCTATTGGTTCGACCCTCCACAACAGTCACGTTCTCTCATGTGGCCATTCGGGTAAATTAATTGCCCACCCCTGACATATGCTATCATATATTATCCAGTATATACCATCTTATGTCTGTATCAAAGTATGTCAAATACCATCCCATATTACCCTGTATACTGGATGTGATATACTTTGTGCACAGACATCAGATGGTATATACAACATAATATGTGAGTGGTGTAATATCTGATGTCTGTAGTCATAGTGTAATATGCACTAGTTACATATTATCCTGTATGTGGTATACTATATGCAAAGACATCCCATATTATATACAAGATAATTGATGGCTGGTATAATATCTGATGTCTGTATCACAGTATATCATATACCATCCCATATTATCCTGTATACTGGATGTGATATACTTTGTGCACAGACATCAGATGGTATATACAGGATAATATGTGAGTGGTGTAATATCTGATGTCTGTAGTCATAGTGTAATATGCACTAGTTACATATTATCCTGTATGTGGTATACTATATGCAAAGACATCCCATATTATATACAAGATAATTGATGGCTGGTATAATATCTGATGTCTGTATCACAGTATATCATATACCATCACATATTATGCTGTATACTGGATGTAATATCCTGTGACACAGACATCCAGTGCTAGGCTGGGGTCACACTAGCGTATAGCATCTGCTGCGAGAGTGAGCCGAGTGTCAGTGCACTGTGCTTCCATCCTCTGTAGGTGCAGAGCAGACGAAGAAAGTCATTTCTCCATCTCCTCCATTGCCAGTGTCCATGGTTATTGCACTGCACTCGGATGACATCCAAGTGCAGTCCGATGTTTCACACGCATCCATAGACTTGTATGGGTGAGTGTGAGCCAAGTCTTGCTGCCAATCGCAGCATGCTGCATCAGCATGAGAAAATAATCACAGATCTGAGCCGGCCCATAGAATAACATTGGGCCGAGGGCTATCAGATCAAACATCACATAATAGACACAACATAATATGGTGTCATATCTGACGTCTGTAGTCATAGTGTCATATATAGCTGTCACATGATATCCTGTATATAATATCTGATACTGTATGTATAGTCATGATATGTCAGATACCAGTACAGATGTGCCAATTGATTCACAGGACACTGGTCAGTCACGTCAGTAGTCCATGGCCACCAGACCAGGGCCTGCGAGCCTCCTCCTACCTGAGGCATCTCGGACTCCTCTTCTGATTTGTAGACCTTGAGTGGTGTCATCTTTGTGGCGTGACACATGCAAGACATTGTGCCTGCCTACAAATCAAAGAAAGACAAAAAGAATGGTGTCAGGTAGGAGGCGCTCATGGGGCTCTGATCAAGTAGCCACTGAATATTCATCTGACCACTAGATCAGGGTCCTGCAAATTAAGTTGCTCGTCTCTATATAGCAGCCATATATTCTCCTATGTATATTGTACTGTATGTGGTATAATATGTACACTGTGTGCACAGACATCAGATGGTGCACACAGGATAATTAGTGACTGCTACAATAATGTGACATCATCTATAATATAACGTTGGATATGTCCGTCTGTCCGAAGCATATGTGGACTGAGCCTGTGCAATACGCCTGCGCAGTCTGGCCCCAGACAGAAGAACGCATCCAGCCGCTGCAGGTTACAGGGAGGAGGAGTGTGGCGCCAGAGATCGCGGTATGTGTAGGCACTTAACGCATACCGCCATCTCTGGCTCCATAAGCACATACCTACCTGGGAAGAGTGTCGCACCTCTGTTCGGGCCGGAGGCCGGGGAGGAGTGTGGTGTCGGAATTGGCGCCTGCACATAGCGCGATATCCGGCGCCATTTTAGTACAGACACATTTGCAGTGTGTCTTCAACAAAATGGCGCCAGACAGCATGGTATGCACATGTGCGTACTCCGACGCCATTTTGTTGAATACACTCTGCAAATGTGTCTTCACTAAAATGGCGCCGGATATCGTGCTATGCAGGCGCTGATTCTGGTGCCATTTTAGTAAAATAACACAGGCAACGCACTGCAGGGGAGCGATGGAAAGGTGAGTAGGAGTGTTTTTTTTACTTAATTGGTGGAGTATGGGGGAGCATATAACAGGATTGGGTGAGCATATACCAAGATGGGGGAGCATATACCAGGATGGGGGAAAGCACATACCAGGATGGGGGGAAGCACATAACAGGATGGGGGGAAGCACATAACAGGATGGGGGGGAGCACATAACAGAATGGGGGAGCAGATAACAGGATGGGGGAATACATACCAGGATGGGGGAAGCACATACCAGGATGGGGGAAGCACATAACAGGATGGCGGAAGCAAATAACAGGATGGTGGGAGCACATAACAGGATGGGGGAAGCACAGAACAGGATGGGGGAAGCACAGAACAGGATGGGGGAAGCACAGAACAGGATGGGAGAGCACATACCAGGTTGGGAGAAGCACATACCAGGATGGGGGAAGCACATACCAGTGTAGACCGTGTAGCGGGGAGGTCGCTAGCAGAATACAGCGGCCCGAGGACAAAGGATACTAGCAGACAATTTGTTAGGGAACCACCTTTTTACTAAGAACAGAAACTGGGTTGCCCCAGCAACGTAAGAAAGGAACACAAATGAACTTCACACATACCTAGCTCAGCACAGCTAGGACCCCTGCGCTGCACAACTGACAGGACCAGGATGTACTAAAAGATGAACTATAATTTGCCTGACCTGTGGTTCCACCTAATGCGGTAACCGAGGGTTATCCGAAGCAAGGATGTAATTAGATGGGTGCAAGGGGCAGCCCCTGCAGGGGTGCAGCGCAAAAGTTCACAAACTTAACAACTTACTACGATTACAATACTGTTACACTATCTATACACAAGCTCACCCACTGAGGGGAGTATCTAGCTAAGGTTCACACAACCCTATTAGCAAACAATGTCTCTAACTGAGAATCTATGGTGCCAAACTCTCTCTATAGTCTGCGTGCACGTTCCCACTGGGATCCCTATTTTGGGGCCTGAGCTCAGAACTTACCGGCCATTAACTGATCTCTGAAGAGGCTGTCTAATCGTCCGATCAGCCGCTTAGCTGCGAGACCAAGGAGGGAATGCTGGGCTTGTCACAGGAATGCAGTTTCAGTCTGACAGGCTAGCAGATGGCCCTTCACGTCACCGCAGATACCTTAGGGGGAATCCAACTCTGCATCCAACCGTAGTTGTCTCCCCAAAGTGATTCAGGATGTGGGAGCATTGACCAGGATGAGGACGCAAATACCGGGATGGGGGACCAGGATGGGGGAGCATATACCAGGATGGGGGACCAGGATGAGGTAGCACATAACAGGATGGGGCAGCATATAACAGGATGGGGGAGCATATATCAGGATGGGCGACCAGGGTGGGGGCACAAATACCTGGATGGGGGACCAGAATGGGGGAGCATGAACCAGGATAGGGGACCATATACCAATAAAAATGCTCGCCACCAGGGCGTAGAACGGGTTCAATAGCTAGTATACTATAATATGGAATGGAATTTTACAATGATGATTTGCTTGATCAAGTTTGTTTGAAAAAATACACAAAATAATAATTCACAGGTATCTATGTGGCAGATCTGGACTTATGTGTGGCCACCTTTACTCTGCTGATATGTTTTTTAGGAGTGTAGAAAAGCACAGCATACCTTGTTTTACTACATCTCTAATATTGTACATCCAATTGAAAAATGGTCATGCATAAGCATAATATGTACTGCGTCTTACCACTACAAACGCTCATCTGAACTGGCCCAAGTGCTGTGGGTTTTTCCATGGGCAGCTCTCAGACAGACAATATGGTTGTGTGAATATAGCCTATGAAGCTGCTGGAAATAAGCATGTTAAGGATGGGCCGCTACTTATGGGCCACTGCTCTGTGCTTGCCCCCCAGGCACTGCATGAGGTCTCAGCATTCACTGTAATGATAATCTGTGGGCTCAGATTAGGTGTCCGACCACTGAGCTTGTACTTCAATGGTTGGACTCATGATGAGCCCACAAGATGGTGAAGCAGCAGATACTCTCCTCCTTCAGGGAAACAAATGGGGAGAGAAAGGAGTGAATTCACACAAAGAAGCAGCTCTATCAGTCTCTTCCAGAAAGGGAATTAGGTGAAAGCCCCTCATGACTGAGATTGAATGAGAGGGTCAATTTGAAATAATGCAGGGGGTTTATAGGGTGGTCATTAGTGTTTAGAAAAAGGGGGTGGAGGATGAGCAGTATTTAGGGGAAAAATGCCGGAAAGAGGGGCCATCTTGGGTCAGTGAAGCTGAGAGTGACCCACCCTCCTTCCCTTAGGTGAAGCAGGGATTGGTAGGAGCTGTATGTTCTTATAGTTATATATGTATACATATTTATTACAAAAAAAATTGTCACAGTGGTTGTTGGTGGGAGGGGGAGGGGTCCTGGGAGTTGGTGTATTATTGGTGGTGGAAGGAATTATATTGGATAATTCACTCTCAGTATAATATGGAGAAAGGGTTAATCTGGCATTTCTTGGGCTCTGGACGGGGTTTTACCCTGGGAGCTTATGGTTTGACAAGCTATCCCAGACTGTGGTAGTATGGTGCACTCGAGCTAAGGTTTCACGGCTGAGGGTAAAATGGTCGGTTAATAATTTTATTAGGTGGTGCCAGATGTTTTAGCTCCAAGAAACCCTCCCACCTTCTTTCTTTAAAGAGGTTGTCCACTACTATAGAGAATGCCCCCGTCGATTTAAAAGGTGGAAATAAGATTTTTTGTAATTACTTTGTGTTGTGATTCTTGCCTGTGGATGGCGCTATCACTGACTGCTAACCAGGCATCATGTGACCCGGCTGCAGCCGGCTCTGACATCCGCTGATGTCACGTCAGGTTCTGGCTGCAGCTGGGCGTGACCCAGTGACGCGCTCCCACCTGATTGATGGGCTGTGGGTGGGATTTCACCGCACGTCACAGTCCAGCATCCACCAATGAATGCAGAGGAGAGGGAAAGCGCGGTGGATGCTGGTCTGTGACACGTGGGGAAACCCCACCCATAGCCCATCAATCAGGGGGGAGGGCGTCAATGGGTCACGCCTGGCTGCAGCCGGGATCACATGATCACTGGTGAGTGGTCTGCAATATCGCTGCTCACAGGCAAGAATCACAACACAAGGTACTTATAAAAAATCTTATTTCCACCTTTTAAATAGAAGGGGGCATTCTCTATACACTGTGTGCAGAATTATTAGGCAAATGAGTATTTTGATCACACGATACTTTTTATACATGTTGTCCTACTCCAAGCTGTATAGGCTTGAGAGCCAACTACCAATTAAGTAAATCTGGTGATGTGCATCTCTGTAATGAGGAGGGGTGTTGACTAATGACATCAACACTGTAGTTTCGGCGTCTCTGCCCCCTGACAGGCAGAGACTCCGTCCCAATTACCGCTGCACTCCCTGCCCGGCGTCCTCCGGCGCTCCTGCTTCTGTTGCTGCCGGCACGAGCAGCTTCCCGGGCACTGTTCTTAGGGCGCGCGCGCTTCCTCCCTCTTAAAGGGGCCGCGCGCGCCGTCCTAAGGAGTCCCCAGCCAATGGCCGGAGGACCTTTCATATAAAAGGCACCTCCTCCAAAATGGAGGTGCCCGTGCAAGGTTGTAGCTTTGTGTGTTTTACTCTGCTTCAGCCCTCAGGACCCGCTGCTAGCCTGACTTCCAGTCCAGCCCGCCAGCCTGACTACCAGTCCAGCCCGCCAGCCTGACTACAAGTCCAGCCCGCCAGCCTGACTACCAGTCCAGCCCGCTAGCCTGACTACAAATCCAGTCTGCCAGCCTGACTACAAGTCCAGCCCGCCGGCCTGACTACAAGTCCAGTCCGCCAGCCTGACTACAAGTCCAGTCCGCCAGCCTGACTACAAGTTCAGTTCGCCAGCCAGACTACAAGTCCAGTCCGCCAGCCTGACTACAAGTTCAGTCCGCCAGCTTGTCTACAGTCCAATCTGCCAGTCTGTCTATGGGCTCTGCCCACCTGCTTACCTGGAAGCACCTGCCCGTTACCTGCCGTGCCTGCCAGACCACTTACCTACAAGCACCTGCCTGTTACCTGCCGTGCCTGCCAGCCCGCTTACCTAGAAGCACCTGCCTGTTACCTGCCGAGCCTACCAGCCAGCCTACTTGGAGGCTCCTGCTTGTTACCTGCCGTGTCTGCCAGTCCGTCTGCCCGGATCACTCGTCAGCCTGCCTGCCGTGCTCATCTGCTGTACCGGTCAGTCCCTGCCTTCTGACCCGTGGGAGTCACCTGCTCTCATACAAGGTCGGTCCCCAGAGTAGCACCTGGTCCCTCTGCTCGGTCCTTCCCTGGTCACGGAGTCGATTGAGCCGCCGTACGATCTTGGTCGGTCCAAGTTGATACCTAGTTACTCCCCTCAGGTCCCGTCTTTCACCGCAGCACAGAGGTTCCACCACCCGGATCTGTAGCAAACACCCTATAGAAGGTGTGCTTAATTATTAGGCAACTTCCTTTCCTTTGGCAAAATGGGTCAGAAGAGAGATTTGACGGGCTCTGAAAAGTCCAAAATTGTGAGATGTCTTGCAGAGGGATGCTGCAGTCGTGAAATTTCCAAACTTTTGAAACGTGATCACGGAACAATCAAGCGTTTCATGGCAAATAGCCAACAGGGTCACAAGAAGCGTGTTGGCCAAAAAAGGCGCAAAATAACTGCCCATGAATTGAGGAAAATCAAGCGTGAAGCTGCCAAGATGCCATTCGCCACCAGTTTTGCCATATTTCAGAGCTGCAACGTTACTGGAGTATCAAAAAGCACAAGGTGTGCGATACTCGGGGACATGGCCAAGGTAAGGAAGGCTGAAAAACTACCACCTTTGAACAAGAATCATAAGATAAAACGTCAAGAATGGGCCAAGAAATATCTTAAGACTGATTTTTCAAAGGTTTTATGGACTGATGAAATGAGAGTGACTATTGATGGACCAGATGGATAGGCCAGAGGTTGGATCAGTAAAGGGCAGAGAGCGCCACTCTGACTCAGACGCCAGCAAGGTGGAGGTGGGGTACTGGTATGGGCTGGTGTCATCAAAGATGAACTTGTGGGACCTTTTCGGGTTGAGGATGGAGTGAAGCTCAACTCCCAGGCCTACTGCCAGTTTCTGGAAGACAACTTCTTCAAGCAGTGGTACAGGAAGAAGTCGGTATCGTTCAAGAAAAACATGATTTTCATGCAGGACAATGCTCCATCACATGCATCCAACTACTCCACAGCGTGGCTGGCCAGTAAAGGTCTAAAAGAAGAAAAAATAATGACATGGTCCCCTTGTTCACCTGATCTGAGCCCCATAGAGAACCTGTGGTCCATCATAAAATGTGAGATCTACAGGGAGGGAAAACAGTACACCTCTCGGAACAGTGTCTGGGAGGCTGTGGTGGCTGCTGCACGCAATGTTGATCGAAAACAGATCAAGCAACTGACAGAATCTATGGATGGAAGGCTGTTGAGTGTCATCATAAAGAAAGGTGGCTATATTCATCACTAATTTTTTGGGTTTTTGTTTTTGCATGTCAGAAATGTTTATTTCTAAATTTTGTGCACTGATATTGGTTTACCTGGTGAAAATAAACAAGTGAGATGGGATTATATTTGTTTTTCATTACGTTGCCTAATAATTCTGCACAGTAATAGTTACCTGCACAAACAGATATCCTCCTAAGATAGCCAAATCTAAAAAAAAACCACTCCAACTTCCAAAAATATTAAGCTGGGATATTTATGAGTCTTTTGGGTTGATTGAGAACATAGTTGTTGATCAATAATAAAAATAATCCTCTAAAATACAATTTGCCTAATAATTCTGCACACAGTGTAGTAGTGGACAACCTCTTTAAGTTTACATGGTATTGTTCTTAATATAATGTTATAATGTTATAATAAGTGGCCGCTGTGGTGAAAATTATCCAAAGCAAAAAAGTGTCAGTGTTTTAATTGGGGAGACGGAGTGAAGTGGTATTGGAGAGGGAAGATGAAGGGGTAATTTCGATCCATACCCAGTCATGTGGCATCAATACAATGTATTCTCTTATGCCTCTACCCCTTGCCAGAAGTTATGTGTGCATGGCCATCAGCTGTAGCATCTCTACAGGGTCGGGCATAGCTAGTTACACAGGATACAGCAGAGGCACCTTGATAAATTTATCACAGCACTTTTTATAAACACATCCATTTGTGGAACTACTTTAGTTTTCATGATCTCTTGATTAAAATCTACTTTTGTTCATCGGACAATAAATCTGCCCCATGGTTAACTTAAAAATGACATCAATAGCAATTCCCCAATAATGTTATGAATCATAATTACTTTTCCAAAGATTATTCTGCACAGTGAACACTAGTGATGAGCGAGTACCGTAATATTCGTAATCGCTATACTCGTAATGAGTACTTTGTAATAATTGCGTATTCGTTCGGAATAGCGAGTACAATGTAAGTCAATGGGAAATGCAAGTAATTTTCTGCTGGACCCTACAAAGGGGTCTGGGGGCCTGAGGAAAAGGCTAAAAAGGATGGGAAAGTGATGAAACAGAATGGGATGAGCCTGGAGAATGGGCCTGCATGCATTTCTGACTCACACATGGTTTCTGGGAATAAGTTTGTCGCAGTATTACGCCACTTTTACAGACACACAAGAACAACTACCAAACCTAACCTAAATTGCATTTAACAGGCCAAAAAGGTTAAGAAACAGTTTTTCCTGCACAATCACTTGTTTATAAGGCCAAATAAACCAGAAAAACCAAAAAATATCCCTTTTAGCGTTTATTCACACATACTGTTGTGGCTTTTTTTCGCCTTTTACAATTGGGAGGGCACTGACTTATACATTTTATAGGTCCCTCTGTCATACATCATTTTTAGCTCGCTATTCCCCAGCACTTTACAAGCACAGCTAGAACATACTAGTAGGTATGTTGATTTTTGACTTGAGATTCCTCAGGTAGCTCTGTAACATGCGTTTTGGAGGGACAGCTGTTACTTAGACATTTGGGCGGTCCCTCCATCATTGACACTCAGATAGTGGAATACATATTCCATACCAGTTTACAATGTGCCCATTTTAGCGTTGGGCTTGACCCCCTCCTCCTCCTCCTCCACCACCATGTGATACTGCGGCACTAAATTCAAATGTTCAGAGGCCCTGCAGTAGGCAGGAAAGCTGAGTTTTGTGAGAGCCCTCGTGTGGCCCTGTAACATACATTTTGAAGTGCCCTCCTCTAGAAATTTTGGGGGTGCCTCTTGTGTACATTTGAGAGTGCCCTCACTTATTCATATTGTAGGGCCCTCACTATTATTTAACTAATTTAAGGGCAGAGACTACAGAGAAAATGGCAAAGAGACATGGCGTACTAGAAGGTAGCAGTGAGTGCGGCCTACGAACCTCAGGTATAGCTGAACTCTGTGATCCGGAAAAATAAATCTGCACAAGTCAACTGGATGATGAGCTCAAATATATCACTTGTGCAAGTCAATGGACTAAGGATATATGGTACCCCCTTCCAGGATGGGTTGGAGAAGCTTCTCCAAATGGCTTAGAGATTTTGATTTTCAATATTCCCCAGATTATATAGCAAGTAAAGACTTCATGATACTGTTCTACTTGGTCCAGTGCAGAATGTGCATCGTATTTCCAAAAATTACTCCTGGGGCTGGGGGATGTGTCATAGGTGCAGGAAGATTCCATGACAAGGGCCTCCCTTGACAAACATTATCTACGATGGAGTACTGTAGTAGTTGTGGCCCTCAATTCAAGTTTTCAGAGGGCCATCATTCGGTCATCAACAGTCAGTGTAAATTTCTATTGAATATGTATCCCCTATCTCAATCACAATGTGACACAACCTGTAACAAGGGCCCATAATGACAGATATTAGTTTGGTAGGACTACTGTAGATTCCAGATTTGTCCACTGCACAATGTGCATCTGGTTTGCGAAAATTAGCTCTATGGGCTGAGTCATGGTTGATGCAGTAAGTCCCCATCCCAAGGGCCTCCAACCACAAATAGTAGTTAGGTTGGAGTAGGAATACTGTCCTGGTTTGTCCACTGCGCAATGTGCATAGGATTTGTAAAAAAATTAGCCCTATGGCTATTTATTTATTGACTCACTATTTTGGCTGTGCCTGTGACAGCTAGCTTGGCTTGTGCTATCAACATCTGAAAATCTGTCAACAAAACCCAAAATGCCAAAAAAGCCTGTTGTTAAGGGACATGGAGGTGGTGTTGTCAGTGGTGTTCGAAATGGCACTCAGTCTGTGTCAGGTTAGAAGAAGCTTGATGCATCCACTATGTTCCTGGAAAAATTTCCCGGTCTGGAACGTAAACGTGTGTGGAAGCCAGAAGAGCAAGAGCAGATTCTGTCTTGGATAGCAGACAAGGACTTTACACATTTTTCAAGCAGCAACATATCTTCCACGACCACACAGTCAACTGTGGATACACAGAAGGCTGGCCCTTCTAATCCTGAAGCTGGTTCTCCTTCCTCCCGCCATTATCAGTCACAGGAGACATATGACCCAAGCTTGGCTACTCCGAGGATCTGTTTGGTACGTATCATTTGGTTGGCTCTGGCCTATCATTGTGCAGCATTGAAGAGGGACAAGAGGATGTGGCGTGCGTTGATGCTCAAGAATTTGAGGATCTAGGGCCAGAAGAAAGCCACTTGGAGAAACGTCATTTACTGTCTTCAGAGGTGGAGGCTGATGATGATGAGACAAAGTTGCCATCAGGTCAGCCTACAACTGGGAAGGAGGATGAGATAGAAGATGAGGTGGTCGATGATGAGTCCACTGATCTGACCTGGACCGTTGGCATGCATAGCCATGACAGCAATACAGAGGAAGATGGATATGTAGCACCAATGCAGGCACCAAGGGTTCGTGGTTTACCCAGAGTGAGAACTGGGTCAACTGTTCCGAAGAGCACCCCCGCTGTGTGCCAAGTCAGGGCTAGGGGGTGTTCAGCTGTTGCGTGGAATTTTTTTTTCTGAAAGTCCTTCAGAGAAAAACATTGTTGTCTGTAGCATCTGCCATACCAAGTTGAGCAGAGGCCAGGGCAAAGGCAACCTGAGCACCACCAGTATGAGAAACCACATGGCAACCAAGCAGCCTAGTAGGTGGGCGGGACACCAGGGTACCAAATCTGCATCTACGGGTCAAACCAATAATAATAATAATACTCTTTATTTATATAGCGCCAACCTATTCCACAGCGTTTTACAATTCAGAGGTTCATATTCAACAGTCATAAGTAACATAGCTAAAGATAATACTATAATTAAAGCAAAAATAATGACGACCCTGCTCGTAAGAGCTTACAATCTACAATGAGGTGGGGGTGACACAAAGTACAGGGGCTTATTTACAATGATGGTCCAGCCATCTTGAGGGGATGAGGGATAAATAAAGGCTGCATGAGCTCATCACCAGCCAGTATCTGTAGTGCTTTTGGGTTCGGTGGAGACTTATGCCATGTTGCCTGGGCTATGTCCTTCAGAATCTGCTGTTCAAGAAGCAGGCGCTCATATCTCCTGCCCACAAGCTGCGGTTGCTCTCACACAACAAACATCAACCACATCCACTTCCTTGTGCAAGCAAAGCGTCCAATTGTCCGTGTCTGAGAGCTTGGAAAGCTACGTAAATACCCAGCCACGCACCCACAGGCACAAATACTAAACTCGCACATTGCCAAATTGCTAGCTGTGGAGATGTTGCCGTTTAGGCTTGTGGGAACACAGTCTACCGTGATCTCTTGGCTGTGGCTGCCCCACAATACAGTGTTTCAAGCCGCCACTATTTTGCCCGGTGTGCCGTCCCTGCGTTACACAAGCACGTGTTAAACAATCTGAACCGTGCTCTCACCAAAGCCGTAACCCAGAAGGTCCACCTAACAACAGACACCTGAACAAATTGTTGTGTACAGGGACAATACATTTCTGTCATGGCATACTGGGGTAACCTGGTGGAGAGTGGGACAAAGGCGCAAACTGGAACATCACACATCCCACCCACGCTAAGAATAGCGGGCCCAACTTCTGTCAGGGTTTCCACCTCTTCATATTCCACTTCCTCTCTCCCCTTCTCTTGCTCCTCATCCTCTGCTGAATTACCCTCCCCATCACTGCCAAGCTGGGACCTGTGCAGTAGTGCATCGGCAAAGTGGCAAGACGCTCTGCTGAAGCTGATCTGTTTAGGTCAGAAAGCACACACTGCAACAGAGCTGTGGCAAGCTTTAAAGCAACAGACCGATCAGTGGCTCTCCCCGCTGCACCTCCAACCCAGTCTGGTCGTCTGCGATAATGGGCCTAACCTGGTGGCGGCTTTAAAGATCGGCAAGCTGGTACACGTGCCATGCCTGGCTCACGTGCTGAACCTAGTTGTTCAGAAATTTCTGAAAACTTTCCGTGACTTGCCGTACCTACTTGAGAAGGTGCGCCATATTAGCACCCATTTTCGCCATTCCTCTACTGCTTTTGCTGCTTTTACAGCACTGCAAAAGCGCTTGAATTTGCCAAGTCACCGACTCATTTGCGACCTGCCCACACGGTGGAACAACTATCATATGTTGGCGAGGATTAGTGAACAGCAGAGGGCAGTAGCTGAATACCAGCTTCAGCATGCCGGTCAGACTGAGAGTCAGCCACCACACATAACAACTGTAGAGTGGGTGTGGATCACTGACATTTGTGAGGTTCTTGAGAACTTTGAGTACTGCACCAACCTTGTGAGCGGTGATCAGGCTATTATCAGCGTAACTATCCCGCTGCTGTGTCTCTTTAAACAATCACTGCATAATCTCAAAGAGGAAGCTTTGAGTGCCCAGCATGTTGGTATGGAGCCAGATTTCCCAATGGGTGATACTACCCAGCCCAGCCAATATTCTGAGGCAACATTGGGTGATGAGGAATAAGATGAGGAGGGAGAGGACTTGATTTTCTGTGCTACCGAGGGGACTTATAATGCTACAGAGGGGACACCCAACCCAAACTTCATGTCTGTCCAGCCTGGATGGGCTGGAGAGGAGGAGGTGGAGGAGGAGGAGGCGAATCAGCGTGAGGAGAGGATGGGTACTGTTTTTACTGTTGGGGACACAAAACATTTGCCTTTTTGCAGCTGGCCCACATGGCACCGTTCATGTATAAGTGTCTGTGGCAAGACCCTCGCTTGATACACATTTTATCCAACAGTAATAATAATAATATTTTGTATTTATATAGTGCAAACATATTCCGCAGCACTTTACAATAAAGCAGAGACATGTACATACAATAAATTCAATACAAGGTAAGACAGTTTAAACAGTTACATTAGGAGTGAGGTTCCTGCTCGCAAGCTTACATTCAACAAGGAAATGGGTGGACACAATAGGTGAAAAGTGCTTGTTATTTCAGGTCAGGCAATTATAATAAGAAGGGATTTTCATATAAGACTGCATGAGCCGGTCATCAGCCAGTATGTTTAAGTGCAATAATCAAGTATCGAGTGTAGTTATCGTGTGCATGGAGGGTGTGGAGACAGATGAATAGTAGGGTGCAGATTAAGAATAATATTTAGAAGGAGGGAACAGGGGAAAGTTAGTTTACTGAGTAGTTGAGGTGGTAGGCTTGTTTAAAGAGATGGGTTTTTAAAGCGCGCTTTAAGACGTGGTGGCTAGGCATCAGTCGGATCGTCTGGGGTAGAGCATTCCAGAGAACTGGTGCACCACGAGAGAAGTCTTGAAGACGAAGGAGCGAGGTTCGGATTATGGGGGATGTTAGTCTTAGGTCATTTGTAGAACGGAGGGCACGTGTACTGTAGGGCGATAGAGATGGGAAAGGAGATATTAGGCGGTGCAGAACTGTGGAGAGCTTTGTGGGTGAGAGTGATGAGTTTATATTGGATCCTGTAGCAAATGGGCAACCAGTGTAATGACTGGCACAAGATGGAGGCATCGGTGAAGCGGCTGGACAGAAATATGACCCTGGCTGCCGCATTCAGGACGGATTGAAGTGAAGAAAGTTTGGTAAGACGGAGACCGATCAGAAGAGAGTTGCAGTAGTCCAGACGAGAGTGAATAAGACTGACAGTAAGAATTTTAGCAGTTTCAAAGGTGAGAAAAGGTCGGATTTTGGAGATATTTTTAAGGTGCAGGTGACAAGAGCGACCTATACTGGTTGGCCACTTTCTCGATCCATGGTACAAGGAGAAATTTCCTTCTCTCCTTGTGGAGTCAACAAAGAGTTTTACAATTGAATTGTTCAAGAGGGCCGTTGTAGATCAGTTGCTGAAAACATCACCCTCAGATAATGCTGGTGGCAGAGGTACCGGCTCTTTTCAACACCAAGGGATAATGAGAAGAGAAAAGAACACCAGCTCCAACAGAGGTGGGGGGGGGGATGTGCACAAATTGGGCAATTTTCAATAAACCAGCACAACAGTAAAGGCTATCTGTGCCTGTAACAATGCCAAGGAGGGATAAGTTGCAGAACATGGTCAAGGGGTACTTAAGTGACCATACGTGCGTCCTTTCTGACGCTTCAGTTCCCTTTAATTATTGGGTGTCTAAGCTGAACACTTGGCCCGACCTCTCCTTATATGCCTTGGAGGTGCTGGCCTGCCCGGCTGCTAGTGTGGTGTCAGAGCGTGTCTTCAGTTCCGCTGGGGCAATCATCACTGATAGGCGCACACGCCTCTCCATGTAAAATGCAGACAGACTTACATTGATTAAATTCAACAAGGACTGGATATCTCCATAGTTTGTAATCCCTCCAGATGATAGCAAGCCAACCTAAATTCACCAAAAATGCAGATTCATGCTACTGCTGTTAACATCACCCCCTTCCCATAAGAACCCTTTTCCTTCCTTCGTCAACCATGACTCAGCTTATAGGGCTAATTTTTACAAACCCTATGCAAATTGTGCAGTGGACAAACCAGGACAGTATTCCTACTCCAGCCTAACTACTATTTGTGATTGGTGGCCCTTGGGATGGTGGCTTCCAAAACAGTGGTTAAAATGGCCTGGTGCGTGCTTTGTAGCAGACAGTAGGAAATGTTTGGACCACTGCTTTGTGCAGGGCACTCAATGATTTTTAAGTGGACTAATATGGACAGAAGAAAGGCTGACACCCCAAAATAGTGGTTAAAATGGCCTGGTGCGTGCTTTGTAGCAGGCCGTAGGAAATGTTTGGACTACTGCTTTGTGTAGGGCACTCAATGATTTTTAAGTGGACTAATATGGACAGAAGAAAGGCTGACACCCCAAAATAGTGGTTAAAATGGGCTGGTGAGTGCTTGGTAGCAGGCAGTAGGAAAGGTTTGGACTACTGCTTTGTGTAGGGCACAAAACGCCTTTTTAAGAGGACTAATGTGGACAGCATAAGCCAGGCTCTAACCCCTAAAACAGCAGGGAAAATAGACCGGTGCTAAAAAAAGAAAGGCAGCACAAAATACTACTTCTTTGTGTGCTGGAAAAATATTGCTTTGCATCTGACAAGAGCTGTTTTAAGATGGACACTGGAAGAACACTTTAACCTCTCCCTACCTAATACACAATCTTTCCCTCCCTGTACTCTGACTTTGTTGTGAGCCTTCAGCTCTTTTGGTGGAATTATGGAGCTAGTGAGCGGCTCCTTTAAACACAGAACTAGTATACCCTGCAGGTAGCCCGTAAAATGGCTTTTGTTTTATCAAGAGGCCTAAACACTCTCCCTAGCAGCTCAGCGATCTCTCCCTAGGCTATTACAACGCCGGCTCTGGATGCAATGTGCATAAAATGGTGGCGGCAGGGCTTAAATAGACCCTATGACGCTGGGCGCCAGCCAATCACAGTAATGCCAAAACCAAGATGTCTGCGGCATTACTGTGACTGGTTAAGAAGCCCAGCATGTCTAGTGGCGGCAAAGAAGGCACCAAAACTGCAGGGCGGGACAACCGAATATAGCGAGGCAAGTACACAAATACTCGCAGAATAGCGAGTAACCCGAATACCGTACTATCCGTGTGAATAGCGAATAGTAACGAATACACTCGCTCATCACTAGTGAACACTCAAGCTGTCAAAACTGTGCACAGAATGTGAAAGTCTGTACCACAGCGTATTGATGGAGCACAGGATCCATAAACAGCCTCCATTTAGGACTCCTCCAGGGAAGTTCTATAAGCTGACAATTCTGTATTTTAAGCTTCTATCAACACCGTGGAAACCTACAAAGAATAAATAGACAATCAAAAGATAACTGCAAATTCAATTTTCTTAAAGTAGATTCAACAAAATTCCTATAAAATAAGTGTGTAGTCCTTGAGAAGGCTATGGCGAAACATCCATTGAAGTCCTGGGGGATTCACTCTTCTGGTCAGTCTCTCTTCATGCACATGTTATCTTTACATTGGACATTTGTATTGAGTCAATGTTATGCTATTTTATTACGCCATATTATTTACATATGGTTTTATATCTATTGTGAGGCAGTGACTGAAATCGTATATGAGGGACGTTATATATCCCCCAGAATGTGTACAGAGACCTATTAAACCCATTGGAGTGCATTGCAGTCACAAACTCTCCTGCGGCTGCAATGCAGGAATGAAGGTGAGCAATGACCTGGTCAGGCTACCTGGCTAAGGCAGATTAAGTAAAACCCGGCAGGGCCTTCATTTCTTGAAGGAGGCTACAGGAGGCAGTGGGGCGGCCTCCTTCCTTCAACCTGGGTTTTCCAGTGGCTCTTGCCACAGGTCCTTTAACCTCTTTACAACCCAAGGTGGTTTGCACGTTAATGACCAGGCCAATTTTTACAATTTTGACCACTGTCACTTTATGAGGTAATTACTCTGGAACACTTCAACGGATCCCCCTGATTCTGAGACTGTTTTTTCGTGACATATTGTGCTTCATGATTGTGGTAAAATTTATTCGATATCACTTGCGTTTATTTGTGAAAAAAACAGAAATTTGGCGAAAATTTTGAAAATTTTGCAATTTTCAAAATTTTAATTTTTATGCCCTTAAATCAGAGAGATATGTCACACAAAATAGTTAATAAATAACATTTCCCACATGTCTACTTTACATCAGCACAATTTTGGAGCCAAAATTTTTTTTTATTGGGGAGCTATAAGGGTTAAAAGTTGACCAGCGATTTATCATTTTTCCAACAAAATTTACAAAACCATTTTTTTAGGGACCACATCATATTTAAAGTCACTTTGAGGGGTCTTTATGACAGAAAATATCCAAAAATGACACCATTCTAAAAACTGCACCCCTCAAGGTGCTCAAAACCACATTCAAGAACTTTATTAACCCTTCAGGTGCTTCACAGGAATTTTTGGAATGTGAAAGAAAAAAATTAACATTTAACTTTTTTCACAAAAATGTTACTTTAGACCCATTTTTTTTTATTTTTGCAGGGGTAACAGGAAAAAATGGACCCCAAAATTTGTTGTGCAATTTCTCCTGAGTAAGCAGATACCCCATATGTGGGGGAAAACCACTGTTTGGGCGCACGGCAGGGTTCAGAAGGGAAGGAGCGCCATTTGACTTTTTGATTGTAAAATTTTCTTGAATAATTAGCGGATGTGCCCCTGATGTGCCTAAACAGTGGAAACCCCCCACAAGTGACACGATTTTGGAAACTAGACCCCTCAGGGAACTTATCTAGATGTGTGGTGAGCACCTTGAACCCCCAGGTGCTTCACAGAAGTTTATAACATTGAGCCATAAAAATAAAATTTTCACATTTTTCCCACAAAAATGTTTTTCAGCCCCCACTTTTGCATTTTCATAAGGTTAACAGGAGAAATTGCACCATGCAGTTTCTTGTGCAATTTCTCCTGAGTAAGCAGATACCCCATATGTGGGGGAAAACCACTGTTTGGGCGCACGGCAGTGTTCGGAAGGGAAGGAGCGCCATTTGACTTTTTGAATGTAAAATTAGCTTGAATATTAGTGGACGCCATGTTGCGTTTGGAGAGCCCTTGATGTGCTTAAACAGTGGAAACCCCCCACAAGTGACACGATTTTGGAAACTAGACCCCTCAGGGAACTTATCTAGATGTGTGGTGAGCACCTTGAACCCCCAGGTGCTTCACAGAAGTTTATAACATTGAGCCGTAAAAATACAATTGCACCATGTAGTTTGTTGTGCAATTTCTCCTGAGTAAGCAGATACCCCATATGTGGGGGAAAACCACTGTTTGGGCGCACGGCAGGATTCGGAAGGGAAGGAGCGCCATTTGACTTTTTGATTGTAAAATTTTCTTGAATAATTAGCGGATGTGCCCCTGATGTGCCTAAACAGTGGAAACCCCCCACAAGCGACACCATTTTGGAAACTAGACCGCTCAGGGAACTTATCTAGATGTGTGGTGAGCACCTTGAACCCCAAGGTGCTTCACAGAAGTTTATAACATTGAGCCGTAAAAATAACATTTTCACATTTTTCCCACAAAAATGTTTTTCAGCCCCCACTTTTGCATTTTCATAAGGGTAACAGAAGAAATTGCACCATGCAGTTTGTTGTGCAATTTCTCCTGAGTAAGCAGATACCCCATATGTGGGGAAAAACCACTGTTTGGGCGCACGGCAGGGCTCGGAACGGAAGGAGCGCAATTTGACTTTTCGAAAGTAAAATTTGCTTGAATAATTAGCGGACGCCATGTTGCATTTGTGGAGCCCCTGATGTGCCTAAACAGTGAAAATCCCCCACAAGTGACACCATTTTGGAAACTAGACCCCTCAGGGAACTTATCTAGATGTGTGGTGAGCACCTTGAACCCCCAAGTCCTTTACAGAAGTTTATGACATGGAGCCGTGAAAATAAAAAAATCAAACTTTTTCCACAAAAATGATGTTTTAGTCCCAATTTTTTTATTTTCACAAGGGTAAGAGTAGAAAGTGGACCACAAAAACTTTTGTGCAATTTCTCCTGAGTACGCCAATACCCCATATGTGGGGAAAATACAGTGTTTGGGCGCACGGCAGAGTTCAGAAGGGAAGGAGCACTGTGTGACTTTTTGAATGCAAAATCGTCTGGAATCGTGAGTGGACGCCATGTTGCGTTTGGAGAGCCCCTGATGTGCCTAAATAGTTGAAACCCCCCACAAGTGACCCCATTTTGGAAACTACACCCCTAAAGGATTTTATCAAGGGGTATAGTGAACATTTTGAACCCAGAGGTACGACACAGAATTTGATGACATTAGGTCATCATATTGAATAAGTTGTCATTAGTCTTGAGCGCAAGTGCTCGCTACTTGAGTTTGCATCGGGTACTCAGGTATGCACCATGTATCATGGGTGCTCAAGTGAAATGCTCGAGTCCCCGCCCGCATGTTTCACGGTTATTAGACACCCCCAAAAAAACATGCGGAGATCGCTCGTGCATGGCAGGCAATCCCCGCAAGGTTTTTTTGGCCGCGAAGCATATGGAGCGGAGACTCAAGCACCCGCGATACTCAGTGCATACCCGAGCACCCGATGCAAACTCAAGTAGCGAGCACTTGCGTTCAACACTAGTTGCCATATCGTCATCTTTTTTTTTTTTTTACTTTTGAAAAAAAAAAAAAACCCTAACCCCAACCCTAACATTAGCACAACCCTAACCCCAACCCCAGCCCTAGCGTTTATTTTTTATGGTATAGTGCGGTATAAGTGATTAGACGACCTTATTCTTCGGGTCGGTGCGACTACAGAGATACCAGAATCATATCGGGTTTTTATGATTGACAGCTGTCACACACTAAAAGACACATATTTTGTAAAATCTAGTTTTTGCATCGCCATATTTTGAGAGCTATAATTTTTCCACAGTTTGGCCTACAGAGTCATGTGATGGCTTGTTTTTTGTGGGACCAGTTGACGTTTTTATTGGTGCCATTTTCAGGCACGTGACATTTTTTGATTGCTTTCTATTCCAGCTTTTGGGAGACAGAATAAACAAAAATCAACAATTCAGGAATTGTTTTTTTTTTTTAATTTTTTTATTCTACTCCGTGTGTGGTAAAATTGATAAGGTAGCTTTATTCTTTGGGTCAGTACGTTTACAGCGGTACCACATTTATATTGTTTTTCTATGTTTTGGCGCTTTTACACAGTAAAAGCTATTTTATAGAAAAAATAATTTTTTTGCATCGCTTTATTCTGAGAGCTATAACTTTTTGATTTTTCGGATGATGGAGCTGTATGGTGGCTTTTTTCTTGCGGGACAAGATGACGTTTTTAGCGGTACCATTTTTATTTATATTCGTTTTTTTGATCGCGTGTTATTCCATTTTTTGTTTGACGGTATGATGATAAAGCATTGTTTTTTCCTTCGTTTTTTTTTTTTACCTGAAGGGGTTAACTAGTGGGACAGTTTTATAGGTCAGGACGCGGCGATACCAAATATGTGTACTTTTATTGTTTGTTTGTTTTTTTTCATAATAATATTTATTGATGGGTACATTATATTTTTATTTTTAGTGGATTATTTTTTTTATTTTATTTTTAATATTTTTACAAATTTTTTTTATTTTTATTTTTTCACTTTCTGAGAGTTTTTTTTACTTGTTTACTTTGTCCCACTATGGGACTTTCACTTTTTTATTCTGATCGCCTGCATAGCATAGTGATGGAGCACCATCCCTGTGCCATGCTGGCAGTCAGCGCTGCACAGTGAGAAGATTGTTTGGTCATGCACTGCGCATAACCAAAAAATCTCCCTGCTGTCTGGTGACCCGGATGTTGTCATGACGACATCAGGTCGTCATGGCAACACCCGGGAAGCCGCGGCAGACAGCGCTGGAGGCGGAAGAGGAGGTGAGTATACCGATCACCTCCCCTTAGCCACCGCAATGCTGCGATCGACTTTGATTGCAGCATTGCGGGGGTTAATGTGCCGGGAGCGGTGCGGGACCGCTCCCTGAACATTGTCATAGCTGACACCCGGTACTATCAGCTGACACCCGGCGGCGATCACGCCCGCACAGTCTGTGTGCGCGCGCGATCGCGATGACGTACTAATACGGGTCAGGCTCTTAAGTCCCAGGGCACAGACACGTATTAGTACTTCATGGGCTTTAAAGGGGTTAAAAACCCTGCACTAAGGATTAGTGTTGTTCTATGTTGGAACCTGCTAGGAGCATAGCAGGAAAGCTCAGCAGGATTGAATGTGGCTGAACCCGTGCCTGGGAAGGCTCTGCACCTGTCAGGCTCTGAGCGGCCCGGCGCGGCACCGTTGTTTAAGGACTCATGTTAACCCGGCTGCGAGCCAGAGGACTTTTCTGTTTACCCGTGAGTATCTGAATAAAGCTGTTTATGTTGGACTTGCTTGGGTCACTGCCTCAGTTACTGCACGGTGTGAACACCGCCGCCTTACACTATATACCACTATTTTACCTGCATAAATACTATGTGTCTAATTCACCGCCACTTTACTTATTATAGAGTTGAATACTGATCAATAAATTATACCCATATGTGATATGCTTTCCATAAAATTTCTATTGTGTGACGCTCTCCATGTATTTTAACGGAATTTTGTTTAATTCTCAATATTAATACTTTAATAAAATTTAATTTGTAGTTATCTTTTGAGTGGTGGCCATTTATTCTTTATAGTTTTAAATAGCTTAATGGGAACCTGTGACATAAAAAAACGGTATTAACCTGCAGATCTGGGGTTAATCTGCAAGTTAATAGCGTTCTGAACCTGCCCGGCGCCGGCACTTAGAACCCTGCTGCCAGGAGGAAATTAACTTTATTCCTTCCAGTTGTGTTTGGGTTTTAGTCACAGGGGTGAAAACTGATCCTAATGCAGAGCCTGCTGTCAGTTAGTGCCGGGGGTGTGATTACAGTCGCTGGTCTCTATACACAGAACTGTGGCTGAACCTGCACCAGCGCCACCTCCGTGACTGAAACCCAAATGGTAGCGGGAGGAATAAAGCAGGGTTATAAGTGCCGGTGTTGGGCATGTTAAAAATGCTATTAACCTGCAGATTAACCCCAGGTTAGTAGTCTTTTTTCATGCGACAGATTCCCTTTAAAGGGAATCGGTTAGTAGGATCCACCCTCCTAAGCCACCTATATGGGCATGCAGGTTTAAGGAAGCTGAATAAAATAATACCTTGATATCTGCGATCTGATGTCTTATTCCAGAGAAATGCACATTTTCTGACCTTTTCCAGGCTATAGGGAGGATGTTGCCGGGAAGATAACTCGGCCTCAAGAGCTTATTTTACATAAAAGGGGGAGTTACCAGTGTGAGACAAGTACCTGACACAGAACAGGAGAAATTAACTTTGTCTTCTTACAAACACATTTTTTGCAGCTCTCTGAGCTCTGCTGTATTGCAACAACATTGCAAGAGAGGAACCTGCAGATGTGTGAGGTATAATTGTGGTGCCCCTGAGGGTTCAGTCGCCACAGGGGTACTGCACCTCAGAACGAGGTGTGGTATCTCCTCTCCCAGGTAAGGGATGGAGCACTACACAGGACCCCAACCACACACTCAACACTACACCACTCAAGTTCTGAAGGGGGCCTAAAGCACCATAGTGCTGCCCCGGGCCTGAATGGAGGAGTTGGGGGGAACCAAAGTAAGGGGGAACCACATAGTGAGCGAGGGTGGAGGAAGCATTTACCTAAGCACTTTATTAGAATTCTATATAACTGGAGGCCATTTTAATAACAAGGTCTTTGGTCGTGGTTCTTTGGGACGGCAAGTCAGCACAAGGCTGCAGCCGGCTGAGAGTCCACCGTCCCCGGTCTCAGGCCTCGAGACGGGGGGTCGGGGCAGAGTTATAACCGACACTGTCCCCGGTCAGGGTCCAAGCAAGAAAGCCCAGGAGGGGAGCAGAGGAGATAGGCTCCACAGGCGAAAGGATCTCAGGGGGTGTGGACGGAGCGGAGTCGCCACCTGCATACCTTATTCTGGCCCAGCCAGAGAGACCCTGCCGCAAGAGAGGGTACCGGTCCCGATTATCTGACTTTGCACTTCACATTTCTGTCGGAAAAGTCCGGAGGCTTATGTGGATCCCAGGGGGATATGGACAGAGCGGAGTCGCTACCTGTATGCCCTAATCTGAGATTATCCAGAGGGACCCGGCCTTACGCCACGTTCTCACCACAAGTCACCAAAAAGGGCACTCAGTCGGTCTGGGGACTACACGTTACCCACAAGGGACATCGCAGTACCTGTACGGGACTCAGTGGGGGACACAAGGCGGGAGAAGTTGAACAAGAGAGGAACACACTAGAGCGGGGGTCCTGTCAAGTGCTCCTGAACTATCTGGGGAGTGCTGAACCCCACCCTGGCGGCCGCAGCTCATCGTGTGACAGCATAGAGAAGATCTGAGCTGAGTAAACACCAAAGTGAGTAAAGACTTGGATGACTTCAACTACCGCCTCTGTCTGGTCATTCTTCCGCGGCTCTGCACCCGCCAACGCTCTACTCTACACCCTCTCTACACTGCCCTGAGGCCCCGCTCCACCTGTGGTGAGTCGTACCAACTAAGCTGCCTAAACACCGGCCTCAGAGGACTGCTGCATCGCTGGTGATCCTCACCAGACACCACAGGTGGCGTCACGAACATTCCCTATCCCATATAACTTCCCCCCTTTCTTTTAAGAGTGACCCCAGGGTACAGGCCCGGGAGCCGGCCACCGCGACATCCCCCAAGATCAGGCAATAACTAGGCCCGGGCGCTGAGTCGTCCCCATCCCCCTGGGCGCGTCATAATCACACACAGTTCTGCAGTGAGATCAGAGAGCGGCCTTTACACATCACACTGGTAACTCTCCCTTCATGGAAAATAAGCTCTGGAGGCAGATTCTCATGCAGATCAGTGTCCACCCCATAACATGGAAAGCTCACTTACATAAAAAAACATAGATTTCTCTGGAAGAAGACATTGGATCCCAGATATCAACGTATCATTTTATTCAGCTTCCTATGACCTACATGCACATATAGATGGCTTAGGGGGGACGATCCTACTGACAGATTCCCTTTAATACCCACTTAATTTTTGTATTTAGGATTTAACTCTTTTGTAGGTGTTTATAACTTTTTTTCCTATCAGCACAGTGTAAACAGTATAGTATAGTAAATGTAAATGTCTTCTCATGCTCTCTTATTTTTCATTCTAATAGAGGACAGCAGTGTCCGGCCAACCTGCTCTAGAAGTGCAATCTCACATAACATCAGAAAGAGATTATTATTCCATCATGTGCTCGGGCAGGGGAGCTTTGGAAAAGTTGTGCTGGCGGAGGACACTTCTAACCATCAGAAGTATGCTGTTAAGATCATCAGCAAGAGATCCCTGCTCGCTTCTGGCAATGAGGAATATGTGATGGTGGAGCGCCGAGTTTTACAGCTGGCATCTGGGAGCCCCTTCCTTGTCCGCGCAGACTTTGCATTCCAGACCAAGGTACAGTAGTGACTTATTGCTCCTTATTAAATGTCCCCCTATGTAACACAAACTTTCCCATTGTATATAAAATAATCACAAATGTATTTTATATAACAAAGTGTTCTTTAAGGTTACCATCAATAAAAAAAAAGCTTAATATTTGGGAAATTACAACCCATACTTGCGAGGATCATGAGAAAATTTCTAAAGATGTAGAGAAGCCACTGATCTCTTCTTTGTAGTAACTGTGTACATGTCACAATGGTTTGGCAACTATGGCTTTTTGATTCATCAAAGCTATAATGTCAAAATGATGGCATAAAAAGCTTTGAAAAGTCTCAAAATCTTTGTGCAACGCAAGGCTGCCCAAAAATGTTGCATCTTTTGGCATTTTCAAGCCATTTTCGCCAAAATCCAACAAGGTTGGTGGAGCTGGTGCATGATAGGATGTGGTGACGTCAAATTCTTGAAGCGCAGCTGCGACCTTTACGCCACAAATTTTACTCCAGTTACCTACAGGTGTAGCATTTGTGGCTAGGTGCGCACGAAGACAGACGCCACTAGGCGCCTGGCCTAATTCTTTAAGAGACGTGTCTCTTAACAAATCAGCACTCCATTCCACCTGCTCATCAAGAACGGTGTGAAAAATGCCAGTCCTGATGAATCAACGCAAAAGTCTTCTCTCTCTTTTATTTCTTCTATAGATGCTTGCGCTACTTGGGCTGGAATACATGAGCTGCGGGGACTTCTTCGACTTTCTAGAGATGAAGGGGCGGCTTGACATCCCCAGCGCAAGGTATAGTTTTAAGTTTTATCTTAGGTAAAGTAAATTGCAAATAATAGCCTACATTTCTCAAAGCTCCATCATGAGGATACAATACTTCTAATGTTTTCCTATAATACTAATGCCTATTTTTTTCCATAACTATACAACACATTCTTATTTTTAATCCTTTCCTAACCACCCACTATCTTTTGATGGTTGGTCGTGCAGGTCCTAAGTCAGCAGTGACCTTCTCTGCAGTTGTTGCTTTAGCGCCCATGTTTCTGAAAGCCAGGAGGTACCGGTCAAGTCTCTGGCTGTTCACATCAAGCAGGGACCTTAAAGAGATAACAGTCTACTGACTCATGTGAATTTCTAAAAATTCCCTGTCATATTCTGACATTCTCTCATCTTCTTTTCCGATAGATTCTATGCCGCTGAGCTCGTGTGTGGCATCCAGTTTCTCCATTCGAAGGGCATTATCCACAGAGATCTCAAGCCCGAGAACATCCTGGTGGCTGACACGGGCCATATTAAAATCACGGATTTCGGTCTCGCACTTGAGAACATGCTTGGAGACCGCACAGCCACCAAATATGTTGGAACTAGGGAATTTATGGCTCCTGAGGTGAGAAGAAGAGAACTCTCTTGCTGAATGATGTATTAATGATTTAATTTGTATCTGTATTGCTATTAATGGAGTCATCAAACTTGTAGAAAAATTATAGAAATGGCTGCCGAAATTGTAAAATAGCAAAATCATCACACACCCTCTTCCCAATCGATCCAACGGTAACATTATTGCAGCGCTCCCAGACTTTGCGGCATGTGACCACTCCAGTCAGTCTGTTGTCCTGGCGGTTATACGCCAAATTACTGGTATCATGGCGTACATCACAGATCAGTGATGCTTTTTATATGGCACATGACCACTGCACCCACTGACTGGCTGCAGTGGTCAAATGCCACCTCCATTTAAATGAAGACTGGGAGCACTGCAGTGGGAGAAGTGAGTAGTGATGATTTTGTTATTTTACAGTGTTGCTAGTTAATTTTACTAAATTTCTACAAGTTGGAAAACCCCTTTAAATATTCTCATGGAAAACCTAAGGGCTGGTTCAAAATATTTTGTTTGACTCTTTTTAATGTATGGGCCAGTAAAACCTATGAATTACGTTAAATGGAAGCTTTGATGGATACCTGACAGTGGCATCCATCACCCATGGACCATAAAGGTATTCGCTTAACAGATACAAGTGCTTCTCACTAAATTAGAATATCATCAAAAAGTTAATTTATTTCAGTTCTTCAATACAAAAAGTGAAACTCATATATTATAGCGGGGCTCCTTTTGCATCAATTACTGCATCAATGCGGCATGGCATGGAGGCGGTCAGCCTGTGGCCCTGCTGAAGTGTTATGGAAGCCCAGGTGGTTTTGATAGCAGCCTTCAGCTCGTCTACATTGTTGGGTCTGGTGTCTCTCATCTTCCTCTTGACAATACCCCATAGATTCTCTTAAGGTCAGGCGAGTTTGCCGGCCAATCAAGCACAGTGATACTGTTGTTTTTAAACCAGGTATTGGTACTTTTGGCCATGTGGACAGGTGCCAAGTCCTGCTGGAGAATGACATTTCCATCTCCAAAAAGCTTGTCGGCAGAGGGAAGCATGAAGTGCTCTAAAATTTCCTGTTAAACGGCTGCGCTGACTTTGGTCTTGATAAAACACAGTGGACCTACACCAGCAGATGACATGGCTCCCCAAACCATCACTGATTGTGGAAACTTCACACTAGACCTCCAGCAGCTTGGATTGTGGCCTCTCCACTCTTCCTCCAGACTCTGGGTCCTTGATTTCCAAATGAAATGCAAAATTTACTTTCATCTGAAAACAACACATTGGACCACTGAGCAACAGTCCAGGTCTTTTTCTCCTTGGCCCAGGTAAGACGCTTCTGGCATTGTTTATTGGTCATGAGCGGCTTGACACAAGGAATGCGACACTTGTAGCCCATGTCCTTGATACGTCTGTGTGTGGTGGCTCTTGTAACAATGACACCAGCAGCAGTCCACTCCTTGTGAATCTCCCCCAAATTTTCTAATGGCCTTTTCTTAACAATCCTTTCAAAGCTGCGGTTATCCTGGTTGCTTGTGCACCTTTTTCTACCACATTTTTTCCTTCTACTCAACTTTCCATTAATAGACACAGCACCCTGTGAACAACCAGCTTCGTTAGCAATGACCTTTTGTGGCTTACCCTCATTATGGAGTGTGTCAATGACTGCCTTCTGGACATCTGTCAAGTCAGCAGTCTTTCCCATGATTGTGGAGCCTACTGAAACAGACTAAGGGACCTTTTTAAACACTTAGGAAGCCTTTGCAGGTGTTTTTTGTTAAGTATTCTTTACTGACATAATGACTTTTGTGTTTTCATTGGCTGTAAGCCATAATCATCAACATTAACAGAAATAAACACTTGAAATAGATCACTCTGTTTGTAATGACTCTATATAATATATGAGTTTCACGTTTTGTATTGAAGAACTGAAATAAATTAACTTTTTGATGATATTCGAATTTAGCGCGAAGCACTTGTATATCAGTATAACCTATTGAAAAGTTCAGGATGTATCCCTGTAACAAATGCGTGTGATGGATGGCAAACAGTGGTATCCATAACTCACAGACCTACATGTTAAAAAAGTGTAAATGTAAAATATATGTTTATACTGTATTAAATGATGGAATAGTGTGTTCTACTAGCTATCCCATACTTTTTTTTCAGAATAGTAAAATATATTGGACAAATAGACGGCAAAAATACGTATTTAGAGAGGTTTGAAAAATTGGCTGAAAAAGCACTCATGAAAATATTATTATTATTTATTTATAGCGCCATTGATACTGTACATAAGGATGTACATGGTGCTGTACATAAGGAGGGGTTACATACCAAATACAGATATCACTTACAGTAAACAAACTAACAATGATAGACTGGTACAGAGGGAAGAGGACCCTGCCCTTGCGGGCTTACATTCTACAGGAATGGGGAAGAAGACAGTAGGTTGGGTTGTTGCGGTGGCTCCAGTGTTGTTGAGGTGGCAGCAGGCAAGGTCATGGCAGGCTGTAAGCTTGTTTGAAGAGATGGGTTTTTAGGTTCCGTCTGAAGGATCCAAGTGTGGAGGATAATCAGATGTGTTGAAGCACAGAATTCCATAGGATGGGGGATATTCGGGAGAAATCTTGGAGGCCATTGGGCGAGGAGCGAATAAGTGTGGAGGAGAGAAGGAGTTCTTGGGAGGACCAGAGATTACCGGGGTGAGGAAGTAGTGTGGGAGTGGGAGACGCTAAATGTGCGGTTAGAAAGGTATGAGGACATCCAGGATGGGGCAAGATTTTTGACGCCAAAGCAAGAGAGGATCTGTAGTAGGAGTCAGTGGTCAACTGTGTCGAAAGCAGAGGACAGGTCAAGAAGAAGGAGTACAGAGAATTGTCTGTTAGCTTTGGCTGTAAGTAAGTCATTGGTGATTTTGGTAAGGGCAGTTTCAGTGGAATGATGGGGGCGGAAGCCGGATTGTCGGTTGTCGAAGAGAGAGTTAGATGAGAAGTAAGAGGAAAGTTCAGTGTGAACATGTTGCTCAAGGAGTTTGGAGGCAAATGGGAGCAGCGATATGGGGCGGTAGCTGGACAAGGCGGTTGGCTCGAGGGATGGCTTTTTGAGGATGGGCGTGATTGTGGCATGTTTGAAGGCAGCAGGGAAGGTGCCAGAAGTTAGTGATAGGTTGAAGAGATGAGTAAGGGATGGGTTGAATGGTGGGGTGGGGTTGGGGAGGAGGTGGGATGGGATGGGGTCGAGTGCACAAGTGGTGAGGTGTGATTTGGAGAGGAGACGAGCAAGGTCTCCTTCCGTGATGTTGTGAAGGTAGGTTATGGGGGAAGGGCAATGGTCTGGAAAACAAAGGGGTTGTGGTGGTTGGGCAGTATAGACTTGCCTTGTTTGGTCAATCTTGTTTTTGAAGTGTGTGGCAAACTCCTCAACAGAGATGACGGCGGTCGGAGGGGGCAGTGGGGGGTGGAGGAGAGATTTAAAAGTGTTGAATAGCTGTTTGGGGTTGTAGGATAAGCAAGATATGAGGGTTGTGAAGTAGGCATGTTTAGCAGAGGTGAGGGCTGATTTGAATGCAAGTGTTGCTTGTTTGAATGTAGTCATCTTGAGAATGTGTTTTCTGCAACCCTGGATGCTTGTCGAAGCTGTTTAGTGAGGTTGTTGTGCCAGGGTTGCCTATTGACTCGTCGTGCTCTGCCATGCATAAGAGGGGCGACCGAGTCAATAGCTGATGTAAGAGTGGCATTGTAGAAAGCAGTGGCGCTGTCTGTGTCGTGGAGTGAAGATATGGATGTCAGTGGTAGAATAGAGTCAGAGAGTGTGTGAGTGTCTAGATGTGCAAGGTCTCTGCGGGGGTGTGCTAGTTGCTGGACATGGGTGACAGGTGAGGAGGACAGGGATGACAACATGAGTAGATGGTGGTCAGATAGGGGTAGTGGGGAGGTTGTAAGGATATATAGGGAGCAGAGTCGGGTGAAGATGAGGTCTAGTGTGTGTCCGACTGTGTGGGTGGCTGAGGAGGACCACTGAGTAATTCCAAAGGATGAAGTAAGCCACAGGAGTTTGGATGCTGCTGGCTGGTGAGTGTCAGTGGGGATGTTGAAATCGTCCATGATGATTGTGGGAATGTCAGCAGAGATAAAGTAAAGAAGCTAGGTGGAGAATTGGTCAATAAAGGCAGTGACCGGGCCTGGAGGTCGGTATATGACAGCCACTTGGAGGTTGGAGGGAGAGTAAATGCGGACAGAGTGGACTTCAAAAGAAGGCAGAATAAGAGAGGGTAGAGGTGGGATAGGGCTAAAGGTGCAGTTGGTAGAATGGAGTAGACCCACTCCTCCACCATGTCTGTTACCAGGGCGAGGAGTGTGGGTGAAGTGGAGGCCACCGTAACACAGCGCAGCAGGGGAGGCAGTGTCAGAGGGTGTCAACCATGTCTCTGTGATGCCCAGGAAGGAGAGATTGTGATAGGTAAAGAGGTCATGGACAAAATGGAGCTTGTTGCAGACAGAGCAGGCATTCCAGAGTGCTCCAGAGAGAGGGAGCAGGGGGATGGGCGTCAGGGGCATGGAAATGACGAAGAAGGGTAAAAAAAAAAAGATGCTTCAGGATAAAAATAACTCAGACTTTTCCTGAAGCGTCTTCCTCTTGAAAAACTCGGTGGACTTGCCCCTCCTTCCCAAAAAATACATCATGTGCATTACCCTAGAGTACACTAAACTTTGGCCGACAGCCTAAAATGCAAGGTTAAAAAATAATGCACTAAACTACAATGAAGTAGTCGGCAGTCGGCACATCTCTTCCAGGAAACTTAAAAGCCTCTTTTAGTAAACATCAATGACGCTTCTTACTTCAACTGACTCTGTGTCATTTTACCACAGAAGTACACAAACGTGATACAAATCCTGATACATTCATGTGCTGACATGTCACCTATGTAGTAACTGTTCTCTCCTCTGTGACAGATGCTGGCTAGGGAGGAGTATGGCGCCGGAGTGGACTGGTACGCGCTTGGCCTCATCATAAATGAGATGGTTACCGGTGAGTGCACTTACCATCCTGCACTATTTGATACATCTTCCTCCGGCGCTGAAGACATCATTAGAGAGGTGAGAACGATACGGATATTGGATTTACTACTTAGTAATGTACTGCCATGGTAAATGTACTGAAGCCGCACAGAATAGGCCAATGTACTCTTAATTTTTCCCTTTCTAACCAGCAATGAATCCATTTGAGGATCTACATGAGTACTTGTTTTGCTGGGTAGAAGTGTTTAGTCACTGAGCCTTGCTGTCATGGATCTACTGGCAGTCTACAGTCAGTTGGACCTAAGGGCTCTTTCACACGTCCTGATATTTCTGGTCCCGGAGATATGCGTGTCCTTGTGCACCTGTGTGGCACACGTGTGAAGCTCATGTGCCACCCGTGTGGCGCATCAGTAGCACACGCACCGGAATTTGGGAATCAGCGGTACAGTTAGCACTGTTTCCAAGCACCGGGCGCTGAACACTGCCCTCATCATAGTCCCCTGCCGACGCTGCGATCGGCACCAGCAGGACATAATGATGAGAGTAGTAGCAGAGGAGCAGGGGAGAATGACTCCTGCAGCGAGCAGGCCCCAGAGCTGCGCTGAGCTCAGTGACTGACAGGACACCGCTCACTGAGCACAGCTCCTCTGCTGAGCGGTCGTGTGGATTACAGCGGGGGACACTTAGGACAGGTGAGTATAAGGATTTTTTAAAGTTTATTCTTATTTTTACAGGTGGAGACACCGAGAGAAGAATTCTACTCTCATCACTATCCCCTGCTGGTGCTGATCGCTGCGCCGCAGGGAACTATGATGAGGACAGCATTCAGCACCCGGCGTTTGGGATTAGCTCTAACAGCCCGGAACATGTCACACGGATGGCATCCATGTGCGGTACATGTTTACACAGACCCATTGACTTGAATGGGTCCGTGTGATCCGTGCTGCCGGCTGGCAAAAACTGGCATGTCTGTGTGGATCACACAGACACACGGTCCGTGGAAACACACTGACATGTGCGCAGACCCATTCATTTGAATGGGTCTACGTGTGTCAGTGTCTCCGGTACGTGTGGAAACTGTCACCACACATACCGGACACACAGACGTGTGAAAGAGCCCTAGGGTCTAACGTTGCACTACAGAAGTCCTGTAGAATTGTTCTGTTATAAGATTTTTTACCTGCACTGATTGACTATTAAGCATATTTTTCATTTCCAGCTCCTCCAGAGAGATCCCGCCAAGCGCTTAGGAGTCCACAGAAACATCAGAGATCATCCCTTTTTCCAGCATATTGACTGGGTCTCTGTGGAAGCCCTTCAGATGCCCCCACCACACATCCCTGTAGTAAGTAAATGGACAGAAATTGTATCCAGGTCAGGGTGAACTTTTTACTATGCAATCTGTGGACAGCATGAGGAAGAGGTTAAATCACAGATTTCAATGATATGTCACCTGTAATGCTGTGTGCTGCTGTTTACTTACACTGAAAGTTTTATCACCTGGTGATTATCATTGCCAGGACTACAACAGCACATGCTTGCTAGTCCGACTCCGCCTCCTCCTGTGTTAAGCAGCTCAATGTCAATGGACTGTTTGCATGCACAGCCTAGTGTGGGCGGGGTTAGCTTTCTCAACTCTGCTACATTGCTAAATCTAAGAACTCTGTATCAGAACCACTGCACAAAGTAAACTAAGTGATACATTGTTGGATTCAGGGTCTCTTTATCTACATCATGCTGCTCTCAGATAAGGTAGCAAAAACCTGGTGACATATTGCCTTTAATAGATTTACTATTACATATTATAGAAAATGATACAAGGGTAGCATAGATGTATTTATCTCTGTAAAACTATTCAAGCACCAGATTTTTCTAAAGGCCATGCACCTTGTCATAAATTTGGTGCATTTTACTCCAATACACATTAAACTATTGTTGGCCAAACCCACCGATAACGATAGATTCTACCAACAGTCTAATCTGTATAGGAACCCCCGGACAATTGATTTTTGCGGGAGTTAAGTATCTGACATGTCCAATTCAGGGTTGCCAATCCTTTTGTTCTCATTGAGATAAACCACCTATAGGCATGTCTGGCAGCAGCTCTCACATAGGGAACACCGGAGAGCTCGGTTGAGCGAGGGCCGACATAGTAGCTGGCCAAATATCTGGTGGCAACTTATCTCAGTAAGAACAAAAGGATTGGCAGTCTGAAATTGTACAGCCATCTAATGTTTAAGAAGAGTAAGACTAGTGAATGCAACGCCCAATATATTCTTCTTTAACCATTGTACATAAGAGAAAGTGCTCATGGATAAGGTCGAATTACAGCTCGAATTTGTACAAAACTGTAATAGGTCTCCCAGAAAAGTCTATATATGAGCATGAGCAGTCTTCTCAATCCTCATATACCTCGAGGAGGCATATAGAGGCTTCTGCTGTCCGAATTAGTAGGAATCTGAAAGAAAAAAAATGATGCCAAGTGCCATCGGATTGTGAATTTAATGCCCCTCCATAATTGATTGTGCACAGGCTCTTATGTTCATACACCAACAATCTTCAACGTCATCCTGCATACATTAATGTTTGCTAGCATGAGCTTTGTATGACGGCACACTGGATTAGTGGGTGAGCAGCCTAAAAGGCGGTAATTTGCCAGCCACCAAACGAACCTGGCATAAATGTTTCCCATGAAGATCACCAATCTCACATGACAGAAATATTACAGTATATTACCGATGGAACCTCCCATGATTAGGTAATAAACCAAATATAGTCAATTGCTGTATTGATTCTCATGCTAATTGCAGTACATTGACCAGAAAACCAATATGTAGGATTACTTGGGAATAAAATATACACAAATGAAGAGCAAAGATTGTGACTTTATTTAATGTGATAAGTCATCATCCTTAAATACTAATCTTCTGTTGTGTTTCATCCAGACATCTGAACCTCATCACCGCCGCAAAAGGTTCCATCTAGGCAAGTTGGAGGCAGCAGAGGCCACAATGTCATCGATCCCCCCAGACAAACAGGCTGCATTCAGAGGGTTTTCATTTGTCAGCTAGAAAACCCTTGAAGACTCACGTGTCATCAGAGATAGTGCCCTCTTGAGTCCCTGGAAGAAGAACAGAAGGAAATGAAGATCATCAGAATATAGGAAGATTGAAGTATGGATCCCAGGATTGGCACTGGCTACAGGGCGACGTGGAGTAAGAAGATGTCTCCAATATCCATCAGGCACTTAACCTCGGGAGGAGCGAAGATGCAACCAGTAAGATGGAGGAGCCAAGAGATGCTTGGTAAGTAGAAGTGCAATAACACCTGCACTTCACCTCGGTCATAGGCATTTAGAACCGGTGACTGCATTTCCTCTCGCCCATCATAGCAGCAGATTATGGTGCTGTCCTGAGCTGAGAGGAAATAAAAGGTGCGAGACAGGCCGGCTATTAAGGGGTGGAAGGAGGCCGGACTTTTTTTTTTTTAATGCCTATGACAATTTTTAAATATACCGGTAATTTAAATTCCTCATATTCGTGACAGCAATGACACGGGCTGTGAGGAATAAGGTGTGAGATGGCCGGCTATTAAGGGGTGGAAGGAGGCCGGATTTTTTTTTTTTTTTTTTTTTAAATCATAGCATTTAAAGCTATATTGCTTTGCTATGTAAAATAATTATATTTACCGGTGACTACCGATGACTATAGTTATACTTTTCCCCCTCCTCCATAACAACTCATTGAGCTGTTCTGGGTGACGGGGAAATAAGGTGTGAGATGGCCGGCTATTAAGGGGTGGAAGGAGGCCGGATTTTTTTTTTTTTTTTTAAATCATAGCATTTAAAGCTATATTGCTTTGCTATGTAAAATAATTATATTTACCGGTGACTACCGATGACTATAGTTATACTTTTCCCCCTCCTCCATAACAACTCATTGAGCTGTTCTGGGTGACGGGGAAATAAGGTGTGAGATGGCCAGCTACTAAGTGGTGGAAGGAGGCTGGATTTTTTTTTTTTTTTTTAAATCATAGCATTTAAAGCTATATTGCTTTGCTATGTAAAATAATTATATTTACTGGTGACTACCGATGACTATAGTTATACTTTTCCCCCTCCTCCATAACAACTCATTGAGCTGTTCTGGGTGACGGGGAAATAAGGTGTGAGATGGCCGGCTATTAAGGGGTGGAAGGAGGCCGGATTTTTTTTTTTTTTTAAATCATAGCATTTAAAGCTATATTGCTTTGCTATGTAAAATAATTATATTTACCGGTGACTACCGATGACTATAGTTATACTTTTCCCCCTCCTCCATAACAACTCATTGAGCTGTTCTGGGTGACGGGGAAATAAGGTGTGAGATGGCCGGCTATTAAGGGGTGGAAGGAGGCCGGATTTTTTTTTTTCTTTTTAAATCATAGCATTTAAAGCTATATTGCTTTGCTATGTAAAATAATTATATTTACCGGTGACTACCGATGACTATAGTTATACTTTTCCCCCTCCTCCATAACAACTCATTGAGCTGTTCTGGGTGACGGGGAAATAAGGTGTGAGATGGCCGGCTATTAAGGGGTGGAAGGAGGCCGGATTTTTTTTTTTTTTTAAATCATAGCATTTAAAGCTATATTGCTTTGCTATGTAAAATAATTATATTTACCGGTGACTACCGATGACTACAGTTATACTTTTCCCCCTCCTCCATAACAACTCATTGAGCTGTTCTGGGTGACGGGGAAATAAGGTGTGAGATGGCCGGCTATTAAGGGGTGGAAGGAGGCCGGATTTTTTTTTTTTTTAAATCATAGCATTTAAAGCTATATTGCTTTGCTATGTAAAATAATTATATTTACCGGTGACTACCGATGACTATAGTTATACTTTTCCCCCTCCTCCATAACAACTCATTGAGCTGTTCTGGGTGACGGGGAAATAAGGTGTGAGATGGCCGGCTATTAAGGGGTGGAAGGAGGCCGGATTTTTATTTTTTATTTTTAAATCATAGCATTTAAAGCTATATTGCTTTGCTATGTAAAATAATTATATTTACCGGTGACTACCGATGACTACAGTTATACTTTTCCCCCTCCTCCATAACAACTCATTGAGCTGTTCTGGGTGACGGGGAAATAAGGTTTGAGATGGCCGGCTATTAAGGGGTGGAAGGAGGCCGGAGTTTTTATTTATTTTTTTTCTATTGCTATTGCATGTCCATGTACATGTCTTTGGAATTCCTCATATTCAAGAAAGTAATGACATGAGCTATAAGGAATATAGTGTGAGGCAGACACCGCCCTAGGTCATAGGTGTATAATACCACCAATACCACCATACTGGATAACAACCACCTCCCCCCCCCCCGACTTTGGGAAGAATGAAGATGGATGCTGCAAGATGAAGGAGCCCGCAGATTAGTGATGGGTCGTTCACAAACGAACTGAAACAAACTGACGGCTTCCTGCTGTGAACGATGGGGGTCAGCCCCCCAGTGAGAGCCACTATATTCTCTGAATGGCTCTAACTGGGTGTTAAATTCCAGTGTTCAGGGGTCGTAACTCCCACCCAGACCAAATTCTGCCCACTCATCAATTTAATTGGTCAACTGCAAGTAGGCAGAGTTTCAGCCTCATTAACATCATCTTAAATATGTGTTCACCTATTGTAAACACATATTTAATAGGGATCGGTTTAGGATCCAAAAGAGCTGGCTGTTTTTGGTGAGCAGAGCCAGGAGAGACAGATCGCCAAAAAGAGCCAGACTGTCCATCACTACTGCAGATGCACTGTGGGTAAATGGAAGTACAAGAATACCTGTTATAGGCATTTGTAACCAGTGATTCCTTTTCCTCTAACCTACAATAGTAGTAGTCTGCATCATTTCCCAGAGATGTTGACTGTTAGGGTATGTGCACACCGCCTCATTTTCAGGCATATTCTGCCATGAACCCACCTGAAAAAACACTTAAAAAACATAAAAAAGAATGAATATATGCACAGCAATGTCAAAACGAATTGCTGTGCATATATTTCATTTCTTGTCTCTTCTGTTAAGCACTTCAGGCTTCGAAAGCAACTAAAAGAAATGACCGTTCCAATCTTAAGCTTCCACTATTTTATCTATCCACACAGCCAGGGTTTTCCAGAAGCGTCTTTCTATAGAAAAAAAATAAGTGGATACGCCGATGTATAAAAGACTGCACATGCACATACCACTATGTCACGTGCACACGTTGAGTATTTGGTGAGTTCTTTACATCAGTATATGTAAGCCAAAACCAGGAGTGGAACAATCAGAGGAAAAGTATAATAGGACCATGTCACCACCTCTAGATTTATCACCCACTCCTGGTTTTGGCTTACAAATATTGATGTAAAAAACTGACCAAATACTCAATGTGTGTACGTGGCCTAATACAGGCAGCATCTGACTGTAACAGCAGCAGGCAGAGCTAAGCTCCACTCGCTGCTGTTAATCCCTTAAATGCTGCTGTCAATCTCATTTTTAAAGCGCAGTCTGGGGGGCACACCTTGCCCCTTCCTCCAGTAATGCAGGGTGCCGATGGTTTGTCATGGCTGCCGCTGGCCTGTTGAAGGCCCTGGAGCCTGTTCTGACGGCGCTCCATTGAAGATCAGCCTGTGGTGTGATTTTTACTACATATTGCAATATTGTGGTTTAGCATAGCATAGAATATAGCATAAGGATAATAGATTAGCATGTAACATAGGAAATGGTTAAGGTTAGGTTTAGCCCAGTGGGAGGGCACTAGTGCTGATAAGAAGGGGGGCACTTCCTGGTTAGAGGGGATTCAGTGTCTGCCAGTGAAGGGTAGAAGAGAATTCAGGTGGGGTGGTGGGTTGCTAGGGGCAGCATGGGCCAAATGTTCTGTACAGTGGGAGGCCAAATGGAGATCCGTGATGGCCATTCCAACAGCACCTGGAGCCTATGGCTCAGGCCAGGTACCATGGAGCGGGCTGGTCTTCTGACATTGCGACATGGAGTTACATGAGGAGCAGGTGGCAGGTCCCGGGTGCACTGCTGGAGTGGACAATGAATCCCTGGGGCTGATGGAGTCAGCAGACTTGGGGGTAGTCCAGAATGAACGTGTGGCAGAAGAGAAGAGGAGTTGTGCTAAGGAGGAAGGAAGTCTGCATTGCTGGGCCCTATCCCACTTGTACCCACATGATGAACTTGTACTTGTTAGTGAAAGTTTGACTGTTTGTTTGAATGTTGTTCCATGCATTGTGTACGGCGGCTCCTGAGGACGGAAGCCTGGAGGCAGCAGAAGCCTACGGCCCACAAGTGGGTGTGATGCCCCCCACACTTTATAGCACACTGGGACTGGGACACCCCTTGTCTGTAAAGTGCCAAAGGGACTGCAGCTCGGTCACGACTACAGCACTACAGCACTTTACACTCCCTCCACTGTTTTTATAGAGATGATAGAATAGCCAATGCCTTCATTTTTATGATGTTTAATTGGCCAAAGGATTTAACTAAATGACTCTTATGAAAAATACATTTAGTTAGCGAAATGTTTACTGGGAATGTGTTAGGAAGTTTTTATGTTAAGGGCATTGACCGCTCTCTGGTTATTGTTAACCAATGTGTTTGTAGATGATTAAAAGGCATTCAGTGCAGAAATTCAGCAGAGCCGAGATTTGTGTTTCCCATATTTGATATTTAGTGCTGAAATTCAAGAAAGGCCATATTAGTAAGTGCCTTATCTTCTTCTCAAACACACTGGTCAACAATAACCAGAAAATGGCCAATCCTTTTAATCATAGTTTAAAGTCTTGGAAGAATTTACTTTAAAGTTTGTCACCTCTTATATCATAAAATAATAAATAAACAGAAACCGCTTTTCTAATAGACTAACAAGTCCAGAAGAGATCCCTTTTCAGCAGTCAGCTCATTATCATAACAAGCAGGATTACAATGAGAGATAACATAATCCACCATTCACAGTAGGTAGTGTCACAGTTCACCTCTCCCCCCTTCCTGCACAATAACATCTGCATGTCACTAAACATGAGAACATGTATAGAAAGCTCTCTCAAGGAAATAGAGTCCCCTATAATACAATATCTTGTGACATATGTCCAATGTCCATATCTCCAAACAGGCAAGAGAGCAGCTTCCATAAATATACAGGAAACAGAATATAATACCCTGAAATCAGAAATACAGATTATAAAAACATTATCACAATCTGGTTTCAATTAGTTTAAAAAATGTATGTGACACATTCCCTTAAAGAGAAATAAGTACAAATATACCTAAAAAGAGTATTGGATATTTTAACAAATTTTTCATGTTAGAGTAGAGTAGGGCCCTGCCAAAAGAGTCTACCTTGTCGTGGTGGCAGGCTTAAAAAATCTTTTGGCCAAAACAAAAAAACAATGTATCTAATATGGTGTTCCATGAGAACTGTTAATGTGGGATTGGGAAGGACGTGGTGCAGAAGTGGGCTGTAGCACTATGAAAGATTTGAGAGATGGAGGCGGAGCTGGGGTGGAGTCTGGGCGTAGTATCAAGGGGCCCAAAAATGTTGTCAGTATGGGGCCCTGAAATTCCTGATGGCAGCCCTGCAAACATACTGTAAATATACGCACTGTATTCACATACAGGTGCATCTCACTGAATTAGAATATCATCAAAAAGTGAATTTATTTCAGTTCTTCAATACAAAAAGTGAAACTATATTATATAGAGTCATTACACACAGAGTGATCTATTTCACGTGTTTATTTCTGTTAATGTTGATGACTATGGTTTACCGCCAATGAAAACACAAAAGTCATTATCTCAGTAAACTAAAATAATTAACAAAAAACACCTGCAAAAGCTTCCTAAGCATTAAAAAAGGTCCCTTAGTTTGACACACTCCACAAGGTCCCAGAGTTCCAATTATCATTTGGAAATCAAGGTCCCAGAGTCTGGAGGAAGAGTGGAGAGGCCACAATCCAAGTTGCTGGAGGTCTACTGTGACGTTTCCACAATCAGTGATGGTTTGGGGAGCCATGTCATCTGCTGGTGTAGCTCCACTGTTTATTATCAAGACCAAAGTCAGCGCAGCCGTCTACCAGGACATTTTAGAGCACTTCATGCTTCCCTCTTTTTTTGGAGATGGAAATGTCATTCTCCAGCAGGACTTGGCCCCTGTCCACACGGCCAAAAGTACCAATACCTGGTTTAAAAACAACAGTATCACTGTGCTTGATTGGCCGCAAACTTGCCTGACTATAGCCCCATAGAGAATCTATTATAGAGAATCTATGGGGTATTGTCAAGAGGAAGATGAGAGACACTAGACCCAACAATGCAGACGAGCTGAAGGCTGCTATCAAAGCCACCTGGGCTTCCATAACACCTCAGCAGTGCCACAGGCTGATCGCCTCCATGACACATTGCCACATTAATTGATGCAAAAGGAGCCCCGACCAAGTATTGAGGGCATTTACTGAACATACATTTCAGGAGGACAACATTTCGGATTGTAAAAACATTTTTCAAGCTGTTGTTATAAAGTATTCTAATTTACTGAGATAATGACTTTTGCGTTTTCATTGGCTGTAAGTAGTGTTGAGCGATACCTTCCGATATCGGGAAATATCAGATCGGATTGGATCGAACCGATACCCAAAAAGTATCGAATATTGCCGATTCCGATACCGGAAACCAATGCAAGTCAATGGGACAGAAATATCGGAATAAAAATAAACCCTTTCTTTCCTTGTAGGTTAATTCTACATGAAGGAAAACAACTAAGAATAATGTATAATGTATTGGGGGAGGTGGGGGAGACAATAAAGGCATAGAGGTTTAGCCCAATCAAATGGAATAGCAGGAATTAATATTTTTTTTAAGACGTTCTGAGTTACGGAAATATTGACTATGTTAAGTTTTTTAATATTTTGTCAGATATTTATGTTTCACTACTTCCATGCTCTTCACCTTCTTTTTTACTTCTCCCACACTTTCCCCATTCATCATCCTCAGCATCAGCATCTTTTTCATCAACTTCTTCTTCACCTTCTACATCTTCTTCTTCACCTTCTTCCTATTATTCTTTTTTTTTTACATTCTTCATAATCTTCTTATTCAACTATTATTCTTCTTCATATTCTACTTCTTCATCTTCTTCATATTCTTCTTCTTCATCATATTCTTATTTGTGACAGGCATTCCTGTAGTTGTTATCTATAAAAGTTTGAACATTACACCTTTCGTTCTGCCCGTCACAAAAGATTTACAACAGGATTTGTCCGCGTTCAGTTTGGCCTGCAGCAGCAGGTCTTTTCCAGGGGCACCACGAGGAGGAACGGACTCACCCCCATACACTGCTTAGTCATCTTCTGCTTATAATTTAGATATTATCTTTTGCTCTGATTTTTAGTCTTATGCTTAATGTTCTTCCGCTTTTTGTTCTGCAGCTTCTTGTACTTCTGCTTCTTGGTTTTCTGTCTCTTGTTCTTCTGTATCTTGGTGGTTGTCTTCTTCTTCTTTGTCCTCTTGGTCAACTTCTTCAGGGTCATCTTCTTGGTCTTCTTTGGGGTGGTCTTCAGGGTCGTCGTCTTCGGGGTCCTCGTCTTCAGGGTCCTCATCTTCTTCGGGGTGGTCTTCAGGGTCCTCGTGTTTAGGGTCGTCGTCTTCGGGGTCCTCGTCTTCTTCGGGGTCGTCTTCAGGGTCCTCGTCTTCAGGGTCGTCGTCTTCGGGGTCCTCGTCTTCTTCGGGTTGGTCTTCAGGGTCCTCATCTTCAGGGTCCTCTTCTTCGGGGTCCTTGTATTCTTCGGGGTGGTCTTCAGGGTCCTCGTCTTCAGGGTCCTCGTCAGGGAGATCCAGAGTGATCACCAAGAACCATTTCAAAAAGCTTCAACTTGGAAATGTAGCAGAAGGTACAAGAAGGCTGAGGAACTGCCGAGAACCAGCTGATGGTACTGGAACCCGGATGGGTAGTAGAAGGTACAAGAGCCAATGGAACTACCGAGGACCACCTGACGGTACTGGAACTCGGTTACTAAGCAGCAGGTACCTGTGCCAGAAAGCACTACCAAGGACCAGCAGACGTTGGTTGAACTTGGATACTGCGAAGGAGGCACCTAAGCCAAAGGCACTGCCAAGAACCAGCTGACGGTACTGGAACCTGGATGGGTAGTAGAAGGTACCCATGTAAAAAAAAGTTGCAAGGCCGCGAGCCGGCCGCAGTTACCTAAACCCACAGTCCTACAGGGGGTGCTTGTCCTATTGGCACTATGGAACCAGCCTTCATTGCCAGATCCCGCAGCCCACATAGGAGTCACCTAAACTGCAGACACCATAGAGTCGGCTAAACCGACAGCAACATGACAGTACAACGCATTGGAGGCAAAGTGACGTTGACACTACCCGGAAACAGCTGGCGTGCTGGAACCAGGCTGGGCAGGAGGGAGTGCCCGTGCCAAAGACACTGCCGAGAACCAGCTGATGGTACTGGAACCCGGATGGGTAGCAGAAGGTACAAGAGCCAATAGAACTACCGAAGACCAGCTGACGGTACTGGAACTCGGTTACTAAGCAGGAGGTACCTGTGCCAGAAAGCACTACCAAGGACCAGCAGACGTTGGTGGAACTTGGATACCGCGAAGGAGGCACCTAAGCCAAAGGCACTGCCGAGAACCAGCTGACGGTACTGGAAACTGGATGGGTAGCAGAAGGTACCCATGTAAAAAAAAGTTGCAGGGCCGCGAGCCGGCCGCAGTTACCAAAACCCACAGTCCTACAGGGGGTGCTTGTCCTATTGGCACTATGGAACCAGCCTTCATTGCCAGATCCCGCAGCCCACATAGGAGTCACCTAAACTGCAGGCACCATAGAGTCGGCTAACCCGACCGCAACACGACAGGACAACGCATTGGAGGCAAAGTGAAGTTGACACTACCCAGAAACAGCTGACGTGCTGGAACCAGGCTGGGCAGGAGGGAGTACCCGTGCCAAAGACACTGCTGGGAAACAGCTGGTGGTGCTGGAACCCAGGGTAAATACTAAAAACAGAGGAGCCAGAGGTGTAATTGGAACAAGTTTTAAATCAGTAGTACAGTGGATGTGTACAAAGCAGGAGAATTTGCCGGACACACAGCTGGGGATCAGCTGACGTTACTGAACCCCAATAACACTGGAGCAAGCGTTGACTGTGCAGACGGCACATCTGAGCAGCAACTAGCGGTATTGGAGCCCAGGGTGAATACTAAAAACAGAGGAGTCAGAGGTGTAATTGGAGCAAGTTTTAAATCAGTAGTACAGTGGATGTGGACAAAGCAGGAGAATTTGCCGGACACACAGCTGGGGATCAGCTGACGTTACTGAACCCCAATAACACTGGAGCAAGCGTTGACTGTGCAGACGGCACTTCTGAGCAGCAACTAGCGGTATTGGAGCCCAGGGTAAATACTAAAAACAGAGAAGCCAGAGGTGTAATTGGAGCAAGTTTTAAATCAATAGTACAGTGGATGTGGATAAAGCAGGAGAATTTGCCGGACACACAGCTAGGGATCAGCTGACGTTACTGAACCCCAATAACACTGGAGCAAGCGTTGACTGTGCAGACGGCACTTCTGAGCAGCAACTAGCGGTATTGGAGCCCAGGGTAAATACTAAAAACAGAGGAGCCAGAGGTGTAATTGGAGCAAGTTTTAAATCAGTAGTACAGTGAATGTGGACAAAGCAGGAGAATTTGCCGGACACACAGCTGGGGATCAGCTGACGTTACTGAACCCCAATAACACTGGAGCAAGCGTTGACTGTGCAGACGGCACTTCTGAGCAGCAACTAGCAGTATTGGAGCCCAGGGTAAATACTAAAAACAGAGGAGCCAGAGGTGTAATTGGAGCAACTTTAAAATCTGTAGTAGTGTGAATGAGGACAGAGCAGGAGAAATTGCCGTACGCACAGCAGGGGAACAACTGACGTTACTGAACCCCAATAACACGGCAGCAAGTGTTGACTGTGCAGACAGCACTTCCGAGCGCCAACTGGCGGTGTTGGAGCTCAGGGATAATACTGAAAACAGAGGAGCCAGAGGTGTAATTGGAGCAACTTTAAAATCTGTAGTAGTGTGAATGAGGACAGAGCAGGAGAAATTGCCGTCCGCACAGCAGGGGAACAGCTGATGTTACTGAACCCCAATAACACGGCAGCAAGTGTTGACTGTGCAGACAGCACTTGCGAGTGCCAACTGGCGGTGTTGGAGCTCAGGGATAATACTGAAAACAGGGGAGCCAGAGGTGTAATTGGAGCAACTTTAAAATCTGTAGTAGTGTGAATGAGGACCGAGCAAGAGAAATTGACGTCCGCACAGCAGGGGAACAGCTGACGTTACTGAACCCCAATAACACGGCAGCAAGTGTTGACTGTGCAGACAGCACTTCTGAGCGCCAACTGGCGGTGTTGGAGCTCAGGGATAATACTGAAAACAGAGGAGCCAGAGGTGTAATTGGAGCAACTTTAAAATCTGTAGTAGTGTGAATGAGGACCGAGCAAGAGAAATTGACGTCCGCACAGCAGGGGAACAGCTGACGTTACTGAACCCCAATAACACGGCAGCAAGTGTTGACTGTGCAGACAGCACTTCTGAGCGCCAACTGGCGGTGTTGGAGCTCAGGGATAATACTGAAAACAGAGGAGCCAGAGGTGTAATTGGAGCAACTTTAAAATCTGTAGTAGTGTGAATGTGGACAGAGCAGGAGAAATTGCCGTCCGCGCAGCAGGGGAACAGCTGACGTTACTGAACCCCAATAACACGGCAGCAAGTGTTGACTGTGCAGACAGCACTTCTGAGCGCCAACTGGCGGTGTTGGAGCTCAGGGATAATACTGAAAACAGAGGAGACAGAGGTGTAATTGGAGCAAGTTTTAAATCAGTAGTACAGTGGATGTGGACAGAGCAGGAGAATTTGCCGGACACACAGCTGGGGATCAACTGACGTTACTGAACCCCAATAACACTGGAGCAAGCGTTGACTGTGCAGACGGCACTTCTGAGCAGCAACTAGCGGTGTTGGAGCCCAGGGTAAATACTAAAAGCAGAGGAGCCAGAGGTGTAATTGGATCAAGTTTTAAATCTGTAGTACAGTGGATGTGGACAGAGCAGGAGAATTTGCCGCACACTCAGCTGGGGATCAGCTGACGTTACTGAACCCCAATAACACTAGAGCAAGCGTTGACTGTGCAGACCGCACTTCTGAGCAGCAACTAGCGGTGTTGGAGCCCAGGGTAAATATTAAAAACAGGGGAGCCAGAGGTGTAATTTGTGCAAGTTTTAAATCTGTAGTACAGTGGATGTGGACAGAACAGGAGAATTTGCCGGACACACAGCTGGGGATCAGCTGACGTTACTTAACCCCAATAACACGGCAGCAAGCACTGACTGTGCAGACGGCACTTCTGAGCAGCATCTGGCGGTGTTGGAGCTCAGGGATTACAGTTCAGGTGGTAGAAACATGAACACAACAGGAGACCTGGATACTGTTGCCAACCAATTATTTATTCTGGAAGAGGACTGGCAAATTCCTGCGAGATCCAGGCCTTGTTCATTTTCAGAAAAGTAAGCCGGTCAACGTTATCGGAGGATAGTAGCATGCGACGGTCTGTTAGTACACCACCTGAGGCAGTAAAGACGTGTTCCGATAATACACTAGCAGCAGGGCAAGCTAGCACCTCCAATGCATACTGGCTAAGCTCTGGCCATGTATCCAGCTTAGAGACCCAAAACTTGAAGGGGGAAGAGCCGTCTGGGAGTACACTGAGAGGGCAAGACATGTAGTCTGTCACCATCTGACGGAAACGTTGCCTCCTGCTGACTGGAGCCGTCTCTGATGGTGTAGACATTTGTGGCGGCAGGGACACAAAACTTTGCCACATTTTGGCCATACTGGTCTTGCCTTGTGCTGAGGCGCTGCTTCTGCTCCCTCTTTGTGCAGAGCTTCCTCCACTGCCTCGACGCACTGAGCTGCTTTGTAAAGCACTAGCAGCACTGCTCTCGGTTGGAATGGAGAACATGATGGAATGCACCAGTGCATCTTGGTACTCCCGCATTTTACGCTCCCGGTTCAACGGTGTTATGAGGCTTTGTAAGTTGTCCCGGTAGCGAGTATCTAGGAGGGTGGACACCCAATAATCAGCCGTGTTGAGAATGTGGGCGATGCGGCGGTCATTTCTCAGGCACTGCAGCATGAAATCAACCATGTGCTGCAGACTGCCAACTGGCCAAGAAACGCTGTCCCCTGCTTGAGGCGTGATCTCTGCCTGCTCTGCTTCACCCCACCCTCGCTCTAGATACTGACTACTAGAGCACTGTGTACCTCCCTCCTCTGGACAGATGTCTTCCTCCTCCATTGACTCCTCCTCATCCTCCTCACAAAGTGTCCCCTGCCTAGGGCTTTGTGAGGATCCACGTTGCGCAGACTGTACAGAAGCAGATGGCATTTGTGACTCCTCATCCTCCAGCTCTTCCAAAACCTCCTCCCTTAGTGCTTGCAGTGTTTTTTTCAAGCAGGCAGAGAGCCCTGGACAGGAGCCATCTCTACTTCTGTTCTCTGAATCTCTTGGCTTGGAAAGAGGGGGCCAGCCAAGGAGAATTCTAGAATTTGAAGAAGAGGTAGTATGCAGTGATGCGCAACCGTTTTGTCTCTCTGAATCTGAAGAGGCGGGTAGGCCAGTGCCTATGGTCAGCAGCACACCTCAGTACGCATCTGATGATGAGACTCAGGTGCCACTTTCTGGTGCGTACTGTACTGTCGAGACTACCCAGGAGAAGCAGTTGTTTGAAGAGGGTGGTGTAGATGATGAGGTCCTTGACCCATCATGGCGTGAGGGACAGGAAGGTGGTGGGAGCAGCTCTGAGGAAGAGATTCCCCGAACGGCCCAAAAAGGAGGGAGAGGAAGGGGGCAGACTTGGTTGCCTGTAGCCTCCACTTCGGCACCCATTAGGAGCATGGCTCTTCCAAAATCCAAAGCGGGCGCTCCCAAGACTTGCAGTGCCTGGTCCTTTTTTGACACAGTTGCAGATGACATTTGCTTTGTCAAATGCAAGCTGTGTAATCAGAAGGTGAAAAGAGGGAAAAGTGTCAGCAACCTCAATACCACAAATATGTGGAAACATGTGCGGACCAAGCATGTGGTGGAGTTACAAAAACACACTGAAGACCTAGGCCAACCTACAGCGCCACCTACCACCTCTTCAGCTCGTGTTGTAGCCTCTTCCTCCAGCTCACACACAGCTGGTTCGGCTTCCTCACAGGATCGCCATGGAAGAATCTCTGGCACTGTTGTACAGAGACACAGTGTAATTCCACCCACAGCACCACTTTCCCTGTCATCCTCACATTCCCAGGCCAGTCTACAGCCATCGTTAGCACAGGCATGGGAGAAAAGGACTCCGTGGGGGCTGATGCACAGGCCCTGAACCAAGCCCCGTAGAAAGATCTACACCACCAAGTCGAGGAGCTGACCAGGAGCGTCGCGGCATTGACAAGGACCGTCCAGGCGTTACAAGTGGACCCGTCAAGACCCATCGAGCTGGCTTCAAGTCCGGAGGATCTTCCGTGGCGTCGACAGAGGAGGATCCCGTCGTTCCGAGGGAGGCCCACAGACCGCTACGCAGAGAATAGACAGACCATTTGCCGTCGATGCAACCAGCCCGGACACATTTCCAGGTACTGTAATTTAAACGGGTCCAACCTGGGGCAGAGGGCCAACCCCCAGGCATAAGATCACCAGGCCCTTATAATTGGCGTGATAAGTATGTTGGGGGGTGCCCGGTTTTACCCGTGGTGCTGGACGGTATCCCCATGAGCGCCTTGCTGGATACCGGGTCGCAAGTAACCACTATCCCTTATGTACTTTTTAAGCAGTATTGGACTGATGCTGATATAACGCGGTATCCAGACAGTAACTTGAGCATCATCGCCAGTAATGGCTTACCCGTGCCGCAGATGGGGTTCAAGGAGATGACCATTAAAATTGGTAAAGTTGAACTACCGACACAGGGAGTAATTATTGTGGACATTGACCATCGTGAAAGTCACCCTAAAATAACTGTGGGTACTAACGTGATTGAAAATTGTCTTTCAGAGGTAATTGTAATTCTACAACAGGTGGCGGTGAATGCTAGTTCCAGCCAACAGAGAGTCCTCAACAAGGAGATAAAAGCCCTGATGAGACGGCAGCAGGTAGAACTGCCTGGTGGTGAGACTGGTAGCGTAAGACTCAGTGATCCATTCCCCATTTCCATGCCTCCCAAAAGTGAAATGATGATCTGGTGTCGGACTGCAATCGGGTTGAGAGGTAGAGACTACCAAGCCATGGTAGAACCCGTGTACTCAGACAGCAGGCCCACCATTTTGACAGCCCGGGGGGTGGTTGTTGTCCGTCATGGGAGGATGCCCGTCCGCATCCTCAACATTGGGGAGAGGGATGTACACTTACCCAGGTACGCTAAACTCGCCAAACTGTTTGTTGTCGAACACAAAGCTATCAGGGCCGTGGAACCCTTGCCTCCATCTCCACAGGCGGAGGGTAGTGGCTCCCAGAAACAAAAGGAGGACTGGTGCCAGAAACTCCACGTGGGTGCTGACTCCACTCCCCTGCACCAAAAACAAGGAGTCTACCGGGTGGTACAGGAGTACGAGAGAGTCTTTCGTAAGCACCCGCTAGACTTTGGCAGAGTAAAAGGGATAGAACACCACATCCCTACAGGGAGCCACCCACCAATAAAAGAGAGACACAGACCTGTACCCCCTGCACATTATCAGAATGCAAAGGGCATTCTAAGAGAAATGAAAGAAGCTGGGGTCATTCGAGATAGCTGTAGCCCCTGGGCAGCCCCCTTGGTTCTGGTGAAAAAGAAAGACGGCACCATGAGAATGTGCGTAGACTATAGACAAATCAACCATATCACCCACAAAGACGCATATCCGCTGCCTAGAATAGAAGAGTCTTTAGCCGCACTAAAATCAGCTAACTTCTTTTCTACTTTGGACCTTACTAGCGGGTACTGGCAGGTTCCTGTGGCAGAGGCTGACAAGGAGAAGACCGCCTTCACCACCCCGATGGGACTGAGCGAATTCAACTGCATGCCTTTCAGGCTCTGCAATGCACCAGGGACCTTCCAGCAGCTGATGGAATGCTGTCTAGGGCACCGAAACTTCGAGACGGTCCTCCATTACCTGGACGACGTGATCGTCTATTCGAAGACCTACGAGGACCATCTCAAACACCTGGCTGAGGTGTTCGAAGCCCTGGCAGGCTATGGCCTGAAGGTGAAACCATCGAAGTGTCACCTGCTGAAACCAAAGGTCCAGTACCTAGGGCACGTGGTAAGCGTGGAAGGAGTAGCCCCCGACCCTGACAAGGTCACGGCAATCAAGAGCTGGCCAAGCCCCTCGAACATCAAAGAGGTGAGACAGTTTCTCGGGTTGGTAGGCTACTACCGAAGGTTCATCCCCAGGTTCACTAAGATGGCAGCTCCTATGCAGGACCTCCTGATCGGACAGTCTAAGTCCAGAAGTCAAAAGCCACCCTTCAAGTGGGGTAAACCGGAAGAGGAGTCCTTCCGCCAGTTGAAGATGGCCCTCACTGGAGATGAGGTCCTGGCCTACCCTGATTATGGCCAGCCTTTTATTCTCCACACGGACGCCAGTAATGTGGGACTGGGAGCCGTACTGTCCCAAAATCAACAGGGCAGAGAACGGGTGATCGCGTACGCCAGCCGGAAGCTGAGGCCCACCGAGAGGAACCCGGAGAATTACAGCTCCTTCAAGCTAGAATTCTTGGCGGTGGTGTGGGCCGTGACGGAACGCTTCAAGCATTACCTGGCCTCTGCAAAGTTCACCGTGTACACGGACAACAACCCGTTGACACACCTGGACAATGCAAGGCTGGGTGTCCTGGAACAGCGGTGGCTGGCGCGACTCTCCAATTATGACTTCGTGATCAAGTACCGGGCAGGCAAAACCAATGCCAACGCTGATGCCCTATCGAGAATGCCTCACTTACCTGAAGGTGACAAAGACCCAGAAGAGCTGAAGGAGGTAGAACTCCCCGCGTTTCACCGGTATGGAGCCGCTCAATACTCTCACCGCGTGAAGGAGGAAGATTTAACAACCGTTATGATCAATCCCCTACCTCACCACAGCTGGGCCGAGACCCAAGATAGTGTCCCTGCAATCCGCCTGGTGAAAGATCTGCTGACCCAGGAAGACGCCCGCTTAGATCCGGATGCTCCAGAGGAAGCCAAGCAGCTATGGAAAGAGAAGAGCAAGCTGTTCCTCTACGAAGGCAAGCTGTGCAGAAGACTTGTCAACCACCGGACACACGAGCTGACCTAGCAAGTCGTGGTCCCAAGGCGGGATGCAGCTATGGTCCTGGGGGCTTACCATGACAAAGCGGGGCACTTCGGTTGGAAGAAACTGGAGTTCCTGCTAAGAGGACGGTTCTTTTGGGTCGGCATGAGAGGGGCTGTAGAGAAGTGGTGCAGGGACTGTGGCCCTTGTAACTTAAGGAGAAAAGACCGCACCAGCCAGAAGACACCCTTGAAGCCCATCGTCACCCAGCAGCCTCTTGAGCTGGTAGCTCTGGACCACGTCAAATTGGCTCCAAGCCGGTCAGGATACATCTACGCCCTGACAATCGTGGACCACTATTTCCGTTTTCTAGTGGTGGTCCCGGTGAAAGACTTGACAGCCCAAACGGCGGCCAGAGCCTTCCAACAATACTTCTGCCGTCCACACGGGTATCCGGAACAGGTCCTGACAGGCCAGGGTCCAGCGTTCGAGGCCAAAATCTTCCAAGAGTTCTGCAACCTCTATGGCTGTAAGAAGATTCGGACAACGCCTTACCACCCACAAACCAACGGGATGTGTGAGAAAATGAACAATATAGTCATTGATCTCCTGAAGACATTGCCCCTGGAGGAACGCAGCCTGTGGCCAGAAAAACTGCCGGACCTGATAGACTTATACAACCATATCCCGGTGAATGTTACAAACTGCACCCCGGCTTACCTGATGCGAGCCAGACCAGGTAAGCTGCTCGTAGACCTGGAGATGTGAGTCCTAACATCTGAGGACACCTCCCCGGATGCGGACTGGGATACGGAAAGGCAACTGCAGTACAAGAAGGTACAGGAGAGTGTGGAGAAGAGCCTGGCCCAGGTGAGAGAGAGGCAAGAAAAACTCTTCAACCAACACGCCCCTGCTGGCCCCCTGGAACCTGGTGAGCAGCTCCTGAAGCGAAAGAGAAGGCTACATAAGTTGGACGACCAGTGGGAAAGGGAACCCTACACCGTACTGCAGTCTGATCACGACAACCCGAAGGTGTGCGTGATCACCAAGGATGGAGGAGAAACTACTAGTACCGTCTCCAGAGACCACCTAAAAAGGTGCCCCGAGCAACTCCGTAGTGCAGAAAAGGATCAAAGTGACCTTGAACCCGCAGAGGACAAGGAAGAAATGATCAGCACCGTTCTTGGAGAGTTCCCTCAGTCCGGGACTCGAATAAACGATGCCATAGTGGTACCCGTCCTGCATTTCCTGCAACCGGCTCAGCAACAACCTACACCAGAGCTGGAAGGTGAAGAGGAGCAAGCAGTTCCAGAGGCAGAAGAGCCTGTACCAGCAGCCCAGGAGAGTCAACCCTCTGCTGACAGTGAGCCTGCCATGCCTGCGGTGAGCCAAAGGACCCGCAGACAGCTGCCTGCCCTACCTGTACACCCAGCTGGTAGCTGTACCCCTAACGCTAGTGGGGAAAGCCAGGTCGGTCTACCACCAGACAGTGGGTTAAGGAGGTCAACCAGGAGCACAAAGGGGCAGATACCCGCTCGCTGGAGAATATAGGATGCACTAGAACTGTAAATAACCCTGTTGCCAAATGTTGAAATGTTTGCCAAGTTACCTGCATGATTATTAATAGTGTATTTCAGTTTCTTGCAGTTACCGTACGGACTCAAAGGTTATGGACTTTTAATAACCGGGACTTTGTATGGACTGCGTACGGAGCCTGACCAAGGAATGAACTAAGACTGTAAAGGACTTGGGCTAGGACAGACCCCCACCTGGTTAAGGCTCCCCGTTGTGTTGGTGATATGGACAGCCGGTCACAGACCACACTGTGACCTTAAGAAGTCAACCTGTGCGTTGTTTGTCTACTAATGTTTTATAGTCATGTATATTATCTTTGTTTACTGTTTAGTCCCGGAGTACTAAATTCTACTAGGGGGGAATGTGTCACCCTGGCCTGGATGCCACAAATATAATAAAGCTGTGTCTGAGAGCAAGGGGGAGGTTCTCTAGTCAGGGGAACATTAGCATGCAATACCTCCTGTCTCAGGCCAGTAGGGGGAGCAGGCTGCCCCTATAAAAGCTGGAACTGGGGGCAGGGTTAGGGAGAACTGGACGACCTGTCTCAGGACTGAGAGGTGTCCCAGAGCAGAGAGAAACAGTTGTGTTGCACCCTAAGAGGACGTGTGGCAGTAGGAGAGCCACAAGCCAGGGACAAGAGGTGAAGTACGCCTGTCCTGGCAGACAAAGAACCAAATTTACCAGACTTTGGTGTCTGAGGCTGTGAGGATTCCACATCCTGCAGCAGATAACCATTCCGCGGGGGACTGTATGTTCCTTGGCCTAAGAAGCCCGGAGGCTCCGCCACAGCAGAAGGGACCAGCAAAGCCGTACCAGGCCGAGAGTAGAAAGGGACCCACGTTGCAAACCATACGGGCGAGAGGACACGGTGAGCTCGGGAACGTGGGCTGTTACCCTATAAGGAGGAGATAGCCAGAAGGAGCGCAGAGAGCACGGTAGGCCTACACCCTCACCCTGACCAGGGCCAACTTCCCATTTGCTCTCAGACATCCAGGTCCCCTCTTAGCCGGGACTGTTTGTGGGTCAGTTCACCTGTTCTAGTAAAGACCCTGGACTGCAACCTGTTGTCTGTGTGCTCCTTGCTCCTCCAGCACTAACGGTACTGGGACGCCCTACACCATCACCCCCATCCTCCATTATACTGCCCTGGGGCCGCACTCTTCCAGTGGGGAGTCACACTACCCCAGCTGCATACATCATCAGCCCCAGCGGTCTGCCTGGCAGCGGCGGTTCGCACTGACCGCAATCCAAGGGTGGCGTAGTAGGACATACCAACAGCGCATAGCAGACTACCACCGGTCTGACCACCCTGAGCCATGGAACCGTGGTGCCACCACTACCCCCATCGTTTCCCTATTGCCCGGATCCGAGTGCCCCACGACCCAGGGGGCGAGTCATTAGTACACCACCTGAGGCACTAAAGACGTGTTCCGATAATACACTAGCAGCAGGGCAAGCTAGCACCTCCAATGCATACTGGCTAAGCTCTAGCTATGTATCCAGCTTACAGACCCAAAACTTGAAGGGGGAAGAGCCGTCTGGGAGTACACTGAGAGGGCAAGACATGTAGTCTGTCACCATCTGACGGAAACGTTGCCTCCTGCTGACTGGAGCCGTCTGTGATGGTGTAGACATTTGTGGCGGCGGGGACACAAAACTTTGCCACATTTGGGCCATACTGGTCTTGCCTTGTGCTGAGGCGCTGCTTCTGCTCCCTCTTTGTGCAGAGCTTCATCCACTGCCTCGACGCACTGAGCTGCTTTGTAAAGCACTAGCAGCACTGCTCTCGGTTGGAATGGAGAACATGATGGAATGCACCAGTGCGTCTTGGTACTCCCGCATTTTACGCTCCCGGTTCAACGGTGTTATGAGGCTTTGTAAGTTGTCCCGGTAGCAAGGATCTAGGAGGGTGGACACACAATAATCAGCCGTGTTGAGAATGTGGGCGATGCGGCGGTCATTTCTCAGGCACTGCAGCATGAAATCCACCATGTGCTGCAGACTGCCAACTGGCCAAGAAACGCTGTCCCCTGCTTGAGGCGTGATCTCTGCCTGCTCTGCATCACCCCACCCTCGCTCTAGATACTAACTACTAGAGCATTGTGTACTTCCCTCCTCTGGACAGATGTCTTCCTCCTCCATTGACTCCTCCTCATCCTCCTCACAAAGTGTCCCCTGCCTAGGCCTTTGTGAGGAACCACGTTGTGCAGACTGTATAGAAGCAGATGGCATTTGTGACTCCTCATCCTCCACCTCTTCCAAAACCTCGTCCCTTAGTGCTTGCAGTGTTTTTTCAAGCTGGCTGATAAGGGGGATAGTCATGCTGACTAGTGCATCATCTGCACTCGCCATCCGCGTGGAATAATCGAAGGCACGAAAAACGTGGCAAATGTCCTTCATAGAGGCCCACTCAGTGGTGGTGAAGTGTGAACGGCGTGCACTGCGACTTGTTTGCGCCTGCTGCTGCTGGTAGTCCATTACTGCTGCCTGCTGCTCACACAACCTCTCCAACATATGTAACGTTGAATTCCACCTGGTGGGTAGGTCACATATGATGCGATGTTCCGGAAGACATAATCGGCGCTGCAGAGTTGCAATGCGCGATCTTGCATTGCTGGAACACTGCAAGTGAGCGCACTCTATGCGGACCTTGTGAAGCAGTGCATCAAGATCCGGATAGTCCCTCAAAAAACTCTGCACGACCAAGTTGAGCACATGTGCCAGACATGGGATGTGAGTGACCTTGCCTAGGCCCAGAGCTGCCACCAGATTTCGGCCATTGTCACACACTACCATGCCTGGCTGGAGATTCGCTGGCACAAACCACACGTCGCTCTGCTGCTTGATGGCATTCCAGAGCTCCTGCGCTGTGTGGCTTCGATTCCCCAAAGAAATTAACTTTAATACGGCCTGTTGACGTTTGGCCACGGCTGTGCTCATATCGGTCATCATAACAGGTAACCGTTCACGGGTCAATGTGGAGGTAGACCGTGACGGCTCCAGCAGCGCTGATTCAGAGGAACTGGAGTATGAGGAGGAGTCAATGTGTACAGACTGGATTCCTGCAATCCTTGGAGTTGGCAGAACACGTACAGCGCCACTCTCAAGATCTGTACCCGGCTCCACAACATTTACCCAATGGGCAGTGAGGGAAAGGTATCGTCCCTGTCCATGCTTACTGGTCCACGCATCGGTGGTCAGGTGGACCTTGCTACTGACGGCATTTTGTAGCGCATGTTTAATTTTTCCCTCCACATGCTGTTGCAGGGCAGGGACGGCTTGCCTGCTGAAATAAAAGTGGCTGGGCACGTTGTATTGTGGGACTGCCAATACCATAAAGTTATGGAAGGTGTCAGTCTCCACCAGCCTGAATGATAGCATTTCAAGGGCCAGTAGTTTAGCAATGCCAGCATTCAGTGCCTGTGCTCGGGGGTGGTTTACCGAGCATGGGCGCCTTTTCTCCCATGCCTGTGCTAACGATGGCTGTAGACTGGCCTGGGAGTGTGAGGATGACAGGGAAAGTGGTGCTGTGGGTGGAATTACACTGTGTCTCTGTACAACAGTGCCAGAGATTCTTCCATGGCGATCCTGTGAGGAAGCCGAACCAGCTGTGTGTGAGCTGGAGGAAGAGGCTACAACACGAGCTGAAGAGGTGGTAGGTGGCGCTGTAGGTTGGCCTAGGTCTTCAGTGTGTTTTTGTAACTCCACCACGTGCTTGGTCCGCACATGTTTCCACATATTTGTGGTATTGAGGTTGCTGACACTTTTCCCTCTTTTCACCTTCTGATTACACAGGTTGCATTTGACAAAGCAAATGTCATCTGCAACTGTGTCAAAAAAGGACCAGGCACTGCAAGTCTTGGGAGCGCCCATTTTGGATTTTGGAAGAGGCATGCTCCTAATGGGTGCCGAAGTGGAGGCTACAGGCAACCTAGTCTGCCTCTTCTCTCTCCCTCCTTTTTGGGCCATTAGGGGAATCTCTTCCTCAGAGCTGCTCCCACCACCTTCCTGTCCCTCACGCCATGATGGGTCAAGGACCTCATCATCTACATCACCCTCTTCAAACAACTGCTTCTCCTGGGTAGTCTCGACAGTACAGTACGCACCAGAAAGTAGCACCTGAGTCTCATCATCAAATGCGTACTGAGGTGTGCTGATCATAGGCACTGGCCCACCCGCCTCTTCAGATTCAGAGAGACAAAGCTTCATACTACCTCTTCTTCTAATTCTAGAATTCTGCTTGGCTGGCCCCCTCTTTCCAAGCCAAGAGATTCAGAGAACAGAAGTAGAGATGGCTCCTGTCCAGGGCTCTCTGACTGCCTGGGCAATTTGGCAGGTGGTGAAGAGACAGATGGGTGCTCTTCAGTGCTCAGGACCTGAGAGGATCTGTAACTAATTGAAGTCGATGCATTAGCTGCCATCCATCCGACAACGGCTTCAATTTGGTCCTTCCGCAGCAGTGGGGTATGGCTAGCTCCTACAAAGCTGCGCATAAAGGACTGTTCCCTGGTAAAACTGGGGGATGCTGAGTCACAGGTGCCCGCAGCAGGCACAGAATCCCCACATCCTCTCCCTGCAGGCACAGAATCCTCACGTCCTCTCCCTGCAGAAACTCCACGCCCACGCCCACGACCACATGCCTTACTCCCTGCCTTCTTCATCTTGGTAGACTGATAAAGATAGGCAGAAAAGTACTAAGGGCTTAGTGTGCTTATTCCTGAACAGCTGCTAACAGGTATAAGAAACACTAATTTTATAAAGTGTGGACTAGACTTTAATATGAGCTAATGTGGCCTACACAACTGTAAAGTGGAGTGTTTGGTGAACTTTATTTAGTTTTTTTTTGTCACAAAAAGACACTGGATGTGCCCAAAGATGTAATACCGATAGTATCACAAACTTTTTGTAGCTATTACAATATAGGAAGGTAACCTACAATGCAATAGATGAGGCTACAAAAAATAGGCTAATACTAATCTGGTTGGGGCTGCAGGGCCCAATGCTGCAGAAAGGCTCCTCTATCTACTCCTATATAGTGTGTTTGGAACCAATTTAGCTGAATACGGATGAAACCACCACACTAATAGGAGAAATCAGGAAAAATGATCAATTAGCAAAAAAGGACAATGTATGAGGCAGTGACACACACTGAGTGCACTATAACCAGACGTGGCTGAAGCACACACTACAGCGTGAGCTGCACTCACACACAGAGACCTTGCAGAAAGCGGTGAACAGCACAGAGAACTGTGCACTAGCACTGCAAGGCACAGCGATTTATAAAGTAGCTTGGGTAAAGCAGAATAGACCAAATAGGTAGCAAAAACTGTCCCTCAGAACAACAGCGTCCTATCCCTAACTGAATTCACAGCAGAGTGAGCTCAAAATGGCGGCGGCGGCTTTTATAGTGCATCATGACATCATTTCAGCAGCCAATCACAGCCATGCCATTAGTTAACATGCCTACATGCCTAACAGGATGTGCCCACACTTCTTAGGATCCTCATTGGCTGAATAAAATGAAACTGGCTCATTGCATTATGGGAACTACCGAATCCGGTATACGATATTGTAAAAGTATCGGAACTCAGTAACGGAATTCCGATACCGCGAATATCGGTCGATACCCGATATTTCAGTATCGGAATGCTCAACACTAGTCCTTACATTTTCAGGAGGCATTAAAGAGGAAGTGCAGAAAGTAGAGTTCTTACATTTACAGGAGGGATTACAGAGGAAGTGCATGAAGTAAAATTCTTACATTTCCAGGAGAAATTATAGAGGAAATGCACAAAGTAGAGTTCTTACATTTCCAGGAGGGATTACAGAGGAAATGCATAAAGTAAAGTTCTTACATTTCCAGGGGGAATTAAAGAGGAAGTACAGAAAGTAGAGTCCTTACATTTCCAGGAGGGATTACAGAGGAAGTGCATAAAGTAAAGTTCTTACATTTCCAGGAGGGATTACAGAGGAAGTGCACGAAGTAGAGTCCTTACATTTCCAAGAGGATTTACAGTGAAAGTGCATAAAGCAAAGTTCTTACATTTCCAGGGGGAATTAAAGAGGAAGTGCAGAAAGTAGAGTCCTTACATTTAAAGGAGGGATTACAGAGGAAGTGCATAAAGTAAAGTTCTTACATTTCCAGGAGGGATTACAGAGGAAGTGCATAAAGTAAAATTCTTACATTTCCAGGGGGAATTAAAGAGGAAGTGCAGAAAGTAGAGTCCTTACATTTCCAGGAGGGATTACAGAGGAAGTGCATAAAGTAAAGTTCTTACATTTCCAGGAGGGATTACAGAGGAAGTGCACAAAGTAAAGTTCTTACATTTCCAGGAGGATTTACAGAGGAAGTGCATAAAGTAAAGTTCTTACACTTCCAGGTGGAATTAAAGAGGAAGTGCAGAAAGTAGAGTTCTTACATTTCCAGGAGGGTTTACACAGGAAGTGCATAAAGTAAAGTTCTTACATTTCCAGGAGGGATTACAGAGGAAGTGCATAAAATAAAGTTCTTACATTTCCAGGAGGGATTACAGAGGAAGTGCATAAAGTAAAGTTCTTACATTTCCAGGAGGGATTACAGAGGAAGTGCACGAAGTAGAGTCCTTACATTTCCAAGAGGATTTACAGTGAAAGTGCATAAAGCAAAGTTCTTACATTTCCAGGGGGAATTAAAGAGGAAGTGCAGAAAGTAGAGTCCTTACATTTAAAGGAGGGATTACAGAGGAAGTGCATAAAGTAAAGTTCTTACATTTCCAGGAGGGATTACAGAGGAAGTGCATAAAGTAAAATTCTTACATTTCCAGGGGGAATTAAAGAGGAAGTGCAGAAAGTAGAGTCCTTACATTTCCAGGAGGGATTACAGAGGAAGTGCATAAAGTAAAGTTCTTACATTTCCAGGAGGGATTACAGAGGAAGTGCACAAAGTAAAGTTCTTACATTTCCAGGAGGATTTACAGAGGAAGTGCATAAAGTAAAGTTCTTACACTTCCAGGTGGAATTAAAGAGGAAGTGCAGAAAGTAGAGTTCTTACATTTCCAGGAGGGTTTACACAGGAAGTGCATAAAGTAAAGTTCTTACATTTCCAGGAGGGATTACAGAGGAAGTGCATAAAATAAAGTTCTTACATTTCCAGGAGGGATTACAGAGGAAGTGCATAAAGTAAAGTTCTTACATTTCCAGGAGGATTTACAGAGGAAGTGCATAAAGTAAAGTTCTTGCATTTCCAGGAGGGATTACAGAGGAAGTGCATAAAGTAAAATTCTTACATTTCCAGGAGGATTTACAGAGGAGGTGCAGAAAGTGGAGTTCTTACATTTCCAGGAGGGATTGCAGGGGATGTGCACAAAGTAGAGTTCTTACATTTCCAGGAGGATTTACAGAGGAAGTGCATAAAGTAAAATTCTTACATTTCCAGGAGGATTTACAGAGGAAGTGCACAAAGTAAAATTCTTACATTTCCAGGAGGGATTACACAGGAAGTGCATAAAGTAAAATTCTTACATTTCCAAGAGGGATTACAGAGGAAGTGCATCAAGTAAAGATCTTACATTTCCGGGGGAAGTTAAAGAGGAAGTGCAGAAAGTAGAGTCCTTACATTTCCAGGAGGGATTACAGAGGAAGTGCACAAAGTAGAGTCCTTACATTTCCAGGAGGATTTACAGAGGAAGTGCATAAAGTAAAGTTCTTACATTTCCAGGGGGAATTAAAGAGGAAGTGCAGAAAGTAGAGTCCTTACATTTCCAGGAGGGATTACAGGGGATGTGCACAAAGTAGAGTTCTTACATTTCCAGGAGGACTTACAGAGGAAGTGAATAAAGTAAAATTCTTACATTTCCAGGAGGAATTATAGAGGAAATGCACAAAGTAGAGTTCTTACATTTCCAGGAGGGATTACAGAGGAAGTGCATAAAGTAAAGTTCTTACATTTCCAGGAGGGATTACAGAGGAAGTGCAGAAAGTAAAGTTCTTACATTTCCAGGAGGATTTACAGAGGAAGTGCAGAAAGTAGAGTCCTTACATTTCCAGGAGGGATTACAAAGGAAGTGCATAAAGTAAAGTTCTTACATTTCCAGGAGGGATTACAGAGGAAGTGCACAAAGTAAAGTTCTTACATTTCCAGGAGGATTTACAGAGGAAGTGCATAAAGTAAAGTTCTTACACTTCCAGGTGGAATTAAAGAGGAAGTGCATAAAGTAGATTTCTTACATTTCCAGGAGGGATTACAAAGGAAGTGCAGAAAGTAGAGTTCTTACATTTCCAGGAGGGTTTACAGAGGAAGTGCATAAAGTAAAGTTCTTACATTTCCAGGAGGGATTACAGAGGAAGTGCATGAAGTAAAGTTCGTACATTTCCAGGAGGGATTACAGAGGAAGTGCATAAAGTAAAGTTCTTACATTTCCAGGAGGATTTACAGAGGAAGTGCATAAAGTAAAGTTCTTGCATTTCCAGGAGGGATTACAGAGGAAGTGCATAAAGTAAAATTCTTACATTTCCAGGAGGATTTACAGAGGAAGTGCAGAAAGTGGAGTTCTTACATTTCCAGGAGGGATTACAGGGGATGTGCACAAAGTAGAGTTCTTACATTTCCAGGAGGATTTACAGAGGAAGTGCATAAAGTAAAATTCTTACATTTCCAGGAGGATTTACAGAGGAAGGGCACAAAGTAAAATTCTTACATTTCCACGAGGGATTACACAGGAAGTGCATAAAGTAAAATTCTTACATTTCCAAGAGGGATTACAGAGGAAGTGCATCAAGTAAAGTTCTTACATTTCCGGGGGAAATTAAAGAGGAAGTGCAGAAAGTAGAGTCCTTACATTTCCAGGAGGGATTACAGAGGAAGTGCACAAAGTAGAGTCCTTACATTTCCAGGAGGATTTACAGAGGAAGTGCATAAAGTAAAGTTCTTACATTTCCAGGGGGAATTAAAGAGGAAGTGCAGAAAGTAGAGTCCTTACATTTCCAAGAGGGATTACAGGGGATGTGCACAAAGTAGAGTTCTTACATTTCCAGGAGGATTTACAGAGGAAGTGCATAAAGTAAAATTCTTACATTTCCAGGAGGATTTACAGAGGAAGTGCATAAAGTAAAGTTCTTTCCTTTCCAGGGGGAATTAAAGAGGAAATGCAGAAAGTAGAGTCCTTACATTTCCAGGAGGATTTACATAGGAAGTGCATAAAGAAAAGTTCTTACATTTCCAGGAGAGATTACAGAGGAAGTGCAGAAAGTAGTGTCCTTACATTTCCAAGAGGATTTACAGAGGAAGTGCATAAAGTAAAATTCTTACATTTCCAGGAGGATTTACATAGGAAGTGCATAAAGAAAAGTTCTTACATTTCCAGGAGGGATTACAGAGAAAGTGCATGAAGTAGAGTCCATACAATTCCAGGAGGATTTACAGAGGAAGTGCATGAAGTAAAATTCTTACATTTCCAGGAGGGATTACAGAGGAAGTGCATAAAGTAAAATTCTTAGATTTCCAGGAGGAATTATAGAGGAAATGCACAAAGTAGAGTTCTTACATTTCCAGGAGGGATTACAGAGGAAGTGCATAAAGTAAAGTTCTTACATTTCCAGGAGCGATTACAGAGGAAGTGCATAAAGTAAAGTTCTTACATTTCCAGGAGGATTTACAGAGGAAATGCAAAAAGTAGAGTTCATACATTTCCAGGAGGGAGTACAGGGGATGTGCATATAGCAAAGTTCTTACATTTCCAGGGGGAATAAAAGAGGAAGTGCAGAAAGTAGAGTTCTTACATTTCCAGGAGGGATTACAGAGGAAGTGCATGAAGTAAAGTTCTTACATTTCCAGGGGGAATTAAAGAGGAAGTGCAGAAAGTAGAGTTCTTACATTTCCAGGATGGATTACAGGGGATGTGCACAAAGTAGAATTCTTACATTTCCAGGAGGATTTACAGAGGAAGTGTATAAACTAAAATTCTTACATTTCCAGGAGGGATTACAGAGGAAGTGCATAAAGTAAAGTTCTTACATTTCCAGGGGGAATTAAAGAGGAAGTGCAGAAAGTAGAGTCCTTACATTTCCAGGAGGGATTACAGAGGAAGTGCATAAAGTAAAGTTCTTACATTTCCAGGAGGGATTACAGAGGAAGTGCACAAAGTAAAGTTCTTACATTTCCAGGAGGATTTACAGAGGAAGTGCATAAAGTAAAGTTCTTACACTTCCAGGTGGAATTAAAGAGGAAGTGCAGAAAGTAGAGTTCTTACATTTCCAGGAGGGTTTACACAGGAAGTGCATAAAGTAAAGTTCTTACATTTCCAGGAGGAATTACAGAGGAAGTGCATAAAGTAAAGTTCTTACATTTCCAGGAGGGATTACAGAGGAAGTGCATAAAGTAAAGTTCTTACATTTCCAGGAGGATTTACAGAGGAAGTGCATAAAGTAAAGTTCTTGCATTTCCAGGAGGGATTACAGAGGAAGTGCATAAAGTAAAATTCTTACATTTCCAGGAGGATTTACAGAGGAAGTGCAGAAAGTGGAGTTCTTACATTTCCAGGAGGGATTACAGGGGATGTGCACAAAGTAGGGTTCTTACATTTCCAGGAGGATTTACAGAGGAAGTGCACAAAGTAAAATTCTTACATTTCCAGGAGGGATTACACAGGAAGTGCATAAAGTAAAATTCTTACATTTCCAAGAGGGATTACAGAGGAAGTGCATCAAGTAAAGTTCTTACATTTCCGGGGGAAATTAAAGAGGAAGTGCAGAAAGTAGAGTCCTTACATTTCCAGGAGGGATTACAGAGGAAGTGCACAAAGTAGAGTCCTTACATTTCCAGGAGGATTTACAGAGGAAGTGCATAAAGTAAAGTTCTTACATTTCCAGGGGGAATTAAAGAGGAAGTGCAGAAAGTAGAGTCCTTACATTTCCAGGAGGGATTACAGGGGATGTGCACAAAGTAGAGTTCTTACATTTCCAGGAGGATTTACAGAGGAAGTGCATAAAGTAAAATTCTTACATTTCCAGGAGGATTTACAGAGGAAGTGCATAAAGTAAAGTTCTTTCCTTTCCAGGGGGAATTAAAGAGGAAGTGCAGAAAGTAGAGTCCTTACATTTCCAGGAGGATTTACATAGGAAGTGCATAAAGAAAAGTTCTTACATTTCCAGGAGGGATTACAGAGAAAGTGCATAAAGTAAAGATCTTACATTTCCAGGAGGGATTACAAAGGAAGTGCAGAAAGTAGTGTCCTTACATTTCCAGGAGGATTTACAGAGGAAGTGCATAAAGTAAAATTCTTACATTTCCAGGAGGATTTACATAGGAAGTGCATAAAGAAAAGTTCTTAGATTTCCAGGAGGAATTATAGAGGAAATGCACAAAGTAGAGTTCTTACATTTCCAGGAGGGATTACAGAGGAAGTGCATGAAGTAAAGTTCTTACATTTCCAGGGGGAATTAAAGAGGAAGTGCAGAAAGTAGAGTTCTTACATTTCCAGGATGGATTACAGGGGATGTGCACAAAGTAGAATTCTTACATTTCCAGGAGGATTTACAGAGGAAGTGTATAAACTAAAATTCTTACATTTCCAGGAGGGATTACAGAGGAAGTGCATAAAGTAAAGTTCTTACATTTCCAGGGGGAATTAAAGAGGAAGTGCAGAAAGTAGAGTCCTTACATTTCCAGGAGGGATTACAGAGGAAGTGCATAAAGTAAAGTTCTTACATTTCCAGGAGGGATTACAGAGGAAGTGCACAAAGTAAAGTTCTTACATTTCCAGGTGGAATTAAAGAGGAAGTGCAGAAAGTAGAGTTCTTACATTTCCAGGAGGGTTTACACAGGAAGTGCATAAAGTAAAGATCTTACATTTCCAGGAGGAATTACAGAGGAAGTGCATAAAGTAAAGTTCTTACATTTCCAGGAGGGATTACAGAGGAAGTGCATAAAGTAAAGTTCTTACATTTCCACGAGGATTTACAGAGGAAGTGCATAAAGTAAAGTTCTTGCATTTCCAGGAGGGATTACAGAGGAAGTGCATAAAGTAAAATTCTTACATTTCCAGGAGGATTTACAGAGGAAGTGCAGAAAGTGGAGTTCTTACATTTCCAGGAGGGATTACAGGGGATGTGCACAAAGTAGAGTTCTTACATTTCCAGGAGGATTTACAGAGGAAGTGCATAAAGTAAAATTCTTACATTTCCAGGAGGATTTACAGAGGAAGTGCACAAAGTAAAATTCTTACATTTCCAGGAGGGATTAGACAGGAAGTGCATAAAGTAAAATTCTTACATTTCCAAGAGGGATTACAGAGGAAGTGCATAAAGTAAAATTCTTACATTTCCAGGAGGATTTACAGAGGAAGTGCATAAAGTAAAGTTCTTTCCTTTCCAGGGGGAATTAAAGAGGAAGTGCAGAAAGTAGAGTCCTTACATTTCCAGGAGGATTTACATAGGAAGTGCATAAAGAAAAGTTCTTACATTTCCAGGAGGGATTACAGAGAAAGTGCATAAAGTAAAGATCTTACATTTCCAGGAGGGATTACAGAGGAAGTGCAGAAAGTAGTGTCCTTACATTTCCAGGAGGAATTATAGAGGAAATGCACAAAGTAGAGTTCTTACATTTCCAGGAGGGATTACAGAGGAAGTGCATAAAGTAAAGTTCTTACATTTCCAGGAGCGATTACAGAGGAAGTGCATAAAGTAAAGTTCTTACATTGCCAGGGGGAATAAAAGAGGAAGTGCAGAAAGTAGAGTTCTTACATTTCCAGGAGGGATTACAGAGGAAGTGCATGAAGTAAAGTTCTTACATTTCCAGGGGGAATTAAAGAGGAAGTGCAGAAAGTAAAGTTCTTACATTTCCAGGAGGGATAACAGATGAAGTGTACAAAGTAGAGTTCTTACATTTCCAGGGGGAATTAAAGAGGAAGTGCATAAAGTAAAGTTCTTACATTTCCAGGAGGGATTACAGAGGAAGTGCATAAAGTAGAGTTCTTACATTTCCAGGAGGGATTACAGAGGAAGTGCATAAAGTAAAGTTCTTACATTTCCAGGAGGGATTAGAGAGGAAGTGCATAAAGTAAAGTTCTTACATTTCCAGGAGGATTTACAGAGGAAATGCAGAAAGAAGAGTCCTTAAATTTCCAGGAGGGATTACAGGGGATGTGCACAAAGTACAGTTCTTACATTTTCAGGAGGATTTACAGAGGAAGTGCATAAATAAAATTCTTACATTTCCAGGTGTGATTACAGAGGAAGTGCATAAAGTAGAGTTCTTACATTTCCAGGATGGATTACAGGGGATGTGCACAAAGTAGAATTCTTACATTTCCAGGATGATTTACAGAGGAAGTGTATAAACTAAAATTCTTACATTTCCAGGAGGGATTACAGAGGAAGTGCATAAAGTAAAGTTCTTACATTTCCAGGGGGAATTAAAGAGGAAGTGCAGAAAGTAGAGTCCTTACATTTCCAGGAGGGATTACAGAGGAGTTGCATAAAGTAAAGTTCTTATATTTCCAGGAGTAATTATAGAGGAAATGTACAAAGTAGAGTTCTTACATTTCTAGGAGGATTTACAGAGGAAGTGCATAAAGTAAAGTTCTTACATTTCCAGGAGGGATTACAGAGGAAGTGCATAAAGTAAAGTTCTTACATTTCCAGGAGGATTTACAGAGGAAGTGCAGAAAGTAGAGTTCTTACATTTCCAGGAGGGATTACAGAGGAAGTGCATAAAGTAAAATTCTTACATTTCCAGGAGGAATTATAGAGGAAATGCACAAATTAGAGTTCTTCCATTTCCAGGAGGATTTACAGAGGAAGGGCAGAGAGTACAGTACTTACATTTCCAGGAGGGATTACAGAGGAAGTGCACAAAGTAGAGTTCTTACATTTCCAGGAGGATTTACAGAGGAAGTGCACAAAGTAAAATTCTTACATTTCCAGGAGGGATTACACAGGAAGTGCATAAAGAAAAATTCTTACATTTCGAGGAGGGATTACAGAGGAAGTGCATAAAGTAGAGTTTTTACATTTCCAGGAGGGATTACAGAGGAAGTGCATCAAGTAAAGTTCTTACATTTCCAGGGGGAATTAAAGAGGAACTGCAGAAAGTAGAGTCCTTACATTTCCAGGAGGGATTACAGTGGATGTGCACAAAGTAGAGTTCTTACATTTCCAGGAGGGATTATAGAGGAAGTGCATAAAGTAAAGTTCTTACATTTCCAGGGGGAATTAAAGAGGAAGTGCAGAATGTAGAATCCTTACATTTCCAGGAGGGATTACAGGGGATTTGCAAAAAGTAGAGTTCTTACATTTCCAGGAGGGATTACAGAGGAAGTGCACAAAGTAGAGTTCTTACATTTCCAGGAGTATTTACAGAGGAAGTGCAAAAAGTAAAGTTCTTACATTTCCAGGAGGGATTACAGAGGAAGTGCACAAAGTAGAGTCCTTACATTTCCAGGAGGATTTACAGAGGAAGTGCATAAAGTAAAGTTCTTACATTTCCAGGGGGAATTAAAGAGGAAGTGCAGAAAGTAGAGCCCTTACATTTCCAGGAGGATTTACAGAGGAAGTGCATAAAGTAAAATTCTTTCCTTTACAGGGGGAATTAAAGAGGAAGTGCAGAAAGTAGAGTCCTTACATTTCCAGGAGGATTTACATAAGACGTGCATAAAGAAAAGTTCTTACATTTCCAGGAGGGATTACAGAGAAAGTGCATAAAGTAAAGATCTTACATTTCCAGGGGGAATTAAAGAGGAAGTGCAGAAAGTAGAGTTCTTACATTTCCAGGAGGGATTACAGAGGAAGTGCATGAAGTAAAGTTCTTACATTTCCAAGGGGAATTAAAGAGGAAGTGCAGAAAGTAGAGTTCTTACATTTCCAGGATGGATTACAGGGGATGTGCACAAAGTAGAATTCTTACATTTCCAGGAGGATTTACAGAGGAAGTGTATAAACTAAAATTCTTACATTTCCAGGAGGGATTACAGAGGAAGTGCATAAAGTAAAGTTCTTACATTTCCAGGAGGGATTACAGAGGAAGTGCACAAAGTAAAGTTCTTACATTTAAAGGAGGATTTACAGAGGAAGTGCATAAAGTAAAGTTCTTACACTTCCAGGTGGAATTAAAGAGGAAGTGCAGAAAGTAGAGTTCTTACATTTCCAGGAGGGTTTACACAGGAAGTGCATAAAGTAAAGTTCTTACATTTCCAGGAGGGATTACAGAGGAAGTGCATAAAGTAAAGTTCTTACATTTCCAGGAGGGATTACAGAGGAAGTGCATAAAATAAAGTTCTTACATTTCCAGGAGGATTTACAGAGGAAGTGCATAAAGTAAAGTTCTTGCATTTCCAGGAGGGATTACAGAGGAAGTGCATAAAGTAAAATTCTTACATTTCCAGGAGGATTTACAGAGGAAGTGCAGAAAGTGGAGTTCTTACATTTCCAGGAGGGATTACAGGGGATGTGCACAAAGTAGAGTTCTTACATTTCCAGGAGGATTTACAGAGGAAGTGCATAAAGTAAAATTCTTACATTTCCAGGAGGATTTACAGAGGAAGTGCACAAAGTAAAATTCTTACATTTCCAGGAGGGATTACACCGGAAGTGCATAAAGTAAAATTCTTACATTTCCAAGAGGGATTACAGAGGAAGTGCATCAAGTAAAGTTCTTACATTTCCGGGGGAAATTAAAGAGGAAGTGCAGAAAGTAGAGTCCTTACATTTCCAGGAGGGATGACAGAGGAAGTGCACAAAGTAGAGTCCTTACATTTCCAGGAGGATTTACAGAGGAAGTGCATAAAGTAAAGTTCTTACATTTCCAGGGGGAATTAAAGAGGAAGTGCAGAAAGTAGAGTCCTTACATTTCCAAGAGGGATTACAGGGGATGTGCACAAAGTAGAGTTCTTACATTTCCAGGAGGATTTACAGAGGAAGTGCATAAAGTAAAATTCTTACATTTCCAGGAGGATTTACAGAGGAAGTGCATAAAGTAAAGTTCTTTCCTTTCCAGGGGGAATTAAAGAGGAAATGCAGAAAGTAGAGTCCTTACATTTCCAGGAGGATTTACATAGGAAGTGCATAAAGAAAAGTTCTTACATTTCCAGGAGGGATTACAGAGGAAGTGCAGAAAGTAGTGTCCTTACATTTCCAAGAGGATTTACAGAGGAAGTGCATAAAGTAAAATTCTTACATTTCCAGGAGGATTTACATAGGAAGTGCATAAAGAAAAGTTCTTACATTTCCAGGAGGGATTACAGAGAAAGTGCATGAAGTAGAGTCCATACAATTCCAGGAGGATTTACAGAGGAAATGCAGAAAGTAGAGTTCATACATTTCCAGGAGGGAGTACAGGGGATGTGCATATAGCAAAGTTCTTACATTTCCAGGGGGAATAAAAGAGGAAGTGCAGAAAGTAGAGTTCTTACATTTCCAGGAGGGATTACAGAGGAAGTGCATGAAGTAAAGTTCTTACATTTCCAGGGGGAATTAAAGAGGAAGTGCAGAAAGTAGAGTTCTTACATTTCCAGGATGGATTACAGGGGATGTGCACAAAGTAGAATTCTTACATTTCCAGGAGGATTTACAGAGGAAGTGTATAAACTAAAATTCTTACATTTCCAGGAGGGATTACAGAGGAAGTGCATAAAGTAAAGTTCTTACATTTCCAGGGGGAATTAAAGAGGAAGTGCAGAAAGTAGAGTCCTTACATTTCCAGGAGGGATTACAGAGGAAGTGCATAAAGTAAAGTTCTTACATTTCCAGGAGGGATTACAGAGGAAGTGCACAAAGTAAAGTTCTTACATTTCCAGGAGGATTTACAGAGGAAGTGCATAAAGTAAAGTTCTTACACTTCCAGGTGGAATTAAAGAGGAAGTGCAGAAAGTAGAGTTCTTACATTTCCAGGAGGGTTTACACAGGAAGTGCATAAAGTAAAGTTCTTACATTTCCAGGAGGAATTACAGAGGAAGTGCATAAAGTAAAGTTCTTACATTTCCAGGAGGGATTACAGAGGAAGTGCATAAAGTAAAGTTCTTACATTTCCAGGAGGATTTACAGAGGAAGTGCATAAAGTAAAGTTCTTGCATTTCCAGGAGGGATTACAGAGGAAGTGCATAAAGTAAAATTCTTACATTTCCAGGAGGATTTACAGAGGAAGTGCAGAAAGTGGAGTTCTTACATTTCCAGGAGGGATTACAGGGGATGTGCACAAAGTAGGGTTCTTACATTTCCAGGAGGATTTACAGAGGAAGTGCACAAAGTAAAATTCTTACATTTCCAGGAGGGATTACACAGGAAGTGCATAAAGTAAAATTCTTACATTTCCAAGAGGGATTACAGAGGAAGTGCATCAAGTAAAGTTCTTACATTTCCGGGGGAAATTAAAGAGGAAGTGCAGAAAGTAGAGTCCTTACATTTCCAGGAGGGATTACAGAGGAAGTGCACAAAGTAGAGTCCTTACATTTCCAGGAGGATTTACAGAGGAAGTGCATAAAGTAAAGTTCTTACATTTCCAGGGGGAATTAAAGAGGAAGTGCAGAAAGTAGAGTCCTTACATTTCCAGGAGGGATTACAGGGGATGTGCACAAAGTAGAGTTCTTACATTTCCAGGAGGATTTACAGAGGAAGTGCATAAAGTAAAATTCTTACATTTCCAGGAGGATTTACAGAGGAAGTGCATAAAGTAAAGTTCTTTCCTTTCCAGGGGGAATTAAAGAGGAAGTGCAGAAAGTAGAGTCCTTACATTTCCAGGAGGATTTACATAGGAAGTGCATAAAGAAAAGTTCTTACATTTCCAGGAGGGATTACAGAGAAAGTGCATAAAGTAAAGATCTTACATTTCCAGGAGGGATTACAGAGGAAGTGCAGAAAGTAGTGTCCTTACATTTCCAGGAGGATTTACAGAGGAAGTGCATAAAGTAAAATTCTTACATTTCCAGGAGGATTTACATAGGAAGTGCATAAAGAAAAGTTCTTAGATTTCCAGGAGGAATTATAGAGGAAATGCACAAAGTAGAGTTCTTACATTTCCAGGAGGGATTACAGAGGAAGTGCATGAAGTAAAGTTCTTACATTTCCAGGGGGAATTAAAGAGGAAGTGCAGAAAGTAGAGTTCTTACATTTCCAGGATGGATTACAGGGGATGTGCACAAAGTAGAATTCTTACATTTCCAGGAGGATTTACAGAGGAAGTGTATAAACTAAAATTCTTACATTTCCAGGAGGGATTACAGAGGAAGTGCATAAAGTAAAGTTCTTACATTTCCAGGGGGAATTAAAGAGGAAGTGCAGAAAGTAGAGTCCTTACATTTCCAGGAGGGATTACAGAGGAAGTGCATAAAGTAAAGTTCTTACATTTCCAGGAGGGATTACAGAGGAAGTGCACAAAGTAAAGTTCTTACATTTCCAGGTGGAATTAAAGAGGAAGTGCAGAAAGTAGAGTTCTTACATTTCCAGGAGGGTTTACACAGGAAGTGCATAAAGTAAAGATCTTACATTTCCAGGAGGAATTACAGAGGAAGTGCATAAAGTAAAGTTCTTACATTTCCAGGAGGGATTACAGAGGAAGTGCATAAAGTAAAGTTCTTACATTTCCACGAGGATTTACAGAGGAAGTGCATAAAGTAAAGTTCTTGCATTTCCAGGAGGGATTACAGAGGAAGTGCATAAAGTAAAATTCTTACATTTCCAGGAGGATTTACAGAGGAAGTGCAGAAAGTGGAGTTCTTACATTTCCAGGAGGGATTACAGGGGATGTGCACAAAGTAGAGTTCTTACATTTCCAGGAGGATTTACAGAGGAAGTGCATAAAGTAAAATTCTTACATTTCCAGGAGGATTTACAGAGGAAGTGCACAAAGTAAAATTCTTACATTTCCAGGAGGGATTACACAGGAAGTGCATAAAGTAAAATTCTTACATTTCCAAGAGGGATTACAGAGGAAGTGCATCAAGTAAAGTTCTTACATTTCCGGGGGAAATTAAAGAGGAAGTGCAGAAAGTAGAGTCCTTACATTTCCAGGAGGGATTACAGAGGAAGTGCACAAAGTAGAGTCCTTACATTTCCAGGAGGATTTACAGAGGAAGTGCATAAAGTAAAGTTCTTACATTTCCAGGGGGAATTAAAGAGGAAGTGCAGAAAGTAGAGTCCTTACATTTCCAGGAGGGATTACAGGGGATGTGCACAAAGTAGAGTTCTTACATTTCCAGGAGGATTTACAGAGGAAGTGCATAAAGTAAAATTCTTACATTTCCAGGAGGATTTACAGAGGAAGTGCATAAAGTAAAGTTCTTTCCTTTCCAGGGGGAATTAAAGAGGAAGTGCAGAAAGTAGAGTCCTTACATTTCCAGGAGGATTTACATAGGAAGTGCATAAAGAAAAGTTCTTACATTTCCAGGAGGGATTACAGAGAAAGTGCATAAAGTAAAGATCTTACATTTCCAGGAGGGATTACAGAGGAAGTGCAGAAAGTAGTGTCCTTACATTTCCAGGAGGATTTACAGAGGAAGTGCATAAAGTAAAATTCTTACATTTCCAGGAGGATTTACATAGGAAGTGCATAAAGAAAAGTTCTTAGATTTCCAGGAGGAATTATAGAGGAAATGCACAAAGTAGAGTTCTTACATTTCCAGGAGGGATTACAGAGGAAGTGCATAAAGTAAAGTTCTTACATTTCCAGGAGCGATTACAGAGGAAGTGCATAAAGTAAAGTTCTTACATTTCCAGGGGGAATAAAAGAGGAAGTGCAGAAAGTAGAGTTCTTACATTTCCAGGAGGGATTACAGAGGAAGTGCATGAAGTAAAGTTCTTACATTTCCAGGGGAAATTAAAGAGGAAGTGCAGAAAGTAGAGTCCTTACATTTCCAGGAGGGATTACAGAGGAAGTGCATAAAGAAGAGTTCTTACATTTCCAGGAGGGATTACAGAGGAAGTGCATAAAGTAAAATTCTTACATTTCCAGGAGGGATTACAGAGGAAGTGCATAAAGTAAAGTTCTTACATTTCCAGGAGGGATAACAGATGAAGTGTACAAAGTAGAGTTCTTACATTTCCAGGGGGAATTAAAGAGGAAGTGCATAAAGTAAAGTTCTTACATTTCCAGGAGGGATTACAGAGGAAGTGCATAAAGTAGAGTTCTTACATTTCCAGGAGGGATTACAGAGGAAGTGCATAAAGTAAAGTTCTTACATTTCCAGGAGGGATTAGAGAGGAAGTGCATAAAGTAAAGTTCTTACATTTCCAGGAGGATTTACAGAGGAAATGCAGAAAGAAGAGTCCTTAAATTTCCAGGAGGGATTACAGGGGATGTGCACAAAGTACAGTTCTTACATTTTCAGGAGGATTTACAGAGGAAGTGCATAAATAAAATTCTTACATTTCCAGGTGTGATTACAGAGGAAGTGCATAAAGTAGAGTTCTTACATTTCCAGGATGGATTACAGGGGATGTGCACAAAGTAGAATTCTTACATTTCCAGGATGATTTACAGAGGAAGTGTATAAACTAAAATTCTTACATTTCCAGGAGGGATTACAGAGGAAGTGCATAAAGTAAAGTTCTTACATTTCCAGGGGGAATTAAAGAGGAAGTGCAGAAAGTAGAGTCCTTACATATCCAGGAGTATTTACAGAGGAAGAGCAGAAAGTAGAGTCCTTACATTTCCAGGAGGGATTACAGAGGAGTTGCATAAAGTAAAGTTCTTATATTTCCAGGAGTAATTATAGAGGAAATGTACAAAGTAGAGTTCTTACATTTCTAGGAGGATTTACAGAGGAAGTGCATAAAGTAAAGTTCTTACATTTCCAGGAGGGATTACAGAGGAAGTGCATAAAGTAAAGTTCTTACATTTCCAGGAGGATTTACAGAGGAAGTGCAGAAAGTAGAGTTCTTACATTTCCAGGAGGGATTACAGAGGAAGTGCATAAAGTAAAATTCTTACATTTCCAGGAGGAATTATAGAGGAAATGCACAAATTAGAGTTCTTCCATTTCCAGGAGGATTTACATAGGACGTGCATAAAGAAAAGTTCTTACATTTCCAGGAGGGATTACAGAGAAAGTGCATAAAGTAAAGATCTTACATTTCCAGGGGGAATTAAAGAGGAAGTGCAGAAAGTAGAGTTCTTACATTTCCAGGAGGGATTACAGAGGAAGTGCATGAAGTAAAGTTCTTACATTTCCAAGGGGAATTAAAGAGGAAGTGCAGAAAGTAGAGTTCTTACATTTCCAGGATGGATTACAGGGGAGGTGCACAAAGTAGAATTCTTACATTTCCAGGAGGATTTACAGAGGAAGTGTATAAACTAAAATTCTTACATTTCCAGGAGGGATTACAGAGGAAGTGCATAAAGTAAAGTTCTTACATTTCCAGGAGGATTTACAGAGGAAGTGCATAAAGTAAAGTTCTTACACTTCCAGGTGGAATTAAAGAGGAAGTGCAGAAAGTAGAGTTCTTACATTTCCAGGAGGGTTACACAGGAAGTGCATAAAGTAAAGTTCTTACATTTCCAGGAGGGATTACAGAGGAAGTGCATAAAGTAAAGTTCTTACATTTCCAGGAGGGATTACAGAGGAAGTGCATAAAATAAAGTTCTTACATTTCCAGGAGGATTTACAGAGGAAGTGCATAAAGTAAAGTTCTTGCATTTCCAGGAGGGATTACAGAGGAAGTGCATAAAGTAAAATTCTTACATTTCCAGGAGGATTTACAGAGGAAGTGCAGAAAGTGGAGTTCTTACATTTCCAGGAGGGATTACAGGGGATGTGCACAAAGTAGAGTTCTTACATTTCCAGGAGGATTTACAGAGGAAGTGCATAAAGTAAAATTCTTACATTTCCAGGAGGATTTACAGAGGAAGTGCACAAAGTAAAATTCTTACATTTCCAGGAGGGATTACACAGGAAGTGCATAAAGTAAAATTCTTACATTTCCAAGAGGGATTACAGAGGAAGTGCATCAAGTAAAGTTCTTACATTTCCGGGGGAAATTAAAGAGGAAGTGCAGAAAGTAGAGTCCTTACATTTCCAGGAGGGATTACAGAGGAAGTGCACAAAGTAGAGTCCTTACATTTCCAGGAGGATTTACAGAGGAAGTGCATAAATTTCTTACATTTCCAGGGGGAATTAAAGAGGAAGTGCAGAAAGTAGAGTCCTTACATTTCCAGGAGGGATTACAGGGGATGTGCACAAAGTAGAGTTCTTACATTTCCAGGAGGATTTACAGAGGAAGTGCATAAAGTAAAATTCTTACATTTCCAGGAGGATTTACAGAGGTAGTGCATAAAGTAAAGTTCTTTCCTTTCCAGGGGGAATTAAAGAGGAAGTGCAGAAAGTAGAGTCCTTACATTTCCAGGAGGATTTACATAGGAAGTGCATAAAGAAAAGTTCTTACATTTCCAGGAGGGATTACAGAGAAAGTGCATAAAGTAAAGATCTTACATTTCCAGGAGGGATTATAGAGGAAGTGCAGAAAGTAGTGTCCTTACATTTCCAGGAGGATTTACAGAGGAAGTGCATAAAGTAAAATTCTTACATTTCCAGGAGGATTTACATAGGAAGTGCATAAAGAAAAGTTCTTAGATTTCCAGGAGGAATTATAGAGGAAATGCACAAAGTAGAGTTCTTACATTTCCAGGAGGGATTACAGAGGAAGTGCATAAAGTAAAGTTCTTACATTTCCAGGAGCGATTACAGAGGAAGTGCATAAAGTAAAGTTCTTAAATTTCCAGGGGGAATTAAAGAGGAAGTGCAGAAAGTAGAGTCCTTACATTTCCAGGAGGGATTACAGAGGAAGTGCATAAAGTAGAGTTCTTACATTTCCAGGAGGGATTACAGAGGAAGTGCATAAAGTAAAATTCTTACATTTCCAGGGGGAATTAAAGAGGAAGTGCAGAAAGTAGAGTCCTTACATTTCCAGGAGGGATTACAGAGGAAGTGCATAAAGTAGAGTTCTTACATTTCCAGGAGGGATTACAGAGGAAGTGCATAAAGTAAAATTCTTACATTTCCAGGAGGGATTGCAGAGGAAGTGCATAAAGTAAAGTTCTTACATTTCCAGGAGGGATAACAGATGAAGTGCACAAAGTAGAGTTCTTACATTTCCAGGGGGAATTAAAGAGGAAGTGCATAAAGTAAAGTTCTTACATTTCCAGGAGGGATTACAGAGGAAGTGCATAAAGTAGAGTTCTTACATTTCCAGGAGGGATTACAGAGGAAGTGCATAAAGTAAAGTTCTTACATTTCCAGGAGGGATTAGAGAGGAAGTGCATAAAGTAAAGTTCTTACATTTCCAGGAGGATTTACAGAGGAAATGCAGAAAGAAGAGTCCTTAAATTTCCAGGAGGGATTACAGGGGATGTGCACAAAGTACAGTTCTTACATTTTCAGGAGGATTTACAGAGGAAGTGCATAAATAAAATTCTTACATTTCCAGGTGTGATTACAGAGGAAGTGCATAAAGTAGAGTTCTTATATTTCCAGGATGGATTACAGGGGATGTGCACAAAGTAGAATTCTTACATTTCCAGGATGATTTACAGAGGAAGTGTATAAACTAAAATTCTTACATTTCCAGGAGGGATTACAGAGGAAGTGCATAAAGTAAAGTTCTTACATTTCCAGGGGGAATTAAAGAGGAAGTGCAGACAGTAGAGTCCTTACATATCCAGGAGTATTTACAGAGGAAGTGCATAAAGTAGAGATCTTACATTTCCAGGGGGAATTAAAGAGGAAGTGCAGAAAGTAGAGTCCTTACATATCCAGGAGTATTTACAGAGGAAGTGCATAAAGTAGAGTTCTTACATTTCCAGGAGGGATTACAGAGGAAGTGCATGAAGTAGAGTTCTTACATTTCCAGGAGGATTTACAGAGGAAGTGCATAAAGTAAAATTCTTACATTTCCAGGAGGGATTACAGAGGAAGTGCATAAAGTAAAATTCATACATTTTCAGGAGGGATTACAGAGGAAGTGCATAAAGTAAAGTTCTTACACTTCCAGGTGGAATTAAAGAGGAAGTGCAGAAAGTAGAGTTCTTACATTTCCAGGAGGGTTTACACAGGAAGTGCATAAAGTAAAGTTCTTACATTTCCAGGAGGGATTACAGAGGAAGTGCATAAAATAAAGTTCTTACATTTCCAGGAGGATTTACAGAGGAAGTGCATAAAGTAAAGTTCTTGCATTTCCAGGAGGGATTACAGAGGAAGTGCATAAAGTAAAATTCTTACATTTCCAGGAGGATTTACAGAGGAAGTGCAGAAAGTGGAGTTCTTACATTTCCAGGAGGGATTACAGGGGATGTGCACAAAGTAGAGTTCTTACATTTCCAGGAGGATTTACAGAGGAAGTGCATAAAGTAAAATTCTTACATTTCCAGGAGGATTTACAGAGGAAGTGCACAAAGTAAAATTCTTACATTTCCAGGAGGGATTACACAGGAAGTGCATAAAGTAAAATTCTTACATTTCCAAGAGGGATTACAGAGGAAGTGCATCAAGTAAAGTTCTTACATTTCCGGGGGAAATTAAAGAGGAAGTGCAGAAAGTAGAGTCCTTACATTTCCAGGAGGGATTACAGAGGAAGTGCACAAAGTAGAGTCCTTACATTTCCAGGAGGATTTACAGAGGAAGTGCATAAATTTCTTACATTTCCAGGGGGAATTAAAGAGGAAGTGCAGAAAGTAGAGTCCTTACATTTCCAGGAGGGATTACAGGGGATGTGCACAAAGTAGAGTTCTTACATTTCCAGGAGGATTTACAGAGGAAGTGCATAAAGTAAAATTCTTACATTTCCAGGAGGATTTACAGAGGAAGTGCATAAAGTAAAGTTCTTTCCTTTCCAGGGGGAATTAAAGAGGAAGTGCAGAAAGTAGAGTCCTTACATTTCCAGGAGGATTTACATAGGAAGTGCATAAAGAAAAGTTCTTACATTTCCAGGAGGGATTACAGAGAAAGTGCATAAAGTAAAGATCTTACATTTCCAGGAGGGATTATAGAGGAAGTGCAGAAAGTAGTGTCCTTACATTTCCAGGAGGATTTACAGAGGAAGTGCATAAAGTAAAATTCTTACATTTCCAGGAGGATTTACATAGGAAGTGCATAAAGAAAAGTTCTTAGATTTCCAGGAGGAATTATAGAGGAAATGCACAAAGTAGAGTTCTTACATTTCCAGGAGGGATTAGAGAGGAAGTGCATAAAGTAAAATTCTTACATTTCCAGGAGGGATTACAGAGGAAGTGCATAAAGTAAAGTTCTTAGATTTCCAGGAGGAATTATAGAGGAAGTGCATAAAGTAGAGTTCTTACATTTCCAGGAGGGATTACAGAGGAAGTGCATAAAGTAAAATTCTTACATTTCCAGGAGGGATTACAGAGGAAGTGCATAAAGTAAAGTTCTTACATTTCCAGGAGGGATAACAGATGAAGTGCACAAAGTAGAGTTCTTACATTTCCAGGGGGAATTAAAGAGGAAGTGCATAAAGTAAAGTTCTTACATTTCCAGGAGGGATTACAGAGGAAGTGCATAAAGTAGAGTTCTTACATTTCCAGGAGGGATTACAGAGGAAGTGCATAAAGTAAAGTTCTTACATTTCCAGGAGGGATTAGAGAGGAAGTGCATAAAGTAAAGTTCTTACATTTCCAGGAGGATTTACAGAGGAAATGCAGAAAGAAGAGTCCT